>NC_134687.1:342566320-343244320 GCF_050947455.1 Rhinoderma darwinii
AGAGCACCCAAAAAACGCCCACGAAAATGCCAATCTATTCAAACTGACTTCGAACTCAGAAAAATAAACCTCCGTCAGTACCTCTCCTATCCGTTCCAACATTAAGAAAGAAAATGGGCGACGCCCATCTGGCCAAACCATGCCCCTACAGTTCCCCCCTCAGGACTTGGACCACTAAGAAGTCTTTTGTTACATCCCGCAAACCTCGAATCTTAAACCCAAAAGCCAAAGCTGATACGAAACGATTTACTTTGGACACTGACCTGCCCGTTACTGAAACCCGGCCTATGAACCCCAGCAACGCTACCACACTATCGCTGTCCCCCTCCACGCGTGTCAGTCCCGCTAACCATGCCTCCCAGTCCCTCCATGCCGCGTAGTTCGCTGCCCACGTCGTTCGCTAGAGAAGACCGTATTAATCCACCCGCTGCTCGTAAACCAGCCCCCAAAGATGTTCCGGGCAGGCAATCCCCTCCACTTCCGCTTCTGGCGCCACCCGACGGAACCACTCCCACTGTAGGCAAGAAAGAGCATCTGCTATGTCATTCTGCACCCCGGTCACATGCACTGCAATGATCCACACGTTCAAAGATAAGCAGCGCAACACTAACTGACGCAACAAGCGCACCACTGGAGGAGAAGATGCCGAGACATTATTAATGGCCATTACCACCCCCATATTATCACAATGGAAACGAACCTTGCAATCCCGGAACCGTTTGCCCCAAATCTCCACAGCGTCCAATATCGGGAAAAGTTCCAGGAGAGCAAGGTTCTTAACCAATCCTAGTTTGAATCAGTCCGCAGGCCAGCGTGACGCGCACCATTGTCCTCTACAATAGGCTCCAAAACCAACCCCCCACAGAAGCGTGGTACCTTCCTGTCCCCCTGGTCATGCCGGCCCACCCCTATGGCCTGCAGTCTGTGTCCGGCCCTTCCTAGAAGAATGGAGGAGCCAGGATACAGTTAGATGCAGTACTTTTCCGTTTTCAGTAGTTAATAAGAATATCACATTAGATTACATATTACCAAGACATAAACTGTGTGCACATACTGACGTGATCTCATTAATAATTTCAAATAGAAAGGCAGTATATGGGGGTCAATATACCCTATATGTACATTATATGAGTTCCCTTGTTCCTGTTTTCTGCAATTTTTATGTGCGTAACTAATTCTAAAACTTAAAGGGGTTTTCCGATAGTTTATATTTATCACCTGTCCACAGGAAAATATACTCATTTAGATCCCGTATTAAAATTGTGCCTTTCAATGGTAGTTTGCCGTGGCCCTGCCTCCTATGACGTGTGTATTTACATGCAGTATGTACAAGCTTGGCAAATGCCTATAAAATAAAGCATGTATGTCGCCCTCTACTGCAGCCTGAGATCATGTGACTGCCCTCTGGGATGTGCTGTCTCCTCTTCTCTCCAGCATATTGCACACTGCGCATGCATCACAGATTAGTCTCTGCTCAGTCGCTGCTCCTTCTACATACTTTACAGGCATGTAATAACACAGAGCACATAAAAAAAACAACCAATCAGTGGCCATATTTCATTTAAATGAAATTACGGCTCCAATGGGTTGCCATGGACATACCACTTGTTTTTATACATAAGGTATGGCTTAGTTGGCATAACAAATAAAGTTGAAGTATTCTTCTTCGAATCCCGTATTTTGAATTGAGATTTCCTCTAGATGCACTGAAAACAGCATTTTTATAAGCTTAGTTTTTTTTCTAGGGCTGTATGCATGCCCTATTAAAAAATGGGTCTGAGATACAGCACGCCACAAAGAACTATGAGGCCTGCAATTTGTGTACAAAAGGTTTGCTCGTAGTGTGCAGCATTTTACGTGACAAAATGCAAATAGACGTGTCATTGGCGTAGCTAGGGGTTTAGGGGGCTGAAACATATCTGAGTGGGCCCCAACCCAGTAGGCCCCCCAATGCATTTTTACAACTGCAGAGGCGCATCATAATCATAGTGGTTATCATTCTGAACAGGGCTGGCCCTAGGATAGATGGCGCCCTGTGCGAAATTATCTTTCGGCGCACCACCCCATCATAAAAAAAAATGCCCCATAAAAATATTATAATGCCCCTTTAGTGCCCGCATACAGTATAATAATATTTAATAATATATTACAACCCCTTCAAGTATTCAAGACACAGTATTTTGTCCTCCAAGTGCCCACAGTATTATGCCATCTGTAGTACCCCTACACAGTATAATGTCCGCTGAGTGGCCCCCACACAGTATAGTGCCCCCTGTAGATTTTGCCATATAGTCTCCCTGTAGACAGTGCCATAATCCCCCACCTCCTTTTTGTAGATCGCGCCATACAGCCCCCACCTCCCCCTTGTAGACAGTGCCATACAGTCCCCCACCTCCCCCTTGTAGACAGTGCCATAGAGTCTCCCACCTCCCCCTTGTAGACAGTGCCCCCAAACAAAAACAAAAATTGTACTCACCTAGGCCCCGTTCCCATGACGAACTGAGCTGCTCCACGACGGGATTCTGTAGCATAGTACAGAGTTTCCCAACCTTTTCAGACTCGAGGCAGCACTGGAAAAATAAAATTTGCTCAGGGCCCCCCTACCAAAAATTGTTTAGAGAAAGACAGAAAACGGCTAAGAACAAGCAATATACTCGTAGGGTATGTTCACACACGTATTTTGTAAGGCAAAAAACATGTGCCTCAAAATTCCTTCAGCAATTGACAGCGTTGTGTGACCTTTTTTTTGTGTTTTTTCTTAAAGAGGCTCTGTCACCAGATTTTGCAACCCCTATCTGCTATTGCAGCAGATAGGCGCTGCAATGTAGATTACAGTAACGTTTTTATTTTTAAAAAACGAGCATTTTTGGCCAAGTTATGACCATTTTTGTATTTATGCAAATGAGGCTTGCAAAAGTCCAAGTGGGCGTGTTTAAAGTAAAAGTCCAACTGGGCGTGTATTATGTGCGTACAATCGGGGCGTTTTTACTACTTTTACTAGCTGGGCGTTCTGACGAGAAGTATCATCCACTTCTCTTCAGAACGCCCAGCTTCTGGCAGTGCAGACACACAGCGTGTTCTCGAGAGATCACGCTGTGACGTCACTCACTTCCTGCCCCAGGTCCTGCATCGTGTCGGCCACATCGGCACCAGAGGCTACAGTTGATTCTGCAGCAGCATCAGCGTTTGCAGGTAAGTAGCTACATCGACTTACCTGCAAACGCCGATGCTGCTGCAGAATCAACTGTAGCCTCTGGTGCCGATGTGTCCTCGCTCGTCCGACACAATGCAGGACCTGGGGCAGGAAGTGAGTGACGTCACAGCGTGATCTCTCGAGAACACGCTGTGTGTCTGCACTGCCAGAAGCTGGGCGTTCTGAAGAGAAGTGGATGATACTTCTCGTCAGAACGCACAGATAGTAAAAGTAGTAAAAACGCCCCGATGTACACACATAATACGCGCCCAGTTGGACTTTTACTTTAAACACGCCCACTTGGACTTTTGCAAGCCTCATTTGCATAAATACAAAAATGGTCATAACTTGGCCAAAAATGCTCGTTTTTTAAAAATAAAAACGTTACTGTAATCTACATTGCAGCGCCGATCTGCTGCAATAGCAGATCGGGGTTGCAAAATCTGGTGACAGAGCCTCTTTAAGCTGTTGAAGCGAATGCAAAAGACGCAGGCAAAAAAGCTCCAAACGAGCGCCGCAGATATTTTCTGCCTCCTATTAATTTTAACTGGAGGTCAGAGGCGGAAACCACTTGAAGACTATCTGCCCCCCCTGTCACAGTAAAATGACCATCAGCCCGCCACTCACAGTAAAATGACCATCAGCCCACCACTCACTGTAAAATGACCATCAGCCCTCCACTCACAGTAAAATGACCATCAGCCCGCAACTCACAGTATAATGACCATCAGCCCACCACTCACAGATTCCCCCTGTAGGTAGCGCCACACAGCTCCTTGTGGGTAGCGCTACACAGCCCCCTTGCGGGTAGCGCCACACAGCCCCTTGTAGGTAGCACCACACAGCCCCCTTGTAGGTAGCGCAACACAGCCCCCTTGTAGATAGTGCCACACAGCCCACTTGTAGATAGCACCACACAGCCCCCTTGTAGATAGCGCCACACAGCCCCCTTGTAGATAGCGCCACACAGCCCCCTTGTAGATAGCGCCACACAGCCCCCTTGTAGAGTGAGCCACACAGCCCCCTTGTAGAGTGTGCCACACAGCCCCCTGTAGGGAGTGCCACACAGCCCCCTGGTAGGAAGTGCCGCACAGCCCCCTGCTATGGAGTGCCGCACAGCCCCCTGGTAGGGAGTGCCGCACAGACCCCTGGTAGGGAGTGCCGCAAAAACCCCTGGTAAGGAGTGCCACACAGCCCACAGCCCCCTGGTAGGGAGTGCCACACAGCCCCCTGGTTGGTATTGCCACAAAGCCCACAGCCCCCTGGTTGGTAGTGCCACACAGCCCCCTGGTTGGTAGTGCCACACAGCCCACAGCCCCCTGGTTGGTAGTGCCACACAGCCCACAGCCCCCTGGTTGGTAGTGCCACACAGCCCACAGCCACCTGGTTGGTAGTGCCACACAGCCCACAGCCACCTGGTTGGTAGTGCCACACAGCCCACAGCCCCTGGTTGGTAGTGCCACACAGCCCACAGCCCCCTGGTTGGTAGTGCCACACTGCCCACAGCCCCCTTGTAGTGCAAGGACTACGAAATGACCCTGATAGCTGGCGAACAATAGACATTCAAAAAAGGACAACTGTGCAGGAGCACACAAAATACCCAGCTTTCCCAGCTATCAAATAAATGTGTGGAAATAAACTAAGATATAACTTTTATTTAGTCTAGCTAAAGGATTAATCCTTTTAGCTAGATTAAAAAAAGGTTATATCTTAGTTTATTTCCACAGATTTATTTGATAGCTGGGAAAGCTGGGTATTTTGTGTGCTCCTGCAGAGTTGTCCTTTTTGTAGGTAGTGCCACACAGCCCCCTTGTAGATAGAACTCCCCCCAACCCCTTCCAGTATAGATAGCGCCACTGTAGCTCCCTGAAGGAGAGAAATCCCCATGTGGCCGGGGATTCCGCTCCTGGAGCGCTGCTTGATTTCTCTGTCCATATATGGACAGTGACATCAGGGGAAACTCCTGTAGCGCAATCCCCGTCCACAGCGTTGCTAACGCTGTGACCATCGATTCCACTCTGGGAGAAGCTATTGTCATCTGTGTCCATGACGTCATTGGCTTCTCCTGGAGTGGAATCCCCGGTCATAGCGTCTGCAACGCTTTGACCGGGGATTCCGCTTCAGGCGTTTCCCCTGATGTAACTGTCCATATATGGAAAGAGACATCAAGCAGCGCTCCAGGAGCGGAATCCCCATATGGCCAGGGAGCTACAGTGGCGCTAGTAGATAGCAGAGCAGGGAGATACCTCCCTGCTCTGCTATAGTGCCATCGCTATCGCTGTAACAGCCGCAGCAGCTCCTAGCGGCGCCACCGCCCTCATGCCTGGTGTCACCGCTAGCAGCCGCTATGGCTGCTACAGCGGTAGCGACGGCCACTAAGTCAAGAAGAACCCGGGTGGAAAGGCGACTGCAGTTAGTGTGTGTATCCCCGCTGGTAGTTGAAACGGCGCGGGGATACACACACCCGCTGGCGACCCTCTTGCAGTGTGGCAGCTGGCGCCCTGTGCGACCGCACTGGTCGAACGTATCCAAGGCCGGCCATGATTCTGAATGAGCAGGAGTGCTGTACTGTATATTCTGTTATATTATCCATGATAATTAGAAGTTTGAGAGCAGTATAAAAGGCTTACAAAAAAATGGGACATAGAATATAATTAAAAACACAGAAAAGTCCATACTCACAAATTAGGCAGGTAAAAACCTGTTCCAAACAGGACGCGACCAGGTCAGAGAATGCTACTGAAGGAAAGTGCTCAGGTGTATTAAATAATGATAGCCACTCCCACTACCTTGAGGGGAGTGGTGAATGGGGCATGGAAGTAAATGTGTAATGAAAAAAATATGTGTATAATATACATGTGAAATATAGGGACATTACTAGGTGTGGTGTATAGGGGTCAGGTCCATGTTTTACACACTGCACTCACAGCCCTGACCCCTATACACCACACCTAGTAATGTCCCCTATATTTCACATGTATATTATACACATATTTTTTTCATTACACATTTACTTCCATACCCCACACACCACTCCCCTCAAGGTTAGTGGGAGTGGCTATCATTATTTAACACACCTGAGCACTTTCTTTCAGTAGCATTCTCTGACCTGGTCGCGTCCATAAACCATCATCCCTGTATATACCAGCCATCATTCCTGTATATAACCTCCATCATCCCTGTATATACCAGCCAGGCTGGTATATACAGGTATGATGGGGGTTATATACAGTGATGATGGGGGTTATATACAGTTATATACAGGGATGATAGGGGGTTGTGTACAGAGATGATGGGGGTTATATACATGGATGATGGCTGCTCCAGCTATCATCCCCATATATATATAACCCCCATCATACCTGTATATATCAATCATCATCCCTGTATATACCAGCCATCATTCCTCTATATAACCTCCATCATCCCTGTATATACCAACAAGGTAGTCCAGCCATCATCCCTGTATTAATCCCCATCATCCCTGTTTAAAGCAGCCATTATCCCTGTATAATTTCAGAACGGGATACATCGGGTGAGGGGTGCTTGTTCACCCTCTCCTTACACACAGGCAGGCTTCTGTTCCTGGCGGGCAGCGTTTGAAGCGTGCACTAGCAGACATGCGTAGCGTGCGCACACGTCTCTTAGCTTGAATGACTATGTGGCTGCGCACAGTCATGTGAGATCGGCGGGAGCAGCAGGAGAAGAGCGGAGCGGCAGGAGCGGAGGGCCCCACCATCTCAGTGAGTGAGCCCCACCATCTCAGTGGTCCCGGGGCCACAGCTCCTCTGCCCCCCGCTAGCTACTGAGACGTGTGCCTAAGGCTTTAGAGAACAGGTACCAATCAGTCATATTTTTGAGAATCCACTAGCAACATTTCAATTATCTAAAATGTTATTGTCCTGCTAACTTTTATGTGAAAAGTAAAATATTAGTAAGTCTCTAAAAAAAGAAAATAATGATAACTGAATATTTAAACTCGTTTCTAGTTCTTATGCATTACGCTGTTTTATTGTTTAATTATGACATACTACATCTTACTGAACTAATGGTTTTCTATAGTATCCATTTGGGAAATTAAATTCATTAAAGGAAATGATATATTGGATCTGTCTGGAAGACTGTTTTTTCCTTTCAAGACCAAATTACTATTTAAAAGTAAAAATACACCTGAATTGTCTGGCATTACGAATGTCTGAGTGTAATTGTGAGATTGTGGACATACTTGCATGTTATTTTGTTTATAAATAAGGGGAGAGAAGAAAACCCAGACCACACATCCACTTGCTATACTTGATCTATTGCGGCTAACCAAAATTAAAAAAAATCGTACGAACATGAGATTCTTAGTTCACATTTTAATAAAAGTATATAAGCCCATTTGCCACTTCACGACGACCTCTCTCAAGTGGGTCCCTACGCTATCAAGTGTAGTATCCCATGGCAACCAGTGCCACTGCCCCACAGCACCTGCAGAAGGAGCAAACGAGGAGACTAACAGCACCCATGCTGCCAGTCTAAGCAACCTTGGCTCTGGGCTACATCCCCCCAAACACAGCACGATAGCAACAAAAATCATCACACGACGCCACAAAAAAGTGAACAGATGGAAAAAGCTCACCTTTCCTTGCAGTCTCAGTAGCCAAATTGGGACAAAATAGATAGAGGCCCTTATGCAGTCTCCTGCTATTTAAAAACACAGCATGGGTGCTGCTAGTCTCCTGGGTCGCTCCCTCTATGGGTACTGTGTTGCAGCGGCACTGGTTGCCATGCAATACTGCACTTGATACAGTAGGGACCCACTTAAAAGAGGTCTCTGTGAAGTGGCATGTGGGCTTATACAGTTTAATCAAAATGTAAACTAAAAATCTCATGTTTGTACATTTTTACATTTTGACGATCTGCAATAGATCAAGTATAGCAAGTGGATGTGCGGTCCAGGTTTTCTTCTCTCCCCTTATGGTTATTTTGTTTATAACCAAGGGCGTACATACCATAGTGGCAAACCATGCAGTTGCTGTGGGATTTCATGAGAAGAATGGGACCAATCTAATGATATGCCTGTCCCTCTCTTTGATGGTCTGTGTAAATAAATGGCCCTGGGGTTATGCTCCCAACCTGTCCTACAAGAAATGGTATGGGTTGATAGGGTATTGTGGCATGAACTAGCAATGGGACCTTTAAAGCTCTATGCATGCACCTGTTTATAATACTGTCATTTGTTGCCGAATGCTCAAGAAAATGTTTGGGGAAATAAATATATAATAAATTAAAGAGGCTCTGTCACCAGATTTTGCAACCCCTATCTGCTATTGCAGCAGATAGGCGCTGCAATGTAGATTACAGTAACGTTTTTATTTTTAAAAAACGAGCATTTTTAGCCAAGTTATGACCATTTTCGTATTTATGCAAATGAGGCTTGCAAAAGTACAACTGGGCGTGTTGAAAAGTAAAAGTACAACTGGGCGTGTATTATGTGCGTACATCGGGGCGTGTTTACTACTTTTACTAGCTGGGCGTTCTGATGAGAAGTATCATCCACTTCTCTTCAGAACGCCCAGCTTCTGGCAGTGCAGATCTGTGACGTCACTCACAGGTCCTGCATCGTGTCGGCACCAGTGGCTACAGTTGATTCTGCAGCAGCATCAGCATTTGCAGGTAAGTAGCTACATCGACTTACCTGCAAACACCGATGCTGCTGCAGAATCATCTGTAGCCTCTGGTGCCGATGTGTCCTCGCTCGTCTGACACGATGCAGGACCTGGGGAAGTGACGTCACAGCGTGATCTCTCGAGAACACGGCTGTGTCTGCACTGCCAGAAGCTGGGCGTTCTGAAGAGAAGTGGATGATACTTCTCATCAGAACGCCCAGCTAGTAAAAGTAGTAAACACGCCCCGATGTACGCACATAATACACGCCCAGTTGTACTTTTACTTTTCAACACGCCCAGTTGTACTTTTGCAAGCCTCATTTGCATAAATACGAAAATGGTCATAACTTGGCCAAAAATGCTCGTTTTTTAAAAATAAAAACGTTACTGTAATCTACATTGCAGCGCCGATCTGCTGCAATAGCAGATAGGGGTTGCAAAATCTGGTGACAGAGCCTCTTTAAATGCATAGTTGTTAAAGTTAGTATTCACCAGACTAATTGAATACTCATGTACAGGCTAGGCAGGAGTTAGACTGTTAATATACACCAATTAAAATGTAAATAAAATGTAAATAAAAACATGGGACTTATATGTGTATCCAGGTTAACTGGCTTCTTATGACATTGGCTCTAGTTTTTTTTATATGTGTGTTAGATTAGATTGCAAGCATTGAGGGCAAGGGCTAATGTGATTATAATCTTTGTCCAGTACATCAGAATATGTAAAAGTGCTTGGCTGGACATATTTTTTTGATGGCCTATCCTTAGGTCACCGATCTTAGATTGATGGCATATACTATGGATAGGCCATCAATAAAAAATGTCCAGACAATTGCTTTAATTCTACAAAAAAACTAATAATAATTTACATACTTGTTAGTAGCTTCTGAAATTCAAGGGAATGGCAGGAAAAATGTTGAATGCACTTGTCCTAAAATAGTACCATGTGGCTAAGTCTGGACAATTTTGCCATGTGCATATTAGTCTAATTGATAAAAGGATCTCTCAGTTCATGTACACCAAGTGGCAGGATGAACAACTGAACAACCACTTTAAAACTTTTACATAGACCGATGATCGGGAGAACGGGCACACTTTCGAACACTTGTTCCAGATCATTGGCTCGTGTAAACATGGCAGCGATCAAAAGACAGAGGAGCAAACACTTTTATGCTGCGTAAAAAATATGATTGTTTCTCGGCAACACATCCCCCAATGTAAACAGGGGATGTGCTGCCAAGAGGCAAACTGTATCATTCGTCCCTATACTCACGATCATCGCTTCATATAGAGGAAGCAAACGAGTGCCGAATGACATCAAGTCAAAGTGGGTCCAGTTTGACTTGATCAGAACTGAGCTTAGCTTTCTGCAGTTTCTATGTACTGATACATAGAAGCTTCAGAAGTGAAATATTTTTGTAAATCAAGTCAATTACAAAACATAGTTTTATCACTAAATAAATGCTTTACAATAAAAAAAAACAAACCCCAAAGGTGTCCATAGCCTTTAAAAAACATAAGAAGGCTGGTCATCGCAAAAAGGCCAGAATTGCTTTAAAGAATGTTGTGCTTTTGCATGACATTACCCAGTTACACAGTGCCCAGTCACACAGACACACAGTGAATTTCTTGAAAAGTTAGTGTAATGACGGGGGTAGGGAAACAGACAAGTGAGCCCTAATCTACCTGCCACTCAGTCCCTGCCTACTTGCAACGACCCGCCCTAGGCGACGGGGTACAACTGGGCGACGGTCCCTACGCTCAATAAGTGCACGACAGACAAACAGACAAGGGTACACAGAAGCTGAGGGGAATGGGGCAGTTGCCGACGGCAACACCGTGAGCAACAAAAGTGGTGAACGAGCCGAGTCAAACCAGGAGTGTACGAGGTACCAAACGCAGAGCAGGAGAGTAGTCAGTAAGCCAGGGTCAATATGAAGCAGGGTCAAATAGTACAAGAAGCTGCAGCAGGGCCAGGAAACCACACGAGAAGAATCACAAGCAAGGAGGAACAGGAAAGGAGGGTATAAATAGACAGAGGACGGGAGCTAGCTCCGTCTGGCCAGGCTGTGATAGGCTCTCCCACTCCTAAGCCTGCCATCCTGAGTGGTGGAAGATGGAGTCCGTCTCACAGACATAGAAGCAGGTGCAGACTGATTACCTATGGGCGTAGACACAGAAGCTGTGCCTGGCAGATCCTTTACAGTTGGGTAATGTAGCATCTTGCTTACAAAAGGAAAACACCTTTGAGAGTAACTCTTCCAGTCTTATGAACATGACAAAAGAATCTGAAATATGACGAGCAGGACAAATCATTTTCCCAGCATGGATTTGAGTCCTTGGCCCAATGCTTTGACAAGTGCCTTAACAGAGAAGGTGATTATTATATAGTATGAGTATGGAATGCAATATAATTTGATAATAAATAAATAGCATAGAACCTTAATTTTCGACTTTATATAAAAAAAAAAAAAACCCTCATAAAGTAGCTCATTAGTTTGTCATAACGAAGCTACATTCACACGACAGTGAAAATCGTTTGTGTGACGGCCATCACAAGGCCGTTTTCAGAACACCGCAGTTCTATGGCTGTATTCACACGGCCATTTTTTTAACGGCGCGTGAATACTGGCTGTGAAAAAATAGAAAATGTCCTATTTTTGGCCGTTTTCACTAGCCCCAATAGAACTCAATGGATCCGTTTTTAATTGCCGTTTTTCAGGCACACGATCCTTGTGACAGGTGTCAACAACTGATCCTGGCTCTCACAACTACAACAGCTACTTTAAGCGCTGAGCCAGGGGTAGACCTTGATGTCACTGTCCATATATAGACAGTGATGTCAGGGCTTTTAACTATGGAGTCCCCAAGCTCTCTGGCCGGGGACTTCTGTCTAGGTAAAGCCCTTGACGTCACTGTCCATATTTAGACAGTGATGTTAGGGTCTTTGAGATGCAGTGCCGACGCTCTGGCCGGGGATTCCGGCATCTCAAAGTCTCTAACATCACTATTCATATATGGACATTGATGTCAGGGGCTCCTCCTGTAACGGAATCCCTGGCTAGAGCGTTGCCGATGCTCTAGCCGGGAATTCCGCTCCTGTAGGAGACCTCCTGGAGTGGAATCCCCAATCAGAAGCTCTAGCCGGGGGTTTAGATCTTGAAGGAGCCCCTAACGTCACTGTCCATATATGGATAGTGACGTCAGGGGCTCCCTCCAGGAGGGGAATCCCAAGCAAGTGTGTTGCTGATGCTCTGGCAGATGATTCCGGTCCTGGAGGAGCCCCTGGCATCACTATCCAAATATGGACAGTGACATCAGGGCTTACTCCAGGAGCAAAATCCCCGGCCAGAGTGTTGGAAGCGCTCTGGCTGGGGATTCAGCCCATAGAGGGAGCCCCAGTGGCGCTGTGTACAGGGGGATGTAGCGCTATCAACAGGATGGGGTGTGTGTGGCGCTGTCTATGGGAGGTGTGTGTGTGGCACTATCTACGGGAGGGGGTGTGTGGCGCTATCTACAGGAGGGAGTGTGTGGCGCTTTCTACAGGAGGGAGTGTGTGGCGCTATCTACAGGTGGGTGTGTGGTGCTATCTTCAAGGAGGTGTGGCACTATCTACATGGGCACTGTGGCACTATATGGGCACTATCTAGAGGGGCCATGTGGCACTATTTACATGGGCACAGTGTGTGCCACTATGTGGGCACTGGCACTTTATATGTGGGCACTGTGGCACTATGTGGGCACTGGTACTATCTACTATCATTTCTTCACTATCTACATGGGCACTGTGGTGTTTTCAGGGTGTTTGGACAAAAAAAAATACCCCTGATAAATGAAATCCATTAAAAAAAATGTTAACGCCCATTAGAAATTAATGACAAACAGACAACTAACGGCCATTAAAAATGGACAGACGGACTGGAAATGGAGGAAACTTTGGAGACACACTGATGCAAAACGGCCATGAAAAACTGACATTTGATCAGTTTTTAATGCCCATTTTTTTTTCACTGTCATATGAATGTAGCCTTGGATCAAATTTAACCAAATTAACCAAAAGATTTTAGAGTAACCAAAATATTGTAAGTGTGTATTTACTTTCTATCCATATTCTTCATTAAGAAATTCTTTCTCTGTATCACCGCTAGCAACAATGACAAAGTGGTGACAATTTAAACTCAACAATTGGAGGATTTTAACTATCCTGACATTAATTGGGACATAGAGGCCGCTGGATGTGCTAAAAGCTGTGAGTTTTTATACACAATTCAAGACAATTATTTCACTTATCTAATATCCTAGACACAATATCAGATGTGGAGGTCCAGGAGCACTTGGGTAATAGTGACCCCAATATGGTAAGTTTTAATATAATTTTCAATAAAACAATACGAAGGGGAGCAACAAAAACCTTGAATTTTAGGAAAGAAAAATTCAATCGACTGAGGGAAACACTTAGGGTATGTGCACACACACTAATTACGTCCGTAATTGACGGACGTATTTCGGCTGCAAGTCCCGGACCGAACACAGTGCAGGGACAACTGCAGGACAACTGTCCCGTACTGTAATCATGTTTTCAGTACGGGACAGTAGTTCCACGGAGAGGCAGGGACTCCTAGCATTGTACATAAGTATGATGCTAGGAGCCCGGCTCCCTGCACTGTGTTCGGTCCGGGACTTGCGGCCGAAATACATCCGTCAATTACGGACGTAATTAGTGTGTGTGCACATACCCTTAGTCTTGTTTACTAGGATCATGTAATGGTAAATAGGGATACTGGAGCGAAATGTGGAGCTATTAAAAATATAGTACATGGATCGTGTAGTAAGTTTATACCCCCTGGTAACAAAATGTCTAGGAATAAAAGGAGACCAATATGGATGAAACGGGTAGAGATGAGCGAACCGTGACAACCAAACCCGGTTTCGGTCCGAACATCGGGAAAATTTCGGTTCGCAGCGAATCCGAACTTCACCGGGTTCGGCCGAACCCGTTTTGACCGAACCCGGCTACATATTGGCGCCTGCCACATGTTAGATGTAAAATGGAGGATTTCACAATATCACCTGACATCAGGCTACCCCATAATGCCTTGCAAACGGCTCTCCCAGCCAATCGGGAGGCAGCATAGGGGCGGGCTCAAGCTTGCAATAAAAGTCTATGCACGGAGCTCAGCGGCCATTTTACAGACAGGAGCTGTAGGGATAGCATCTCTGTGCAGTTAGGGAAAGCTTTAGGAATCTAAAAGCCAGGAATCCAGCAATCGAAGGGGCTCATCCACTACAGCGGGAGTCTACTCTCAACATCCAAATTGCAATACAAATTCTCCATTCAGCCAGTGTGTGAATAAGCTTTTAGAAGGGGCTCATCCCCGGCCGTTAACATAACAATCCAACTTGCAATTAAGGCAGCCTTTGTAGTACTACAACGCCCAGCATTCCCTGAGTGCACAGTGGCTGATAGAAATTCTCATTCATTGCCATTTGCCAAGCCAGTGTGTGAATAAGCTTTTAGAATGGGCTCATCCCCGGCCGTTAACATAACAATCCAACTTGCAATACAGGCAGCCTTTGTAGTACTACAACGCCCAGCATTCCCTGAGTGCACCGCGGCGTGGCTGATAGAAATTCTCATTCATTGCCATTTGCCAAGCCAGTGTGTGAATAAGCTTTTAGAAGGGGCTCATCCCGGCTGTTAACATAACAATCCAACTTGCAATACAGGCAGCCTTTGTAGTACTACAACGCCCAGCATTCCCTGAGTGCACCGCTGCGTGGCTGATAGAAATTCTTATTCATTGCCATTTGCCAAGCCAGTGTGTGAATACGCTTTTAGAAGGGGCTCATCCCCGGCCGTTAACATAACAATCCAACTTGCAATACAGGCAGCCTTTGTAGTACTACAACGCCCAGCATTCCCTGAGTGCACCGCGGCATGGCCGATAGAAATTCTCATTCATTGCCATTTGCCAAGCCAGTGTGTGAATACGCTTTTAGAAGGGGCTCATCCCCGGCTGTTAACATAACAATCCAACTTGCAATACAGGCAGCCTTTGTAGTACTACAACGCCCAGCATTGCCTGAGTGCACCGCGGCGTGGCTGATAGAAATTCTCATTCATTGCCATTTGCCAAGCCAGTGTGTGAATACACTTTTAGAAGGGGCTCATCCCCGGGGTTTTGATTCAACTTGCTGCACTCCAGCACAGCAGTGAAATGTCTGGTAAGAAAAAGGTTGTGAAAGGACGGGGTAGAGGAAAAAACACCCATGCCATGTCCTCTTCCAGTCCAAATGTTGGATCTGTTGGTGCCAGACCCAGTACCAGCATTTGTGGCACAAGACATGTGCCAAGTTCCACTAGTAGCAGCAGCCATGTGCCTGCTGGTAGTAGTAGCAGTATCAGCAAGCCAGACTAGTCCATCTCCTCCGGTGGGCGGGTTACTTTAGACAATACGGCCATTGTGGACTGGTTGGCTGGCTCGCGGTCATCTCAGCAGGAAGACTCTGACGATCTGGCTTCAAGCCAGGTTTCGTTGGATTCCAGATCCTCTACAGTTCCTTGGCACAGTGACAGTAGTAATATGGGTATTTCTAGCGTTTCCATTCCATCATCTGTCTTCACTCCCCCTTCCTAGCGGGAAGCCATCTTTCCTGAGAGTCCTAAGAGACATCTCCTCGGGTGCGAAGGAAGATACTACTGAACAACATAGTGATGATGATTTGTTTTCCGCGAGTCAGCCAACGGAGTGTGTTGCGGTGGTGGTGGAGGTGGAAGCGGTGTCCGAGACGCATAGCTGTGGTAGTGGGGGTTTTGGTGGTAGCCGTGGTGGCAGACGCAGTAATGAGGGGGGGCATGGAGCCCGCCATGATGTCACATCACATTCACAACACAGTGACAGAAGTGGCGGGGATGATGAGGAGGGCTATGATGATGTTGTTTTAGACAGGACGTGGGAACCAGGTGACGAGGTGATGACGGCGTCAGAGGAGGAGGGTAGTAGTGGCGGCACTGGCAGTGATAAACAGCCAAGCCGAGGTAGGGGCAGAAGTCAATCTGCAAAACGTTGCAGCGGTAGGGTCAGCTCAGGAGCAGGTGACGGCGACACTGCTGCTACTGGTGTAGGCTCCCGAAAAAAGCCTGCCAGACAAGGGGCAAGCTCGGGTGGTGGTGGTGGTGGACGTGGTACTACCTCTTTACGGTACCCTGCCGTGTGGCAATTTTTCTGTACCTTCCCGGAGGACGAAAACATGGCACAGTGCCGTATCTGCAAGCAGAAAGTAAGGCGTGGGCAGGGCAGCAATGTAGGAACTACCGCTCTACGTAAACACATGGAGTGGCATCACAAGGCCATGTGGGACAATCGACATGCCCCACCATCATCATGTACATCTAATGAAGACCCCTCTGCCGCTGCTGCTGCGGCCCCGAGTCCCTGTCATCTAAGTAGTAGCCAGGCCTTATCCACCATGTCGTTGTCATCATCATCATCACTGTCATCTAGTGCTCCTCCTACGTCCCGTCAGTTATCCATTACGGAATCGTTGTCCAATAAGCAACAATATATACCCAGTCATCCACTTGTCGTGCGGCTTAATTCACACCTGGCTAAGTTGTTGGTGGTGCAGTCGCTGCCGTACCACCTGGTCGACTCCGCCGGCTTCAAGCAATTGATGGCGTGCGCTCAGCCTAGGTGGCCAATACCTAGCCGACATTACTTCTCCAAAACAGCTGTCCCTGCCTTGCACAAGCACGTGGAGGAAAAGGTGGGCCAGTCCTTGCAATTATCCGTGTGCAGCAGTGTACATGCCACCGTCGACACGTGGAGCAGCAACTATGGGCAGGGACAGTACATGTCTTTCACGGCCGACTGGGTCAATATTTTGCAGTCCGATGCACCACCGCAGCAATGCCAGGCATTACCACCTCCACGCTTGTATCTTTCTGGTTCAACTCCGGACACCAGGCGCCTACCATCCTCCTCCTCCTACTCCTCCTCCTTGCCCTCCTCAATGGAGGTCTTCCCGTCCCCGACAGGACACAGCGTATCTTCCACTCCTCCTCCCTCCTCTTTTCATAGGTGCAAGGTGAAGCGCCACAAAGCTGTCTTACACCTGCTGAGCCTGGGCGAGAAAAGCCACACAGGGCAGGAGCTGCTGCTGTGCATCAAGGAAGAAATCGCACGCTGGCTGTCTCCTCTGAAACTCACACTGGGCAATGTTGTCTCTGATAACGGGAAGAACGTTGTGGCTGCACTGCGTCTAGGTCACCTGACACACGCTCCATGCATGGCACATGTGATCAATCTGGTCATAACACGCTTCTTAAAGTCATAAGTTGGTTTGAAGGGTGTGCTGGCCATGTCCAGGAGGGTTTGCGTTCGCTTTAGACGTTCGTATGAATTTAAGCACGCCCTCCTGGACTTGCAGCGTCAAAACAATCTCCCAGAACACAGCCTGATTTGCGACGTTCCAACACGCTGGAATTCCACCCTGCACATGTTGGACCGTCTGTACGAACAGCGGAAAGCCGTGAATGATTTCCTGATGCAGCAGACGGGCAGCGTTTGGAGCCAGTGTAATTTCGAGATCAGGCACTGGCAGCTGGTTAGAGACGCATGTCGCGTTTTGAAGCCCTTTGAAGAGGCCACACGATTTGTGAGCCGTGACGCTAGCGGAATGAACGACGTTATGCCGCTGATATTCATTATGGAGCAAACGCTCACAGCGATGATTCAGCAAAGGATGGAGGAAGGATCACATCTGGCTATGGATGTTGAGGTGGGGAAGGAGGAGGATGAGGATGAGGAAACAGGACCTGAAGAGGAGCTGGATTTGGAGATGGAATCACAGGAAGGGATAGGGGACGAGGCAGCCGCACAACATGACAGTGATGGTGATGACGAGTCTGACGACGACCTTGATGATGGACAACCATGGCAGTATGGGGCGGAGATGGAACCAACCGGGCCCTCTGAAACGCTAGCCAGGATGGCGAGCTGTATGCTTCGTTACTTGCGCACTGACTGTCGTATTGTTAGCATGAAGCAAAGAGATATGTACTGGATAGCCACACTTTTAGACCCTCGGTATAAAGCCAGAATAGGGGAGTTTTTTGTGCCTTCCGAGAGGGAGGCAAAATTGGCTTATTATCGAGAGAAGCTATGCAGCCAGCTTGTCACGGCTTTCAAACGGCAAACACCTGCTGCAAGCATGTCTGACCCGTGGGCCACTCTCCGCTCCCCACTGTCTCATCGTTCCACCGCCTCTGGCAGAGCTACCTCTGCAATAGGCGGCAGCAGTGGCAGCAGCAGCAGCCAATTCAGTTTGGAAAATATGATGACAACATTTACATCCAATACCCCGACCTGACACACATCGTAGTCACCAAAGGGATGTTCACCATCACCAGGTCCAGCACCTAAACAACCAGGTTCACTCATACCTGGACTGTGCCCTTTCTCCGTCAGAAATCCTGATCCCAGACCCCATGGACTTCTGGGTCAGCAGATTGGATCATTGGCAAGAACTGGCCCAGTTTGCCATGGGTGTACTGTCTTGTCCACCCTCCAGTGTAGCGTCAGAGAGGGTATTGAGCGCGGCAGGGGGCTTCGTCACCCCTAAGCGGACAAGATTGTCCGCCAACAACTTGGAAAATCTCACGTTTCTGAAAATGAATCAAGCGTGGATCGGTGAGGATTTTAAAACCCCTGTGCCTGATGCCACTGATTAGATCTGACATTGCTGCTGCCGCTGCCGCCTTCTACTGCCGCCCGCTACTACAGGATTCTGTCCTGTCCACTCTTTTTTTAATGTGCCGCTGTTGGTGCTGCTACTACTTCTACCACCAATCCACTCCCAGTGCCGTCTGCTACAAGCAGGCCTGCCCCACCACAGGGCTTTGTCCTGTGACTGTCCAGTCTCTTTTAATGTGCTGCTACTACTACTACTACTACTACTACTACCACCCTTGCTGTCCGTTGGCTACCAATACTACCACCAATACACCTCCACTGCCGTCTGCTACAAGCAGGCCTGCCCCACCACAGGGCTTTGTCCTGTGACTGTCCAGTCTGTTTTAATGTGCTGCTACTACTACTACTACTACTACTACTACTACTACTACCACCCTTGCTGTCCGTTGGCTACCTCTACTACCACCAATACACCTCCACTGCCATCTGCTACAAGCAGGCCTGCCCCACCACAGGGCTTTGTCCTGTGACTGTCCAGTGTCTTTTAATGTGCTGCTACTACTACTACCACCCTTGCTGTCTGTTGGCTACCTCTACTACCACCAATACACCTCCACTGCCGTCTGCTACAAGCAGGCCTGCCCCACCACAGGGCTTTGTCCTGTGACTGTCCAGTGTCTTTTAATGTGCTGCTACTACTACTACCACCCTTGCTGTCTGTTGGCTACCTCTACTACCACCAATACACCTCCACTGCCGTCTGCTACAAGCAGGCCTGAGGCCTGCCCCACCACAGGGCTTTGTCCTGTGACTGTCCAGTGTCTTTTAATGTGCTGCTACTACTACTACCACCCTTGCTGTCTGTTGGCTACCTCTACTACCACCAATACACCTCCAGTGCCGTCTGCTACAAGCAGGCCTGAGGCCTGCCCCACCACAGGGCTTTGTCCTGTGACTGTCCAGTCTCTTTTAATGTGCTGCTACTACTACTACCACCCTTGCTGTCTGTTGGCTACCTCTACTACCACCAATACACATCCACTGCCTTCTGCTACAAGCAGGCCTGCCCCACCACAGGGCTTTGTCCTGTGACTGTCCAGTCTCTTTTAATGTGCTGCTACTACTACCACTACTACCACCACCCGTGCTGTCTGTTGGCTACCTCTACTACCACCAATACACCTCCACTGCCGCCTGCTACAAGCAGGCCTGAGGCCTGCCCCACCACAGGGCTTTGTCCTGTGACTGTCCAGTCTCTAACAAATGTGCTGCTACTACTACTACCACCCTTGCTGTCTGTTGGCTACCTCTACTACCACCAATACACCTCCACTGCCATCTGCTACAAGTGTGAGGGATCAATACTATGTATATTGTTTGAAAAATATTATCCTCACACATATGTATATACATTTCAGTTCTTTGTGTAATATACTGATATATATAACAAGTTCTTTGTTCATGTCGGACACACCTATGGAAGACACCGCCCCCTGGAATGCAAAGAGGAGTGTGCAGAAGAATGTATAGGAAGACTTACAGCAGAAGAGCCAATGGGATTCAAGCAAGTCCCACATCTATAGGGAGGGGCGTGTGTCTTCTCTGTGTGTGTTTCTTTGTTCTGAATAAAGTTCAGTTCCTCCTGGCTGACATTGAAGCTGTACCTCAGATATTTGTGTGGTGTACTTCTCTCCAGGCATGCCTTCAGCTTTCAATTTACAGAGGTGGTTATTCGGTGTGAAATACGGACCTGACACAAGCAGGCCTGCCCCACCACAGGGCTTTGTCCTGTGACTGTCCAGTGTCTTTTAATGTGCTGCTACTACTACTACCATCCTTGCTGTCTGTTGGCTACCTCTACTACCACCAATACACCTCCACTGCCGTCTGCTACAAGCAGGCCTGAGGCCTGCCCCACCACAGGGCTTTGTCCTGTGACTGTCCAGTCTCTAACAAATGTGCTGCTACTACTACTACCACCCTTGATGTCTGTTGGCTACCTCTACTTCCACCAATACACCTCCACTGCCGTCTGCTACAAGCAGGCCTGCCCCACCACAGGGCTTTGTCCTGTGACTGTCCAGTCTCTTTTAATGTGCTGCTACTACAACTACTACTACTACTACTACCACCACCCGTGCTGTCTGTTGGCTACCTCTACTACCACCAATACACCTCCACTGCCATCTGCTACAAGCAGGCCTGCCCCATCACAGGGCTTTGTCCTGTGACTGTCCAGTCTCTTTTAATGTGCTGCTACTACTACTACCACCCTTGCTGTCTGTTGGCTACCTCTACTACCACCAATACACCTCCACTGCCGTCTGCTACAAGCAGGCCTGCCCCACCACAGGGCTTTGTCCTGTGACTGTCCAGTCTCTTTTAATGTGCTGCTACTACTACTACTACTACCACCACCCGTGCTGTCTGTTGGCTACCTCTACTACCACCAATACACCTCCACTGCCGTCTGCTACAAGCAGGCCTGCCCCACCACAGGGCTTTGTCCTGTGACTGTCCAGTCTCTTTTAATGTGCTGCTACTACTACTACTACCACCACCCGTGCTGTCCGTTGGCTACCTCTACTACCACCAATACACCTCCATTGCCGTCTGCTACAAGCAGGCCTGGAGGGCTTGTGAAAAGCCATTGCTTGTTGCTTTTACATCCATGTATGGATGAACCCCGGCAGGCATCTGCCAATAAAAAGGGTAAATTTTTTGAGGGCTTGTCAAAAGCCTTTGCTTCTTCTTTTACCACCTTATATGTATGAACCCTGGCAGGCATCTGCCGCCAAAAATGGTTAATTTTTGTACCTTTTTTAACAATGCATTAAGCATACAACATGCACAAGTGCAGTGGTTTCTGTTAGTTATCACCGTGTCCCATCCGTTTTCCTATAGCCATACATGTTGGCGTAACTTTGACACTAACTTTGCCTTAAAGACAGCTCAAAAGTACTTGGATACACTCATGGGTGACCTAAGAGTGTTATACAGGGCTTCTAGGGCTTTTAAACAGTGTTATACACGATTTTTAGGGGCTTTCTTGTATTACAGGTTCAGTCAGAACTAGTTCGGTCCGAATCGAACTTTTTCATGAAATTCGGCGAACCAGCCGAACCGAACTTTTCATAAGTTCGCTCATCTCTAGAAACGGGAATTACTGAATATTGTAAGACAAAAACAAAAAGCATTCAAAACATTGAAGGCTGAGGGTTCATTAAAAGCATTCCAGACTTAAAAATATCTCAATAGGAAATGTAAAAATGAAATCAAGTTTGCAAAGTTATCTACAGAAAAACAAATCGACATTAACCCCTTAGTGACCAACAATACGCCTTTTCACGTTCGTCACTAAGGGGCCTTAGGCTAGGCTGACACCTTTTCACGTGAGCCTAGTCTAAGTCCTGCACGAGTCTCCCGTGCAGGCTGGAGCCGGGGCTCAGCTGTCTGATGACAGCTGAGCTCCTGCTCCAACGCCCGCGATCGAAGTTTACTTAGATCGCGGCCGTTTAACCCGTTAAATGCCGCCGTCAATAGCGACCGCGGCATTTAACTTGTTTACAGAGGGAGTGAGCTCCCTCTGTCACCCATCGGCGGCCCGCAAATGCAATCGCGGGTCTCCGATGGGTTGTCATGGCAGCCGGGGGCTTGATAAAAGCCCCCAGGTCTGCCCGGGACATATGCCTGTTAGGTCGCGCCGGAGGCACGTCCTAACACATTGCCTGTCAGATTTACACTGACAAGCAATAATGCTCTAGTATACGAAGTATACCAGAGCATTATAGCAGCGATCTGAAGATCGCACAGTAAAGTCCCCTAGTGGGACTAATGAAATAAATAATAAATGTGAAATAAAGATTATTAATAAAAATGACAGTAAAAAAATAAATAAAACCATTTTTTTCCATTAAAAGTGGTTTAATTTAGTAAAAGTGTAAAAAATAAATAAAAGTACACATATATGGTATCGCCGCGACCGTAATGACTCCATTAATAAAGTTAATATGTAATTTAAACCACAAGGTGAACACCGTAAAAAAAAACGCAAAAAACAATGGCGAAATTGCAATTTTTTTCCATTGCCCCCCAAAAAGTCATAATAAAAATGAATCAATAAGTCCCATGCACCTCAAAACAGTACCAATCAAAACTACGTCTCGTCCCGCAGAAAACAAGCCCAAAAAATCACTACATTGATGGAAAAATAAAAAAGTTACGGCTCTTGGAAAGCGACGATGCAAAAACAAATAATTTTAGTTCAAAAGTGTTTTTATTGTGCAAAAGTCGTAAAACATAAAAAACATCTACATATGTGGTATCGCCGTAATCGTACCGACCCATAGAATAAAGGTAACATGTTATTTACGCAGCACAGTGAACGGCGTCAATTTAAAAACGCATAGAACAATGGTGGAATTTCAGGTTTTTTTTATAATCCCCCCAAAAAAAGTTAATAAAAGTTAATAAAAAAATTATATGTACCCTAAAATGGTGCTATTAAAAAGTACAACTAATCCCGCAAAAAACAAGTCCTCATACAGCTATGTAGACGAAAAAATAAAAAAGTTATAGCTCTTTGAATGCGATTATAGAAAAACGAATAAAATAGCTTGGTCATTAGGGCCTAAAATGGGCTGGTCACTAAGGGGTTAAAATAAATCCTAAATTTTTTTATAAATATATTATTGCCAAAAAGGACAAATCTGATAATATTGGTCCTCTTAAAGATCAGCATGGGAATACAATTATAGAGAACAAAGTGAGGACTGAGCTATTAAACACATACTTGCCCGCAGCTCACGACATTCTTTTGGTGAAAAAAAACGGGCCCCATTGCAGGGGCCTGTTTTTTTCTACCAAAGGCAAGTTGCGGCAGTTGCCGGGCCCCCCTTTAAATTAGGTTTGGCTGGGCCCCTCACATCAGTACCCCTAATACCCCCCCTGATGGCGGCCCTGGGTAGCATGATATAGTGCTGGACGGAGTACCGTTAACAGGCGGTGCCACGGTAGGAGGGGGCCCAGAAAATTTAGCTGTATGGGGCCCTGAAATTCCTGATGGCGGCCCTGAGCCATTGTAATCAATAGGCTCAGTTAGGCTCTCCAGAGGGAGATTCACTCTTTGCAGGTAGGTAGAATAGATAGGTCCCCTACTCAACCTTGACTTTGCATGACCACCTCCAGGCATCTGTGACCGTCTATACAACAAGCACTGCTTGATGACCTTATTGGTCCGATATTAACTCTCTACCGACACACTTTAGCTCTGTTCTTGCCTCTTCGTTCAGACCATGTTGTAAAGCTTATGCAATTGATGCAGCCCAATAATGTCTTTAGCTGGTGGGTTATTTAAAGCTGCTTTTCTCAAGTACATTTTAGCTGTGATTGTTGGTCCCGAACGCCTGCTTTGCTTTCTGCTCTCTGAATTTGATTGTCTTCAGGTTACATCATTGGGCCATGCTGTAGGAGCACCATGTGGCCTAGAGAAGGAGGCAGAACCAACATTGGAGTGTGTGTGGAGTTAAATTAGTCCTTGCCTGTACAAACTATGTCTGATTTGCTTCCGTGCATTAACTCTTGGCTTACTCCAAATATGTATTAGCCAGTTTCTCTGACATTTCTTCTGCTGCCATCTAGCTGATTGCTGCTTGACTTGCGCCATCATTTTAGAAAGTCATTCTACTCACAGCCTTTGTTAGCTTGTTCTCTATCTAAGCACCAACTATTTGGTGACTTCTCTAAGGCAAGATTCACACGAACATGTGCGTTTTGCGCGCGCAAAAAACGGAGCATTTTGCGCGCGTTGCAGTTCCGTGTGGCATCAGTGTTTGGTGCGTGGCTGCGTGTTTTTTGCGCGTATGGCCTCGTTATGACACGTGGTTTTAATGTTTAGAAACATAAACGAAGGAGGTAGTTTTATTATTTTCTTCATTTCGTCAACAACTGTAGCGCGAATCACGTGCGGCACACGGAAGTGTGTCCATGTGCCGTGCACGGTTTTCACGCACCCATTGACTTCAATGGTTGCATGATGCGAGAAAAACGCTCAAGTATAGGACATGTTGTGAGTTTTATGCAGCGGACACACGCTGCGTGAAAATCACGGACTGTCTGAACGGCCCCATTGAGTTACATCGGTGCGTGCGACGCTCGTGTTTTTCACGCGCGTATCATGGACGACGTGAAACACGTTCGTGTAAATAAGGCCTAAGATTCATGAACTGGGGATCATAACTCTGTGAGGGGATTAAGGGTAAAGAACAAGAAGATACCTTGGACGCCATAATTTGGTTTAGCAGTGCCAAACCAATTGTTAAAGGGAATGTGTCGCAAATTAAAAAAAATTCAAGCAAATTACTTATTTTTATTATATTTTTTTCGTTTTTTTGGTGTATTTTTATTTTTTTTACACAAAGTGGAAAGTATTAAAAATTAAATAATAAATTTACATGTTTTCCTATCTTGGCCACCAGAGTGAGCACTTCCAAGAATTACAGCAAGGTGAATCAGGCACAGCAGCCTGACCTACAGCTGCTGTAAATGTGGGCGGGAGACTCACCCCCTCCCTATTCTTGGCTAAAAGCCAGGAAAAGGTGTTTTCAAATTGCTAAGTAGCGTCCAGCTCCCATTTTTTAAGAGATTGTACAAAAGGTAGCTGTCTGAAGCTAAAGAACACACCAAAAGGCTAAGGGCTTGTCCACACACAACGGAATTGCTGCAGAAAATTTCTGCAGCAATTCCGTTGAAAATAGCAGACATTCCGCTGCGGCAAAAACGCACCATTTTCTGCGGTTGTTACAACAGAAAATGGTGTGTATTTTACTCAATGCTGGGAGATGGTGACATCTCTGAAAAACGCAGCAATTCTGTCCACTTTCTTCAGCAGGAATTGACATGCTTCAGTCCGAAAAATACGCAGCACATGTTAATTTCTGCTTTGAATTTTTACGCAGCATGTGGATAAGATTTAATAAATCTCATCCACTATGCTGCTACTATATTGTGCTGCGTTTTTTCTGACCAAAATTTCCGGCCTGAAAAAACGCGGCAATTCTGCAGGGTGTGGATGAGCCCTAAAATGATGAAAGTCAAAAGGGAAGACACTGTGGTGAATGACTTATCAGTTGACAGGTTCACACTGCGTGTATTTTACGCAGTTTTTGGCACATTTTATGCGCCAAAAACACGAAAAAAAACTCTTGATTAAGCTTCCCATTTGCATCAATGGAAAATCTTGCTGTTAATACATACAATGCGCTTTTTTATACGAGCGTTGTTAAAGAGCTCGAATGGGAGTTCTAATTATGCGCCCAAAAACTTGCATAAAGCGCGCACAAAACACGCAGAAAACGCCTGCATTTTAAAAAGGGAGAAGACAGAAATCTGCTGTAGGTACATCTTTTTATTTTTCATATTAATAACTTAATTATTAAATTTTTTTGCAGGTTCCGCTGAACTGTTTGGACTACGTTGATCTACCTTTCTTGTTTTTTTTTTAAATAAAATGGTTACCGAGGGTTCTGTAGAGGAGTTTTTATTTCAATAAAAAATATTTTGTAAGGGTCTGTTCACACAGTGCGGTTTTGACACATTTTCACCGTGCGGCCCGAAAACCGATGTGCTTCACTGTGTATATACACTCTTAGGCCTCATTTACACGAGCGTGTGCGTTTTGCACGCGCAAAAAATGCAGCATTTTGCGTGCGCAAAAGGCACTTGACAGCTCCGTGTGTCATCCGTGTATGATGCGCGGCTGCGTGATTTTCGCGCAGCCGCCATCATAGAGATGAGGCTAGTCGACGTCAGTCACTGTCCATGGTGCTGAAAGAGTTAACTGATCGGCAGTAACTCTTTCAGCACCCTCGACAGTGCATTCCGATCACCATATCGAGTAACCTGTTTAAAAAAAAAGAGGTTCGTACTTACCGAGAACTTCCCGGCCGTTGCCTTGGTGACATATCCTTGGTGACGCGTCCTTGGTGACGCGCCTCTCTTGACATCTGGCCCCACCTCCCTGGATGACGCGGCAGTCCATGTGACCGCTGCAGCCTGTGCTTGGCTTGTGATTGGCTGCAGCTGTCACTTGGACTGAATTGTCATCCCGGGAGGTCAGACTGGAGGAAGAAGCCGGGAGTTATTGGTAAGTCAGAACTTTTTTTTTTTTTTACACGTTCACGTATATTGGAATCGGAAGTCACTGTCCAGGGTGCTGAACCAGTTTAAACTCTTTCAGCACCCTGCACAGTGACTGTCTCCTGCCGGGTTCGGTCAAAACGAGTTCGGCCGAACCCGGTAAAGTTCGGTTCGCTCATGTCTAAGACACTCCGTTCGGATGTTTGTAAACAGAAAAGCACGTGGTGCTTTTCTGTTTACATTCAGTTTGACAGCTCTTGCGCGAATTACGCAGTTCGCACGATTATAGAACATGTCGTGAGTTTTACGCAATGCACTCG
The DNA here is from genome assembly GCF_050947455.1 of Rhinoderma darwinii. Classification (NCBI taxonomy): domain Eukaryota; kingdom Metazoa; phylum Chordata; class Amphibia; order Anura; family Rhinodermatidae; genus Rhinoderma; species Rhinoderma darwinii. Next base: position 342,593,318 of record NC_134687.1, read on the forward strand.
CGCTGCGCAAAATTCACGCATCGTCTGCACTGCCCCATAGAGTAATATAGGTGCGTACGACACGCGTGAAAAGCACGCGCGTCGCACGCGCGTCGCACACGTGTATATTACGCTCGTGTAAATGAGGCCTTAGGCAAGGTTCACACAGTTTTTTGCAGGCAGAAAAAAAATCTGCCTCAGAGTTCCTTCAGAACTGCCTGCCCTTTTTTGTCCACGGTTTTCGCCACAAAAAACGCTTGGAAACGAGCACCACAGGTTTTTTCTGCCTCCCATTAATTTCAATAGGAGGTCAGAGGCGGAAGTGTATACAAGAAAGGACATGCTGCTTTTTTCCACACGCGAGCGGCCAAATCCGCCTGGGAAGAAGACGCCTTTGCATTGCAATTTCGGGGGTTTTATGGCGCTGATTCTGACGCAGTTTCCGCGCCCAAAATCTCTGTGTGTACAGGGAGTTATGTCTCTGTTTTTTAATACTTTATTAGCACCTTAGTAATGGCAGTTGTCTGTTTCACGACGTCCATTACTAAGGGGGGGTTTAGTGATAGCCAATAAAAGGGCAGGATTGTACCCGGCTCTTCCCGATACCCCTGGTGGAGGTCGGTACAGAGGTAATATGTGGGGTTAGTACTAGCCTTTTCACTGGCTAATACTAAGCCCCACCTTACAGTGTTCCCTATAAGGTGTGCAGCTGTATATACAAGGGGAGGGGGGATTGCTGTTTGGCAGTATATACAAGGGGAGGGGGGATTGCTGTGCGACAGTATATACAAGGGGATGGGGGATTGCTGTGTGACAGTATATACAAGGGAAGGGGGATTGCTGTGTGGCAGTATACACAAGGGGAGGAGGATTACTGTGTGACATTATATACAAGGGGAGGGGAATTTCTGTGTGGCAGTATATACAAGGGAAGGGGGATTGCTTTGTAGCAGTATATACAAGAGGGGGGGTATTGCTGTGTGGTAGTATATACAAGGGGAGGGGGATTGCTGTGTGGCAGTATATACAAGGGGGCATTATCTACAGGGGTCTGCATGGCGCTATCTACAGGGGGGCTGTGTGGCGCTATCTATAGGGGCTGTGTGTGGCACTATCTACAGGGGGTGCTGTGTGGCACTATCTACAGGGGGCTGTGTGTGGCGCTATCTACAGGGGGGCTATGTGGCGCTATCTACAGGGGGCTGTGTGTGGCGCTATCTACAGGGGGCTGTGTGTGGCGCTATCTACAGGGGGACTGTGTGGCACTATCTACAGGGGGGCTGTGTGGCACTATCTACAGGGGGCTGTGTGGCAATATGTATGGGGGGGACTGTGTGTGACAGTTGTGTGGCGCTATCTACAGGGGGCTACATGGCGCTATCTACAGGGGGGCTGTGTGGCACTATCTACAGGGGGGCTGTGTGGCACTATCTACAGGGGGCTGAGTGGCAATATGTATGGGGGGGACTGTGTGTGACAGTTGTGTGGCGCTATATACAGGGGGCTACAAATGGCGCTATCTACAGGGGCCTGTGTGGCGCTATGTACAGGGGACTGTCTGTGGCGCTATGTACAGGGGGCTGTGTGGCGCTATCTACAGGGGGTGCTGTGTGGCGCTATCTACAGGGGGTTGTGTGGCACTATCTACGGGGGGGCAATATGTACGAGGGGACTGTGTGTGACAGTATCTACAGGGAGTGGGTGTGGCGCTATCTACAGGGGTCTGTGTGGCGCTATCTACAGGGGTCTGTGTGGCGCTATCTACAGGGGTCTGTGTGGTGCTATCTACAGGGACAGTGGTGTAAGAGAGGGATTCTTTTATTGATGCCTATAATTGGTGTTTATAACTGTCGTCTATTTTACTGGTGGACTTGTAATATTATAGTATTTAAAAAGTAATTAAAACTAATTTCAAATAAGTTTTCTTATTCTCTCATTTAGTTGCTATATTAGCGTTTACTGGGGGTATTACTTTTGGTCATCAGATCGCCCACCATTGATGGAGACTTTCCCTGCTCCCTAACTGCCCCGCTCAGGAGCTGCCAAGACTTAGGCTGTGTTCACACAGAGTTTTTTGCAGGCAGAAAATCTGCCTCAAAATTCAGTTTGAAATTTTGAGGCAGATTTTGCTCTGCCTGCCTTTCACTGCGTTTTTCACCCGCGGCCATTGATGTCAGTGGGAGGTCAGAGACGTAAACGCCCGAAGATAGGGCATGTTGCCTCTTTTTCCTGAGAGTCGTTTTTTTCCGCTCGCGGGAAAAAAACGCCTCCGCCTCCCATTGAAATCAATGGAAGCCATTTTTGGCGAATTTTCCGATGCGGTGTCCGCGTCAAAAAACGTGTAGAAAAACTCTGTGTGAACTGACCCTTTGGCTGGGTTCACACGACCATGTTACGTCCGTAATGGACGGAACGTATTTCGGCCGGAAGTCCCGAACCAAACACAGTGCAGGGAGCCGGGCTCCTAGCATCATAGTTATGTACGATGCTAGGAGTCCCTGCCTCGCTGCAGGACAACTGTTCCGTACTGTAATCATGTTTTCAGTACGGGACAGTAGTTCCACGGAGAGGCAGGGACTCCTAGCATCGTACATAACTATGATGCTAGGAGCCCGGCTCCCTGCACTGTGTTCGGTCCGGGACTTGGGGCCGAAATACGTTCCGTCTATTACGGACGTAACATGGTCGCGTGAACCCATCCTTAAAGGGAATTTTGTCGCCTTAGTAATGGATGCTGTGAAACAGACAACTGCCATTACTAAGGCGCTAATAAAGTATTAGAAAAAAACACAGAGACATAAGAAACATTTTTTTTATTGAAATAAAAACTCCCCCACACGACCCTCTTTCGCCATTTTATTTACTTAAAAAAATAAATAAATAAAAACATAGATCACCGCAGTAGTCCAACGAATCTACGATGTAGTCCAAACGGTCCAGTGGAACCTGCAAAACATAAAAAAATAAAAAGTTAGTAATATGAAAAATATAAATAATCACCTACAGCAGACGTCTTTCTTCCCCCTGCGCCGCAAAAGAAACCAGAGGTCAATGAACTGGGATGGAAACTGAAATATTAGTAGCAGAAATATTAATAGTTATTAATAATTCGGGTGCATCATGGAGCTCCCCCACACATGCAGCCGCTCCAAAAAAAAAACAACCTGCCAGGAGAGGGAGAAGTTACAGCAGGTCAGCAGGGGGGGAAGCGAAGGGGGGGGGCCGCGATGAGGGGGCACTAGTGATGAGGGGGGCACAGCACCCCTGCCACAAACATGCAAAGAATGCACACACTTACCAGCAGTGCGGCCGGTCTCCAAAATGGTGCTGGCTTTCTCCCTATAAACCAGCTACTATGCTGGTCGCTCTGACTGCGCATGCGCAGTACAGAGCTAGACGGCAGAAGCAGAGGACATGCGAACGGCAGCCGTTCGTATCTCCTATGGCCTGTAGCTGCCATATTCCATCTGTGTGTGTTGTGAACAGACAAATACACAGGTGAAATAAAAAACGGCCATAGGTTTCCGTTTCCATCACCGATTATTTTAATGGTGACAGATCCGGTGCCAATTGTCTCCGTTGTGCAAGGGCTCTATTGTTTTGACATAATCAATAGTGTAGTCGACTACGGTATTCATTCTGTCAAAACGGCGAAACCCTTGCACAACTGAGACAAACGGAAACCATTGGCACCGGATCAGTCACCATTGAAATTAATGGTGATGGAAACGGAAACCTATGGTTTCCGTTTGTGTCTGTCAGGGCTCCGTTCCGATGGAAAGCTCCGTTGAAACGGAGCCCTAGCGCAGATGTGAACGAAGCCTTACTCTATAAACTGTTACTATTCGCTTATGTACTGAACTTAGATTGCTTCCTGATTGCTTACGTCTCTGCCTCATAATGCAACCTGTTGCTGCTTATCTTTGTGCTGAACTTGGATTGTTTCCTGATCACGTCTCTGCTTCACGCTACAACCTGTTAATGCTTATCTGTGTTCCGAACTTTGATCGTTTCCTGACCACATCTTTACCTCACGCTACAAAGTGTTGCCGCAAATCTGTGTACCAAACTTGGATTGTTCCACATAGGGAACATGACATTTCTGAATGATAATATATAATAATGTTAATATATGTCAGATGGGTGGTTAGGGTTAAGGACTTAGATCCCTGTCATTCCACCACTGACCAGAAATGTGTTCAAAATTATGCACTGGTTGTCTATTATTTTCACCATCCATTATGATGTTTTTCAAGTTGCCCTCTCCGTTTCTCAGAGATGTCAATGGGTTTTAGAAATTATTACTTGTACTTTATGTTATATTATTGTATTACTCATTATTATATCACTCTATATGTCATCTCTTTTCTGCGGGACATAGATTTGAATGTAATGTGATGTTTAACTGTTACCAAATATAATGCTATTTGATATTTCAGATGTCAGGATTTGCAGTGTTATGTTGTTTACCACTTTGGCATGTCTAGTTACAGGGGTAGACTTAAAACACCCTACTCAGAGGTAACATGAGATGATGAAGCAACTTGAGTTTGAATTGTAGATGCATTAGTCACACAATTTACAAAATTACATATTTTTTTTGTCTGGTCTGTTAAAAAAGTTTGGGTCATTGTTGTCAACTGTCCATAAAAATATTGGAGTTTTGGCAATTTTGCAGAATATAAAGGATGCATCAGTGAATGGTTTTGGGGGGAGACCTAAATGCTCTCTACTAATAGATATTAATTTCAACACGGGAGGGACATTATGCACATAAGTAGAACTATTCCATAGGTACTGTACTATAATTTCATAGGAAGAAATATTGACATTATGTCTGGTACTGTATTTTATGGACACTATTGTAGCAATATCCCAGTTATTATACCAGACATGTTGACTTGACCTGTTATTATAAATGTAACTATCATTATCTTACAATTCAAATTAAATGCTGCTAATGGGTTCAAATTAGTCTTTTGAGTCATAGAATTACGTTACTTATTCTGCAAGATTAATTTTTGCTTTCCGGAAACATAAAACAAATTTGGCTTTCTGTGATTATTAGATAACTTGTTCAAAACTGAAATCTGTTTGTGGCAGACCGGGTTAAGATAAAGAAGAACATTTGTAATTTTGTTCAAGGTTCCTCTTTCCCGTCCCTGTCTACACGTACGCAAACTTCCTTTCTGCTGTTTGTCTCCCTGTTTGGAAACAAGTGTTGTCATGGAAATGCACAGGGAAAACCCAAGGCTATATTCACACGACAGTAAAATAAACAGCCCTTAAATACATGGATAAGTTTCATTTGTCAGTGTTTTCTTTGTCCCAACCCCCTGAAAGTTCCACAGTGCCCATGTAGATAGTGCCTACATAGATAGCGCCACAGTGCCCACTATAGATAGTACCCACATATAAAGTGCCAGTGCCCACATAGATAGTGCCACAGTGCCCATGTAAATAGTGCCACAAACAGTGCCCATGTAGATAGCGTTACAGTGTCCCCTGTAGATAGTGCCGACATAGTGCCACATTGCCCATGTAGTTAGTGCCTCACCCCTAGTAGATAGTGCCACAACCCCCCATAGATAGTGCCACACACACCCCCTGTAGATAGAGACAAACACCCCCTGTAGTCTCACATTACAAAGCTCCTAATGTCACTGTCCTGTCCATATATGCCAGAGCGTTGTCAACAAAGCCCCTAACATCACTGTCTATATATGGACAGTAACATCAAAGGCTTTTCCAAGACAGGAGTCCCCTGCCAAAACCCTTTTTCTTTTACTAAAGTTTTTATTGAATTTTTTTTTTTGTAAAGAAAAACAAACAGAACTGGACAGCGAGTGTTCTGAACATGAGGATCTCCTCGTCACACATAAACATAGAATATCATTTACAAAACATACAGAACCCTTGTGAGGGGCAGGATCAGTTTTTAACAGGCGACACAAGGAGGGGTTCCGTAAAAACGGCCGTTAAAAACGGATCCATTGACTTCTATGGGGGCCATCGGGCCGTGAAAATGGCCAAAAAGAGAGCATGTTCTATTTTTTGGCAGCCAGTATTCACGGGCCGCTATAAAAATGGCCGTGTGAATACACAGATAGAACTTAAAAACGACCGTCACACGACGGTTTTTAAATGTCTGAATATAGCCTTACCCAACAGAAATGGCCGGACACAACATAAAATGATTGGGGGAGGCAGACATGACCAGGGTTGCAGGGGAGAAGGATAGAGGTGAAAAGTTCAAATGGAGGAGGGGGAGGAAGGAGAAGGGGGGGGTGGTTAGGAGGGGGCGAGGTTAACAAAGGGCATATAGGAAGGGTGAAGGCCAGGTTCGCGCCATTCACACCCCAAGAAAGCAGGTTAGCCCTTGTCACACAGGACTGACCTGAGGAGCGATGCAGGCCCTGATGGAGCAAGTGCGGCAGGCTGTGGCGGAGCGGGGTATGGCTTGGCTTGAGGAAGAGCTCGGGAGGACAGGTCCGGTGGTCTCGGAGCAGGGGCTGTACGCAGGGCTAGAGGAGGCAGCGGGAACGAGTGCAGCCGGGATGCAGGCATCGGCAGAGGAGTCGTCATCCCCCCTCCGGCGTTCACGGCGGGTGCGGCCTCCAGAGCACCTTAGCCCGGACGCTTTACCTAGGGCTCGGTGCAGGCTTGGGAGCCCCTCGAGGGACCCTTCGGGCCGGGGTTCCGCTTCCACCACTAGGGGGCGGAGGTCCCGGTCCGGGAGGAATCCCGGTCGCCGGTCGGGCCCTTCGGAGAGAGGAGGGCAGGATCCCAGGCCGGAGGGACTGCCTCCGGTCTCCAGGTCGACACCTCGTGGATCTGCGGTGGGCCGATCTGGCGATGTACCAGTCGGGCGGCCCGTCTGTCAGCTGGATGACGTCCCTGGACGGTCACGCAGGCCACAATCGGTGGTGCTGCAGAGGCGGAGGGAGGAGGAAGCAGTGGAGGGAGAGCGGAGGTCGGGACGGCCCCGGACGACGTGTGGCGATTCCGAGGTCCAGGACGGTGGATACGGCCGTAGAGCCTGTGGCGCGGCATCAGGCCCCAGATGTCCGGTGGTGGGTGAAGTTAGAAGTGTGCCGATGGAGGATGGTCGTCGTGGGGGTCCCGTCGCCCCGACTGGTGGGAATTCAGCGCCCACGCAGTCTGGTGAGTCACTCTCACCGTTGCATACGTTTCCAGCTATATTTAGATCCCCAGGGGTTGGTGGGGGTTCCCAGGGGGAGGCAGTTAGAGATGTTGAAAATAGTGGGTTGATGTCTACTGTTAGGGGAGGGGGGTGAGATGTTCAGGAATTGCTTGGCTGTGTAAAGGCATTGCTAGCGCGTTGTGAGGGGGGCAGGTTGCCCGCTACATCCCCGGTCGCAGCGTGGGTCCCTGCAGCGGGGGGGGGCGGAGAAACAGAGCACCCCCTGAGGGTGGTTCCCATGGTGGAGGTCGGGGGGGGGTGACGGTTGCGGTTCAGACTGACAAGGATAAGGATGTGGATAGGGTGAGGTTAGATGATAAAGCAAAAGGCGAAGTGTACGTTTGTTTTGAGGGGTTGTTGGGGGCACATTTAAAGCCTGAAGTAAAGGAAAAAATTTGGAAAGATGAATACGTCGAAATCTTCTCGCTTCTTCCCTTGGAAAAATGTAACTTAGATAAGGGTAAATGGTGGGAAAGTAAAAAGGAGGAGGAGGAGAAGCGTCGATACCGTTTAATCCCTCAGACGTTTGTGAATTGGTTACAGGCGTTTGCCATTCTGGCAAGTGTTATAGGGGAAAAGGCGCCGGAAAATTGTTCCGCCCTTTTCGGGTACATGGATGCTATAGGTGAGGCGCATCGGTCGTATGGTGGTCAGACTTGGTTGCGGTATGACGAACAGTTTCGTCAGAGGAAAGCGGTTCGTCCCAACATTAGGTGGGACAATAAAGACATTGGGCTCTGGTTAAAGGTAATGGCCCCGGCTAAGTTCGGGCAGTCCTTTCAAGTGGGGGGGGGCTGTGGTTGCCGGCCCCTCAGGACAATCGGGACAATCGGGGGGAGGGACAGGAGGGCGGTTGGGCTTGTGCTGGCAGTTTAATGACGGCCAATGCAAGTTCGGGGCGGGATGTAAGTTCAAGCATTCTTGCTCCTCTTGCGGCGGGACTTCGCACGGGTCCGCCAAGTGTTTCAAAAAAGGTAAAGGCAAAGTGGGGAGTGGTGGGGGCCATGGGGCTGACTCCGGTGAGGTGGGAAGAGATGGAGCCGTACCTAAATAGGTTCCCGGATAGGGAGAAAGGGGAGTTGTTTTCAGTTTGGTTTTGTGATCCCTTCCCCGGCTCACGCGGTCCCCCTTTCTTTACGGAATTTGAAGTCGGCAATGGATTATCCAGAGGTGGTGTCAGAAAAGTTGCGTTAAAAGGTGGGGTTAGGGCGTATGGTGGGTCCGTTCTTGTCTCGTCCCGTTCAGGACATGGTTGTATCGCCACTAGGGGTTGTTCCAAAGAAAGAGCCAAATAAATTCTGGCTTATCCATCACTTGTCACATCCGCGAGGGTTGTCCGTCAATGATAGCATTGCCCATGAGCTGTTCTCGGTGGTATATACGTCGTTTGACGCAGCGGTTGAGTGGGTGCGACGGTACGGTGCGGGGGCCCTTATGGCTAAGACCGCCATTGAAGCGGCCTTCCGGCTTCTCCCGGTTCACCCGGACGGCCAGCGGCTGTTAGGGTGTTACTGGGAGGGGGCTTACTATATGGATCGGTGTCTCCCAATGGGTTGCTCTGTGTCTTGCGCTTACTTCGAGGCGTTCAGTTCGTTCCTGGAGTGGGTAATCCGTGAAGTGGCGGGGTTAGAGTCGGTCATCCATTATTTAGATGACTTCCTGTGTGTGGGCCCATCGGGTTCAGGGGTGTGCGCTAATTTGCTAGGGGCAATCCAGTGGGTCGCTCATCGTTTTGGGGTTCCATTATCCCCGGAGAAGACTGTAGGTCCCAGCACTTGTATAGTTTTTCTCGGCATTACCCTCGATTCGGTGGCAATGGAATGCCGACTTCCTAGTGATAAGCTGGATGCCCTGCGATTGGAGGTGAGCAGGACTGGTCGGATTCGTAAGATTCAGCTGCGGGATTTGCAGTCGTTATTAGGGAAACTTAATTTCGCTTGCCGGATAATGCCCATGGGCAGAGTTTTTTGCAGGAGGTTGGCGTCAGCGACGGCGGGGGTTAGAGCCCCACACCATTTTGTGCGGTTGACACGGGAGCATCGGGATGATTTGGCAGTTTGGAGGGAGTTTTTACATTTGTATAATGGGAAGTCATTACTTATCTCGCCGGTGGTGGATAATGGTCAATGGGAATTGTTTACAGATGCTTCAGGTAGCGTGGGGTTTGGTATATATTGTAAAGGACAATGGTGCGTGGGGCAGTGGCCGGGTGAATGGGTATCTTTGGGACTGGTTCGTAATCTTGTACTTCTGGAACTCTTCCCGATTGTGGTGGCGGTGGATATTTTGGGGGAGCGTTTTCGAAATAGCAAGGTGTGGTTCCACTGTGATAACATGGGGGTGGTGGTGGCAATCAATAATGTATCGGCGTCTTCCCCCCCAGTGGTTAGGTTGTTGCGGCGTCTGGTGTTGCGATGTTTGTCACTCAATGCTTGGATTGTTGCGGTTCATGTTCCGGGGGTGCAAAATGACATTGCGGATTCTCTCTCTCGCCTACAGTGGGAGCGGTTTCGTCTGTTGGCACCGGAGGCGGTTCTGGAAGGGGTCGCGTTCCCGGAACAGCTTTGGGACTTGGTTTGCGAGCAGCAGGAGGTTTGATTAAGTCCTCTCTAGCGCCTGGGACATGGTTGGCGTACGACGCGGCGTGGAAGGACAAAGTTTTGGAGCTCCAAGGACTTCCCTTTCCTAGTAATGTTATTTATAAAGTTATGTTTTATGTTCATGTAAATTTGTTAATAAAATGGCTGCTGTGGCCGAAATTTTCCAACCCACTGTCTCGTGTGTTTCACTGGGATGGGAGAGTGACATGGAAGTGAGGAAGGGCCATGAAGCAGAAAAGGGGGGTGGACGGTATTGAAGGAGAGGTTAGGCAAAAGGGTTCGAAAGAGGGGCGAGCTCTGTAATCCCATGGTCATGTAAAGCTTTGGACTTTCCAAACACTCATTTTGTAGCTGAAGTAGAATCCTGCTGAGAACAATAAAGAGGTTATGAAAGAAAAAGGCTGGGTTCACACAACCTATTTTCAGACGTAAACGAGGCGTATTATGCCTCGTTTTACGTCTGAAAATAGGGATACAATACGTCAGCAAACATCTGCCCATTCATTTGAATGGGTTTGCCGACGTACTGTGCAGACAACCTGTCATTTACGCGTCGTCGTTTGACAGCTGTCAAACGACGACGCGTAAAAATACAGCCTCGGCAAAAGAAGTGCAGGACACTTCTTTCAGACGTAATTTGAGCCGTTCTTAATTGAACTCAATGAAGCACAGCTCAAAATTTACGGCTGTCAGAGAAGCCTCGCAAAATGCGAGGAGGAGCATTTACGTCTGAAACAAGGCAGCTGTTTTCTCCTGAAAACAGTCTGTCATTTCAGACGTAAAAGCCTGCTACCGTGTGCACATACCCAAACAAGTATGTACGAGAGTGATTCAAAAATTATCCGCATTCTGGTTATATTAAAAATTCTGTTGGTCGCCTGAAAGAAGCCCTACGAGGACGAAGATTCACGTCTGATGAAGAGTTGAAGACAGCGGTGCATTCGTGGCTCGCAGCTCAGCCTAAAACATTTTTTTTTATGTAGGAATACGAAAGCTTGTTCACAGACGGAGAAAGTGTATTGAAAAGCAGGGAGATTATGTCAAAAATTATGTGTTTGTCGTTTCTGAAAGTTGATTAAAGTAAATTCTACAGCCAGAGTGCGGATAATTTTTGACTCACCCTCGAAAATCAGAAAGTAAGACACCAAGTACGTCCCATCTTGTTTTCTATAGCTGATAATGGAATCATTGAATGAGTAGTCTGAATGTTGTGGCTTGCCTTCCGGCTGCTGGCATGATATCACCTTTCACCCAGTTCTTCTGCTAGTGAGGTTACTACAGTTCATTCGACTAATAACTTGTACGCATGCTTTGTAGTTCACAGAGCTGTTACGCATTTTCTACATAGTCGTGTGTCAGCTTTTTTACCAGCTAATGTATAAATATATATGTGCATATAAAATGTCAGTATTAAAATGTGTTAACATAATACCAGTATTAAGAATGTACATTTTTCTATATTTTACTTTTGCTTATTGAATTTGATGATGTGGTTTTCTGTTTGTAATTAGGTCACCCAGACATCACAGGTACAGAAATTATTATAAAGAGGAACGGCTAAATAGATTTTACGTTATGTTTTTGTAGGTGGTTGTAAAACTGAGTAATAGAGCAATGCCAGATGCTTGTGTGCCCCGTGCAGTTCTATACATAGAACAGAGACAGAAGATTACACTTCCTCCCTCTTCCATATTGGTTACATACTAGAGGAAACTGCAGAGATAACGGGTATCACATGAATGGAACTTTGGCCATCTTAGTGCCAGTTCACATCAGCGTTGTGTTTCCGTTGAGGGGTTCCAAACCCCTCAACGGAAACACAACTCTGATGTGAACACAGCCTGACTGGTACCCTCAAATTCATATCATCTATGCATACCTCCCAACTTCCAAGTATCGCAAAGTAGGGACAAAGTGGCATGGCACATTTTTTTCGTTTTAAGCAATGCCTTTAATTGTGCCCAATCCCTACCAATACACACCGAGTTCAGCCTCCACACAGTATAATGATAGATGCCTCCATACAGTATAAAGCCAAGACGGATGCCCCCATACAGTATAATGCCATAACAGATGCTCCCATACAGTATAATGCCCACACAGATGCCCCCATAAGGTACAATGCCCCCATCAGTGGCGGATTATCATATGGGCGGTTCGGGCGGCCGCCCGGGGCCCGAGGCTTCCAGGGGGCCCATGGCAGCCCGAACCGCACATCATCTTATAAATATATTCAGCGCGCTAGCGCTGCTAACTGCCGAAGATGAGGAGGAGGAGCAGGGAATTGGCCGGAAAAGGGGTAGGACACGCCTCCCTGACAAGTGCGGGCCGCCGCCATTGAGTAACAGAACAGCGACGGACGGCTGTTCTGTTACTCCAAAGCAGCAAGAGAAGAGCCGGGCGGGCGGTCACCGGCCCTGAGGTTAGTTGGCTTAACCTCCTGCCCAACTGGTTCCCGATCGCTGGCTGTATTTTTACGGCCAGCGGTCAGGAACGGGTCGTTAAAACCCGAGCCATAGACTTTCTACGGCTCGGGTTTTAACTTGCTGCCCGCGCGATCGGGCAGCTGAATGTCGGGTCTCCGGCTGTCAGTGACTGCCGGGGACCCTGAGGAGAAGATAGAAGCAGCTTTCACTGCTTCTGTCTTCTCGAATCACTTGTACACAGTGCTGAATGCGCGCTGTGTACAGGAATAGAGACAGCAGCAGCGGCGCTGTCTCTATTCCTCCCGGTGATCATGTGACTGGTCACATGATCGCCGGGTGCCGTTAGTGGCAGACTGTTGCTGGGTCTAACTAGACCCAGCAGAGCCCTAATAGTGACAATCGTCACTATGAGAGGGCTGATTTCCCCTGTAACTGGGGCTGCTGTGCAACCCCAGTTACAGTGGAAAAACATGGTGTAAAAGAAAGAAAAAGTATATATAAAGTTCCCCAAAGGTCTTTTTTGACCTTTGAGGATCAGACCATAGTAATAAAAAAATTGTAAAGTAAAGTGCAAAAAAAATTAAATAATAAATACACAAAATACCCACCCCAAAAAAAACGTTCCCCCCACCAATCATTTTTGTAACGCTAGCGCTGACCCAATTACCCTAATATAGACATATAATATATAAAAATTTAAGGTAAACAATGACGATTACAAATAAAAGCTCTATTTTAGGGTAAAACTATATTACCCAAAAAAAAAATAGCTGAAACGTAAAAAAGCTTATTTTTTTACTATTATTTTCAAACTCTATGAATAAAAATTCTAAAATTGCAAAAAAGGTGTGTATAAAAACGATAAAAAACGAAACCTGCATTGTCTACGGAAAAACGTTGCAAAAATCACGTCGGTTTTATTTTTTTTTAATAAAAATGTGTGTTTGGTGCAACTTTGTAATTACGTTTTATTAAAAAATATTTTCACTTTTTGAGATACAGCTGCTTTGTATCCTGTATCCGTCAGGTCAGCAGGACTGACGGGATCAGTGAAACGGGCCCTGCGCTAAATTATAATCTTAGATGTGATAGATTTGAGGTGGATCCTGCGTGTCACTGATCCTGTCAGAAACAAAGCACCTGTATCTCAAAAAGTAAAAATATTTTTTAATAAAATCAATCAATCACACTGATACACACACATACTAATATATATATATATATATATATATATATATATATATATATTATAATATAAAGTTTTTAAATGTGTACATAACCCTGTGGCACTATATGCAAGGGGGAGCGCTGTGTGGCACTATATACAAGGGGGAGCGCTGTGTGGCACTATATAGAAGGGGGGGCTGTGTAGTGCTATCCACAGTGGTATGTGTGTGGCGGTCTTTATAGGGGGGCTTTTTGGTGCTATTTACAAGAGGGGGAGGGCTGTGTGGAGCTCTCTACAGGGGGGCTGTATGGCACTATCTATAGGGGGCTGTGTGTAACGCTCTCTACGGGGGGATGTGTGATATATAGAGGGGGCTGTGTATGGCGATATCTATGGGGGTGTGTAATATCTACAGGGGCTATGTGTGGCACTATGTACAGGGGGCGGTGTGTATGTGGCGTTTTACAGTGTGTGGTATTATTATATTCAGGCGCGCAGTGTTTGGTGCTATTATATTTAGAGGCACAGTATGTGGCACCATAATAACTTTATTTTCGTTTATAGGTGTGGAAATGTTGGAAAAGTGAGGAGACGTCTGAGTGGAAAATTCTGCAGAAATGAGTCATGGCCGGGAGAAGTCGTCATGAGCGCTGGACCGGATGGAGAAGAAAAGAGGAAAAAAACTACTAGAATCTGAGACGTCATCACCTGTGAGTCACTAGATTTATAGAGAATCTGTCACCTCTCCTGACATTTTATTATAGGAATCCTTGTATTTCACAAAAAGTATTTCTGCAGTCCAGGACTGATAGACAATTCCCCTTGTCAGGAGGATGTGTCCCTGCACCGTGTGATACTGTCAGTATGTACGGACATAGCCCTGTGACAAGGGAAATCGTAACACTGTTAATGCTTGCCCAAAAAGGTAGTGTTAAAAATAGTTACGGCGCGGCAGGGCGGCGGTGAGGAAGGGGGGCCCAAGTTTGGGTAACAGCCCAGGGCCCGTGGTCTACTTAATCCGCCACTGGCCCCCATACAGCATAATGCCCCCTTAGCTGCCACCATACAGTATAATCCCATAGTGGCTAAAAAAATAATAATAAAATAAATACATGGGCTACATTTACACGTCTGAAAGAAAAATGGCCGTTAAAATTTGATCAACTGTCAGGCCTCATGCACAAGACCATATTGGTTTGCGGGCTACAAAGCCACGGGTCCGAAGTGGACCGCAAAAAAACACTTGTTGTGCATCCATGTGTCATCCAGACTCCCGGATCCACAACAATTCACGAGTATTGGTGAATCCGCAAATTCAGACCGTAAAATGGCCTGCCTGAGTTTTTATGGTCCGGATTTGTGGCCCCCACACCGATCCGTGTAAATCACGGTCATGTGCAGAAAGCCATAGAAAGGAATGGCTCCACAATTTATCAGCAAGAATGCGCATAAATTGCGGCTACAACAATACGGTCATGTGCAGGAGGCCTCCGTTTTTCATGGCCGTTTTGCATCACTGTGTCTCCAAATTTTCATCCATTTCCAGTCCGTCTATCCGTTTTTAATGGCCGTTTGTCATCTATTTGCAAACTGTTTTTAATGGGTGTTAAAAAAACTAAGGCTATATTCACACAACAGTTAAAAACGGCCACACGGACGTTTTCAGAACGTCGTATTTTTGGCCGTTTTCACAGCCTGACGACCCCAATAGAAGTCAATAGATCCGTTTTTACTGGCTGTCAATACATGTAACAACCAATAAAAATGGATCTGTGACATGGGGATTGGGAAGGGAACTACTAGTTCCCTTGCTGGCTATCAGCGGCATACTCACCGATGCAGCGCCGTCCTCTTCAGGTGTGGGCTCTCTTCTTCACGGGTTCTGTGAAGGCGAAGCGATGATGTCATCGATCCGCCTTCGCAGATCCAGTGCAGACGAGAGACCACACATAAAGAAGACGAGAGACGGCGCTGCATCAATGCATATGTAGGGCAGCCGAAAGTAAAATGTAGTGTATTGGTGTGCTTACTACAAGGGTAGTGTGGCGCTAGTACAGGGGGCATTATACATAGTGGTCAACTGTAGTGAGTTTTCTGGGACTGTCCAGAATTTACAGAGACAGTCTCTGAAAATTCCTACAGGGAGGGGGGGGGTGTGGGGCATTATCTACAAGGGGTCTGTGCGGCATCATCTACATCGGGGCTGTGTTGCATCATCTATATCGGGGGCTGTGTGGCATAAACAGGGGGTCTGTGTGGCATCATCTACAGGGAGGCTGTGTGGCATCATCTACAGGGGGTCTGTGTGGCATCGTCTACAGGGAGGCTGTGTGACATCATATACAGGGAGGTGTGTGGCATAAACTACAGGGGGTCTGTGTGGCATATACAGGGTGTCTGTGTGGCATCATCTACAGAGAAGTCTGTGGCATCATATACAGGGAGGTGTATGGCATCATCTACAGGGAGGCTGTGTGGCATCATCGACACGGAGGCAGTGTGGCATCATCTACAGGGAGGCTGTGTGGCATCATCTACAGGGGATCTTTGTGGCATCATCTACAGGGAGGCTGTGTGGCATCATCTACAGGGAGGCTGTGTGGCATATACAGGGGGTCTGTGTGGCATCATATACAGGGGGGCTGTGTGGAATCATATACAGTGGGTCTCTGTGGCATCATATACAGGGGGCTGTGTGGCATCATATACAGGAGGTCTGTAGAAATAGAAATAGGTCCAGAGAAAATAGTGTTTAGGTAAACATGCGACCTTCCTTTGGGTGTTTTCAGGGGGCTGGGACAAAAAAAGCGTGATGTAGATAGTACCACAATGCCCCTGTAGATATTGCCACAGTGCTCAATGTAGATAGTGTCCACATAGATAGTGCCAGTGCTAACACAGTGCTCACTATAGATAGTGCCACAGTGCCCGCATTGTGCCATAGTGCCCACATATAAAGTGCCATAGTGCCCACATGTAAAGTGCCAGTGCCCACATAGATAGTGCCACAGTGCCAATGTAGGTAGTGCCACCCACAGCGCTCATGTAGATAGCGCCACAGTGTCCTCTGTAGATAGTGCCCATATAGTGCTACAGTACCCATGTGGATAGTGTCACAACTCCTTAAAGATAGCTCCACCCCCTGTAGATAGCACTACCCCCCTGTAGATAACACCTTTGGGGCTCCCTCTAGGAGCGGAATGCCCAATCAGAGCATCGGCCACACTAACGACAGCCACTCTCCAGGAGTAGCCCCTGACGTCATTGCCCATTTCCAAATATCCTTTTCTCTCAACAGTGTTCAAAAATGTTTAAGTACTGTAAGGCCGCATGCACACGAACGTGCTTTTGCGGCCCCAATTCCCCCGAAAATCGACGGGAGAATTGCGGCCCCATTCATTCCTATGGGGCCATGCACACGACCGTTTTTACCACGGTCCGTGCATGGTCCAGGCTCATAGCAAATAATGGCCGCGGCCATGTGCATGGCCTGCGATTTGCGGGCGGCTCGCGGGTGACACTCCGCTGCCAGCCGACCCGACAATCATGGCCGTGTACATGGCTACGGTCGCGTGCATGAGGCCTAAGAGGAAAAAGCTCCAAAAACACATAATAAATACCATAGAATTCTGATGTATTTTTCTTAGTATATCTCCCCTACTCCATGAGAGACATTATAGATTTCATTATATATCTAATGCCTAAATTATTATAATATAATTAAAAATATCTTTAAATAATGTAATTCATATAATGGCAGCAGGGAAACTTTTTAGTGAACAGCTCATAAAATAGCAGCTCATGATATTGTTTTCTGATGAACTAGAACTTAAAGAGGCTCTGTCACCACATTATAAGTGCCCTATCTCCTACATAAGGAGATCGGCGCTATAATGTAGGTGACAGCAGTGCTTTTTTATTTTAAAAAATTATCTCTTTTCACCACTTTATTAACGATTTTAGCTTTATGCTAATGAGTTGGTTAATGCCCAAGAGGGCTTGTTTTTACTTTGGACCAAGTGGGCGTTGTACAGAGGAGTGTATGACGCTGACCAATCAGTGTCATGCACTCCTCTCCTTTCATTTAGTCAGCGCATCGGGATCCTTTTAGATCGCTATGTGCTGTCTTATACTAACACATTAACAATACTGAAGTGTTTAGACAGTGAATAGACATTCCACGGGATGTCTATTCACAATCTGTGCACTTCGTTACTGTTTCTGTGGTAGTTACAGCCCAGCAAAGCGTAATCTCGCGAGATTACGCTGTAGAAGACAGGTTACAACGAGATTACGCTTTGCTGGGAATGTCTATTCACTGTCTAAACACTTCAATATTGTTAATGTGTTAGTATAAGACAGCACATAGCGATCTAAAAGGATCCCTATGCGCTGACTAAATTAATGGAGAGGAGTGCATGATGCTGATTGGTCAGCGTCATACACTCCTCTGTACAACGCCCACTTGGTCTAAAGTAAAAACACGCCCACTTGGGCATTAAGCAACTCATTAGATAAATCTAAAATCGCTAATAAAGTGGTGAAAACAGATCGTTTTTTTAAAATAAAAAGCATTACTGTCACCTACATTACAGCGCCGATCTCCTTATGTAGGAGATAGAGCACTTATAATGTGGTGACAGAGCCTCTTTAAAGGGGTTGTCCAGTCCCTAAACATTGATGGCCTCTCCTCAGGATAGTCCATCAACATTTGATCAGTCAGAGTATGATTGCCGGGACCCCCACTGATCAGCTGTTTTGAAAGGGGCCACACCGCTCGTACGAACGCTGCTTTCTCTCCATTCTCTTCATTGCCGACACAGCAGTAGCGGCGGTTCACAGTATTACAACCTTCTCCCATTGAAGTGAATGAGAGAAGGTTGTAATACTGTGAACCGCTGCTACTGCTGTGTTTCCACTTCAGTGTGAGCAGTAAGGGAAATGAAGGGGAAGCAGCGCTCTTCCGAGCGCTGCGGCCCCTTCAAGACAGCTGATCAGTGGGGTTCCCGGCAGTCAGACCCAGACCGATCAGATATTGATGGCCTATCATTTAGATAGGCCGTCAATTTTAAAGAGACTCTGTCACCACATTATAAGTGCCCTATCTCCTACATAAGGAGATGGGCGCTGTAATGTAGGTGCCAGCAGTGCTTTTGATTTAGAAAAACAATCTATTTTTACCACTTTATAATCGATTTTTAGCTTTATGCTAAGTAGTTTCTTAATGCCCAAGTGGGCGTGTTTTTACTTTAGACCAAGTGGGCGTTGTACAGAGCAGTGTATGACGCTGACCAATCTGCGTCATACACTTCTCTCCATTCATTTACACAACAGATAGCGATATAGCTATATCGTTATGTGCAGCCACATACACACACTATAACATTACTGCGGTGTCCTGACAATGAATATACATTACCTCAAGCCAGGACGTGATGTGTATTCAGAATCCTGACCACTTCTGAATCTTTTTTTGTGAGATTTCCAGCAAGGCAAGCGTAATCTGGCGAGATTACGATGTAACCTGTAATTTCAAACGAGATTACTTTTGCCTTGCTTCAAAAGTATCAGGATTCTGAATACACATCACGTCCTGTCTGGAGGTAATGTATATTCACTGAAGTAACGTTGTACTGTGTTTATGTGGCTGCACATAGCGATATAGCTATATCGCTAGTGCTGTGTAAATGAATGGAGAGAAGTGCATGACGCTGATTGGTCACTGATTGGTCAGCGTCATACACTCCTCTGTACAACGCCCACTTTGTCTAAAGTGAAAACACGCTCACTTGGGCATTAAGAAACTCATTAGCATAAAGCTAAAAAGCGCTCATAAAGTGGTAAAAATAGATTGTTTTTCTAAATAAAAAGCACTGCTGTCACCTACATTATAGCGCCGATCTCCTTATGCTTTAGACAGGGCACTTATAATGTGGTGACAGAGTCTCTTTAAGGGACTGGACAACCCCTTTCTTTGTATTAGTGCTCACTGAGTAGTCGTAATCTGCCTACCTTCCATTATAATAGATGTAAGCAAACGGGATCGCTGAAAACGTAAACATTGTAAAACAGATACCTCACCTTAGACTTTTGAGCAGCTATTGAGCTTACATTGTGTATTTGATCCAATAACTATTCATCAGAGTCTATTGTTATTATTATTGCCTTGTTTCAAAGAAATATCTTGGTTATTTTAGAGATGCATTAAGTCGTGCCTCACTGGTTACAAATTCATTTAAGCTGAGCCTGTCTTACATATTGCTCCAACAGGCCCACATTTGCTGTACTGCCCTATTCATCTTATCCTCCATCCCTTTAGTTTTCCATGCTCGAAAGACTGTCTGCAGAAAATCTGCGCAAAATAAATAAACATGGGAATAAATCTTAGCTTATAAAAAAGACAGTAATCAATATACAAAATACATAAAAAGAAATTCATGCAGTACAGAATGTTTCCTGCCACAGTCACAAACTAAGGGTGTGTTCACATCAGCGTTCGTTTCCGTTGAGGGGTTCCGTCTGAGGTTTCCGTCGGCTTAACCCCTCAGCGGAAAGGCAAACGGAAAGCACAGCTTCTGTTTCCCTCACCATTGAACTCAATGGTGACGGAAACCTAGTTAATGGTTTCCGTTTATCTTTCCATTGAGGGGTTAACCCGACGGAAACCTCAGACGGAACCCCTCAACGGAAGGGCAACGGTGATGTGAACAGGCCCTAATTGGTTGTCCACAGATCTTGGTCTGAGCTTGTGCCCCATCAATAGGGCAGATTTATCAAACCTGTCAAAAAAATAAATAAAAATAAATGTTTTGTTGCCCATAGCAACCAACTTACGTTCAGCTTACACTTTTTAAAGTGGTCTGGGAAAATTAAAGCGTCACTGTGGACAACCAGGTCAGTTTTGCTCTTAGTTTTGATAGATCTGCCCCAATGTGTTCTGTGTTCAAAGTTCAACAATTTGTTACAACAAACTTATTGTCCACGGAGAGAAAGAGTTTAAAATGTCATAACCTTATGTTATAACAAATATCATAGGAAATTTGACTAGATAATGTCATGTGACATTTTAGAAAAGAAAGATTATTTACTGTATTTTCAAGGATGAACTAGGGATGTATCTAACTAGGTCCAAAAGTCTGTGCTTTAATTTTTACAATGCATTTATAGAGCAGTTGGAGCTCTGTTTTTCTGATACACAGCTCAAAATCCCCTGCTACTCAGTCATAGACCTGACCCCTTAATGGGAAGGTGTCACGAAAATTTTTTTTTTTATATGTTGTTTCTTTTAGTATGTCATTATAATAAATTTTATTTACTTGTGTTTTTGTGTTGTACTTTTTTCTTTTTTCTTTCTTTTACTTCTCTATGCGGGCTGCCATATTTTTTTTCATCTCTGTATGTGTCGATTAACGACACATACAGAGATGGAATACGGCACATACATCCCCATAGAGAATGCGAACGGGAGCCGTTCCATTCACTATAGTGTACGCCGTCTGTGTGGGAACGGCGCATGCTCCGCTCCCACACAGTCCAAAAGGAAGGTCTTCGGCAGAGCGACATCCGGCACCATTTTCATGTGGACCAGAAGCCGCGGCCGGAAAGTAAGATGACTACTTTCGGTAGCAGCTTCCGTCCATATGTTCAGAAGCAAGGACTAGGAGCGGAGGGAGCGGAGGCAGCGGCAGCGACGGCAGGAGCAGGTAAGTTATGTTTGTGTATGTGATGTGTGTGTATGTTCGTGTTATACTGTCTTAAAAAATGGCGGCACACAGTGTAGGAGGTTTGAACATTCAACCCCCTCCTTTCTCCTGGCAATAGCCAGGATAAAGGAGGGGGGATTGTTTGAGTACACTATATCGAGTGTGTCTTCTCCAATTTTGCAGCATAAAGCAATGAGGTTGCTTTACCACATGCAAATGCTGCAATTTTTGGAATTGCTCCCTCTAGTGACCAGCACATGGAAATGTTATAAATTAGAATCTAATTTATAATATTTCCTGACTTGTGAAAAAATGTAAAAAATTAGAACAATGTGTAATCATTTATATATTAAGGGTATGTTCACACGGCTTATTTACGGACGTAATTCGGGCGTTTTACGCCTCGATTTACATCCGAAAATGCGCCTCGATAGCGTTGGCAAACATCTGCCCATTCATTAGAATGGGTCTTACGATGTTCTGTGCACACGGTCATTTTTTTTACGCCCCGCTGTCAAAAGGCAGGGCGTAAAAAAGACGCCCGCGTCAAAGAAGTGCCTGTCACTTCTTCAGACGTAAATGGAGCCGTTTTCCATGGACTCCATGGAAAAACAGCTCCATTTAACGTCCGTAATGGACGCAGCAGAAAGCGCCTCAACATGCCATTACGGCTGAAATTACGGTGCTGTTTTCTCCTGAAAACAGCCCCGTAATTTCAGCCATTACGGACGCTGCCATGTGAATATACCCTAACAGTTTAACTAAAAAATAATAATTTTCTAGCGACACATTCCCTTTATCATCAAATTTCAGTTTTTTCCTCCCCGCCTTCGAAAATCCATAACTTTTTATTTTTCCGTCGACATAGCCGTATGAAGGCTTGTTTTTTGCGGAACAAGTTGTAGTTTTTCATGCCACCATTTAATGTACCATGTATTGCACTGGGAAACTCCCCAAAAAATATTTGTGGGGTGAAATGGGCAAATAACAGCGATTCCACCATTGTTTTTTGGGCTTCATTTATACAGCGTCCATTGTGTGGAAAAAAGAGACATGTTAACTTTTTTCTACGGGTTAATACGATTATGGCAATACCAAATTTATATTGATTTTTAATGTTTTACCGCTTAGATAAAGAAAATATTATTTGTTAAAAAAAAATTGTTTTGTGCTGCCACATTTTGAGAGCCATTACTTTTTTATTTTTCTGTCGAATGAACGGTATGAGGGCTTATTTTTTGCGGGGGAAATTGTAGTTTTTATTTCTACCATATTGGGGTACAGGCAACTTTTTGATCACTTTTTATTTCAGCAATTCTGCCATTGTTCATTTTTTTTATGGCGTTCCCGCGCGGTTTAAATAACATTATATTGTAATAGTTCAGGCTTCTAGGGACACGGCGATACCAGTTCTGTTAACTTTTATCATTTTTTAACATTACTTTAGGGAAAAAAATGGGAAAATGGTGTGTTTCTGAACGTTAATTTTTTTTTTCGTACATATAAAAAACTTTTTTTAACAGTCCTAGGGGACTTGAACCAGTTGGATCGCTTGCACTATATACTGCAATACTTAAGTATTGCAGTACATCGTGATTTTGACAGGCTTCCATTAAGCCCAGGGCTTAATAGGAGCATAAAAATGGCAGACCTGGGGACTCTCATTAGGCCCCTAGGCTGCCATGATAACCATCATCAACCTACGAGTTGCGGGTGGGCGATGGGCTGTCGGAGGGTTTTTCTAATGACGTAGATGCCGCGGTCGCTATTGAACACGGCATCTAAGGGGTAAAATGGGCGGAACCAAAGTGATATATGATTCTGCCTGTTGCAGTAGCACTGAGGGGTCAGCTGTATTATACAGCCGACACCCGCTAAGTATGGAGCATGCTCAGCCCGTGAGCCCGCTCCATACTTCCCCTTAATGGTTACCATGTGCATGTACACGGCATGTCGTTAAGGGATTAAATGGACTCCAACTTTTTATGAATGACTACGCTATTGATTCCGTCAAAACAACGGAACCCTTTCAGAACGGTGACAAAAGTAAACCATTAGCAACATTTCCTTCACCATTGTGATCGATGGTGATGCAAACGGAAGCTAAGGTTTCTGTTTCCCTTTCCGTTGAGGGGTTCCCCCGACGAAAACCTCAGACGGAACCCCTCAGCGGTAAGCAACGCCAATGTGAACAGGCCCTTATCCTATCTTTGCAGGAGCTCTATAGCCCCTTCCCTATTGTTCCAGACTCCGTGGGACTTTTTTACATGTGTCTGTTTGTGGTACTTAAAAGGAGAATTTCCAACTCAGACATTTATGGGATATCAACAGGCTTGCTCGGCTGTTTCTGTAACTCCCATAGAACTGAATAGATAGGACCCCAGTTCTCCACATACGGCAGGTGTGGATCTCAGAATTGGGACAAGCACCCTTTACACATTTATAGCATATCCTGTGGATATGCCATAAATGTGTGAGCTCGGATTACCCATTTAACTATGTACACATGGTTTTAGCAGATATAGCTGTTTATAAAAAATGGACATTAAATTGTCAAAAAAGTATAAAAAGTATGTTTACACACGGGCAAGTTAAACCAATTACAAAACTTGGGGAAGGATTCGTGATTGCTAGTAGAATCTCTTTCCATCATATAATAAAAATCATGTAAGGCTTCGTTCACATCTGCGCTAGGGCTCTGTTCCGACGTTCTGTCGGGGCTTTCCGTCGGAACGGAGCCCTGACAGACACAAACGGAAACCATAGATTTCAATGATGACGGATCCGGTGCCAATAGTTTTCGTTTGTCTCCATTGTGCAAGGGTTCTGTCGTTTTGACAGAATCAATAGCGTAGTCGACTACAGTATTCACCCCGCAAAACAATGGAACCCTTGCACAACGCAGTCAAACGGAAACCATTGGCACCGGATCTGTCATCATTGAAATCAAAAGGTGATGAAAACGGAAACCTATGATTTACGTTTGTGTCTGTCAGGGCTCCGTTCCGACAGAAAGCTCAGATGGAACGTCGGAACGGAGCCCTAGCACAGATGTGAACGAAGCCTTATCCGTATAAAATGGGAACTTGGAAAACCATTATGAATAATTAGCTTTGAGCCCCTTAAGACACGCAGAGCCATGTAGATAGAGCCGCATGTGACGTTGCTACAGCTCCATACTACATAGCCGTTGACTCCATTGTGATGTCACAATGGTTATTATTGTGATGTAACAATGGTCACCATTGTGATGTCACAATAGTTACTGTTATGATGTCACAATTAGTAAGGTTCCGTATTATTCTCCATAATACACTGTCCGTTTGAACATGGAACAAATTATTTTTCTGTCACATTTATATGGAATCAGACTGAAAAAATGTCAGTATGCCTCCGAATAAAATCAGTGGCATACAGAAGACCCTAAAGACTTCTATGATTGCCTTAAAAACTACTCCTACAATTCGTGTGCATGAGGCCTTACATTTGGGAATCAGTGTGACCTCAAAAAAATTGATGTTACTCTTTGAAAAGTGTTTTTGTTTTTTTTTGCTTACTAGATATTTTCTATTTAAAAACAGCTGAAAAGTAGGTGAGAGGTTAAAGCTGTTGTTTTACTGGGTACATGACTTTTGGTTAAGCCATAAATCCTACTCTTGACAAAGCAGTTATCCCACTCACAATTACTGGTGCATTCATTTATTACTCAGTATTTATATACATATATTACAGTCTTATAATTATATAAACTCCTAATGCAATATAGTGGCGGGCTAGGTAATGTCCCAAAGAAACACCCTCCTTCTCTTAGTACAAAGGCAACTCCATAATTGATATTAAAGCAAAGAAAAAGCGGAGTACAAAGCCATATTTATAAAGATATAGCAAATTTTAATTAATCACAAAAATAAGACAAACATTTAAAAAGGTACAAAATGATTGGAGAGACTCTATAATGTTACAAGGTATGACAGAAAAACAGACCATCCATATATTTGCAGAAATGAAAAAAATTATTGCACTGCGATCCCTACAGTGAGGATATATGGAATGGGTAGTAGGTTGTCCTATAGATGGCTAATCCCCCATGTAAAAATAGGCTGAGGAGGTGGTCCTTGTCCGATGAGCAGGGCCTAAAAATCTTTTTGTCCTACTGCAGAGGGAGGTTCCTTTTCCAGCCAATTGTCTTACAGCAAAGTGAAAGGGAAGGTGAAGGTGAAGAGGAAGGCGGGAGGGGGGGGGGCATGGCTGAGCTCCTTGGACACACAGTAAAGATTTCTTCACATATTTCTTATCATGGCTGCTCCCCACTCAAGTATACTCAATACTCCCCAGCATCTCCCTCGTCTAATGTATCCTGGCCGATAATTTCCTCTTCTCCTGATCCACTCTGTTCGCGCTCTTCTCTGGCGCTACTGTCTGTGCTAGTGCTTTAATTCACCCAGCCAATACAACCCCCCTTTGCTCAGTGCCTCAGTAATTAGGTTTCATAGTCTATCAAACTAGTTCTGCTCTTTCTATTTGATCTATTGAATTATCTGTTGCGATCCTGCCTGAACTTGACCTTTTCATGTCTGCCTGCCCTAACCTTTTGCTTGATTACCGTGACCACTGCCTGCCACCTGCCCTGACCCCTGGCTCTGCTAACCACCTGCCATGACCTTCGCTAGTACAGACCCTGCACCTAGTCCTTTGACACTCATATCTCGCCTGTGCACGTCAGCAGTTGCCAGCGGAGACTACTCTGGGGATAGCGACCCGAGGATTCTAGCTGCCGAGTCCACATCTCCACACAGAGGTTAAAGGGTGAAAACCTAGCAATCCCTTAGACTCCGCTTCCCAGTTTAGCCCCACACCAAATCTGTTGGCAACTTAGGGGGTCCACACCATCCTCTGTTGGCCCCATGACAGTCATCAATATCTACGGGTTATGTGACATTTCTCAGTCTTAAGTGTAATATGAGACAAATGGGATCCAGGGTAAGGAGGAGATGAAGGGAGGAAGTACTGGGATATATTTTTGTGTGCATTTTCTATGTTTAGAGTTCCTTTAATGGGGCTGAGCTGAGATAGCACACACTACCCGTAGACAGGTGTGCCACTGTTTCTTGAAAAATGCAGACATGGAGGGGGCGTGTCCTGATGGCAGCAGAGATGGCTGTGTGTTGAGCAAGCTCCACTTCCCACCTACAACTAAAGCGACAGATAAAGCATTCTCAGGGTGTTAAATCTTATCAGCAAATCATCCTAAACTCAGAAGACAGATTCTCTCTGTTAATCATTCACTACTGGAGGAGAAATCAAGCAGATAACAGCACTGTGACCTGGAATCCCCAGAGACCGCATGGTGCAGGGAGCTGAAAACCAGATAAGACTCAGCTCCACATACCAGAAGACTAATCTGATACCATCCTTGTGCAGGCAGCCTCCCCTGCTTCAACAAGACTTCACATCTCACTCCAGATCATCTTCAGAACCAAAAGGTACTTTTATTTCTTTGTTTGAGAGACATATATTTTAAGGCCTACCTGACAGGCTGAAGCCTGGACCTGTAGTAAAACATGTGCACAGACCACCTCAGATAAAATCAACTGAGGGGGTGACTAGACAAAGGTTAAGACTGAAGCAGAGACCACATGGTGCAAGGAGCTGAATAATGAGAGTAACTCAGCTCCATATACCATATTAATCAGCTGCCATCCCAGTACTTGCTGTCTGCCTTGTTTAAACAAAACCAAGCATCACACTCCAGGGTCTTAAGAACCCAAAGATATATTTATTTCTTGTTTTGGAGACTTGGTGTGCTGAAGCTGCGACCTAAAACAGAAACATATAAACGCACCGCCTCAGATAAATGTAACTGAAGTGGTGACTATACAAAAGACACGCACGGAGGCAGAGACCGCATGCTGCACGGAATTAAATACCAGAAGAGTCTCAGCGCCACATACCATATTAACCACTATTACAGCCATCTGCTACATTTTTGAATATGACTAGAGGCAAGCGAAACAAAGAACCGCCAAAACGCCTAGCAGACTTCTTTATGGGTAAAGACAAAAAAGAAAATGGCGCCAAATCCAAACACAGAGATGTGGTAAATTCTCAATCTCCTCGCTCTTTGGGAACAATATCTCCTGTCCACGCTGAAGGAGAAGATGCTCAAGATATTA
The DNA here is from genome assembly GCF_050947455.1 of Rhinoderma darwinii. Lineage (NCBI taxonomy): Eukaryota > Metazoa > Chordata > Amphibia > Anura > Rhinodermatidae > Rhinoderma > Rhinoderma darwinii. The sequence continues at coordinate 342,620,571 of NC_134687.1, forward strand.
ACCAAATAAAAAACTCCAAATTAAACAGCGCAAATAACTGCTCAAGCTCCAAATATAAAGAACAGTTTTCAGAAGAGAACTCATTAGACTCACCAACCACCAGGAGTCTTGCAAAACAAAAGCAGAGATTGCACTCAAATGGGGAATATGAAACAGATGACATTTCAGATGTCGATTTTACACCTAGCGCAACGGTTTTTGCACATATCCCCTCATCTACAGAAGCAATTTCTGTAAACTTAATGAAAGACATGTTAACAGCTCTAAAAAGCTCCATTCAATCGGATATGTCTAAAATGGCACATAAAATATCATCACATATAGATGACCTTGGAGACAGAGTTAACCATATAGAAGACAAAATGGGAGAATATACCACAGCACATAACTCCCTAGTAGATGCACATAATAATCTAGAAGAAGAACTTACTACAATGCGTATGAAACTAGCAGATATTGAAGATCGGTCACGCCGAAACAATATCAAATTCAGAGGAATACCTGAATCTGTCACCCAAGCAGAACTGGTTTCATATCTTCACCGGTTAATGCTGATTCTACAACCGGACCTCTCTAAGTCAGATCTTACCATCGACAGAGCCCATAGGCTACCTAAACCCAAAGGATTACCTGAAAAAATCCCCAGAGATGTCCTGGCAAGAATACACTTCTTTCACATAAAAGAGAAAATCCTAATGGCAGCACGGAAATGCTCTCCTCTTCCAGATCCATTCCAAACAATCTCTCTATTTACAGACCTATCACAAGCCACTATCCAAGAAAGGAAGAAGATGCAACCGCTAACTATGCTTCTGAGAGAACATAAAATCCTCTATAAATGGGGTTTTCCAACTAAAGTCATAATAACCAAAGGAAACAACACATTTGTTATTCGGAACGTAGAAGATGGCCTGAACCTGCTAAAAAAATGGAATATTAAACTATCACCTCTACAAGACAAGCCGGAAATACAAGAAGCAAGGCCTAAACGAGATGAAAGACCGCCACATTCAAAAGACCCTGACTGAGACTTCGTATATAGGTGGGGCTGGGGGCCTACACCCATCTCTGGAACTCTTACCCCACGATCATTTCAGCCATGTTGGCTGTACACTGTGACATTTATGGTTTGAACTTTCTTGTTCTTTGTTTTTGTTGTTTTGATTATTTTCAACAGGTCACCATACTACAAGAACACCACTGGAAAACAGAACGTAATATTCCATCCAACTGTCAATCAAACATCACATCTCAATACAACATGAAATCCTATTGGTCAAATCCGATGCAGACTCCTCTAAACTGCAAGTATATTACACTACACAAAGCTGTCAAGTATTCCAAAACAAATGACTATTAAAATCTTATCACTCAACACGAAGGGTCTTAATCACCCCTTCAAAAGATCCTCGCTTTGGTTTGAAAGCAAGTTAGAAAATGTTGACATTATATGCGCTCAAGAGACTCATCTTTTACAAGCAGATGCCCACAGAATCAAACATCTCAATTTCCCACATATATACCATGCCCATACCACACAGAAAAAGGCAGGAGTATTGATTGCTTTTAAACGTACTTTAATATTTGAAGAATTAAATGTATTAGCTGACCCAAAAGGGAGGTTCCTTGTGCTGGTATGCAAACTAAATAACAGAGTATACACAATTTGTAATGTATATGCTCCTAACAGCAAGCAAATCAATTTTCTTAATAAAGTACTTAGGAAAATTAAAAAAATACAAAAAAGCAGTTTAATTCTATGCGGTGATTTAAATCTAATTTCAGATCCATTAATGGATACAACAGCTAAGCACAAGAGACCGCCCTCAACATTATTGTCATGGTTACATAGTAACGACTTGTATGATACTTGGCGATGTCTTCATGCCAACGAAAAGGACTACACATATTATTCTTCTCCACATAGAACATACACAAGAATAGACTATTGTCTCACAGATAAAAATTCTCTACAGCTATGCACTGAGGTCAAGATAGGTGACATAACTTGGTCTGATCATTCACCTTTAGTTATAAAAATGAATGAACCTCATATTCCACAAATAGAGAATGTATGGAGACTAAACAACTTTCTACTAGCACATACCGAAACCCAGAAACTCATTCATAAAGAGATCAAGGACTACTTCGAACTCAATGCCACACCTGATATCAGTGTATTTACTCTCTGGAACGCTCATAAGGCGTACATACGAGGTATTTTTATTAAAATATCAGCATTCCACAATAAAAAGAGGAAAAAACAATTGGATGACATTACCACAAAACTGAGAAGTCTAGAAACACAACAAAAAAATAACCCATCATTTCTTACCCACCAAAAATTAACTCATACCAGAGACAAACTCAGATCCTTACTACTATACAAATATGAACATAACTTAACTAAACTCCGTATGAAATACTATAGCCTAAACAATAAAGCCAATGCTTTCATGGCCAAAAGAGTTAAAAATATACAGATGAAAAATAAAATTGCCCATCTGATCTCACCAACCACATCTAAGAAAATTCTTAATCCAAAAGTAATAGCAGATAATTTTGGAGAGTATTACTCATCATTATATAACTTAAAATCCGACCCTACAATTTCACAACCAACTACTGAAAATATTAAAAAATTTCTTGACAAAGTCAATCTTTGTAATGGCAGGAAGGAGGTGAAGGGAAAGTGAGCCCTAATCTACCCACCGCCCTGTCCCTGCCTACTTGCAACGACCCGCCCTAGGCGACGAGGTACAACTGGGCGGCGGTCCCTACGCTGTCTAAGTGCACAGGAAAACAAACAGGGAACACGCAGGGGAAGGGGCAGTAGCCACGGAACGCCACGAGGAAACGGAGCGGCGAACGAACAGTCAGGACCAGGACGAAGTGAGTACACCCGAGCGGGCACGGAGACAGAAGCAAGCCAGGGGCAAAGCAAAGCAGGTCAAGCAGAACTGCAGCAAGGCAGAAGCACGGCAGAAGCAGGCTGGAGCAAGCAGCAGTGGGGCCAGGAATCCAAAAGAATTACAAGCACTGAAGGAGAGAACAGGGCAGGTAATAAAGGACAGGGGGCGGAGCTAACTCCGACAGACCAGGCCGCGATAGGCTCTCCCACTCCTGAGCCTGCCACCCTGGTTGGTGGGAGATGGTGTCAGTCGAACAGGTCTGGCCTCAGGTGTGGACTGATTAATCCCAGGAGTATACCTAGATGAAGTACCTGGCAGATCCCTAACAGTACTCCCCCTTTTATGAGGGGCCACCGGACCCTTACTAAGGGGACCCGGTTTAGTGGGGAAGAGAAGGTGGAACCTCCTGATCAATACCCCAGCGTGAACATCCCGGGCAGGTACCCAAGTCCTCTCCTCCGGCCCGTATCCTCTCCAATGGACCAGGTACTGGAGGGAGCCCTGGACCATCCTACTGTCCATAATCTTGGCCACCTCGAATTCCACCCCCTCAGGGGTGAGAACGGGAACAGGAGGTATCCTCGAGGGGGACCAGGACGGGGAGCAGCGTTTAAGGAGGGAGGCATGGAGGACGTCATGTATGCGAAAGTATGGGGGGAGCTCCAGACGGAAGGATACAGGGTTGAGGACTTCAATGATCTTATAAGGTCCAATAAATCGGGGAGCAAACTTCCTGGACGGGACCTTAAGGCGCAAGTTCCTGGACGACAACCAGACCAAATCCCCGACGACAAACCGGGGGTTAGCAGAACGTCTACTATCCGCCTGAATCTTTTGTGCGCTCTGGGACGCCTCTAGGTTCTTCTGAACCTGGGCCCAGACAGTGCACAGTTCCCGATGAACATCCTCTACCTCAGGATTATTGGAACAACCAGGGGAGACGGAGGAGAACCTTGGGTTAAACCCGAAATTACAGAAAAACGGGGAGACCCCTGACGAGTTACTGACCCGGTTATTCAGGGAAAATTCAGCAAGGGGAAGGAATGAGACCCAATCGAATTGACAGTCAGAGATGAAACACCTTAAATATTGTTCCAGGGATTGGTTGGTCCTTTCCGTTTGGCCATTAGTTTCGGGATGGAAGGCGGAGGAGAAGGACAGATCAATCTCCAACTTTTTACAAAAAGCTCTCCAAAATAAGGAAACAAATTGTACCCCTCTGTCAGAAACGATATTGACTGGGGCCCCATGGAGACGCAGGATGTGTTTCACAAACAAAGAAGCTAACGTCTTGGCGTTAGGTAGCTTCTTAAGGGGCACAAAGTGGCACATCTTGCTGAAGCGGTCGACTACCACCCACACCACCGACTTGCCCTGAGATGGAGGCAAATCGGTGATAAAATCCATGGAGATATGGGTCCAAGGTCTCTGGGGAATGGGCAAGGAACGTAGTAGGCCCGCAGGTCGGGACCTAGGGGTTTTGGACCTAGCGCAAACCTCACAAGCGGCGACGTAAGCCCTAACATCTTTAGGCAACCCAGGCCACCAATAGTTTCTGGTAATGAGGTGTTTGGTGCCCAAGATGCCAGGATGACCAGATAGAGCGGAGTCATGGTTTTCCCTGAGTACCCTCAGCCGGTATTGCAGGGGAACAAACAGTTTGTCCCCAGGGGCGTTCCCGGGAGCTGCACCCTGATCAGCCGCGATATCAGAAGCTAAATCAGAATCCGTGGCAGAGACGATTATACCAGGGGGTAAAATACAAGCAGGATCCTTCTCGGAAGGAGGATTGGCCATGAAACTACGTGACAGAGCATCAGCCTTAATATTCTTGGACCCAGCCCTATAGGTAACCAAGAAATTAAATCTGGTAAAGAATAGTGCCCACCGAGCTTGTCTAGGATTAAGCCTCCGGGCCGATTCTAGGAAAACCAGATTCTTGTGATCCGTAAGGACCGTTACCTGGTGTCTGGCCCCCTCCAGGAAGTGCCGCCACTCCTCAAAAGCCCATTTAATGGCTAGAAGTTCGCGGTTGCCAATATCATAGTTACTCTCCGTGGGCGAAAACTTCCTAGAGAAGTAAGCACAGGGGCGGAGATGGGTGAGGGAGCTGGTACCCTGGGACAAGACGGCCCCCACTCCCACCTCGGAAGCGTCAACCTCCACAATAAATTGCTCCTCTTGGTTGGGCTGAATCAGCACGGGGGCCGAGATAAAGCACTTCTTGAGAGTCTCAAAGGCCTGAACGGCCTCAGGGGGCCAATGGAGGACATCAGCACCCTTGCGGGTAAGGTCCGTAAGAGGCTTAGCGACGACCGAGAAGTTGGCAATAAATCTCCTGTAATAGTTGGCGAACCCTAAAAAACACTGTAACGCCTTAAGGGAGGCAGGTTGGACCCATTCCGCCACAGCTTGAACCTTGGCAGGGTCCATGCGGAATTCATGAGGAGTGAGGATTTGCCCTAAAAATGGTATCTCCTGTACCCCAAAGACACATTTTTCAGTCTTAGCAAACAGATTATTCTCCCGAAGGACCTGGAGCACCTTCCTGACATGCTCCACGTGGGAGGACCAGTCCTTGGAAAACACCAGTATGTCATCAAGGTACACAACAAGAAAATTACCCAGGTACTCTCTCAGGATTTAATTAATAAAATTCTGGAAGACAGCAGGGGCATTACACAACCCAAAGGGCATGACCAGGTATTCGAAATGACCCTCGGGTGTGTTGAACGCAGTTTTCCACTCATCCCCCTCTTTGATGCGGATAAGGTTATATGCCCCCCGTAGATCGAACTTAGAAAACCATTGGGCTCCCTGAACCTGATTAAAAAGATCCGGAATCAAAGGAAGTGGGTACTGGTTCCTTACGGTGACCTTATTCAGGTTACGATAATCAATGCACGGCCTAAGACCACCATCCTTCTTCCCCACGAAGAAGAAGCCAGCACCTACAGGAGAAGTCGAGGGGCGAATGAAACCCTTGGCCAGGCATTCTTGGATATACTCCCTCATAGCTTCACGTTCAGGACAAGAGAGATTAAATATCCTACCCTTAGGAAGCTTGGCACCAGGCACCAAATCGATAGCGCAATCGTAATCTCTATGGGGGGGCAACACCTCGGAGGCCTCCTTGGAAAACACATCGGCGAAGTCCTGAACAAACTCAGGAAGCGTGTTTACCTCCTCCCGGGGAGAAATAGAGTTAACAGAAAGACATGACATAAGACATTCATTACCCCATTTGGTGAGATCCCCAGTATTCCAATCAAACGTGGGATTATGCAACTGCAACCAGGGAAGGCCTAAAACCAGATCAGACGATAATCCCTGCATCACCAGTACAGAGCACTGCTCCAAATGCATGGAGCCAACCAGGAGTTCAAAAACAGGAGTATGCTGAGTAAAATAACCATTAGCAAGGGGAGTTGAGTCGATTCCTACTACAGGGATAGGATAAGGTAAATCAATACAAGGCATCTTTAGAGACATAGCAAATTCCACAGACATGATATTAGCAGATGAGCCAGAATCCACGAAAGCACTGCCCGTGGCAGACCGGCCAGCAAACGAGACCTGAAAGGGAAGCAAAATTTTATTGCGTTTCACATTAACGGGAAATACCTGTGCGCCCAAGTGACCTCCCCGATGATCACTTAGGCGCGGAAGTTTTCCGGCTTCTTATTCTTGCGCCTGGGACAGGTGTTCAGTAGATGCTTGTCGTCCCCACAGTAGAAGCAGAGACCATTCATTCTGCGAAACTCCCTACGTTGTCGAGGGGACATGGAGGCCCCGAGTTGCATAGGTACCTCCGAGTCCTCCGTGGAGGGGCGAGGAGACGGGACCTCGGGGGGGATCGCAGAAAAGTCAGAGGGGAGCACACTGAAGCGTTCTAGCTGACGTTCCCTGAGACGTCGGTCAAGTCGTACTGCTAGGGCCATAACCTGGTCAAGGGAGTCAGACGAGGGGTAGCTAACCAGCAGATCCTTCAGGGCGTCAGATAATCCTAACCTAAACTGGCACCTTAGGGCCGGATCATTCCACTGAGAAGCTACGCACCACTTCCTAAAATCAGAACAGTATTCCTCAACCGGTCTCCTACCCTGACGTAAGGTCACCAGCTGACTCTCGGCTAAAGCAGTCCTGTCAGTCTCGTCGTAAATGAGTCCGAGGGCAGAGAAAAAACGATCAACAGAGGAAAGTTCAGGGGCGTCAGGAGCCAAGGAGAAGGCCCACTCTTGGAGCCCTTCCTGGAGTCGGGATATGATGATACCCACCCGCTGGTTCTCGGAACCTGAGGAGTGGGGCTTTAGGCGGAAATACAGTCTGCAACTCTCCCGGAAGGAGAGAAACGTCTTACGGTCCCCTGAAAACCGGTCAGGTAACTTGAGGTCGGGTTCTAGAGGTGAGGTGAGGGGTACTACTAAAGCAGCGTCACCCTGATTGACCCTTTGGGCCAGGGCCTGGACCTGTAGGGAGAGGCCCTGCATCTGCTGGGTCAGGGTCTCAAGGGGGTCCATGATAGCGTCAGCGTAGGAGAAATGGTAGACTAGGTAAGGGCTTGTAATTATGTAATGGCAGGAAGGAGGTGAAGGGAAAGTGAGCCCTAATCTACCCACCGCCCTGTCCCTGCCTACTTGCAACGACCCGCCCTAGGCGACGAGGTACAACTGGGCGGCGGTCCCTACGCTGTCTAAGTGCACAGGAAAACAAACAGGGAACACGCAGGGGAAGGGGCAGTAGCCACGGAACGCCACGAGGAAACGGAGCGGCGAACGAACAGTCAGGACCAGGACGAAGTGAGTACACCCGAGCGGGCACGGAGACAGAAGCAAGCCAGGGGCAAAGCAAAGCAGGTCAAGCAGAACTGCAGCAAGGCAGAAGCACGGCAGAAGCAGGCTGGAGCAAGCAGCAGTGGGGCCAGGAATCCAAAAGAATTACAAGCACTGAAGGAGAGAACAGGGCAGGTAATAAAGGACAGGGGGCGGAGCTAACTCCGACAGACCAGGCCGCGATAGGCTCTCCCACTCCTGAGCCTGCCACCCTGGTTGGTGGGAGATGGTGTCAGTCGAACAGGTCTGGCCTCAGGTGTGGACTGATTAATCCCAGGAGTATACCTAGATGAAGTACCTGGCAGATCCCTAACAATCTTCCTACTTTATCCAACGATCAACTGAATAACCTAAACAAACCAATCACAAACTTAGAAATTCTTAGAGCTGTCACAACACTCAAAGGATCTAAAGCCCCAGGCCCAGATGGCTATACAAATTAATACTATACGACCTTCAAAGACATCCTTTCCCCTCACATGGAAACCTTGTTTAATGAAGCAATGCAGTTAGGATCATTTCCTAAAGAAATGCTTTTAGCTACAATTACAACCATACCTAAACCTAATAAAGACCCGACTTTAACCACCAATTATAGACCCATCTCTCTGCTAAATGGAGACATTAAACTCTATGCAAAAATTCTATCACATAGATTGGAAACTATACTGCCTGGTCTGATAAACCCAGACCAAGTAGGCTTCATTAAAAACAGACAAGCCTCTGATGCTACAAGGCGATTTATTGACATAATAGATTGGGTGGAGAGGAATAGAACGCCCTCTCTGCTCTTATCTTTAGATGCAGAGAAGGCATTTGATAGAATAAACTGGACATATACTTTTCAGACTCTAGAAAGGTTTGGGTTTCATGGCCTGATCTTACAAGCAATCAAAGCACTATACTCTAACCCCTCAGCGAGGGTACTCACAAATGGAATGTTATCCAAACCATTTGACATATCCAATGGCACAAGACAAGGATGCCATCTTTCCCCTTTAATATTTGTATTAGTAATAGAACCCTTTGCAGAACTCATAAGATCACACACTCAAATACAAGGAGTACAAATTAATAATTCTACTCATAAAATAGGCTTATTTGCAGATGACATTATAATAGCCTTGAGAAATCCATTATCTTCCCTCCAAACTGTATCAGAAACAATCAAGATATTTAACTCCATATCTTACTACAAAGTCAATGATAATAAATCATTACTTCTAGGTTTAAACATACAACCGCAAATGAAGGACATTATAACCCATTCCTTTCCATTTAAATGGCACGATCAATCTATCCCATATCTAGGTATAGAGCTAACCTCGTCAATCAAGGCCTTGATTGATAAGAACTTTAAGCCTCTAATCGTTCAACTTCAGAAAGATTTAGATCATATGAGTAAATCTGAACCATCCTGGTGTGGTAGAATTGCGTTATATAAAATGATGACCTTACCTGTTATACTATATAAATTACGAACAATTCCCATTCTTATCCCCCTCCATATAATAAACCAACTACATAAACAAATGTCTAACTTTATCTGGTCGGGCAAAAAACCAAGGATAGCTTTAAAAACGATGGCACAACATAAATCTGATGGAGGTTTTAGTGTTCCGAATCTGAAGTTATATCACCATGCTGCCATACTAGACCAACTCAAAGAATGGTGGCTCCCTCATTCTGATAAGAAATGGGTAGACATAGAAAAAGCTTCCCTAGGAGTAGATAACTTAAAAAATATATTGTACTCAAAAGCCATTAAATATAGGCCAGAACACGGCTCCACATCTACAGTACATGCTACTTTACAAATTTGGAACAATTTTACTAAATATAAACATCTTGATATGCCTACCAAAATAGAGAAAATCCCATTCCAAATCTTGAATGACTTTCTTCCAGATCTAGACATAAACAGCTGGATAAACGCAGGCGTAACATATATAGATGATCTATATGTGGAAAATAATCTATGTTGCTTCTCTGACTTATCATTCAGATACAAACTAGATAAAACTCAATTCTACAAATTTCTGCAGATAAGAACGATTATGAGAGAAATTCCATATCCATTACTCTCCCTTCCTATGCCGGCTTCTACATACTTAAATAACCAATTAAAAACAATTAAAGGTATTCACACGTTTTATCAGATTGGTTCCCAATCACTTACCTTTGAAAATTAAACACATATATCTAAATGGCATAGAGATCTGAACGGCCAATTTTCAAGAGACCAGTGGTTAAGAGCATTCTCCATCTCTCTTAAATCCTCTTCCTGTACTAATCATCAAGAATTATATTATAAAATATTCTATAGATGGTATCTCACTCCGTATAAACTTTCCAGAATATATAGTGATGCATCGCCCCAATGTTGGAGAGGTTGTAACCATTTGGGATCCATACTTCACATATTTTGGGAATGTCCTTTATTATTAACCTTTTGGCAATCAATTAGCGCACTACTAAATGAGATTACAAGTCAAAATATCAACCTCACGCCGGAACTTAGGTTACTACGGCTTGGAATTGATGTTATTCCCAAACAACTCCAAATTGTAATATGTCATATATTAATATCTGCCACATCAGCTGTAGCGTTCAGATGGAAAACATGTAACGTCCCGACCATCACAGACATCATTAAAAAAGTAAATACAAACTATCAATATGAATATATTTATGCCTGTAGCATACAAAGACATGACCGGTTCTGTAAAGATTGGATATGTTGGAATAATTCTGTATATGCCGTACCTCTCCCTTTCTAGTGGGAGCTCATACGTTGTCTATTGTATACATTTTATTTTTTCTTTATGATGACCTGTATACGTTCTTCACAACATTTATTTTATTTACCTTTCTTTTATTATCCATATTATTTTGAATCCCATTTTCTCAAAATGTTAAAACTTATAGGTTAATTATTATTTGAAACTAACTATTTACTTCTACCTGCGAGTAGAACTGTTATACACATATATTTTCTGATGTCTCAACTGTTTAATAAAGACATATTGAAACAGAAAAATGCAGACATGTTTTTCTAATCCTGTACAACTCCTCTAAATGTATGCCTAACCAGGGGACTTGGTGTTCTTTACCATTAAATAAGAGCTCCAACCATTAAAAACATATATTAAAAAAATTAATCAGCACAGAATTGTGATCCTGTTTAGATTGAAAGAAACAAAATAGTATTCAAGGGTGAACATTAAGGTTATGTGTACACGCATACTAAAAAAAATTCTGAAAATACGGAGCTATTTTGAAGGGAAAACAGCTCCTGATTTTCAGACGTTTTTTTAAGTAAACTCGTGACATGCACTTCTTTTTCGCGGGCGTTTTTCTAAACGGCCGTGTAAAAAAACTCCCCGTTGGAACAGAACGCTGTTTTTCCCATTTCAATGGGCAGATGTTTGGAGGCATTCTGCGTCTGATTTTTCAGTTGTTTTTCGGGACGTTTACGACCCAAAAAAAGGCTGAAAATAGCCCGTGTGAACTACCACTTCCCTTCAGAGGGAATATAGGGGGAAATGGTAGCCTAAGGCTAAGTTTAGATGTGGTGGATTTTTCAGCCGGGGATTTTTCCACAATAGATTTGATGCGGATTTTCCATTAATTTTCTGCAGAATCTGAGTTGGACTTTGTTGCGGATTACCATTGATCTACCGCTGTGAAAATCTGGAAGTCTGAAAATCTGTGAAAGTCCTTTCACAAGGAGCTAGTATTTGTATAATTTCGGCAGTATGTCTGCCTGTTTACACAGCGAGATTTGCTGCCGACAGCGATAATATTTAGGACATTTAAAACGATACATCAATTCTGTGAATGCTCATTTGCCCGATAATTGGCCGGTGTAAAAGGGCCCTTAGGTGCTTATATTTAGCTTTTCTTCAGTAGCCTTCATTGTTTAAATGTCACTATAACAATTTTATTCCTTTTACTGATTGCACATCAGGGACATAAGAGAAATGTTAGATCTTTTCTATCCTCGCCAGCATGTCCAGACATGACTACATTCTCTAGCCGGGCTGCCTGTGATATTTACGGTAAATTATGAGTTTTCTTCTTATAAAATGGAAGATATATTTTGCTTTGTTTTTGTGTCAGTGAACTTGCATATTTATAGAAGACACATTTTTCAATCCAATTCATAGTCTACACCTTAGTGATGTGCAGTTTGTAATCTGATACATGCAATATACCTACAAATAATAATAGGGAGAATATTTGCATCATTTTTATGCAGCTAAATAACAAATGTTTTGCTATAAAGTGACGTTTTGATAGTGTGTCTCCAAATTTTCATCCATTTCCAGTCCGTCTGTCCGTTTTTAATGGCCGTTTGACATCCCTTTTGCATCCGTTTTTCATGGGCGTTAAAAAAACTGTTGAATTTCATTTGTCACTCTTTTCTTGTCCCAGCCCCCTGAAAACACCCAAAGGAAGGTCACATGTTTACCTAAACACTTTTTTCTCTGGACCTATTTCTATTTCCACAGACCTCCTGTATATGATGCCACACAGCCCCCCTGTATATGATGCCAGACAGAACCCCTGTATATGATGCCACACAGACCCCCTCTATATGCCACACAGCCTCCCTGTATATGATGCCACACAGCCCCCATGTATATGATGCCACACAGACCCACTGTATATGATGCCACAGACTCCCTGTAGATGATGCCACACTGCCTCCCTGTAAATGATGACACACAGCCTCCCTGTAGATGATGCCACACAGCCTACCTGTAGATGATGCTACACAGACCCCCTGTATACAGGGCCGCCATCAGGAATTTCAGGGCCCTATACAGTTAAATTGACTGGGCCCCCCTACCGTGGCACCGCCCGTTAACGATACTCCGTCCAGCACAATATCACGCTCTTTGTGTGATATATAACTAAATAACTTTTTATTTGGCTGAAAGATTTTGAAGCCTGCCACCACGACAAGGTAGACTCTTTTGGCAGGGCCCTACTCTACTCTAACTTATTTAATGAATATAATACTTAAAGGGGTTTTCCAGCCCCTAAAAATTGATGGCTTATCCTCGGGATATGCCATCAATAGCTGATGGGTCGGGGTCCAACTACCGGGACCCCCGCCAATCAGCTGTTTTGAAGGGAGTGCAGCGCTTGTACGAGCGCTGCTTCCCCTTCATTTCTACTTGCTCATTGTGAATCGGCGACACAGATGTAGTGCAAATCAGAGTATTGCAGCCTTCTCACATTCACTTCATTGGGAGAAGGCTGCAATACTGTGAATCGCCACTACATCCGTGTCGACGATTCACAGTGAGCAAGTAGAAATGAAGAGGAAGCAGCACTCGTACCGACCCTAAAGCTATTGATGGCCTATCCTGAGGATAGGCCATCAATTTTTAGGGACTGGAAACCCCCTTTAAAAGGAACCTTTTAGCACACTAATGCTGCCCTAACAATGGACACAAGGTCACAATGACGTCAGGGGATCCTCCTGGACCGGAATGTGATGTTAGGGGCAACCCCAGAGCCGGTGTCCCAGAGCAGAGCACTAGTATAGGCTCTGCTCCGGAACTCTGGGGAAGCAACTGACAGTGTCCATATATGGACAGTGATATCAGGGGCTTGCCCAGAGCTGGAGTCCCGGAGCAGAGCCGCTTCTAGCACTCTGCCTAGGATTCCAGCTCTGCTCCAGACATCACTGTTCATATATGGACAGAGATGTCAGGGGCAACCCCAGAGCTGGAGTTCCGGGCAGAGAGCGCTAGTAGTGCTCCTACTGGGACTCCAGCTGTGCTCCTGACATCACTGTCCAGCTCTGGGGAAGCCCTAGACATCACTGTCCATATGTGGATAGCGATGTCAGGGGATTCCACAGAGTCCCGGAGCAGAGCCGATACTAGCACTCTGCCCGGGACTCCGCTCTGGTGAAGACCCTGACAACACAGTCCATATATGGAAAGCGATGTCAGGGAAATCCACAAAGTCCCGGAGCAGAGCCGATACTAGCGCTCTACCCGGGACTCCGCTCTGGGGAAGACCCTGACAACACTGTGCATATATGGACAGCGATGTCAGGGAATTCCACAGAGTCCCGGAGCAGAGCCGATACTAGCGGCTCTGTGTCCCGCGGGCCACAGATGACAGCCTCAGACCCCCTTCTGTAGATGATGCCACACAGCCTCCCTGTATATGATGCTACACAGCCCCGATGTAGATGATGCCACACAGACCCCTGTAAATTATGCCACACACAGTCTTCCCCCCTCACTGTAGGAATTTTCAGGGGCTGTCTCTGTAAATTCTGGACAGTCCCAGGAAAATTCACTACAGTTGACCAATATGTACAATGCCCCCTGTACTAGCACCACACTACCCTTGGAGTGAGCGCAACAATACACTACATTTAACTTTCGGCTGCCCTACATTATCACTGATGCAGCGCCGTCTCTCGTCTTCTTCAGGTGTGGTCTGCACGTCATCGCGTCACCTTAGCAGAACGGTGAATACGAGAGACCACACCTGAAGAAGGCGGCGCCGCTTTCGTGAGTATGCCGCCGATAGCCAGCAAGGGAACTGGTAGTTCCCTTGCCAATCCCCATGTCACAGATCCGTTTTTAACGGTTGATACATGTATTGACAGCCATTAAAAATTGATCCATTGACTTCTATGGTGGCCATCTGGCCGTGAAAACTGACAAAAATAGGACATGTTCTATTTTTTGATGGCCAATATTAATGGGCCGTTAAAAAAACGCTGTGTGAATACACCCATAGAACATCATTGTTCTGAAAACGGCCGTGTGACGGCCATTCAAAGTACGGCTGTCTCACGGCCGTTTTTAACTGTCGTGTGAATATAGACTAAGAGTAGGATTTAACCGTTTTAATTCACTTTTTTTTTTAGCTTTCACAATCCTAAAGAATATGATTGTTTTTGCCCTAAACAACTAGACCAAAATAGTTAATAAGCCTTTTCACGTTCGTCACTAAGGGGCCTTAGGCTAGGCTGACGCCTTTTCACGTTCGCCTAGTCTAAGTCCTGCACGGGTCTCCCGTGCAGGCTGGAGCCGGGGCTCAGCTGTCTGATGACAGCTGAGCTCCTGCTCCAACGCCCGCAATCGAAGTTTACTTCGATCGCGGCCGTTTAACCCGTTAAATGCCGCCGTCAATAGCGACAGCGGCATTTAACTTGTTTACAGAGGGAGTGAGCTCCCTCTGTCACCCATCAGCGGCCCGCAAATGCAATCGTGGGTCTCCGATGGGTTGTCATGGCAGCCGGGGGCTTGATAAAAGCCCCCAGGTCTGCCCTGGACATATGCCTGTTAGGACGCGCCGGAGGCACGTCCTAACAGATTGCCTGTCATATTTACACTGACAGGCAATAATGCTCTGGTATACGAAGTATACCAAAGCATTATAGCAGCGATCTGAAGATCGCACAGTAAAGTCCCCTAGTGGGACTAATGAAATAAATAATAAATGTGAAATTAAGATTATTCATAAACATTACAGTAAAAAAATAAGTAAAACCATTTTTTTATTTAGTAAAAGTGTAAAAAATAAATAAAAGTACACATATATGGTAACGCTGCGACCGTAATGACTCCATTAATAAAGTTAATATGTAATTTAAACCGCAAGGTGAACACCGTAAAAAAAAACGCAAAAAACAATGGCGAAATTGCAATTTTTTTCCATTGCCCCACAAAAAAGTCATAATAAAAATGAATCAATAAGTCCCATGCACCCCAAAACAGTACCAATCAAAACTACGTCTCGTCCCGTGGAAAACAAGCCCAAAAAAACACTACATTGATGGAAAAATAAAAAAGTTACGGCTCTTGGAAAGCAACGATGCAAAAACAAATTATTTTAGTTCAAAAGTGTTTTTATTGTGCAAAAGTCGTAAAACATAAAAAACCTCTACATATGTGGTATCGCCGTAATCGTACTGATCCATAGAATAAAGGTAACATGTTATTTACGCCGCACAGTGAACGGCGTCAATTTAAAAACGCATAGAACAATGGTGGAATTTCAGTTTTTTTTTATAATCCCCCCCAAAAAAGTTAATAAAAGTTAATAAAAAAATTATATGTACCCTAAAATGGTGCTATTAAAAAGTACAACTAATCCCGCAAAAAACAAGTCCTCATACAGCTATGTAGACGAAAAAATAAAAAAGTTATAGCTCTTTGAATGCGACTATAGAAAAACGATTAAAATAGCTTGGTCATTAGGGCCTAAAATGGGCTTGTCACTAAGGGGTTAAAGAGTTATTCCCATCATAGAAAGCGATGGCGTATTGCTAGGATAGGTCAGCACTTTCTGATCGGTGGCGGTCTGACTGACGCTGCGTCCCCTTCAAAGTTTTCCCAGCACAGCGGCACTCGCAGGTATTGGCTGTGTAAAGAACTGCAGCACAGCCCCATACAGTTAAATGGAGCTGTGCTGCAGTTTCCTGCACAGCGGGTGGTCGGTAGCACCATTGTGCAGGAAAAAATGTGAAAGGAATCAAACGCTAAACTAGTCCCAGCAGTTGGTCCCTCACCATTGAGAAAGTGATGGCACATTCTGTCGACATCGTATCATTTTCTGTGATGAACATAACCCTTTAGGATGATATGCTGCGTAAAGGCACACAGCGTATCCGCACTAGCGGCCGTGGGCAATTCCAGCCGAAAAATGACAGAATGTACGCTGCGGAAAACTGCACGTTTAAAAAAATCAAACCGCAAACTTTCCCTCTGACGTCCTGCAGACCGGCCTCCTGGGATGACGTTTCATCCCATGTAACCGCTGCAGCCGTCACATGGGATGAAATATCATCCCAGGAGGTCGGCCTGCACAAAGAAGCACAAAGTTCTGGTTAAGTATACAATTTTTTTATTTTTTTTTAGTTGCGTTTTTTGCTGCAGTTGCAGCTTTTCCGCCACTAAAAAAATGCAAATTTGATGAGGGTTTTACATCCCCATTGAATTCAATGGGGAAAACCCACAACACACAAGTAGCAATTACATAAATACAATTGGTATACAAAACCGCACAGCAGATAAATTTTTGATTGTTTTTTCCACTTATCATCTACGCAGCGTGTGGATGAGATTTTTTCAAATTTCATCCACTTTGCTGCTACTGTATTATGCTGCGGATTTTACACAACGAATCTGTTGCGGAAAATCCACAGTATTTACACTACGTGTGAACTTAAAGTAGAGTCTGTCATCATTGTAATTATTTAGAATAATATCGTATTAGACAGCAAGTATTAAACTAGGAGAGTCGTTGTTATCCTAATCATTGGCTACTGTGTTAAAGTCTTTAAAGAGGCTCTGTCACCAGATTATAAAATTCCTATCTCCTATTGAATGTGATAGGCGCTGCAATGTAGATAACAGTAACGTTTTTTTTGGTTTTTTTTAAACGATAATTTTTGCCCAAGTTATGAGCAATTTTTGATTTATGCAAATGAGCTTTCCAATGGACAACTGGGCGTGTTTTCTCGTTTTACCAACTGGGCGTGTATTCTGTTTTTACCAACTGTGTGTGTTTACTGGTTTTTACCAACTGGGCGTTGTGAATAGAAGTGTATGACGCTGATAAATCAGCGTTATACACTTCTCATCGTTCCCACCCAGCTTCTTTCACTGCAGACACACAGCGTGACGTCAACCACAGGTCCTTGCGGTGCTAGCTGCTACCTTTTACGGCTTAACTCTCCACCCTCAGTCGGCGGCTTAGCGATTAAGCGCGCCTAGTAACGCAACCGAGTCATGGGAAAAAAGTGTGAGAGAATAACTGATGGAGGATGGGAGTCACTTTAGTATCTAATCCACCTGTCCCTTATGTACTACTTGCTTTCCAACATTTTGTGCGTAACTTCAACAGCAACATGACGTTCAGCTTAATAAAGGCAGTATACATTCCTGTCGCACGTTCAGCGTAATACATGCAGTGTACATGCCTGTTGTCAGTTCAGCGTAGCGTAATACATGCAGTATACATTCCTGTTGTCAGTTCAGCGTAATACATGCAGTGTACATTCCTGTTGTCAGTTCAGCGTAATACATGCAGAGTACATTCCTGTTGTCAGTTCAGTGTAATACATGCAGTATATATTAAGTTCAGGGACACAGGTGCTTAGAACAAGGAGGTATCACGCTAGTGCTACTTAGAGCAGGACACTTATCTGGTGAGTGTTCTATCCTAATTCTCGGAGGTCATCTCTGGCCACTTTCCTGTGGAGTCCTGCAGTACTCTCCAACAATGGCGCCTCCCGCCATGTTCCTCCTGTCTTTTCCTCCCTCTCTCCTCCGCTTCCTCCTCCCTCTGCCTCCTTTTCTATTCCCGCCTCGGCGATGTGACTCTCATCACTCCGCCCCTCCTCTTCCGCCCCCAGTCCTGACAGAACTCTGCTCCGTCAGCCTGGGCAGCCGCATTGACGTCATTACCATGACGCAACCAAAGCTCCGTTCGGTGAGTCGGGAGTCTAGCTCCCTCATCACTGCACTCGTGTTCCTGCACCACAGGTAAAAAAAAAAAAACCTCCATAAACCCTCTATAAACAATCCCCCCTTAACACCTCCCCGGTTCTTGAGAAGTGCAGTCCTCTGCACTAGACATCATAGTCTTGAAGATAGGCTGGTTATCGACCACGGTTACTCCGTTGTAGATAACGAAGTTCTTGAACCAACTTAGAGGTATTCTCTTCCGTTGGCGGTTCTCCGTATCTTCCGGAATCTACTGAAGGAACAAACAGCGTCTTTGGCGATTTTCAGTCGTCATTGGTGTTCTTGGACCCACTGTGACGGGGATCTAGTCACGTTGGTTTCCTGTGTTTCTAGCTGTAAATCAAACGGTACTCTTCCAGGTTGACCGAACAATAGTTGTTAAGGAGTGTAACCCGTGGTACGGTGCACTGTGTAGTTGTACATCCACACCAAATGATCCACACGCTCAGGCCAACATTCGTGCTGTTCATCGCCAAGAGTTCACAGAAGGCTGAGCAATGTACGATTGAACCGTTCCCATGCTCCGTTGCCTTGCGGATGGTATGGTGTAGTCCTGGACTTCCGGATTCCAAGGAATATACACATAATTCTTGAATGAGGTCCGACTCAAAATTTGGGCCCTGGACGGATAAGATTCTTCTTGGACAGCTATAGGGATGGATTACGTTTCCACAATGCGGTTGCCGTGGTCTGTGCAGTCTGATCGCAAGTGGGTATTACTACCGCGAACTACTTCGAAAAATGATCCAAGCAGACCAAGGCGTATTTATGGCCCGGCGTAACCTCTTGGATGGTAAGGAAATCCACGGTTAGTCATTTTAGCGGTTCACCCTTTTTTATTGTCATTAGTTCCTCTAGCTGTTCGCCACTTTATGCACTACGCAGGTCGCATATTCTTTGCAAATACGTCTGGCTACTTCTTCCAAGCCAGGGGCATAGAAATGGCCATGAATCAATTGGACGGTCTTGTCCACTGCAAAATACACTCCTTTTTTGTGCATCCATCTGCACACCGGTGTCACATCCGCTTTGGGCAGCATCAATTGCCAAATTTCTTGATGCTCTCGTGGCACCCACATTCGTCGGTATAGTATTTCGTCGTGACATTCCAACCGCTCCAACTGTCGGGCCAAAGCCTTGGCCTATGCGGACCACCCGTTTCTTTCTGTCGCAGTTGGCCCACTGCGTTGACGTATCCATACTTGGCGAGTTGTATATCCACATCTGCCTCCTGTTGCTCCTTCCACTCCGCCTGATCGTACATTTTGGTCAGGACATTAGTCTCTTGCACTGCTGTGACCACTCGTTCAACTTGCACTGGCAGATGGGTAACCCGAAGTGGAGGAATCTCGATCTCTTCTTCGAGTTCCTGATCGACATCTCCATCGGAAATGTATAAGGGTTTTTGGGACAGCGCATCAGCGTTGGTATGGTTTTTACCTGGCTTGTAATGTATGGTATAATCGAAACGGGCCAATCGTGCCCCCCACCGCTGTTCCATTGCTCCCAACTTAGTGGTACCGAGATAGGCCAAGGGTTTGTTGTCCGTATAGATCTCAACTTTACCAGGTACTCAGCAAAACGCTCCGTGACTGCCCACACGATAGCCAAGAGTTCTAGTTGGAAGGAACTGTAGTTTGCAGGGTTCCGCTCTGATGGACGTAGACTGAGACTGCCGTACGCGATGACTCGTTCTATGCCTTCTTGTTGTTGGGCGAGTACAGCCCCCAATCCCTTCAGATTGGCATCTATATACAACTGGAACGCTTGCTTGAAATCGGCAAAGGCTTGAACAGGAGCTGTCACCAGTCGATCTTTCAACTCCTTAAACGCTAGTTGTTGTTCCTCTTGTCACTGTTCCACCACACTGCGACCACGGGCCCCTTTCTTTTGCATGGGTTGTCCGTAGAGCAGCTGATTTAGTGGGCTCACAATCTTTGCAAAGTTCTGAATATATCTTTGGTAATACCCGACCAGACCGAGGAAGGCTCTCACTTACGTAGTATTTTGTGGAGGAGGCCACTCTTGTACGGCCTTAATTTTGTCCGGATTGGGAGCAATTCCCATGGCATTCACCAGATGTCCAAATACTTAATCTCTTGCCGTCCCAGTCGACACTTGCTGAGTTTACATTTGAGTCCATATTTTCCCAAACGTTCTAAAATGACTCACAAGTGCTTTAGGTGCTCAGGAAACATTTTGGAGAAGATGACGATATCATCTAAGTAAATCAAGACGGACTCATAATTGAAATCACTTAAGCAATGTTCCATTAGACGTTGAAAAGTGCTGGGAGCATTCATGAGGCCGAAAGGCATCGAATTGAATTCGAATAACCCTGAAGGGGTGATGAATGCTGTTTTTTCCTTATCTCCCACATTCATGGGCACCTGCCAGTATCCACTGACTAGATCCAACATTGTGTAGTACTGTGCCTTCTGCATAGCTGTCAAGGACTTTTCCACTCTGGGGAGTGGGTAGGCGCAGGGCCGGCCTTAGGCTAGATTGCCCTGTGCGGAATTGCCCTTTCGTGCCCCCCACTCCATTTATCATTGTTATGTATTGTGGGCATTTGGTGCTTTTGTTTGTGCATTTTTCACGCCGAAAAACACGTAAAAAATGCTTGGTTTAAGCGTCCCATTGACATCAATGGTATAGCATGCCGTTAGTGCATACAACACGTTTTGTTTAAAAATGTGTCGCATAAAAAAAGAAGCGTCAGCTCAATTCTTTGGCACGTAAAACGCGCCAAAAATGCACCAAAAACTTGCCTAATTTGTATAGTCAATGGGAGTTTTGATTGAACGGCAAAAAAATAAGCCGAAGGAGCGCAAAAAACGCGATGAATACGCGTCAAAAGTGCCTGTAGTTTAAAAGGAACTTTACAAAAACACTAGTGTTTTTAACACGTTTACACATTGTTATTTTTAGCACAGTGTGAACAAGGCCTATGTTTTGTTAAGGCTGTTTTCACATTACGTCCTGTCTATCCATTTATCATATTCGGCGGAAAAGCTCCTGGCGCATACATTAAATGGACACAAAAAACGTGCAATATAATTATTTTTTACTGGACGCCACTACATAAAATAGCGCAGTCCCACCCGAACTGTGGCTTTTTTAACCTCCATCAGGTGTATGGGACTGTTTACTATACGTTGTGGGAGCCTTCCCGATGAATACATTACACGGATGGGCAGGATGTAATGTGAAATTACCTTTAGGCTGAGTTCACACAGGCGGATACGCTGAGTAAAAGAATGCAGCGTATCTGCCCTGTGCGCTGCAGCGAATTTCGGGCAAAAAAAACGCACCAATCTGTGGGCCAGTTTCTCGCCTGGAATGTCCACTGCGAAAAACTGCAAACACTTAGCCAACCTGCTTGCAGGCCAACCTCCTGGGATGACCTCTCATCCCAGGAGACCGCTGCAGCGGCGGTCACATGGGATGAAGCGTCATCCCAGGAGGCCGGCACTCTGACATCATCCATCCTGGCCTCCTGGGTTGACATTTCATCCATGTGAACGACGCTACATCCTGTGATTGGCTGCAGAGGTCACATGAGATGAAGCGTTAGCCCAGGAGGATGAAACACAGATTCCTAGGTAAGTATAATATTTTGCCTGTTTTATGAGTTGCGTTTTTCGCAGCGGGATCGCTGCGAACCCGCTGCAAAAAAACGCAACAACTGCTATTTGCTGCAGAATTTACCTCACATTGAATACAATGGGGAAAACCGCAACAAATAAGACGCGTTTACGCAAATACAATTGACATGTTGCGGAATAAAGCTGCACCGCAGTTCAATTTCTGATAGTTTTTTCCTTTCATCATTTACGCAGCATGTGGATGAGATTTGTTTTATATCATCCACTTTGCTGCTACTGTATTTGCTGCAGATTTTTTGCAACTAATTCCGTTGCGGAAAATCCGCAGTATTTAAGCAGTGTGTGAACTGGCCCTTACTCCGTTTTCTCAAAGGCCATATTTTGTATAACAGAAAAAAGTATTAAAACTGCTGTCCACATGGACAATGTTGGTACTTTTTATTACTTCTTATTTAACTCACGCTGCGAAGGCAGTAAAAAAAAAAAGTAAATAGCCAAATTCGCTGTTTTTTGTTCACATTAGCTCTAAAAAAAATTTATAAAAAATTATCAAAAAGTTGCATGTACCAAAATATTGTACCAATAAAAGCTACAGCTCGTCTCGCAAAGAATAAGCCCTCACACCGTTTAGACGAAAATATTTAAAAAGTTATGTCTCTCCGAATGCGGTGAAACAAAACATTTTTTTTTTAACAAATAGTTTTCTTTGTAAAAGTAGTAAAATATAAAAAAAAACTATATAGATTTGGTATCACCATAATTGTTTTGAGCCGCAGAATAAAGTTAAGTTGTCGTTTTTACCGCACGATGAAAGCCGTAAAATCGAAACCCAAAAAACTATGGCGGAATCGCAGTTTTTTACAATTTCAGCCCACAAAGATTTTTTTTCAGTTTCCCAATACATTATATGGTAGTTTAAATGGTGCCAATAGAAACTACAACTCATGCCGCAAAAAATAAGCCCTCACACCACCCTATTGACAGAAAAATAAAAAAAGTTATGCCTCTTAGAATGCGGGGAGTGAAAAACTAAAATGAAAAAGCAAAAAATGTCTCAGTCCTGAAAGAGTTTAAAATAAGAAAGCAACCCATACTTACTTCTCTCTTTCCAGACATTCCTGTGTTGGGGGCTCCCGTCATCTCTGTTCTCGGTTTGTATACAGAGCGGCTGCAGTGGTAACATAATGTCGACAGTACATCACCGATGCAGCTGCTCTGTATACAAACAGTGAACAGTGGTGACGGTAGCCCCCAGCACAGGAACGTCTGGGAAGAGAGAGGTAAATATAAGTTATTTTTTATTTTAACTTCTCCTCCACTGCTTCAACTGAATTTCTTTTTAACCCCTTTAACGTAATGTGTAAGAGTCTAAAAAGGCAACAAATGGTAAATGTGCACTATGGAGCAACTCAATAATGTGCCCATCTGCCATTTTTTACCAGTGTCGTTCAGTGCCACCTTGGTGCCCATTTGCCACTTATTTCCCCTTTAGTGTCCTTATGTTCAGTGCCCCCTTGATGCATATTTGCCATTTACTGCCCCTTTAGCACCCTTTGTCACAGAACAATAAATGGCAAATGGGCATCGAAGGGGCAATGAACAGGACACTAAAGGGGCAATAAGTGGCAAATGAGCACCAAGGTGGCACTGAATCCTCTGTCCATTTGCGACATTTTAGACCCCCATCAGTTCCCCCATACAACCAAAGCCCACAGTCTGACTGACCTACTGTGCCCACTGATGCTGCTGGAGCTGAGCCCTGGGGAAATAGCGGTTCATGCCAGAGCAGGAATGCATGGTAAGATAGTCTCCTCCCTGTCTTGTGTCCTGAGTGATGTCATCACGCCTGATCATCACTCAAGACGTAAGACGAGGAGGGGGAGCGGGGGAGCCGTAGTCGCGGCACCCGGGCAGCCAGTATTGAGCTCAGTGAGTGACACCTGACCCGCTGGCGCCCCGAGCAGTGGCCGCAGCATGGGGCATATTCACCCGCTGGCGCCCCCCAACAGCATGGCGGTCGGCGCCCTGTGTGACCGCTCCGGTTGCACGTAGCTAAGACCAGCCATGGGTAGGCGTCCTGATGGGTACAAGCATTAAGCTTCCTGTAATCGACGCAGAACCGGAGAGAGCCGTCTTTTTTTCTGAGCAAATCGTTACCCACCGGCTCTGACTTTCTCTTGTCTCCTGTCCCTCCAACATCTTTTGTAAGAGGTTCTTGACCTCGCGATATAATGTAGGCGGTATGATATGGTAACATTCTCTAATGGTTGGCGTAATTCCGGTATGGATCTAGTGTTCAATGGTGTGGGTACACCCGTAATCTTCTTCATGTTGAGGGAACACCCAACTGAACTATCGGACGAGTGTTCTTAGCTGTTCCTCCAATTTTGCGTTGTGGGCTATTCCATCTAATTGTAGTTGATGCCACAGTCGAGTGATATGTTCACTTTCTGTATTCTCTACATTCTCGTCCAGGTCAATTGTGTTCCCGAGGAGTGGAGGTGATGTCGGATCGGCCACATCTTCAGGGCAGATTAGTTTGATGTTTGGTAGTAACGTACTGGCCGGTATCTCAATGACGGCCGCTGTGGGATTCATCAACCGGACCATAACCATCCCCTAAGCTACTCGGCACACCGTCCATCCCACCACCCATGCAGACGGTTGATTTCCATTATGGAGTGGTTCCACCATAAACAGGTGAGGGATATTGCGACTTCCTGTTGAGGTCTTACGCAAAGCCCCGTTCTGTTTGGGGCTCGTATCGTCCCCACTGGTCCCAGTAAAGTCGTCCAATTCTCCTTACGCTGGCAAACCTGATGAACATGTAACAAAGTTCTTTGGACCGACTGATCGGCTGTTTACTCTTGCCAGTAGGAACCTCCCATCTCATTGAACATCAGACCATGTATTTCCTGTAAAACATTCATACCAATTATAACAGGGATGCCCGATCTCGCACAATTATGTACTACTACAACGCCAGCTCTGGGGGAACTTGCGTGAGAATACCTCTACTTCTAACCAAGTAACCCCAGCAATAGGAATCAGTAGGCTATTAGCCATGGTCAGTTCCATCCAGGGTGCTTCTAAAGATTGTCGACATTGAATTTGTTTGTGAAACAATTGGTAGGTCGTGGTTGTCTCCTCCGACCCCGTGTAAACGAGGCAAGGGACCTGGACGCCACCAACAGTGGCGGTTACCACTGGACACCTCCCCATCAACAGTTCAACATTTTTTCGTGGGCCAGAGGGTGGGTTGCCCGCGGCTTGGCCCTCAGCTGTGGGTTTCTTTAGTTTAATGGAGGTTGCTGCGGTCTTGCGTAACGTCTCATTCTACAGTCTCTTGCGAAATGACCCAGCTGATCACATTGCCAACATAGTCGAGGACCCCCTTGGAGCAGCCGGTTAAGTCGCGGTTGTTGTTCTGACCTATTCGTCTTGACTCGTAGTTGAGCTACGTCCATACTGTTCTTGTTTGATTTTCCCCTTTGGTGGTCATCTCTGGATTGACTGTACCCTGCATATTTACACTGGCCTCTCCGGACTCTTCTCTATGTATCTCTAGAGCTTCCCTCAGGACATCGCTCATGGTAGTCGTGGGAGAGGATCTTACAAAGTCTCTAAGCGCCCTCCTCAAGGTCCGGCTGTCTAGCCCAGATATAAACTGATCCCTCACTATCCGATCTGGTTTTGGTAATGCTGCACAACCCGCCGGGTCTTTCTTTATTAGTCGGCTCCACATGCCTTGTAGTCCACTGCGAACTGTTGCAACGATTCTCCATTCCTCTGTACTTGGGTGTAAAACTTCTTACGCAAGTCAGCAATGGAGGTAATGTCTCCATACAGGGAGTCTAACCGGCCTACAATAGCCTCTAGCGTGTCAAGCTGGTCAGGAGGGACAACCAGGACGGCTGTTTCACGGGCATCTCGCTCGGGGGAGTTTAAGGCTAGATCTGCCTGATTTATTGTTGGTACTTGGAACAATCTGGCAGCTGTACAAACACTCAGAGCCGGCCTTAGGGGTGTGCGACCTGTGCCATTTCACAGGGCACATCACTCCAGAAGGTGGAAGGGGGCGCTGCGCTGGCTCCATTCACCTGCTTGTTTCAGAAGCGCCCGGGCAGCCGCCTTTCCACCCGGGTGATTTTTACTCAGTGGCGTCGCTACCACTGTAGCAGCCATAGCGGCCACTAGCGGCGACACATGGCATGAGGGCGCCCGTGCTGCCCGTCTGGACGGGACCCCCATGGCTGGGCGCCGCTAGCAGCCATTGCGGCCGCTACAGCGGTAGCGACGCCAGTATAGCAGAGCAGGGAGGTTTCTCCCTGCTCTGCTTTCTACTAGCGCCACTGCAGCTCCCTGAAGGAGCGGAATCCCCGTGTAAAGGATCTGCCAGACACAGCTTCTGTGTCGACGCCCGTGGTTAATCAGTCTGCACCTGCTCCTAAGTCTGATAGAGTGACTCGATCATCTACCACTCGGGCTGGGAGGCTGAGAAGTGGGAGAGCCTATCACAGCCTGGCCAGATGGAGCTAGCTCCCGCCCTCTGTCTATTTATACCGTCATTTCCTGCTCCTCCTTTGCCTGTGATTCTGCCTGTTTCCTGGCTCTGCTGCTGCTTATACTATTGACCTCTGCTTCATATTGACCCTGGCTTTACTGACTACTCTCCTGCTCTGCGTTTGGTACCTCGTACACTCCTGGTTTGACTCGGCTTGTTCACTACTATTGTTGCTCACGGTGTTACCGTGGGCAACTGCCCCATTTCCCTTAGCTTCTGTGTACCCTTGTCTGTTTGTCTGTCGTGCACATATTGAGCGTAGGGACCGTCGCCCAGTTGTACGCCGTCGCCTAGGACGGGCCGTGCAAGAAGGCAGGGACTGAGTGGCGGGTAGATTAGGGCTCACCTGTCTGTCTCCCTACCCCATCATTACATAATCACAGGCCCATATACCTTTTCTACCCTGGTCCCTGACACTACTATGGACCCCCTTGAGACCCTGGCTCAGCAAATGTAGGGCCTCTCCCTACAGGTCCAAGCCCTGGCTCAGAGGGACAACCAGCATGTTGCTACCCTGGTAGTGCCCCCCACCTCACCACTTGAACCCCACCTCAAGTTGCCTGACCGGATCTCAGGGGACCGGAAGACTTTTTTCTCCTTTCGGGAGAGTTGTAGGCTCTATTTCCGCCTAAGGCCCCACTCCTCAGGAACTGAGAGCCAGCGAGTGGGTATAATTATGTCCCGGCTCCAGGATGGGCCTCAAGAATGGGCCTTCTCCTTGGTTCCTGACGCCCCTGAACTTTCCTCTGTTGATCTTTTTTTTTTCTGCTCTCGGGCTCATATATGACAAGACTGACAAGACTGCCTTTGCCGAGAGTCAGCTGGTGACCTTACGTCAGGGTAAGAGACCCGTTGAGGAGTACTGTTCTGACTTGAGGAAGTGGTGTGTAGCTTCTCGGTGGAATGACCCTGCCTTGAGGTGCCAGTTTAGATTGGGTCTGTCGAACGCCCTGAAAGACCTGTTAGTTATCTATCCCTCTTCTGACTCTCTAGATCAGGTTATGGCTTTAGCGGTATGTCTTGACCGACGTCTCAGGGAACGACGACTTGAACGTTTTTGTGCTTTCTCCTCTGGCTCCCCCATGATGGCTCCCGAGGTTCCGTTGCTTCGTTCTTCCACGAATAACTCGGCTGAACCAATGCAACTCGGTGCCTCCGTGTCTCCCCAACAACGTAGAGAGCTCTGCAGGAAGAATGGTCTCTGCTTCTACTGTGGGGATAACAAGCATCAAGTGAACAACTGTCCTAGGCGTAAGAATAAGCATCGGGGAGGTCACTTGGGCGCACAGGTATTTCCCGTAAATGTGAAACCTAATAAGATCTTGCTTCCCTTTCAGGTTTCTTTTGAGGATAGGTCTGCTACCGGCAGTGCCTTCGTAGATTCAGGGTCTTCTGCTAATATTATGTCTGTGGAATTTGCTATGTCTCTAGCTATGCCATTGATTGATTTGCCTAAACCTGTCCCGGTAGTGGGTATCAACTCCACTCCACTTGCTAATAGTTATTTTACGCAGCATACCCCTGTTTTTTAACTCCTTGTTGGCTTCATGCATTTGGAGCAGTGCTCTGTACTGGTGATGCAGGGATTATCGTCCGATTTGATTTTAGGCCTTTCCTGGTTGCAGATGCATAATCCCATGTTTAACTGGAATACTGGGGATCTTACCAAATGGGGTAATGAATGCATGACATCATGTTTTTCTGTTAATTTTATTTCTCTCCCTGAGGAGGTGAACACTCTACCTGAGTTTATTCAGGACTTCGGTGATGTTTTTTCTAAAAAGGCCTCCGAAGTGTTACCTCCTCATAGAGAATACGATTGCGCAATCGATTTGGTACCAGGAGCTAAGCTCCCTAAGGGTAGGATATTTAATCTCTCTTGTCCCGAACGTGAAGCCATGAGAGAGTATATCCAGGAATGCCTGGCCAAGGGTTACATTCGCCCCTCTACTTCTCAGGTAGGTGCTGTCTTCTTCTTCGTAGGGAAGAAGGATGGTGGTCTTAGGCCATGCATCGATTACCGAAACTTGAATAAGGTCACTGTATGGAACCAGTATCCCCTTCCTTTGATTCCTGATCTCTTCAATCAGGTTCAGGGGGCCCAATGATTCTCTAAGTTTGATCTACGGGGGGCTTATAACCTTATCCGCATCAGAGAGGGGGATGAGTGGAAGACTGCGTTTAACACGCCCGAAGGTCATTTCGAATACCTCGTCATGCCCTTTGGGTTGTGTAATGCTCCCGCGGTCTTCCAGAATTTCATAAATGAGATTTTGAGAGACTACCTGGGGGTATTTCTTGTAGTGTACCTTGATGACATACTTGTGTTTTCCAAGGACTGGTCCTCCCACATTGAGCATGTTAGGAAGGTGCTCCAGGCCCTTCGGGAAAACAAACTGTTTGCTAAAACCGAAAAATGTGTGTTTGGGGTCAAATCCTCACTCCTCATGAATTCCGCATGGACCCTGCCAAGGTTCAGGCTGTGGCCGAATGGGTCCAACCTGCCTCCCTGAAGGCGTTACAGTGCTTCCTGGGGTTTGCTAATTATTACAGGAGATTTAATGCTAACTTCTCGGTCATCGCTAAGCCTCTTACGGATCTTACTCGCAAAGGTGCTGATCTCCTCCACTGGCCTCCAGAGGCGGTCCAGGCTTTTGAGGTCCTTAAGAAGTGCTTTATCTTGGCCCCAGTGCTGATTCAGCCTAACCAAATGGAGCCATTCATCGTGGAGGTTGACGCCTCCGAGGTGGGAGTGGGTGCTGTCTTGTCCCAGGGTACCAGGTCCCTCACCCATCTCCATCCGTGTGCCTACTTCTCCAGGAACTTCTCGCCCACTAAGAGTAACTATGACATTGGCAACCGCGAACTCTTAGCCATTAAATGGGCATTTGAAGAGTGGCGCCACTACTTGGAGGGGGCTAGGCACCAGGTAACGGTCCTTACCGACCACAAGAATGTGGTTTTCCTAGAATCTGCCCGGAGGCTAAACCCGAGACAAGCTCGATGGGCGTTGTTTTTTACTAGATTCAACTTTTTGGTCACCTATAGGGCTGGGTCTAAAAATATTAAAGCTGATGCACTGTCGCGTAGTTTCATGGCCAGCCATCCTTCGGAGGAAGATCCTGCTTGTGTTTTGCCCCCAGGTATAATCATTTCCTCTGTTGACTCTGACTTAGTCTCCGAAATTGCGGCTGATCAAGGTTCAGCTCCCGGGAACCTTCCTGAGAACAAGCTGTTTGTTCCCCTGCAATTCCGGCTAAGGGTACTCAGGGAAAATCATGACTCTGCACTATCTGGTTATCCAGGAATCCTGGGTACCAAGCACCTCATTGCCAGAAACTATTGGTGGCCTGGGTTGCCTAAAGACGTTAAGGCCTACGTCGCCGCTTGTGAAATTTGTGCTAGGTCCAATACTCCCAGGTCCCGACCAGTGGGCTTACTATGTTCTTTGCCCATTCCCCAGGGTCCTTGGACCCATATCTCCATGGATCTGCCTCCATCTCAAGGCAAGTCGGTGGTGTGGGTTGTAGTAGACCGCTTCAGTAAGATGTGCCACTTTGTGCCCCTCAAGAAACTACCCAATGCTAAGATGTTAGCTACCTTGTTTGTCAAACACATCCTGCGTCTCCATGGGGTTCCTGTCAATATAATTTCTGACAGAGGGGTACAATTAGTTTCATTGTTTTGGAGAGCTTTCTGTAAAAAGTTGGAGATTGATCTGTCCTTCTCCTCGGCCTTCCATCCTGAAACTAATGGCCAAACTGAGAGGACTAATCAGTCTCTAGAACAATATTTAAGGTGTTTTATCTCTGACTGTCAATATGATTGGGTCTCCTTCATTTCCCTCGCCGAATTTTCCCTTAATAACCGGGTTAGTAACTCGTCAGGGGACTCCCCCTTTTTGTGTAATTTTGGGTTTAATCCACGGTTCTCCTCCGTTTCACCTGGTGGTTCCAACAATCCCGAGGTAGATGTCGTTCATCGGGAACTGTGCACAGTCTGGGCCCAGGTTCAGAAGAACCTAGAGGCGTCCCAGAGCATACAAAAGACTCAGGCAGATAGAAGACGTTCTGCTAACCCCTTGTTTGTGGTCGGGGATCTGGTGTGGCTGTCTTCAAAAAATGTGCGCCTTAAAGTCCCGTCCAAAAAATTTGCTGCCCGGTATATAGGGCCGTACAAGGTCATTGAAGTCCTTAACCCTGTCTCCTTCCGACTGGAGTTACCCCCGTCTTTTCGAATACACGACGTGTTTCATGCCTCCCTCCTGAAACGCTGCTCCCCGTCCTTGGCTACCTCGAGGAAACCTCTGGTCCCTGTTCTCACCCCTGAAGGGGTAGAATTCGAGGTGGCCAAGATTGTGTACAGCAGGATGGTCCAAGACTCCCTCCAGTACATGGTCCATTGGAGAGGATATGGGCCTGAGGAGAGGACTTGGGACCCCGCCCGGGATGTTCACGCTGGGGTATTGCTCAGGAGGTTCCATCTTCCGTTCCCCAATAAGCCAGGTCCACCTAGAAAGGGTCCAGTGGCCTCTCATAAAAGGGGGGGTACTGTAAAGGATCTGCCAGACACAGCTTCTGTGTCGACGCCCGTGGTTAATCAGTCTGCACCTGCTCCTAAGTCTGAAAGAGTTACTCGATCATCTACCACTCGGCCTGGGAGGCTGAGAAGTGAGAGAGCCTATCACAGCCTGGCCAGACGGAGCTAGCTCCCACCCTCTGTCTATTTATACTGTCATTTCCTGCTCCTTCTTTACCTGTGATTCTGCCTGTTTACTGGCTCTGCTGCTGCTGCTTGTACTATTGACCTCCGCTTCATATTGACCCTGGCTTTACTGACTACTCTCCTGCTCTGCGTTTGGTACCTCCTACACTCCTGGTTTGACTCGGCTTATTCACTACTCTTGTTGCTCACGGTGTTGCCGTGGGCAACTGCCCCATTTCCCTTAGCTTCTGTGTACCCTTGTCTATTTGTCTGTCGTGCACATATTAAGCATAGGGACCGTCGCCCAGTTGTACGCCGTCGCCTAGGACGGGCAGTGCAAGTAGGCTGGGACTGAGTGGCGGGTAGATTAGGGCTCACCTGTCTGTCTCCCTACCCCATCATTACACCCCGTGTAGCCAGGGATTCTGCTCCTGGAAGGAGCACTTGATGTCTCTGTCCATATATGCACAGTGACATCAGGGGCAAGTCCTGAAGCGGAATCCCTGTCCACAGCGTTGTTGACTCTGTGACTGGGGATTCCACTCCAGGAGAAGCCCTTTACTTCACTGTCCATAAATGGACAGAGACATCAGGGGCTTCTCCTGGAGTGAAATCCCTGATGCTGTGACCGGGGATTCCACTCCAGGAGAAGGCAGTGATGTCACTGTCCATAAATGGACACAGACGACAGAGGCTTCTCCTGGAGTGGTCACAGCGTCAGGAAAGCTGTGGACGGGAATTCCGCTTCAGGAGTTGCCCCTGAAGTCACTGTCCATATATGGACAGAGACATGAAGAGGAGCACTCCAGGAGCGGAATCCCCACCACAGGGGGATTCCGCTCCTTCAGGGAGCTACAGTGGTGCTATCTACAGGAACAGGGTGCTATCTACAAGGGGGCTGTGTGGCACTACTTACAAGGGGCTGTGTGGCACTACCTATAGGGGACTGTGTGGAGGTACCTACAAAGGGGCTGTGTGGCACTGTCTACAGGGGGCTGTGTGGCACTACCTACAAGGGGCTGTGTGGCACTACCTATAGGGGGCTGTGTGGAACTACCTACAAGGGGGTTGTGTGGCACTATCTACAGGGGGCTGTGTGGCACTATCTACAGGGGGTTGTGTGGAACTAACTACAATAGGGCTCTGTGGCACTATCTACAGGGGGAATTTGTGAGTGGTGTGCTGATGGTCATTTTAGTGAGAGTGGCGGGCTGATGGTTATTTTACTGTGAGTGGGGCAGTGATAGTCATTTTACTGTGAGTGGGGGGCTGATGGTAATTTTACTGTGAGTGGGGGGCTGATGGTCATTTTACTGTGAGTGGGCGGCTGATGGTAATTTTACTGTGAGTGGGGGGCTGATGGTTATTTTACTGTGAGTGGCAGCCTGATGGTCATTTTACTGTGAGTGGGGGGCTGATGGTCATTTTACTGTGAGTGGTGGGCTGATGGTTATTTTACTGTGACTGGGGGGGCTGATGGTCATTTTACTGTGAGTGGTGGGCTGATGGTTATTTTACTGTGAGTGGGAGGCTGATAGTCTTCAAGCGGTTTCCACTTCTGAGCTCCAATTGAAATTAATAGGAGGCAGAAAATACCTGTGGCGCCTGTTTCGAGTTATTTTTGCCAGCGTGTATTGCGCTGGCTTCAACTTTTTAAAAAAAACGAAAAAAAATAGGTGAAATAACGCTGTCAATTCCTGAAGGAATTTTAATGCATATTTTTTTTGCCTTACAAAAATCGCTGTGTGAACATACCCTACAAGTGTAGTGCATGTTTTAAGCCGTTTTCTGTCCTTCTCGAAAAAAAATTTGGTAGGGGAGCCTCGAGTCTGAAAAGGTTGGGAAATTCTGTACTAGGCTACAGGATCACGCCGGCCTATGCAAGGATTCCGTCGTAGAGCAGCTCAGTTCGTTGTGGAAACGGGGCCTAGGTGAGTACAATTTTTATTTTGTTTGGGGACACTGTCTACTAGGGGGAGGTGGGGCTGTATGGCTGTGTGTGGCAGCCAGGGGGGGCATTATACTGTGTGGGGGCCACTAAGCGGACATTATACTGTATAGAGGTAGTACAGGGGGCAATATACTGTGTGTGGCACTTAGGGGGCATTATACTGTGTGGGCACAATTAGAGGACAAAATACAGTGTCCTTGAAGGGGTTATAATATATTATATTAATAAATATTATTATTATACTGTATGGGGGGCACTATATAGGGCATTATACTGTGTGGGGCACTATATAGGGCATTATACTGTGGGGAACATTATTCGGGGCACCGAAAGATAATTTCGCACGGAGCGCCATCTATCCTAAGGCCGGCCCTGCGAACACTCTCAATCCAGTCTCTCATAAGTACACTGCATCCTTCAAACTTCGGGATATTCATTAGTGCCGCCCCCATGGAAATCACCATGGTGGCCGGCGTCGGTGGGACGCAGCTGCTACTGGAGGGATCCATCGCTTGAAGGCTGGTTCAATCGTGCCGACTACAACAATTTATGTAGGGGTGGCCGGAGCAATGGATACACTCTTCACACAATACTTTACTTTAATACTTTAATTTCGTTATACACCGTGTTCCAAATTATTATGCACATTGGATTTAAGTGTCATAAACATTTAATTATTAGTTTTTCAATTAAACTCATGGATGGTATTGTGTCTTAGGGCTCTTTGGATCATTGTAATCAATCTCAGACACCTGTGATAATTAGTTTGCCAGGTGTGCCCAATCAAAGGAAAACTACTTAAGAAGGACGTTCCACATTATTAAGCAGGCGACACGTTTCAAGCAATATGGGAAAGAAAAAGGATCTCTCTGCTGCCGAAAAGCGTGAAATAGTGCAATACCTTGGACAAGGTATGAAAACATTGGATATTTCAAGAAAACTTAAGCGTGATCATCGTACTGTGAAAAGATTTGTGGCTGATTCAGAGCACAGACGGGTTCTTTCAGATAAAGGTATAATGAGGAAGGTTTTTGCCAGACAAATTAATAAGATTAGGAGAGCAGCTGCTAAAATGCCATTGCAAAGCAGCAAACAGGTATTTGAAGCCGCTGGTGCCTCTGGAGTCCCGCGAACCTCAAGGTGTAGGATCCTCCAGAGGTTTGCAAGTGTGCATAAAGCTATTATTTGGCCACCCCTAAACAATGCTCACAAGCAGAAACGGTTGCAGTGGGCTCAGAAATACATGAAGACTAATTTTCAAACCGTGTTGTTTACTGATGAGTGCCGTGCAACCCTGGATGGTCCAGATGGATGGAGTAGTGGATGGTTGGTGAATGGCCACC
The DNA here is from genome assembly GCF_050947455.1 of Rhinoderma darwinii. NCBI lineage: Eukaryota > Metazoa > Chordata > Amphibia > Anura > Rhinodermatidae > Rhinoderma > Rhinoderma darwinii. The sequence continues at coordinate 342,654,999 of NC_134687.1, forward strand.
ATGTCCCAACAAGGCTGCGACGTCAGCAAGGAGGTGGCGGAGACATGTTTTGGGCTGGAATCATGGGGAGAGAGCTGGTAGGCCCCTTTAGGGTCCCTGACTGTGTGAAAATGACCTCTGCAAAGTACATAGAGTTTATGACTGACCACTTTCTTCCGTGGTACAAAAAGAAGAACCCTGCCTTCCATAGCAAAACTATCTTGATGCATGACAATGCACCATCTCATGCTGCAAAGAATACCTCTGTGTCATTGGCTGCTATGGGCATAAAAGGAGAGAAACTCATGGTGTGGCCCCATGTTCCCATTACCTCAACCATATTGAGAACCTTTGGAGCATCCTCAAGCAAAATATCTATGAGGGTGGGAGGCAGTTCACATCAAAACAAAAGCTCTGGGAGGCTATTCTGATATCCTGCAAAGATATTCAAGCAGAAATTGTCCAAATACTCACAAATTCAATGGATGCAAGAATTGTGAAGGTGATATCAAAGAAGGGGTTCTATGTTAACATGTAACTTGGCCTGTTAAGTTTTTTTTTGACTGAAAGAGCTTTTGATTTCTGTAAATATGAACTCCTGATGCTGCAAATTCAACAAATTACCATTTTAGTTCTCTTTACAACCTTTAAAATGTTTTGATCTCTGTTGTGCATAATAATTTGAAACAGTGCATTTTGAGTTTTTTACTTCTAAAAAAAAATCTGTTCTCATTAGGAGATTTGTTCAATAAAATTTGCATTATACTCCAACGGTTGATGGCTTGAAGATTATACTGACTGTCATTTGCATCGACTATTTAGGAAAATCAGCGAAAAATAACATTTGCATAATAATTTGGAACGCAGTCTAGACATCAATAACTTCTTCAACAAGGGGGGAGCAAGTAGTACAGAACTGAGGTTGGCGACGTCGAGCCCCGCTGGAGCCCCCCTGAAAGAGTCCATGCCTGATAACACTATACTCGCTGCATCGGTATGCGCCTCCGGCAGTCACGGCAGGAGCTACCTGCTATTGCATGGACTATCTAGGAATAGGTGCCACATCAGTCTTCCGGCTGCGCCGTGGTATCAGCAGACTAGCCGGCCTTAGCACCGCCGTGGGTCCTAGCGGTTCTAGCTTCTACCTTTCACGGCTTAACTCTCCCGCCCTCAGTCGGCGGCTTAATGATTAAGCGCGCCTAGTAACTGTACCAAGTCCTGGGAAACAAGTGTTAGAGAATAACTGATGGAGGATGGGAGTCACTTTAGTATCTCATCCACCTGTCCCTTATGTACTACTTGCTTTCCAACCTTTTGTGCATAACATCAACAGCAACACAACGTTCAGCTGAATAAAGGCAGTATACATTCTGCCGCACGTTCAGCGTAATACATGCAGCATACATTCCTGTTGTCAGTTCAGCGTAAGGGTATTTTCACACGGCCTATTTTCAGCCATTTTTCGGGTGGTAAACGCCCGAAAAACGGCCAAAAAATAAGAAGCAGAACGCCTCCAAACATCTGCCCATTGATTTCAAAGGGAAAAACAGCGTTCTGTTCCGATGAGCCATTTTTTTACACAGCCGTTTTGAAAAAGAAGTGCAGGTCACTTCTTGGGACGTTTTTGGAGCTGTTTTTCATAGACTCTATTGAAAACAGCTCCAAAAATGGGCGTAAAAAAAACACAGCGAAAATCGCGAGTGGCTTAAAAAACGTCTGAAAATCAGGAGCTCTCAATCACGCGCACAGACGTCTGTCACACAGGACGAGAATGCTCGTCCTAATGTGCCAAGTTCCCGCCGCTCGGGACGAGCATTCTCGTCCTGTGTCGGCAACCAGTTAAACCAGCAATATCAGGTGGTAGTGGGTGCAAAATAATTTCTATATAACCTATAATTGTCTTCTTAGTCGGCTTTGTAGCTTTAGTATTCAGTTTTTAGTGTTCCCATACCTTAGGCTAATGACAATAAAAGAGTCAAATCTTTGTTTTCTTTCCGAGTTTACCCCGCCTCCTTACCTTTGATTGACAGCTCCTCGCCTTCCCCAGTACACAAAAACCCACGCTTGTGCATTGATGTCCTCTTCTGGTGTGTGCGTACAACGGGACACCGGATTATTTCGATAAAAGGCGCAAAATGTTTGCAGACCGTTATTTACAGTCGGAGGAGGAGTTTAGGAGAGGGGATAACGGCAATGAACTTTTGATAGCTGCGGCCAGTGAGGAATAAGTAAAGTTCAATAGGTGAAATGCTGGTCACAGGTTCCCTTAAAGGGAATGTGTTGCCAGAAAAACATGTTTTTTTTAAAAAAATTAAACATTTAGTGTGTGGGTGATTAAACACTGTTCAAATTTTTTTTATTTTTTTGCACGAGTCCAGGTAATATTATAAATTATTTCTAATTTATAATACTACCCATTTTTGGTCACTAGATGGAGCTGTTCCCAAAATTGCAGCATTGCAACATTGGGTTAAAAGCCCTCGCTCTAGTGAGCTCTCAGCATCCCCCCCTCCTTTATCCTGGCTAGTGCCGGGATAAACGAGGGGTTTGAACGATGTAACCTCCTACACTGTGTGTCGCCATTTTTTGAGCTAACCCACAGTGTAGTAGGTTTACATACAGTAGTAAACACACACAAACACGAACATACATTGAAATCTCTTACCTGCTCCTGCCGCCGCGGCTCCCTCCGGCCCGTCCGCTCCGTTTGCTGCCGCTGGTGCAAGTGCACAAATCCGGAAGCCGCGACCGGAAGTAGTAATATTACTGTCCGGCCGCGACTTCCGGTCCACAGGAAAATGGCGCCGGACGGCGCCAATTTCGAATAGGACTGTGTGGGAGCGGCGCATGCGCAGTTCCCACACAGACGCCGTACACTGCAGTCAATGGGACGGGAGCCGTTCGCAGTCCCTATGGGACTGTGGCTGCCGTATTCCATGTCTGTATGTGTCGTTAATCGACACACACAGAAATGGAACAAAAAATGGCAGCCCCCATAGGGAAGAAAAAGTGTAAAAATAAGAAAAAGTAAAACACAAACACACAAATGAATATAAACGTTTTTAATAAAGCACTAACATCTTTAACATATAAAAAAATAATTTGTGATGACACTGTTCCTTTAAAGAGGCTCTGTCACCAGATTATAAATTCCCTATCTCCTACATAATCTGATCGGCGCTGGAATGTAGATAACAGCAGTGGTTTTTATTTTGAAAAACGATCATTTTTTTGCAAGTTATGAGCAATTTTAGATTTAGTTTCTTAATGCCCAACTGGGCGTGTTTTTACTTTTGACCAAGTGGGTGTTGTAAAGAAGTGTATGAGGCTGACCAATCAGTGACCAATCAGTGTCCTACACTTCTCATTGTTCCAGCCCAGCATGATCCACAGCACAGTGAGATTGTGCAGTGAAAGAAGCTGGGCTTGAACAATGAGAAGTGCAAGACACTGATTAGTCACTGATTGGTCAGCCTCATACACTCCTCTGTACAACACCCACTTGGTCAAAAGTAAAAACACGCCCAGTTGGGCATTAAGAAACTAAATCTAAAATTGCTCATAACTTGCTCAAAAATGATCGTTTTTCAAAATAAAAACCACTGCTGTTATCTACATTCCAGCGCCGATCAGATTATGTAGGACATAGAGCACTTATAATCTGGTGACAGAGCCTCTTTAAGTGAATTAAAGTTGCATGGTGGAGGGTGTCATATATAAATGGCAGTACATTAAGGCATATTAACTAATACATCAATTGCAGCGTCTGTTGAATTCATGAATGATCAATATGGCATAGCTAATAAACTGCTTCAGGCTTCCATATTCTATGAAAGGGTCTTACCTGACGTAGCTCACCAGTATTTTTCTGAGCAGAATAAAGTGACTGTATTTTCTTGTAAATTGGTCACAATGCTTGTGATCATAAAGCTATGCACACAGTAGCGCAACTTGAAGCTCCTGGGCCCCAATGCAAAATTTGTGACAGGGCCTCCACTACCATATGCCATTTAAATTACTGGTGCCTTCTTGTAATGCCGGCGGCTGGTGCTGCTCCTGCCGGCGTCCCCGTCCAGTGAGAATGTTGGCGTGCATGGACTGGGACACCAGCAGGAGAGGTGAGCAGCCCGGCGGAGGGGACCACCAGCAGGAGCAGCACCCGCTGCCACCGTTACACTTCTTATGTGGCAAAGGGACCTTTGTATTGCAAAGAAAGACACAAAAACATCATATACAAGGGAGGTGATCATTTATGCTTGCGCAAAATATTTATACCGCTGTAACTTGTGTGTGAAGATACATTTCTGCAGGTCCATTTTTATCTTCTTTATAATAGAAACGGAATCCTATCAGCTACAAGGTAATCCGGATTCCTTATGTGTTAAACAGAATCTATTGTGTGAATGTACAACCTGAGATTACAGCAATACAGCTTTTATTTAGAATGTTTTACTAAAGTTCATGATTCTGTACTTTTGTGTGCTACTATCTACTGTTTCATGAAGCAGTTCTGGTCTTGATATTGCATATAGCACATGCTGAGTCAATGAGATATTGCTGAAATTAACATTATCACAGTCATGTGCACAATGTGGGAAGAAGACATGTTCCTGACTCTTGCTCTTCTTCATTGTGCTACATTACAAGCTGATACTACAAATAATCTATACAAAGCTTATATTTAATATTTCCTAATTTCTAGCAATGTTCATTTTACATGAAAACTCAATAAAATTACATAGAAAAACTTGTACTATAGAATGTTAGGGTGGGTTCACACGACCTATTTTCAGACGTAAACGAGGCGAATTATGCCTCGTTTTACGTCTGAAAATAAGGCTACAATACGTCGGCAAACATCTGCCCATTCATTTGAATGGGTTTGCCGACGTACTGTGCAGACCTGTCATTTACGCGTCGTCGTTTCACAGCTGTCAAACGACGACGCGTAAAAATACAGTCTCGTCAAAAGAAGTGCAGGGCACTTCTTTCAGACGTAATTTGAGCCGTTCTACATTGAACTCAATGAAGCACAGCTCAAAATTTACGGCTGTCAGTGAAGCCTCGCAAAATGCGAGGAGGAGCATTTACGTCTGAAACGAGGCAGCTGTTTTCTCCTGAAAACAGTCTGTCTTTTCAGACGTAAAAGCCACTGCTCGTGTGCACATACCCTTATGAGTATGTGGTCAATGTTGTAGTAGGACAGGAGAGGTTACTGAGGCTGAAAAGACTATAGGCGGTTGGTGAGGATCATGCAATGGCAATGGCAACATCATTTAAAAGCGTTTGTTTTTTTGGCCAAACATACAGTTAGACACACGTTTTTATTTATTTATGTACATAATTCACATACATTTATTGATTCACACTTGTGTAAAAACATTCCTATATACAGTCATGAAAATCAAATTGCATTGTCACTTTTAAATGCATTGTAAATTCTGATTTTATCATTTCACCTAACACCCATACCATTAATAAGGAGCAGTAGATCATTTTAGTAGTGACATGAACACTAGCAGCAAGTGCTCCTCTTCACTGTCAGCTTCAGAAGGGTTAGTCCTATGCTGGACCTCACCAGTTCTAGTTTCGCTCTTTATTACTGTGTGAGAACCTCTTAAAACCTTTTTGTTTCATATGTTTCAGTAAAGATGTGTTCACACCATGTTTGGTGTGTATGTTCAGCATATGTGACAAGAAATACTCCCGGCGCATATGCTGAACCTATCAATAGACCCCTATGGGCCCGATGGATGCCAAAAATGTCCTTTTGGCATCTGCCGGGCAGGTGTATGTAAGTATACTTGGTCTCTTTACTGTATATGTGTAACGCCGAAAGCAGGTCCCGTTCCTGCCGGGAATCCCTGGCGGGAATCCCTGCCGTGGAGTCTCGTACCTCCTCTGGCGGCCTGCCCCTGTCCCAAGCCGACAGCGTCTGTTGCTGTTGTCCTCCACTCACGGCCGCTGTCTATAGTTGGCGCACTCTGGCCACCCCTTAAAGGGTCAGCATGCACGTAATTCAAAATACTTTCATCCAATCCCTGTTGCCCCTAGGACTATTTTAGACATCCCCACTATCCACCTGGTACCTGAACAACATTGGAACTACGTAGTTTGTATCCTGCAAAGGATGTATCCTGTGTGCATCTGATTCTAGTCCGCTATTGCTATCAGTTGTCAGCCTCTATCCAGTTATCCGCTACCAGCCTGTGTCCAGTCCGCTATTGCTGTCTGTTGTGAGTCTGTATCGTCATCCACTACCAGCCTGTATCCAGTGCGCTATTGCTGTCTGTTGTCAGCCAGTATCCAGTTATCCGCTGTCTGCCCGTGTCAGCTACCAGCTGTCCGCTATCTGGCTGTATCCAGTCATCTGCTGTCCACCAGTGTCCAGCTTCCATCTAGCTGCCCACTGTCAGTCTGCCTCCTATCGTCTGTGTCGCCTGAAGCTTCCATCCATCAAGGTACCATCTGTTAGTGCCTGTTTCTAGTCCGCTTGGCAAGCTGCTACTTTGCCAGGACCACCTCAACAGGAAGCATCCTAGTAGCCTCCCTGCAGCCACGACCAGATCCCTGTATAGGGAGTAAAGGGTGAAGCTACTACTACCGGGCAGGCTACTTAGATGACGCCCTTAGAGGTGGCTCAAAGCCAAACCGGTGGAGTAGCCCAGTGAGTCCACAAACTGTTGGTCAAAACAATATGATAATGTAGCCTGTTTGGCTTTCCTATACAGTTCAACACAACAACAAAAAAGTATCCCGGTATACTTTTTTTTTTTACATGGCAGCCTATAAACGACGTATGTGCCTGTATGGTACACAAATGCATATGCTGAGGAAATTTAACTGGCGTATAGGCTGAACATAAACATTTAAGATGATGTAAACAGAGCCTTATAACACTAGAAAACAATGCTAATTGTCGTCTTAAAATTTCTCTGTATATTGCCTTAATGAATCATACTGATAAATGTTTGATTGTTTCTTACTGATCGTTACTATTTTTACACTTGCAGCCTTATTTTAATAACATACATTCATTTTTCACACAAAAACAAAAACATTGTTGTTGTTCATGTTTCCAACAGTGTGAGATTCTTAAAAAGCTAAATCATTGTAGACTTAATCATGGTATTCTTATGCCCTCTCTGGTGACTGGCTGGTACTACATGCTAATTTTATACAGATTGTACATTAGTTTTTCAGATATACCTGGGTGCTAGTATATAATTAAAAGTCTTTATTTTTAAATGTTAAATGTCCCCGAACCTGAAATCATAATATGTATGATATGAGACAAACTAATTCTTGAAAGGTTTGGAAAACAACACGTTAGGTATCTTACATTGTACTTCCTATTTTTAATATCTTGGAAAATAATAGTACCTTGGAAAACAATGGGGCAGATGTACTAATGCAGTCTAAGCTTTAGATAGTGTAACCTTAGACAAGGCCGTCAGAAGTTGCACAAGTTCATCCCAGTAGTGAATGCTGCATGATAAATTTGGCGCATCTTACTTGACCTGCTAGACCTTTTTTTTGTGGGTTGACTATCTAGAAACACTTGTGGAATATGAAGCAGGATTTGAGTCATAATCAGATGTGACAATGACCTTTTCCAAGTCATATAATCAACACAAGGTTGACCTAACATTAGCTGTAGGGTTGTAACATGCTATATTTCTGTAATGATGGGGGTAGGGAAACGGACAAGTGAGCCCTAATCTACCCGCCACTCTGTCCCTGCCTACTTGCAACGACCCGCCCTAGGCGACGGGGTACAACTGGGCGGCGGTCCCTATGCTCAGTAAGTGCACGAGACAAACAGACAAGGGTACACAAAGCTAAGGGAAATGGGGCAGTTGCCCACGGCAACACCGTGAGCAACAAGAGAGGTGAACGAGCCGAGTCAAACCAGGAGTGAACGAGGTACCAAACGCAGAGCAGGAGAGTAGTCAATAAGCCAGGGTCAGTATGAAGCAGGATCAAATAGTTAGAAGCTGTAGCTGGGCCAGGAAACCACACGAGAAGAATCACAAGCAAAGGAGGAACAGGAAAGGCAGGTATAAATAGACAAAGGGCGGGAGCTAGCTCCGTCTGGCCAGGCTGCGATAGGCTCTCCCTCTCCTAAGCCTGCCATCCTGAGTGGTGGAAGATGGAGTCAGTCTCAGAGACATAGACTCAGGTGCAGACTGATTACCTATGGGCGTATACACAGAAGTTGTGCCTGGCAGATCCTTTACAGTACCCCCCCCTTTTATGAGGGGCCACCGGACCCTTTCTAAGTGGACCTGGTTTATTGGGGAAACCAAGGTGGAACTTCCTGACCAATACCCCAGCATGAACATCCCGGGCGGGTACCCAAGTCCTCTCCTCAGGCTCGTATCCTCTTCAATGGACCAGGTACTGGAGGGAGCCTTGGACCATCTTGCTGTCCACAATCTTGGCCACCTAGAATTCCACCCCCTCAGTGGTGAGAAAGGGAAGAGGAGGTTACCTCGAGGGAGCCAAGGACGGGGAGCAGCGTTTAAGGAGGGAGGCATGAAACACGTCGTGTATTCGAAAAGATGGGGGCAACTCCAGTCGGAAGGAGACAGGATTGAGGACTTCAATGACCTTATACGGCCCAATAAACCGGGGAGCAAACTTCTTGGACGGGACCTTAAAGCGCAAGTTCCTAGACGATAACCACACCAGATCCCCGACCATAAACAAGGGGTTTGCAGAACGTCTTCTATCAGCCTGAGTTTTTTGTACGCTCTGGGACGCCTCTAGGTTCTTCTGAACCTGGGCCCAGACTGTGCACAGTTCCCGATGAACGACCTCTACCTCGGGATTGTTGGAACTACCAGGAGAACCGTGGATTAAACTCAAAATTACAGAAAAAGGGGGAGACCCGTGACGAGTTACTGACCCGGTTATTAAGGGAAAATTCAGCGAGGGGAATGAATGAGACCCAATCATATTGACAGTCAGAGATAAAACACCTTAAATATTGTTCTAGAGATTGATTAGTCCTCTCAGTTTGGCCATTGGTTTCCGGATGGAAGGCAGAGGAGAAGGACAGATCAATCTCCAACTTTTTACAGAAGGCTCTCCAAAACAATGAAACAAATTGTACCCCTCTGTGCGAAACAATATTGACAGGGACCCCATGGAGACGCAGGATGTGTTTGACAAACAAGGTGGCTAACGTCTTGGCATTGGGTAGTTTCTTGAGGGGCACAAAGTAGCACATTTTACTGAAGCTGTCTACTACAACCCACACCACCGACTTGCCTTGAGATGGAGGCAAATCGGTGATAAAATCCATGGAGATATGGGTCCAAGGTCTCTGGGGAATGGGCATAGAACGTAGTAAGCCCGCTGGTCGGGATCTGGGAGTCTTGGACCTAGCACAAACCTCACAAGCGGCGACGTAGGCCTTAACGTCTTTAGGCAACCCGGGCCACCAATAGTTTCTGGCAATGAGGTGTTTGGTACCCAGGACGCCTGGATGACCAGATAGTGCGGAGTCATGATTTTCCCTAAGTACCCTTAGCCGGAATTGCAGGGGAACAAACAGCTTGTCCTCAGGAAGGTTCCCGGGAGCTGAACCTTGATCAGCCGCAATTTCAGAGATTAAATCAGAATCAATAGAAGAAATGATTATACTAGGAGGCAAAATACAAGCAGGATCTTCCTCCGAAGGAGGGCTGGCCATGAAGCTACGCGACAGTGCATCGGCCTTAATATTTTTAGACCCAGCCCTATAGGTAACCAAAAAGTTGAATCTGGTAAAAAATAGCGCCCATCAAGCTTGTCTCGGGTTTAGCCTCCAGGCAGATTCTAGGAAAACCAGATTCTTGTGGTCGGTAAGGACCGTTACCTGGTGCCTAGCCCCCTCCAGGAAGTGGCGCCACTCTTCAAATGCCCATTTAATGGCTAAGAGTTCACGGTTGTCAATATCATAGTTACTCTCAGTGGGCAAAATCTTCCTGGAGAAGTAGGCACAGGGGCGGAGATGGGTGAGGGACCTGGTACCCTGGGACAAGACAGCCCCCACTCCCACCTCGGATGCGTCAACTTCCACGATAAATGGCTCCATTTGGTTGGGCTGAACCAGCACCGGGGCTGAGATAAAGCACTTCTTAAGGACCTCAAAAGCCTGGACAGCCTCAGGAGGCCAGAGGAGGAGATCAGCACCTTTGCGAGTGAGGTCCGTAAGAGGCTTAGCGATGACCGAGAAGTTAGCAATAAATCTCCTGTAATAATTAGCGAACCCCAAGAAACACTGTAATGCCTTCAGGGAGGCAGGTTGGACCCATTCCGCCACAGCCTGGACCTTGGCGGGGTCCATGCGGAATTCATGAGGAGTGAGGATTTGACCCAAAAATGGTATCTCCTGTACCCCAAACACACATTTTTCAGTTTTCGCAAACAGTTTGTTTTCCCGAAGGACCTGGAGCACCTTCCTGACATGCTCAATGTGGGAGGACAAGTCCTTGGAAAACACCAGTATATCATCAAGGTACACTACAAGAAATACCCCCAGGTAATCTCTTAAAATCTCATTTATGAAATTCTGGAAGACCGCAGGAGCATTACACAACCCAAAGGGCATGACGAGGTATTCGAAATGACCTTCGGGTGTAAAGGATCTGCCAGGCACAGCTTCGGGGTTAACTCCCATAGGTAATCAGTCTGCACCTGAATCTACGTCTCTGAGACTGACTCCATCTTCCACCACTCAGGATGGCAGGCTTAGGAGTGGGAGAGCCTATCGCAGCCTGGCCAGACGGAGCTAGCTCCCGCCCTCTGTCTATTTATACCTGCCTTTCCTGTTCCTCCTTTGCTTGTGATTCTTCTCGTGTGGTTTCCTGGCCCAGCTACAGCTCCTATCTATTTGATCCTGCTCCATACTGAACCTGGCTTACTGACTACTCTCCTGCTCTGCGTTTGGTACCTCTTGCTCTCCTGGTTTTGACTCGGCTCGTTCACCCCTCTGGTCGCTCACGGTGTTGCCGTGGGCAACTGCCCCTTTCCCTTTGCTTTGTATTCCCTTGTATGTTTGTCTCGTGCACTTACTGAGCGTAGGGACCGCTGCCCAGTTGTACCCCGTCGCCTAGGGCGGGTCGTTGCAAGTAGGCAGGGACAGTGTGGCGGGTAGATTAGGGCTCACTTGTCCGTTTCCCTACCCCCGTCGTTACATAATCACAAGCCCATACCTTGTCTACCCTGGTCCCTGACACCACTATGGACCCCCTTGAGACCCTGGCTTAGCAAATGCAGGGTCTCTCCCTACAGGTCCAGGCCCTGGCTCAGAGGGTCAACCAGCCTGATGCTACCATGGTAGTCACCCTCACCTCACCTCTTGAACCCCACCTCAAGTTGCCCGACCGGTTCTCAGGGGACAGGAAGACTTTTCTCTCCTTTCAGGAGAGTAGTAGGCTCTATTTTCGTTTAAAGCCCCACTCCTCAGGTTCTGAGAGCCAGCGGATGGGTATAATTATGTCCCGGCTCCAGGAAGGGCACCAAGAATGGGCCTTCTCCTTGGCTCCTGACGCCCCTGAACTTTCCTCCGTTGATCTTTTCTTTTCTGCTCTCGGACTCATTTATGACGAGACTGACAGGACTGCCTTTGCCGAGAGTCAGCTGGTGACCTTACGTCAGGGTAAGAGACCTGTTGAGGAGTATTGTTCTGACTTTAGGAGGTGGTGCGTAGCTTCTCAGTGGAATGACCCTGCCTTAAGGTGCCAGTTTAGGTTGGGTCTGTCGAATGCCCTGAAAGACCTGCTAGTTAGCTATCCCTCTTCTGACTCCCTAGACCAGGTTATGGCTTTAGCGGTATGACTTGACCGACGTCTCAGGGAACGATAACGTGAACGTTTATGTGTTTTCTCCTCCGACTCCCCCATGATGCCTCCCGAGGTTCTGTTGCTTCGTTCCTCCCCGGAAGACTCAGAGGTTCCTATGCAACTCGGGGCCTCCGTGTCCCCCCAACAACGTAGAGATTTCCGCAGGAAGAATGGTCTCTGATTCTACTGTGGGGATGACAAGCATCAAGTAAACAACTGTCCTAAGCGTAAGAATGCAGCCGGAGAACTTCCGCGCCTAAGTGATCATCGGGGAGGTCACTTGGGCGCACAGGTATTTCCCGTAAATATGAAACGTAATAAGATCTTGCTTCCCTTTCAGGTCTCTTTTGGTGGAAGGTCTGCTACCGGCAGTGCCTTCGTGAATTCAGGGTCCTCTGCTAATATCATGTCTGTGGAATTTGCTATGTCTCTTGCTATGCCTTTGATTGATTTGCCTAAACCTGTCCCGGTAGTGGGTATTGACTCCACTCCTCTTGCTAATGGTTATTTTACACAGCATACCCCTGTTTTTGAACTCCTTGTTTGCTCGATGCATTTGGAGCAGTGTTCTGTACTGTTGATGCAGGGATTATCGTCCGATTTGGTTTTAGGCCTTCCCTGGTTGCAGTTGCATAATCCCACGTTTGACTGGAATACTGGGGAGCTTACCAAATGGGGTAATGAATGCTTGACGTCATGTTTTTCTGTTAATTCTATTTCTCCCCCTGAGGAGGTGAACACGCTACCTGAGTTTGTCCAGGACTTCGCTGATGTTTTCTCTAATGAGGCCTCCGAAGTGTTACCTCCTCATAGAGAATACGATTGCGCTATCAAATTGGTACCAGGAGCTAAGCTTCCTAAGGGTAGGATATTTAATCTTTCTTGTCCCGAACGTGAAGCCATGAGAGAGTATATCCAGGAATGCCTGGCCAAGGGTTACATTCGCCCCTCTACTCCTCCGGTAGGTGCTGGCTTCTTCTTCGTAGGGAAGAAGGATGGTGGTCTTAGGCCATGCATTGACTACCGTAACCTGAATAAGGTCACTGTAAGGAACCAGTATCCCCTTCCTTTGATTCCTGATCTCTTTAATCAGGTTCAGGGGGCCCAATGGTTCTCTAAGTTTGATCTACGGGGGGCGTATAACCTTATTCGCATCAAAGAGGGGGATGAGTGGAAGACTGCGTTTAACACGCCCGAAGGTCATTTCGAATACCTCGTCATGCCCTTTGGGTTGTGTAATGCTCCTGCGGTCTTCCAGAATTTCATAAATGAGATTTTGAGAGATTACCTGGGGATATTTCTTGTAGTGTACCTTGATGACATACTGGTGTTTTCCAAGGACTGGTCCTCCCACATTGAGCATGTCAGGAAGGTGCTCCAGGTCCTTCGGGAAAACAAACTGTTTGCGAAACCGAAAAATGTGTGTTTGGGGTACAGGAGATACCATTTTTGGGTCAAATCCTCACTCCTCATGAATTCCGCATGGACCCCGCCAAGGTTCAGGCTGTGGCGGAATGGGTCCAACCTGCCTCCCTGAAGGCGTTACAGTGTTTTTTGGGGTTCGCTAATTATTACAGGAGATTTATTGCTAACTTCTCGGTCATCGCTAAGCCTCTTACGGACCTCACTCGCAAAGGGGCTGATCTCCTCCACTGGCCTCCTGAGGCTGTCCAGGCTTTTGAGGTCCTTAAGAAGTGCTTTATCTCGGCCCCGGTGCTGGTACAGCCCAACCAAATGGAGCCATTTATCGTGGAAGTTGACGCATCCGAGGTGGGAGTGGGGGCTGTCTTGTCCCAGGGTACCAGGTCCCTCACCCATCTCCGCCCCTGTGCCTACTTCTCCAGGAAGTTTTCGCCTACTGAGAGTAACTATGATATTGGCAACCGCGAACTCTTAGCCATTAAATGGGCATTTGAAGAGTGGCGCCACTTCCTGGAGGGGGCTAGGCACCAGGTAACGGTCCTTATCGACCACAAGAATCTGGTTTTCCTAGAATCTGCCCGGAGGCTAAACCCGAGACAAGCTCGATGGGCGCTATTTTTTACCAGATTCAACTTTTTGGTTACCTATAGGGCTGGGTCTAAAAATATTAAGGCCGATGCACTGTCGCGTAGCTTCATGGCCAGCCCTCCTTCGGAGGAAGATCCTGCTTGTATTTTGCCTCCTGGTATAATCATTTCTTCTATTGATTCTGATTTAGTCTCTGAAATTGCGGCTGATAAAGGTTCAGCTCCCGGGAACCTTCCTGAGGACAAGCTGTTTGTTCCCCTGCAATACCGGCTAAGGGTACTTAGGGAAAATCATGACTCCGCACTATCCGGTCAACCAGGCATCCTGGGTACCAAACACCTCATTGCCAGAAACTATTGGTGGCCTGGGTTGCCTAAAGACGTTAAGGCCTACGTCGCCGCTTGTGAGGTTTGTGCTAGGTCCAAGACTCCCAGGTCTCGACCAGCGGGCTTACTACGTTCGTTGCCCATTCCCCAGAGACCTTGGACACATATCTCCATGGATTTTATCACCGATTTGCCTCCATCCCAAGGCAAGTCGGTGGTGTGGGTTGTAGTAGACCGCTTCAGTAAGATGTGCCACTTTGTGCCCCTCAAGAAACTACCCAACGCCAAGACGTTAGCTACCTTGTTTGTCAAACACATCCTGCGTCTCCATGGGGTCCCTGTCAATATTGTTTCGGACAGAGGGGTACAATTTGTTTCATTGTTTTGGAGAGCCTTCTGTAAAAAGTTGGAGATTGATCTGTCCTTCTCCTCTGCCTTCCATCCTAAAACCAATGGCCAAACTGAGAGGACTAATCAATCTCTAGAACAATATTTAAGGTGTTTTATCTCTGACCGTCAATATGATTGGGTCTCATTCATTCCCCTCGCCGAATTTTCCCTTAATAACCGGGTCAGTAACTCGTCAGGGGTCTCCCCCTTTTTCTGTAATTTTGGGTTTAATCCACGGTTCTCCTCCGTTTCACCTGGTAGTTCCAACAATCCCGAGGTAGAGGTCGTTCATCGGGAACTGTGCACAGTCTGGGCCCAGGTTAAGAAGAACCTAGAGGCGTCCCAGAGCGTACAAAAAACTCAGGCTGATAGAAAACTTTCTGCTAACCCCTTGTTTATGGTCGGGGATCTGGTGTGGTTATCGTCTAGGAACTTGCGTCTTAAGGTCCCGTCCAAGAAGTTTGCTCCCCGGTTTATTGGGCCGTATAAGGTCATTGAAGTCCTCAATCCTGTCTCCTTCCGGCTGGAGTTACCCCCATCTTTTCATATACACGACGTGTTTCATGCCTCCCTCCTTAAACGCTGCTCCCCGTCCTTGGCTCCCTCGAGGAAAGCTCCTGTTCCCGTTCTCACCCCTGAGGGGGTGGAATTCCAGGTGGCCAAGATTGTGGACAGCAAGATGGTTCAAGGCTCCCTCCAGTACCTGGTCCATTGGAGAGGATACGGGCCTGAGGAGAGGACTTGGGTACCCGCACGGGATGTTCACGCTGGGGTATTGGTCAGCAAGTTCCACCTTCGTTTCCCCAGTAAACCAGGTCCACTTAGAAAGGGTTCGGTGGCCCCTCATAAAAGGGGGGGGGGGTACTGTAAAGGATCTGCCAGGCACAGCTTCGGGGTTAACTCCCATAGGTAATCAGTCTGCACCTGAATCTACGTCTCTGAGACTGACTCCATCTTCCACCACTCAGGATGGCAGGCTTAGGAGCGGGAGAGCCTATCGCAGCCTGGCCAGACGGAGCTAGCTCCCGCCCTCTGTCTATTTATACCTGCCTTTCCTGTTCCTCCTTTGCTTGTGATTCTTCTCGTGTGGTTTCCTGGCCCAGCTACAGCTCCTATCTATTTGATCCTGCTCCATACTGACCCTGGCTTACTGACTACTCTCCTGCTCTGCGTTTGGTACCTCGTGCTCTCCTGGTTTTGACTTGGCTCGTTCACCACTCTGGTTTCTCATGGTGTTGCCGTGGGCAACTGCCCCTTTCCCTTTGCTTTGTATTCCCTTGTATGTTTGTCTCGTGCACTTACTGAGCGTCGGGACCGCCGCCCAGTTGTACCATGTCGCCTAGGGCGGGTCGTTGCAAGTAGGCAGGGACAGTGTGGCGGGTAGATTAGGGCTCACTTGTCCGTTTCCCTACCCCCGTCGTTACATCGGGCGTGTTAAACGCAGTTTTCCACTCATCCCCCTCTTTGATGCGGATAAGATTATACGCCCCCCCGTAGATCAAATTTAGAGAACCATTGGGCCCCCTGAACCTGATTAAAGAGATCAGGAATCAAAGGAAGGGGATACTGGTTCCTTACAGTGACCTTATTCAAGTTACGGTAGTCAATGCATGGCCTAAGACCACCATCCTTCTTCCCTACGAAGAAGAAGCCAGCACCTACCGGAGAAGTAGAGGGGCGAATGTAACCCTTGGCCAGGCATTCCTGGATATACTCTCTCATGGCTTCACGTTCGGGACAAGAAAGATTAAATATCCTACCCTTAGGGAGCTTAGTTCCTGGTACCAATTTGATAGAGCAATCGTATTCTCTATGAGGAGGAAACACTTCGGAGGCCTCCTTAGAGAAAACATCAGCGAAGTCCTGAACAAACTCAGAGTGTTCACCTCCTCGGGGGGAGAAATAGAATTAACAGAAAAACATGACGTCAAGCATTCATTACCCCATTTGGTAAGCTCCCCAGTATTCCAGTCAAACGTGGGATTATGCAACTGCAACCAGGGAAGGCCTAAAACTAAATCGGACGATAATCCCTGCATCAACAATACAGAGCACTGCTCCAAATGCATGGAGCCAACAAGGAGTTCGAAAACAGGGGTATGCTGTGTAAAATAACCATTAGCAAGAGGAGTGGAGTCGATACCCACTACAGGGACAGGTTTAGGCAAATCAATCAAAGGCATAGCTAGAGACATAGCAAATTCCACAGACATGATATTAGCAGAAGACCCTGAATCCACGAAGGCACTGCCGGTAGCAGACCTACCACCAAAAGAGACCTGAAAGGGAAGCAAGATTTTATTACGTTTCATATTTATGGGAAATACCTGTGCGCCCAAGTGACCTCCCCGATGATCACTTAGGCGCGGAAGTTTTCCGGCTGCTTATTCTTGCGCCTAGGACAGGTGTTCAATTGATGCTTGTCATCCCCACAATAGAAGCAGAGACCATTCTTCCTGCGGAACTCTCTACGTTGTCGGGGGGACGCGGAGGCCCCGAGTTGCATAGGAACCTCCGAGTCTTCCGTGGAAGAGCGAAGCAACGGGACCTCGGGAGGCATCATGGGGGAGTCAGAGGGGAAAACACAAAAACGTTCAAGTTGACGTTCCCTGAGACGTCAGTCAAGTCGTACCGCTAAAGCCATAACCTGGTCAAGGGAGTCAGAAGAGGGATAGCTAACTAGCAGGTCTTTCAGGGCGTTCGACAGACCCAACCTAAACTGGCACCTTAAGGCAGGGTCATTACACCGGGAAGCTAGGCACCACTTCCTAAAGTCAGCACAATACTCCTCAACAGGTCTCTTACCCTGACGTAAGGTCACCAGCTGACTCTCGGCAAAGGCAGTCCTGTCAGTCTCGTCATAAATGAGTCAGAGAGCAGAAAAGAAACGATCAACGGAGGAAAGTTCAGGGGCGTCAGGAGCCAAGGAGAAGGCCCACTCTTGGGGCCCTTCCTGGAGCCGGGACATAATTATACCCACCCGCTGGCTCTCAGAACCTGAGGAGTGAGGCTTTAAGCGAAAGTAGAGCCTACAACTCTCCCGAAAGGAGAGAAAAGTCCTCCGGTCCCCTGAGAACCGGTCAGGCAACTTGAGGTGGGGTTCAAGAGGTGAGGTGAGGGGCACTACCATGGTAGCGTCAGGCTGGTTGACCCTCTGAGCCAGGGCCTGGACCTGTAGGTAGAGACCCTGCATTTGCTGGGCCAGGGTCTCAAGGGGGTCCATAGTAGTGTCAGGGACCAGGGTAGACTAGGTATTGGCCTTGTGATTATGTAATGATGGGGGTAGGGAAACGGACAAGTGAGCCCTAATCTACCCGCCACTCTGTCCCTGCCTACTTGCAACGACCCGCCCTAGGCGACGGGGTACAACTGGGCGGCGGTCCCTACGCTCAGTAAATGCACGAGACAAACAGACAAGGGTACACATAGCTAAGGGAAATGGGGCAGTTGCCCACGGCAACACCGTGAGCAACAAGAGAGGTGAACGAGCCGAGTCAAACCAGGAGTGAACGAGGTACCAAACGCAGAGCAGGAATGTAGTCAGTAAGCCAGGGTCAGTATGGAGCAGGATCAAATAGTTAAAAGCTGTAGCTGGGCCAGGAAACCACACGAGAAGAATCACAAGCAAAGGAGGAACAGGAAAGGTAGGTATAAATAGACAGAGGGCGGGAGCTAGCTCCGTCTGGCCAGGCTGCGATAGGCTCTCCCGCTCCTAAGCCTGCCATCCTGAGTGGTGGAAGATGGAGTCAGTCTCAGAGACATAGACTCAGGTGCAGACTGATTACCTATGGGCGTATACACAGAAGTTGTGCCTGGCAGATCCTTTACAATTTCCTTCTCTGAATGAGAAAGTTGAATCTATACTTATATTAAGGAATTGCCTTTACAGCAATTCCCTTATATACTTTTATTACCTGAATTACTTCCTCTATGTAGAACATAATGGCTAGTAAATCCAATTTCTTGTTCATTTCATTTTATTTCTATCATTAATACACTATCAAATTCCTCCCACTAGCGTTGGACTGCAATTCTCTCCGGAAGAAATTATTCTGTGTCTCACCAGTTGGCAACGCAAAATACATGTCTATTCACTGTTTAATTGCGTCACACAAATGAAATATAGTTAATAAAAGCTTATAGGCAATTTAAGAAGAAAAAAAATTATAATATTAAAACCAACCAGTAACGGATCTGATGCAGTGTTCATTTTAAATGGGTCTCTATGCTACTAGAACTCAAGAACCTTGTCAAGCCCTAACATACCTCCATGCTCCATCCAATAGCTATTATCATGTTAAGCTCTCTGGAGGATCCTCTGGGCTCTAGTGGGCCATTCTGACTCTGATTCCCTTAGGGTATGTTCACACGCTGAGAGGCAGTTACGTGTGAAAAGACAGACTGTTAACAGCTGCCTCGTTTCACACGTAAAAGCTCCTCCTCGTAATTTACGAGGCGTCTGAGACGCTCGTAAACCTTGAGCCGTGCTTCATTGATTTCAATGAAGAACGGCTCAAATTACGTGGCAAAGAAGTGCCCTGCACTTCTTTGCCGAGGCAGTAAATTTACGGGTCGTCGTTTGACAGCTGTCAAACGACGACTCGTAAATAACAGGTCGTCTGCACAGTACGTCGGCAAACCCATTCAAATGAATGGGCAGATGTTTGCCGACGTATTGTAGCCCTATTTTCAGACGTAAAACGAGGCATAATACGCCTCGTATACGTCTGAAATTTGGCCGTGTGAACATACCCTTAGATAAAAGGACAATAATTGACTATTATTGTAATAATATCAGTATACGCAAGATAAACCAATGGTTTGGATTCATACTTCTTCTTGAATTGAGGATATCAGAAGAACAGTAAATGCTGTGGACTTCAATGGGGTATCAATTTATTTGTCACTGAATGTATGGTTGATCAGTGTGTTGTTTTACGGAACCCTCTTTTCCTTAAAAACTGCAGACAGGCCATGTGTATCTTTATTTTATTTTCTTAAATAGAATATGTTAATTTTTCCATGTATCTAAGGTCCACTGTATATTTTATCCCGTATGTAAATCCAATTTGCTGATGCTTCATTTAGTGTATAGCATACAGAAGACAATTTAATTGTAGTATAGGGGTAACTTTTACTACTCACAGTCCTTACACTTTATCAGCCCATGATGACCCCCTCCTCCCTTTACCAGTGTAAGCAATAACCCAACATCTCAATGATGTCCTTTCACATGAAGTGTCCATACCCAATGTTAACTGGTGCGCTCCTGCACACTGAGCAATCTACCTGATCAGAGAAAACCAATTATCTGTCATCGCATGCTTTGTCTGTCTTTACAATTGCTGAGTTGAGAGGTATGATGGCAAGGCTTGTGGTGCCTCCTTCAAGCAACATATTCTCCACTAGAAGCAATATAGCACAAGTTGGAGCATGCCATAATAAATTGGAGACACATGGAGGTACAGTATGGGCTAAGGGTGTCGTATTCTGAATCCACATGATACAGATCCTGAATTCCGTCACGTGCAGGTTACCTTATGGATCAATGCAGCAAACTCTGCTTACATTCAACCAGAAAAGGACATCCTTGCTCCTGCCCTGCGCTATTATCTGAATCAATCTTTCTCTTAAACGGTGCATTTGGGTAATAGATTTAGATTGTGGAATTGCATATAATGTAATAGTTAGGGTATGTTCACACGCAGTGTTTTCAGGCGTAATTCGGGCGTTTTACGCCTCGAATTACACCTAAAAACCGCCCCTAATACGCCTACAAACATCTGCCCATTGCTTTCAATGGGTTTTATGGTGTTCTGTTCCCACGAGCCTTAATCTTTATTATAATAAAGTAAAATATCTTTAGAATGTAATGTCATACACAATCACTATATAAAAAAATTTTAGCAATTGATTCTCACATATCAACTTACTTAGATATATACATGCCACCTGGTATGCCTTCATGTAGAATCATTCATATGTCATCAAGTAGTCCATAAGACCATATAAACTCAGTGTGAGACTTTACTGTATTAGGGGGCATATTAGAGGAAGTGAAACCCTGTGAAGAAAGATAGGGCCATATCTCTTGGCACGTCTGATCCAGTTGGCAAATATAATAAATTTTTTATATAAAGTGGTGGTGCAGCATCTAGAAAAATCTTATATGTAACAAGTTATAGACCATATCGTAGATACTCAGGAGCACTACCCAAACTTGGGGGGCGGCATTTTCAGCTTGGGACGGACTGGACCGGGGGGGAGGGGCCATGCAGACGCACATAGCAGACGTGCCGAACGTCTGAAACACTCCTCCTCCTCTCTGACGCTGTACACAGCACATGCAGCCAGAGAGGAGCAAGTCTGCAGGAGGAGCGACGAGCAGCAAGAGGTAAGTTCCTGCCTTGCTGGGACCCGTGACGTGAGTATACTGCAAGGGGGGGGTCTGGGCATTTTACCGACAGCAAAGGGCTCTATGGGGCTGAAATAATCCACCCCATAGAGCCCTCACATCACTATAATGGAAGGATTAGTGTGGGTGGGGGAGGGTCTGAGCGTCTGACTGACTTACTGCAGAGAGCTCTAGAGCAGTCAGTCAGATGCTCAGACCCCCCTAACCTTTCAGTATAGTAACTAGTCAGGGCTCTATGGTGGGGGGATAATTCCCCCCTATAGAGCCCTCTGCTGTCAGTAAAACGCCCAGACCCCCCCCCCCTTGCAGTATACTCCTGGCGGGGGCAGGAAGCTGAGCGCAGTATAAGGGCTTTGTAGCTTTCCTGTGCTTAATTAGCGTGGAAAAGCTACAAGCGGGGCTGTGACTGGTGAGTCTCACAGTCACTCCCAGTGCACACTGCATGCGGCAGCCAGTCTGACTGTGAGTCTCTGACCAGTCACCACCCACACGCAGCAGACAGACAGGATAGCCTGATAAATCCTCAACTACTACAGATTCACAGGCTTTGACTGTTTCTATAGTGTATTGGTTAGCCTGTCTGTCTTACATGTGGTAGGTTGCTGGTTCAAATCCCAGCTGGGTTTTTTTTGTTTTTTTTAATATTAATATCTTACTTGTATTGGGCTTTGTTCACACTAGCATTAATATACGTTTACCTCTCTTCCGTCAGAGGAAGAGAGGATCGATACGTTAAACGGAAAGCAACGGCTCCATTAGAATTACCATTGCTTTCAATGGTAATTCTTTTGTATCAGTTGCTTTCCGTTTGTCTCCGTTCGCTAGGTTTCCGTTCTTTTAAACGGAAATAAAAGTTCTGCAGACTGCACTTTTGTTTCCTTTAAAAAAAACGGAAACTTAGTGAACGGAGACAAACGGAAAGCAACGGATACAAAAGAATTACCATTGAAAGCAATGGTAATTTTAATGGAACCGTTGCTTTCCGTTTAACGTATCGATCCTCTCTTCCTCTGATGGAAGAGCGGTAAACGTATATTAATGCTAGTGTGAAAGAAGCCTTAGGGCCTGTTCACATCAGCGTTGGCTTTCCATTCTGGGGTTCTGTCGGAGGTAACCCCGCAACGGAAAGTCAAACTGAAACCACAGCTTCCGTTTCCGTCACCATTAGCGTAGTCGACTGCGCTATTGATTCCGTCACAAAAACGGAAACCTGCCGGAATGGTGATGAACGGAAACCATTAGCAATGTTTCCGTCACCATTGATTTCAATGGTGACTGAAACGAAAGCTGTGGTTTCAGTTTGACTTTCCGTTGCGGGGTTCACCCGACGGAAACCTCCCACGGAACACCGGAACGGAAAGCCAACGCTGATGTGAACAGGCCCTAATCCTTCCCCATAAACCTGCCCCCGTTAATTAAAATAAATATATTATATAATGTATATAGCGCTGTATCCGTCAGGTCAGCGGGACTGACTGATTCAGTGTCAGCGAGTTCTGCAGGATCGAGCTGTTACCGATCACATCTAAGTTCATAACTTAGATGTGATCGGTAATAGGCGACCTAATGGATTCAGGTCTCAGCGCAATATACAGCTGCTCTGTATACAGGATACAAAGCAGCTGTATCTCAAAAAGTGCAAATCATTTTCAATAAAAAGTAATTAAACTTGCACCAATCGCATTAATAGATATCTTTATATATCATACTGACATGTCAGAAGTTTTCATTGGTGGGGGACCAAGCACTGAGGCCCCCACCGATCGCTAAAACGAAGCAGCAGAAGTGCTCGGGTGAGCGCTGTGCCACTTCATTTATGATCGACTTTCAGCCGAGTGAGCGGTGTACGGACTCCTAGACTTTCTATTGAGCCCGTACACTGCTCCAAGGAAAGCCAAACAGAATTGAAGCGGCACACCGCTCACCCGAGCACTTCTGCTGCTTCGTTTTAGCGACTAGTGGAGGGTCTCAGTGCTCGGACCCCACTGATCAAAACTTCTGACATGTCAAAAGTTTTTTAAAAAGTTGTTACACTTTAAAGAGAATCTTTCACCTGCCCACAGATTTGCATTTGAGTGCAGCATGTAATGGTCAGGGCTGCACAAACTCTGGGGCACTTTATATATTTTTTCCTACCCTCTTTCCTTACTTAGATATCGGTGCTGTAATATTTGGCGCCCGATATTTAAATAACCCCATGAACTGCCAATGGGGCGGTAATTGGCAAGGGGACGTGTAACATCGCTGTGACACTGCCCAATCCGCTACGGACAATGTCAACAGCATGAGCTGGAGAGAGGAGATCATGTGCGCACGCACACACTCTCACTCTTCATCTCTCGGCAGGCAAGTACAAGACACTGATCTCAGGTTAGAGATCAGTCTTGTCGTCATCCTTCTTGTCTGCCGAGAGCTAAAGAGTGAGAGCGTGCGCGCACAGCTCCGATGCCATGGAACAGAAGAAGAAGAATTCACACTCGTGCGCGTCCTCTCTCCAGCTCTTGCTGTAACTCTGACCGTAGCTGATTGGACAGTGTCACAGCGATGTTACACGCCCCCTTGCCAATTACCTCCCCATTGACAGTTCATGGGGTTATTTAAATATCGGGCGCCAAATATTACAGCACTGATATCTAAATAACGAAGGAGGCTAAGAAAAAAATGTAAAGTGCCCCAGAGTTTGTGCGGCCCTCCCCATTACATGCTGCACTCAGCTGCACATGGATGGGGAGGTGAAAGGTTCTCTTTAAAAGAAAGCTGTTCTAATTTTTTTTCTATTTTTATTTATTTTTTTAAAAAGACGTGGGGTTCCCGCTATTTTTAACAACCAGCCAGATACAATAAAGCAGCTGCAGCCTAGCATCCCCAGGGTGGGAAGGGCCACGTTTTTTATCCCTTCCCAGCCTGGTAAAACCAGCCTGTGGCCGCCCTGCTGCCTTACCGTCGCTTCAGATGGTCGGGTACTGGATCGTACTCCCCTCGCGGCAGTGAGAACTGGGGTAATAATAGGGGTTAGTGATAGCCTTTTTACTGGCTAACACTAAGCCCCTTCTTAGTAATGGACGCTCTCAATCAGACAGCAGCCATTACTAAGGCCATAATAAAGTATTAAAAAAAACAGACATAAGAAAAACTTTTATTGAAATCTAAACTCCCCCATGCAACCCTCTTTCGCCATTTTATTTTTTTTTAAAAAGTAGATCATCGGAGTAGTCCAATGAATCTACGACGTAGTCCAAACGCTCCAGCGGAACCTACCAAAAAAAAGCAGTCTAAAAATTTAAAAAACTTAAATTTGCCACAATAGTCACTCTATATAACTATACTGTAATCACTTATATGGTTTGCAGATATCTTGTGTATAACTGGCATCTACCTCTATAAGGTCACTATATGGTGGTAATATAGGTCTATATATAGTGTGATTTATTCACTAACAGTATGGTGGGTTTTTTCTGACACAATGTTTTAGTAATATGCAGGGGCGTAGCTAAAGGCTCATTGGCCCCGATGCAAAAATTCTTACTGGGCCCCCCCCCCCCGCAAACTTCTCATGGCCGACGGTCCGCAGCTTTCAGCTGCATCGCTGGGTCTCCTAAGTGACCCAACAATGCAGCACTAGCAGCCGGGGGCGTCACTAAGGCTGGGTTCACACACCCTATTTACGGACGTAATTCGGGCGTTTTAGCATTCAATTACGTCCGAAAATGCGGCTCAAAAGCGTTGGCAAACATCTGCCCATTCATTTGAATAGGTCTTACGATGTTCTGTGCCGACGGTCATTTTTTTTTACGCGGCGCTGTCAAAAGGCTCCGCGTAAAAAAGACGCCCGCATCAAAGAAGTGCCTGTCACTTCTTCAGACGTAAATGGAGCCGTTTTCCATGGACTCCATAGAAAAACAGCTCCAATTACGTCCGTAATGGACGCAGCGAAAGACGCCTGCACATGCCATTACGTCTGAAATTACGGTGCTGTTTTCTCCTGAAAACAGCTCCGTAATTTCAGCCGTAACAGACGCTGTCGTGTGGACATACCCTCAGGGCTTAAAATGTCAGGGAAATAGCCCCAATACATATGTGTCCGTCCAAAAAAATATGTGTGTATAGGAGACAGCATAGCATATCTATAGCACTACGACCCTATACACTATGGATAGGATTAGATACAGTGGCTCAGCAGACAGTATCACACATGATAGGATTAGATACAGTGGCTCAGAAGGCAGTATCACACATGATAGGATTAGATACAGTGGCTCAGAAGGCAGTATCACACATGATAGGCTTAGATACAGTGGCTCAGCAGACAGTATCACACATGATCAGATTAGATATAGGGCCCAGCAGACAGTATCACACATGATAGGATTAGATACACAGCTCAGCACGCAGTATCACACATGATAGGATTAGATACACCAGCTCAGCAGACAGTATCACACAAGATACGATTAGATACAGGGCCCAGCAGACAGTATCACACATGATTGGATTAGATACACAGCTCAGCAGACAGTATCACACATGATTGGATTAGATACAGGGCCCAGCTCGCTGACATTGCGTCTCTAGCGCTGGACCCAGGATAGGTAAGAATAATAATTTTGCTTGTTTATGTGTTACTGATTATTTTTGCGTGTTTGTGTTTTTTTACAGGTTCGGTTGTTGGACTTTGGATACGAGGACTTCAATGACAGCGTTTTTTTTATTCTCAATAAAATGGTTAATGAGGGTTGTGTTTTTTTATTTCAATAAAATATTTTTTCTATGTGCTTGTATCTTTTTAAACTTTATTATCACCGCCTTAGTAATGGCCGCTGGCTGATTGACAACCTCCATTACTAAGGCGAGGCTTAATGTTAGCAGGTGCAGAGGCGAACACTAAACCCCATTATTACCCCGGTACCCACCGCCACCAGGGGTACTGGGAAGAGCTGAGTACGAACCAGTACCCGACCATCTGTAGTGACAGGCAGGCACCGGGGCGGCCGCAGGCTCGTAGTATTAGGCTGGGGAAGGCCAAAAACAGTGGCACCTACCACCCTGGTAATGCTGCCTGCTGCTGCTGTGTTGTATCTGGCTGGTTATGAAAATTGGGGGGGACCCGACATCGTTCTTTCCAATTATAATTTTTTTTTTTTTTTTTTAAATGACGTGGGGCCCCCCATTTTTCATAACCAGCCAGATACAATAAAGCAGCAGCAGCCTAGCATCACCAGGGTAGGAAGGGCCACTGTTTTTGGCCTTTCCCCTCCTGATAATACCAGCCTGCGGCCACCCCAGTGGCCGACCATCACTACAGATGGTCAGGTACTGGATCGTACCCGGCTCTTCCCAGCACCCCTGGTGGCGGTGGGTACTGGGGTAATAAAGGGGGTTAGTGTTAGCCTCTGCATCGGCTAACACTAAGCCCCGCCTTAGCAATGGATACTGTCAATCAGCCGGCGGCCATTACTAAGGCGGTAGTAATATTGTTTAAAAAAAAACACAAAGACATAGAAAAAATATTTTATTGAAATAAAAATAAAAAACACACAGCCCTCATTAACCATTTTATTGATAATAAAAAAAAAGCTGTCATCGAAGTAGTCCTGGAATCCGACGTAGTCCAACGACCGAACCTGTAAGAAAACACACAAAAAATGATTAGTAACACGTGTGTTAGGCTTAGATACAGGGCCCATGTGTGATACTGTCTGTGGGACCCTGTATCTAAGCCTACTACAACGTAGGCTTAGATACAGGGTCCAGCAGACAGTAATCTTATACAGTATAAGATTACTGTGTGCTGGGGCCCTGTATCTAAACCTACAGTGTGGTAGGCTTAGATACAGGGTCCCACAGACAGTATCACACATGGGCCCTGTATCTAAGCCTACCATGTGATTGGCTTAGATACAGGGCCCAGCAGACAGGATGACGCATGGGCCATGTATCTAAGCCTACCATGTGATTGGCTTAGATACAGGGCCCAGCAGACAGGATCACGCATGGGCCATGTATCTAAGCCTACCATGTGATTGGCTTAGATACAGGGCCCAGCAGACAGGATCACACAATCTGTGATCCTGTCTCATGGGCCCCCTAAGCCTGCTACATTGTAGGCTTAGGGGTTGTACAGTCCCTAAACATTGATGGCCTATCCTCAGGATAGGCCATCAATAGCTGATGTGTCTCTCGGGACCCGCAAATCAGCTGTTTTGAAGGGGCCGCAGCACTCGTACGAGAGCTGCTTACCCTTCATTTCACTACTCGCCCACACTGTGAATCGCCGACACGGATTCACAGTGTAAGCGGAATGAAGTGACAGGAATGAAGGGGAACAGTTCTCGTACGAGTGCTGCGGCCCCTTCAAAACAGCTGATTGGCGGGTCCCGGGAGTTGGACCCCGCAAGTCAGGGCTAACCTTACCTTCCTCTTCGGCCGCGGCGGGAGTTCTGTCGTCTTGATGCTGTGCGCGGCGCATAGCGCTGTGACGTCATGCGCTGCGCACAGCGCTTGAAGTCAGGACCTCCGCTGCGATCCGGAACCAGGAAGGTAAGTAAAGTATGTTACTATAGTAACAGGGGCCCGCGGCCTGAGTTACTATAGTAACTTTTTATTGCTGTGGTGCGGGGGGCCGTGGGCCCCCTGGCTTCGGGGCCCGGTCGCAATTGCGACCGCTGCGACCCCTATAGCTAGCCAGTGGTAATATGTGATCATGGTTTGGTAGTTTTATTCAGTAACCGTATGGAGGTATTATTCAGTAACAGTATAAATGTATTATTCAGTAACAGTATGGAGGTATTATTCAGTAACAGTATAAATTTATTATTCAGTAACAGTATAAATGTATTATTCAGTAACAGTATGGGGGTATTATTCAGTAACAGTATAAATGTATTATTCAGCAACAGTATAAATGTATTATTCAGTAACAGTATGGGAGTATTATTCAGTAACAGTATGGAGGTATTATTCAGTAACAGTATGGGGGTATTATTCGGTAACAGTATGGGGGTATTTTTCAGTAACAGTATGGAGGTATTATTCAGTAACAGTATGGAGGTATTATTCAGTAACAGTATGGGGGTATTATTCAGTAACAGTATGGAGGTATTATTCAGTAACAGTATGGGGGTATTATTCAGTAACAGTATGGAGGTATTATTCAGTAACAATATGGGGGTATTATTCAGTAACAGCATGGGGGTATTATTCAGTAACAGTATAAATGTATTATTCAGTAACAGTATGGAGGTATTATTCAGTAACAGTATAAATGTATTATTCAGTAACAGTATAAATGTATTATTCAGTAACAGTATGGGGGTATTATTCAGTAACAGTATAAATGTATTATTCAGTAACAGTATAAATATATTATTCAGTAACAGTATGGGGGTATTATTCAGTAACAGTATGGAGGTATTATTCAGTAACAGTATGGGGGTATTATTCAGTAACAGTATGGAGGTATTATTCAGTAACACTATGGGGGTATTATTCAGTAACAGTATGGAGGTATTATTCAGTAACACTATGGGGGTATTATTCAGTAACAGTATGGAGGTATTATTCAGTAACAATATGGGGGTATTATTCAGTAACAGCATGGGGGTATTATTCAGTAACAGTATAAATGTATTATTCAGTAACAGTATGGGGGTATTCTTCAGTAACTGTATGGGGATATTATTCAGTAACAGTATGGGGGTATTATTCAGTAACAGTATGGAGGTATTATTCAGTAACAGTATAGAGGTATTATTCAGTAACAGTATGGCGGTATTATTCAGTAACAGTATGGGGGTATTATTCAGTAACAGTATAAATGTATTATTCAGTAACAGTATGAGTGTATTATTCAGTAACAGTATGGGGTATTATTCAGTAACAGTATGGGGGTATTATTCAGTAACAGTATGGCGTATTATTCAGTAACAGTATGGGGGTATTATTCAGTAGCAGTATGGGGGTATTATTCAGTAACAGTATGGGGGTATTATTCAGTAACAATATGGGGGTATTATTCAGTAACAGTATGGAGGTATTATTCAGTAACAGTATGGGGGTATTATTCAGTAACAGTATGGGGTATTATTCAGTAACAGTATGGGGGTATTATTCAGTAACAGTATGGGGGTATTATTCAGTAACAGTATGGGGGTATTATTAAGTAACAGTATGGAGGTATTATTCAGTAACAGTATGGGGGTATTATTCAGTAACAGTATGGGGTATTATTCAGTAACAGTATGGGGGTATTATTCAGTAAGAGTATGGAGGTATTATACAGTAGCAGTATGGCGGTATTATTATACTGTTGGTCTTACAATCTTTGTACATTACTGTGGTGGGGGCTGTGGGGAAGTGTGAGTGTGGCAGCAGATGATCAGGCTAAGAGACAGTCTGCAGAGTGGCATGTGATGTACTTTGACATGTAGGTGAGACTTACGTGAAGAGTGTGGGCCCATA
Organism: Rhinoderma darwinii; assembly: GCF_050947455.1. Classification (NCBI taxonomy): domain Eukaryota; kingdom Metazoa; phylum Chordata; class Amphibia; order Anura; family Rhinodermatidae; genus Rhinoderma; species Rhinoderma darwinii. The sequence continues at coordinate 342,684,410 of NC_134687.1, forward strand.
ACTTGTGTACAGCCCAGGGCCTAAGATCATATTAATCCACCACTGTCATTGAGCCAGCACAGGCAGACCACAACAATATAGCAGGTAGAGCAAAGAAACCAGCCCAGGACGTGCCGCTTCAAAACAGCGCTAAATGTGATCCGTCCTGGACTGGCCTGAATGTAATTCCAGAGTGTGACGCCGCAAATGAGACTGGCTGCCGAGGAGAGATATGGGGCAGTGCAGACTGTACTATTTGCACTGCACTGATTGGCAGTAAGAATAATTCTTTAAATATTTTCCATACTTCAAACAGCACTTTAAGGCTATGTTCACACTGAGTTTTTTGCAGGAGGAAAATTCTGCCTCAAAATTCTGTTTGGGATTTTGAGGCAGATTTTGTCCTTCCTGCACGTCGTTTGCCGCGATTTTCACAGCATTTTTCGCTCACGGCCATTGAGTGCTACGGGCAAAAACTCAGCGAAATACGCTTTCTCTGCCTCCCATTGATGTCAATAGGAGGTCAGAGGTGTAAACGTGCGAAGATAGGGCATGTCCCTTCTTTCTCGGGAGGCATTTTAGGCCAGTTTTTGACGAGTTTTGCGGAGTGGTTTCCGCGCCCAAGAACTCGTCAAAATACTCCGTGTAAACAGGGCCTAACAAATAAACATCAAATGTTTTCCTATTTAAAAAATTTATATATTGCGTGTTTGATGTGTAAAGCTAGGAATGAGAAAACTCCGATAGATTTGAGGGGGGGGGGGGCGCCTTTTTATAGTTCGCCTCAGGCGGCAGACGGGCTAGGTTCACCCCTGACTACCAGCATAAAGAAAAATCCCCAACGTAGGGTGGTGCAGGCAGCCAAATAATTCCAGCTTTAACTTACACATACATAATAACAGAGAACGACTGCAAAACTCCAGTTGAAAAAAAAGTGTTCTTATTTATTCACCAAACATGACCTTGCAACATTCCAACCTGAATAGGGTCTTTCTGAAGCTTGAAAAAGACCCTATTTGGGTTGAAACGTTCCAAGGTCATGTTTGGTGAATAAATAAGAGCACTTTTTTTTTCAACTGGAGTGCTGCAGCCGCTCCCTGTTATTAAAGTTATGGACTATAGTCAGTCTTCCTGTCACATAACTGGAGAAGGGTTACAAAAAGGAGGACATACGCAATAGCACAAATATATGTTATAAAACCTACATAGACCAAACACATTGCTAAGTATAATTTATTTACAAAAGGAAATATGAATTAGGATTCTGTAACTATATCAATGCAATTGTACAGAAAAAATATATTGTGTCTAATTTTCTTTTTTCTATTTTACCAGGAGCAATAAATCTTTTGTTCCCTGTAGACGTAAAAGTAGGTCATTTACCTCCCTTTGTCTGTGTTAATTATACCAGGAAAATCTATTACATCTCTGCCAAAGTGATAATTGTAGAAAATAATCTTTTACATTGCAGCCAGATTAATTATTAATCACCATATATTGATGATTGCAATTCTATCATTCCATTACCTACCCAAACATTGTAACATTGAATCTGTCACCACTAGTCTATCTTCTCTTTCCAGCAACATTGATTGAAGGAGACATGCTGACTGACAGCCCTCCTCTCATTGTGTCAGTCACCCATCTGTTATGAAGGACTGTGGAAGTGGTGTGCCGCATCCCCAGACTCTATTTCAGAGGACCATGCAGTAGTTGTTGGTGCTCTAGATGCTCTTGTTTAAAGGGTCACTGTTTTATTAAAGTCGTACCTAAATAAAAGGCGGTAACTAGATCGAATTTAACTCTTTTTAACAGTGCTTCCCAAACTGTGCGGGCCCCCCAGCTGTTGGTTAGGCGCAGTTGGGCAGTCTGTTTTGACATATAAGTGATTATAAGCAGGGCCGGATTACCATTGGTGCTCTTGGAGCTCCAGCTCCGGGCCCCGCGTTCCTGCTCGCTCAGGGGGGCCCCGGCCCCGTCGACTTCCATATTCAATTGTACCTACATTCTCAGGATGCAGGTACAAACAGTGGCGTAACTGCGACCGGGCCCAGAAGCCAGGGGGGCACACGGCCCCCCGCACCACATCAATGAAAAGTTACTATAGTAACTGGGGCCTATGTAATAAACTACACGGGTCCCTGTTACTATAGTAACTGACAGTACTTACCCCTCCTCTTCCTGGAGCGCATCAGAGGTTCTGACGTCACAGCGCTATGCGCAGCGCATAACGTCACGACACTATGCGCTGTGCACAGCATCCCGACACTTGATTGAGTGAGGACCTGTGGCCGAAGAGGAGGTAAGTTTAATTTTATTGTCTTGCTGATGGGTCGGGTTCCGACACCAGGGACACCCGCCAATCAGCTGTTTTGAAGGGGTTGCAACCGATCGTACGAGCGATACTTCCCCTTCATTCTGGTTACTTTCTCACACTGAATCGCCGACACGGACGTGTCAGTGATTCACAGTGTGAGCAAGTAAGGGAAATGAAGGGGAAGCAGCACTTGTACGAGCTATGCACCCCTTACAAGACAGCTGATTGGCGGAGGTCCCAGGAGTCTGACCCCGACCCATCAGCTATTTATGGCCTATACTGAGGATAGGCCATCAATGTTTAGGGACTGGACAACCTTTAAAGCCTACCATGTGTTAGACTTAGATACAGGGCCCCAGCTTGTACTGCATAAGAATACTGTCTACTGGACACTGTATCTAAGCCTACATTAGGCTTAGATACAGGGTCCAACAAACAGTACCACACATGAACATGGGCCCTGTTCACATCACCGCTGCCCTTCCGTTGAGGGGTTCTGTCCATCTGGTTAACCCCTCAACGTAAAGGCAAACGGAAACCTTAGCTTCCGTTTGCATCACCATTGATCTCAATGGTGATGGAAACTTTGCTAATGGTTTCCGTTTGTCACCGTTGTGAACGGGTTCCGTTGTTTTGGCGGAATAGCGCAGTCGACAATGCAAAACAACGGAACCCTGCCACAACGGTGAGAAACTGAAATCTTTAGCAACGTTTCCATCACCATCGAGATCAATGGTGAGGGAAACTGAAATGGAGGTTTCAGTTTGCCTTTCTGTTGAGGGGTTAACCCAACGGAACCCATCAACGGAAGAGCAGCGGTGATGTGAACAGGCCCTTATAATGTTTTTTTTTGTGTTTTTTTACATGTTCGGTTGTTGGACTACGTCGGATTCGAGGACTACTTAGATGACGGCTTTTTTATTCTAAATAAAATGGTTAATGAGGATTGTGTGGGGGTGTTTTATTTCAATAAATATATTTTTTCTATGTCTCTGTATTTTTTTTTCAACTTTAATCGCTACCAACATACTAATGACCGCTGACAGATTGACAGTGTCCATTACTAAGGCAGGGCTTAGTGTTAGCCGGTGAAAAGGCTAACACTAACCCCAATTATTACCCCGGAATCCACTGCTTCCAGGGGTGCTAGGAAGAGCCGGGTACGATCCAGTACCCGACCATCTGTAGTGATGGTCGGGCACTGGGGTGACCGCAGGCTGGTATTATTAGGCTGGGAAAGGCCAAAAACAGTGGCCCTTCCCACCCTGGTAATGCTAGCCTGCTGCTGCTGTGTTGTATCTGGCTGGTTATAAAAGATGGGGGGTCCCCACGTCATTTTTTTAAAAATAAATAATTGGACAGCAGGATGTGGGGTTCCCCCATTTTTATAAGCAGCCAGATACAATATAGCAGCAGCAGCCTAGCATTACCAGGGTGGGAAGGGTCACAGTTTTTGGCCTTTCCCAGGATAATAATACCAGACTGTGGCCGCCCCAGTGCCCCTCTGTCACTACAGATGGTCAGGTACTAGATCGTACCCGGCTCTTCCTGGTGGCGCTGGGTACCAGGGTAATAATGGGGATTAGTGTTAACCTCTTCATGTCTAACATTAAGTCCCCCCCTTAGTAATGGGAGTTGTGAATCAGCCAGTGATAATTACTAGGGCGGTAGTTATAAAGTTGAAACAAATACAAAGACATAGATAAAATATTTTATTGAAATAAAAATTCCACACAACCATCGTTATGCATTTTATTGAGAATAAAAAAAAACGCAGTTCTCGAAGTAGTCCTCGAATCTGAAGTAGTCCAACAACCGAACTTGTAAAAAAACACAAACACGCAAAAATAATTAGCAACACGTCAAAAAGGAAAATAATTATTATTCTTACCTTTCCTGGGTCCAGCGCTGGAGCTGCAATGTCAGCGAGCTGGGCCCTATATCTAATCCTATAATGTGTGATACTGTCTGTTGGGCCCTATATCTAATCCTATCATGCAGGGGCATAGCTAAAGGCTGATGGGCCCTGGTGCAAGAATTCAACTTGGGCCCCCTACCCCTCAGCAAACAGACCCTGCTCGCGCCTATACGCAGTCTCCTTGCCCAACGGCAGGACCAAAATCTTATTCGCTGAATACATTATAATAATAATAATAGGGATGACATCTCATAGTAGTAAATAATAATTTTTTTTTATTGAAAAATAAAAAAATCTGAAGATAAAAATGTAGAGGCCCGGGTACTGGGAGGACACACTGTGGCAGACCTATAAGAAGGAAAAATAGCTTCCCCCACACAATAGAATATCCCACATAGCTGCCCCCACAGAGTATAATGCCCCACATAGCTGCCCCCCCCCCCCACAGTATAATGCCAGCTATAGCTGCCTCCACACAGTATAATGCCAGCTATAGCTGCCTCCACACAGTATAATGCCAGCCATAGCTGCCCCCACACAGTATAATGCCAGCCATAGCTGCCTCCACACAGTATAATGCCAGCAATAGCTGCCTACACACAGTATAATGCCAGGCATAGCTGCCCCCACAGAGTATAATGCCAGCCATAGCTGCCCCCACACAGTATAATGCCAGCCATAGCTGCTTCCACACAGTATAATGCCAGTCATAGCTGCCTCCACACAGTATAATTCCAGCCATAGCTGCCCCCACAGAGTATAATGCCAGCCATAGCTGCCCCCACAGAGTATAATGCCAGCCATAGTTGTCCCCACACAGTATAATGCCAGCCATAGCTGCCTCCACACAGTATAATGCCAGTCATAGCTGCCTCAACACAGTATAATGCCAGCCATAGCTGCCCCCACACAGTATGATACCAGCCATAGCTGTCCCCACTGAGTATAATACCAGCCATAGCTGCCCCACACAGTATAATGCCAGCCATAGCTGCCTCCACACAGTATAATGCCAGCCATAGCTGCCCGACACAGTATAATGCCAGCCATAGCTGCCTCCACTCCATATAATGCCAACCATAGCTGCCCCCACACAGTATAATGCCCCTATAGCTGCTCCCACAGAGTATAATGCCAGCCATAGCTGGCCCCACACAGTATAATGCCAGCCATAGCCGCCTCCACACAGTATAATGCCAGCCATAGCTGCCTCCACACAGTATAATGCCAGCCATAGCTGCCCCCACACAGTGTAATGCCAGCCATAGCTGCCCCCACACAGTATAATGCCAGCCATAGCTACCCCCACACGCTATAATGCTCCCCCATAGCTGCCCCCACAGTATAATGCACTCCCATAGGAGACAGCCCCCCTGTATATTGCTCCCCCACAGTATAATTCACCTCCATAGCTCCCCCCACAGTATACTGCACCCCCATAGCAGACAGCCCCCCCGCATAATGCTCCCCCATAGCAGACATCCCTCCTGTATAATGCACCCCCACAGTATAATGCATCTCCATAGCTGCCCGCACAGTATAATGCACCCCCATAGCAGACAGCGCCCCTGTATAATGCACCTCCATAGCTCCCCCCACAGTATAATGCACCACCATAGCAGACAGCCCCCTGTATAATGCTCCCCCATAGCAGACAGCCCCGCTCCCATACCCAGTATAATGCCCCATATGTGCCGAGTAGAAAACTACTTACCTAGCCTCGTTCCCCCGACGAGTGGAGATCTTTTCTCATCCACTGTGCTGTGAGTGACTCAGTGCAGCCAGGCGCGATGACGTCACTACATTGCGCCTGGCTGCGGCGTTCATGGCTCAAGGCACAGTGAATTCTGGAGCAAGGGGCCATCAGCTTCTTGCTCCAGCATTGAATTCAATTGTATCTGTGTCCTGACGACACAGATACAGTTGGAACAGGAACCTCGTAAAGTGGCTCACGACCCTCCGGAGGTCTTCACACGACGCCCCTAGGGAGTCGCAACCCACAGTTTGTAATATATTGTATTGTGCTGTCCTCTGTCCACCGCAAACACAGACAGCACGATACAATACATCACATTACATATCACATTACATTACACTACGGGCCCCCTAACCAGGTATTGTTGTTTTCTGAGGAGTCGGATGATCGGCTCCAACTTCCAGTACATCCAGGCTCTCTTCCTCCGTTTGCACCACGCTGCCTTCTCTTCCTGAATGCCTGGAACGCCCCTTATGTGATGTCACATGGTACACTGAGTGTACCATGTGATCGCGACGTCACGTTAGGGCACTGCCTAGTGCCGGCGTCACTGCAAGTAAAAGTTTAAAAAATCTATTCTACAGTTAGCACCTGTTGGCAATGTTGGCCCGTGGGCCCCCCAGGCTTAGGGGCCCGGTTGCAACTGCAACTGCTGCGACCCCTATAGCTACGCCACTGCTATCATGTGTGATACTGTCTGCTGAGCCACTGTGTCTAATCTTATCATGTGTGATACTGTTTGTTGAGCCACTGTATCTAATCCTATAATGTGTGCTACTGTCTGCTAAGCCGCTGAATCTTACCAATAGCTTTAGGGTCGTAGTGCTATAGATATGCTGTCTCATATATATATATGCACATATTAATACACGCACACGTTTTTTTGGGGGGGTTACATATGTATTGGGGCTATTCCCCCTGATGTTTTAAGTCCTTAGTGACGCCCCTGGCTGCTAGTGGTGCATTGTTGGATCACTTAGGAGACCCAGCGATGCAGCTGAAAGCTGCGGCCATCGGCCCTGAGAAGTTTGGGGGGGCCCATGAGCCTTTAGCTACGCCCCTGGGTACAAATGAATACAATGACGGAGCTGCAGGGAATAGCGAACTTGTTCGCTATTCCTTGCAACCTATAGAACACAGGCATTGGATCCCTGCGCAGGCGCAGGGTACGAGTAACAACAGGAACTGGAAAACACTAAGGGACCATTTGCAAGACTGACATGGGATATACTAACAATGTTCAAGCAAGGATCAGAAGGGCAGGGCCCATTTTATAGTCCAGAGAATCATGAGGAGTTGATGATGATGATTGATTTGTGCGCGCGCTGGTCCTTTAATACCGAGCACGAGAGTGTGCGCGCACCCTATGGGACACAGCGGACCGGAGCGGAAGTGAGCGCTGGCATCTCCTGGGAAGAAGATGCAAGCCAGCGATCGCAGATCCATGGCTGCGGCCGCCGGGTGGTGAGTAAACCCGACGGTCCGCGGCCATGGATGTTACAGTATCCCCCCTGTTCTTGGAGCCAGAGCGAGAGAGGTTGTAAAGGATTTGCCTGACACAGCTTCTCTGTTGACGCCCGTGGTTAATCAGCCTGCATCTGTTCCTAGATCTGCTAGAGTGACTCGATCTGCTACCACTCAGGCTGGTAGGCTGAGGAGTGGGAGAGCCTATCGCAGCCTGGCCAGACGGTTCTAGCTCCTGCCCTTGGTCTACTTATACCTTCATTTGCTGCTTGTCCTTTGCGTGTGATTCTCTTGTTTCCTGGCTCTGCTGTTCCCGCTGTTACCATTAACCTCTGCTTCATATTGACCCTGGCTTGACTGACTATTCTCCTGCTCTGCTTTTGTTACCACGTACACTCCTGGTTTGACTCTGCTCGTCCACTACTATGTTGCTCACAGTGGTGCCGTGGGCAACTACCCCACTTCCCTTTGCTTTTGTGTACCCTTGTCTTGTTTGTCTGTCGTGCACATATTGAGCGTAGGGACCGTCCCCCAGTTGTACGCCGTCACCTAGGATGGGCTGTGCAAGTAGGCAGGGACTGAGTGGCGGGTAGATTAGGGCTCACCTGTCTGTCTCCCTATCCTGACATTACAGAGGTACTTCTTAATGAGAGCAGGGGCACTGAGGTTCTCTTCCGGCTCCCAGGACCTCTCAGGACCAAACCCTCTCCAGTCCACCAAATAAGGTGTTAGTGGTATATTTGAAGCCTTCCACCGCAGGACTTGATATTTTGTATACTCTACAATAATTAATAATTGAATCACTGGAATAGGACTAGAGTTTCGTTTAAAATGTAACTTTTACTTGTAACATATTTAAAAAGTGTGTAAAACAAATGACACACCAGGACAAGACTGTTTACAAAAAAATCTTCCTTATAGTACAGGAGATATAGTGCTCAATGCAAAAAAAAAAGTCAATTCAATATTGGTGATATCATCATTTCTTTGCAGAGTTAAAGAAAAATGCTCCAAATTGTTGCAAAACATGTGAGTGATCTATTTCCCAGGAGGATATATATAAAACTCTGTGGGGTAATGACCCCTCCTACCCGTTCCGTAGTGTGTTAAAGTCCTGTTCCGTTCTTATGGCTGGGGACTGGGAAGCCTCACTTGCTTCTTTTATATGATTTTAGGCAATCAATCATTATTTTCTCCCGACGCGTTTCCTTATGGCCAGAATTCCTCAGGGGAGATAAGGCCAGATAACCTCCTTGACAGGGGGCACAAATGAAGTTGGAGCTGTATTGAAGTTTCAATCTTCTGCAGTGGCAGAGATTCCTCATAGCACTTGTTTCCTCGTGCTGGAGTAAACGCTGGTTCCGGCGTGTGACGTCCTCACCCACATGTGTTTTCTATTGCTCTTTATACAGGTTATTCCCTCCCTCATTGTGCACTCCTCCAGTGACGTATCCAGGGGAGTGCCCCATAGTTGAAGCTGATACAGAACGGAATCCAGAGCACCTCCCATTGGGTAGTGTCTGTCAGTGACTCCGTGTTGTCCAGCTCCTTCTACCACAATCACGGACCACTGCCTCTGTGATTGCTGCTGCTGGACATGAACAACTGTCAAAGACAGTTAAATCACCCTCAGCAAACAGCAAGTCAGCTTGCGTTACCGCATGCATTCACAATGTGAATCAGACCCAGTGCTGCCCGAGATTGGGAGAGAGGGGAGGGTGTGTCTGGCTTATCTACTAGTGTAGATGTAGTGTCTGTGGAAACAAATACAGAGAACTGCATACCATTAACCCCTACAAACCCGTTTATAAATTCCAAATTTGAGCTACTAGAGTGGGTTTTTATTCTTATATTTAGATATATTATTATTTAGATATTTTTGGCAGTAAACCATCTGTTTTTTAACATGGTATCTTTTACTTCATACATAAATACTATTTCTTGTGTCAAGAGTTTTATATATTTTTTTCCGCAAAGGTGATCGATAACAATGTATTAGATGACTATTTAAGTTGTTAATAGCCCGTTGATGTGTGTGAATTATTTTATGGGGTTTTCGGATTTATTGAAATATTCATGAACTGTTAGAAAGACTTTGAAGATTTTAAATGAAACAAGAGAAATCTAATTTCTCATTTAATCCATGGGGTGCAGAGCTATCCAATTTAAATATCCATTTAGATTCCCTTTGGAGAACTACTGTGTCTATATCTCCTCCTCTAACTGATGGGTGAATTAATTCAATGGCTGTGAATTTAAGACATTTTGCATCCCCCCCATGGTTTGAATGTACATGTCTAGCCACCGGTTTGTCTCTATCATTTTTAATGTCACCTAGATGTTCCAGGATCCTCCTTCTCCATTCCCTTGTGGTCTTTCCTATATAGTCCCGGGGACAACTGCATGTAATTTTGTAGACTACATTTTTAGAACTACAATTTATGAAGTCCTTGATTTTATAATTTTTTCCTGTGTATGAACTCTTAAATTCTTTGGTATTTTGTACAGCCGCGCAAGCCTTACAGTGTCCGCATTTATAGCACCCACTCGTTTTCCCTCGATCTAACCAACATGGGTCAGGTCTAGAGCTTTTCAAATGACTATGTGTGACTCTGTCTCCTATACTCCTTCCTCGTCTATATGTGACCTGTGCCCAGGGGGATATGACTTCTTTGAGGTCTGGGTCCATTTGTAGGATACCCCAGTGTTTTCTGAGTATTCCTTTAATTTTTTGGTCTGATCTATCATAAGTACCAATTAGGCGTATAGGTTGATTAGTCAATTCTCTTCTTTTTGGGATAAGGAGTTCTTCCCTTTTCTTTTGTATTGCGTGCTGATAAGCTTTTTTAAGGGTTCTCAAAGGATACCCCCTTTCAAGGAATCGAGCTTTAAGATCCCTTGCTTGTTCTATGAATTCTTGTTCATTAGAGCAATTGCGTCTTAGTCTGAGGTACTGTCCTTTTGGTATTCCCTGTTTCAATGGGATGGGGTGGTGACTTTCCCATCTTAAAAGACTATTTGTGGAGGTTGGTTTTCTGTATATAGTTGAAATAAGTCCTCCTTTGTCATCTTTGGAGATATATACATCCAAAAATGGCAAATTTTGATTGTCGGATTCAGATGTAAATCTCAAACCGATAATATTTTCATTCAATTCTTTGCTATATTGAATGAAGTCCCTTTCTAGTCCCCCCCAAAGGACAAACACGTCGTCTATAAAACGTGCCCACATCAGGATCGGACTGTTTAGATGTTGGCGCTCATCTGTAAATACCATGGTTTCCTCCCACCAACCCAGGAGCAAGTTTGCGTATGTCGGTGCACATGAGTTACCCATGGCTGTTCCCCTGAGTTGGTGGTAGATATGACCATTGAAGAGAAAATTATTGTTTGTCAATACAAATCTTAATAGATCTAAAACGAAGGTATTGTGTCGCTGTAGGTGGGTCCCCCTTGTATTCAGGAAATATTCTACCGCTTTTAGACCCATTGTGTGGGGGATTGAGGAGTACAATGCCTCCACATCAATGCTGGCCAGAATGGTGTCATCATCCACCGTGACCTCATTGATTTTTTGTAGAAGATTTGTGGTGTCTTTGGTATAAGAGGGTAAAGCCTCTACGAAGTTTCTCAAGACCTTGTCTATATAGATGCCCACATTTTGTGTTAATCCCCCTATCCCTGATACTATTGGTCGCCCCTTTAATGGGGTGGTCCCCTTGTGGATTTTGGGGAGGGCATAAAATGTGGGGGTCTGTGGTTTATCAATGGCCATGAATTTGAATTCATTTAAATCAATGAGGTTTTCGTTTTTTGCACGGTTTAAAATCTTAAAGAGTTCCTCTTTATCCTTTTGTATGGGATTCTCCTTGAGGATTTCATAACTCTCCTTGTCATTTAGGATGGTTTGACACATATCCATATAATCTTTTCTTGTAAGAACAACTGTGTTCCCCCCCTTATCGGAGGCCTTGATGATTATATTTTCATCCTTTTCCAGCGACAACAGTGCTTCATGTTCTTTTTTATTAAGGTTGGATGGTTTTCTCGAGGTTTCAATTTCTATTAGGTCTTTGACTACCAAGTCCTGGAAGACATCTATAATCGAGACATCACTTGTTGGAGGCATTTTTTTACTTTTCAGTTTGCATTGGGTAAAGGGACCCTCACCCCTTGGTTTTTCATTTTGGGATAATAGAGACGCCAGATTCCTTGCATGCGGTAATTCTGATAATGTTAGTCCCAATTCCATGCATTCTTTTTTATCCTTTATTTTATATAGTTTGTGCCACTTGAGTTTCCTCGTAAATAAGTTGATATCCTTTACCCAATTGAAAACCTCATAGGTGGTTGTAGGTACAAACGAAAGGCCTTTATTAAGTACCTGTATTTCTGTGTCAGAAAGGGCTCTATTGGATAAGTTGATAATTCTGTGGTTAGTTTTGTTTATCTCGGATTGTTTGCTCTGTTTCTTAATTGATAGGGTGTCCTCTGCCCTTCTTTCTCTAAAAAAGATGAAGACTCTGTATTCGTATACATCATTTGATTCTGGTAAGGTAAGGTGCTTGGATTCATTTGAGAGGTTTCCCATGTTTGTAGTGGGCTCCTCCCTCTAGAGAAGCCCCGTCCCCTGAACTGTCTTGAGTAATTTCTTCCTTTCGATATTCTACTCCTACTATTGAGATTTTGTTCAGATTCTGTGAAATCCGTATCTGACGAGGATTGGTCCGTTTCAGGTTTATTCTTCCCTTTCCTTTCTTCAAAGCAATATGCCTTATTTTCTCTGAAATCTTGCAAATCCCGGGTAAATTGGTGATGTTTCCTTTCTATAAGGTTGTATTGGAATTTTTCAAATGCATTTTGTAGATGTATTTCCTTCCCAATGTACTCCGAGTCAGATTTGAATTTCAGGGTCACCTCTATTTGTTCTTTAAGTTTTTTTGTTGCTATTTCCAGAATACGTTTTTCTTCGTCCAGTATAATTTGCATGAATTTCAGGGAGCTAGTTGTTGCTTCCGTTTCCCACCTACGCATCAGTTCTGGACTTTGTAATCTGGTAGCTGGTATTAGTGTTATTCTTAGTCCTCTGGGGACTATACTGTGTTTTATGTAATTTTCAAATGCTTGCACCTCCCACCAAGATATTGCTTGTTCTTTGTAACATTTATTAAGCTCATTGAATGCCGTTTTGAGTGACGGTGTATACTTTTTCTGTAAAAATTCTTTTTCCGAAAATACTTCCTTTGCCTGGTTTATCCAGGTTTCTAAATTTGACGTATTTGTGATGAAGCCTGCCATATCCCAAGTATTTCAGTGTAAGGTGTTAGTGGTATATTTGAAGCCTTCCACCGCAGGACTTGATATTTTGTATACTCTACAATAATTAATAATTGAATCACTGGAATAGGACTAGAGTTTCGTTTAAAATGTAACTTTTACTTGTAACATATTTAAAAAGTGTGTAAAACAAATGACACACCAGGACAAGACTGTTTACAAAAAAATCTTCCTTATAGTACAGGAGATATAGTGCTCAATGCAAAAAAAAAAAGTCAATTCAATATTGGTGATATCATCATTTCTTTGCAGAGTTAAAGAAAAATGCTCCAAATTGTTGCAAAACATGTGAGTGATCTATTTCCCAGGAGCATATATATAAAACTCTGTGGGGTAATGACCCCTCCTACCCGTTCCGTAGTGTGTTAAAGTCCTGTTCCGTTCTTATGGCTGGGGACTGGGAAGCCTCACTTGTTTCTTTTATATGATTTTAGGCAATCAATCATTATTTTCTCCCGACGCGTTTCCTTATGGCCAGAATTCCTCAGGGGAGATAAGGCCAGATAACCTCCTTGACAGGGGGCACAAATGAAGTTGGAGCTGTATTGAAGTTTCAATCTTCTGCAGTGGCAGAGATTCCTCATAGCACTTGTTTCCTCGTGCTGGAGTAAACGCTGGTTCCGGCGTGTGACGTCCTCACCCACATGTGTTTTCTATTGCTCTTTATACAGGTTATTCCCTCCCTCATTGTGCACTCCTCCAGTGACGTATCCAGGGGAGTGCCCCATAGTTGAAGCTGATACAGAACGGAATCCAGAGCACCTCCCATTGGGTAGTGTCTGTCAGTGACTCCGTGTTGTCCAGCTCCTTCTACCACAATCACGGACCACTGCCTCTGTGATTGCTGCTGCTGGACATGAACAACTGTCAAAGACAGTTAAATCACCCTCAGCAAACAGCAAGTCAGCTTGCGTTACCGCATGCATTCACAATGTGAATCAGACCCAGTGCTGCCCGAGATTGGGAGAGAGGGGAGGGTGTGTCTGGCTTATCTACTAGTGTAGATGTAGTGTCTGTGGAAACAAATACAGAGAACTGCATACCATTAACCCCTACAAACCCGTTTATAAATTCCAAATTTGAGCTACTAGAGTGGGTTTTTATTCTTATATTTAGATATATTATTATTTAGATATTTTTGGCAGTAAACCATCTGTTTTTTAACATGGTATCTTTTACTTCATACATAAATACTATTTCTTGTGTCAAGAGTTTTATATATTTTTTTCCGCAAAGGTGATCGATAACAATGTATTAGATGACTATTTAAGTTGTTAATAGCCCGTTGATGTGTGTGAATTATTTTATGGGGTTTTCGGATTTATTGAAATATTCATGAACTGTTAGAAAGACTTTGAAGATTTTAAATGAAACAAGAGAAATCTAATTTCTCATTTAATCCATGGGGTGCAGAGCTATCCAATTTAAATATCCATTTAGATTCCCTTTGGAGAACTACTGTGTCTATATCTCCTCCTCTAACTGATGGGTGAATTAATTCAATGGCTGTGAATTTAAGACATTTTGCATCCCCCCCATGGTTTGAATGTACATGTCTAGCCACCGGTTTGTCTCTATCATTTTTAATGTCACCTAGATGTTCCAGGATCCTCCTTCTCCATTCCCTTGTGGTCTTTCCTATATAGTCCCGGGGACAACTGCATGTAATTTTGTAGACTACATTTTTAGAACTACAATTTATGAAGTCCTTGATTTTATAATTTTTTCCTGTGTATGAACTCTTAAATTCTTTGGTATTTTGTACAGCCGCGCAAGCCTTACAGTGTCCGCATTTATAGCACCCACTCGTTTTCCCTCGATCTAACCAACATGGGTCAGGTCTAGAGCTTTTCAAATGACTATGTGTGACTCTGTCTCCTATACTCCTTCCTCGTCTATATGTGACCTGTGCCCAGGGGGATATGACTTCTTTGAGGTCTGGGTCCATTTGTAGGATACCCCAGTGTTTTCTGAGTATTCCTTTAATTTTTTGGTCTGATCTATCATAAGTACCAATTAGGCGTATAGGTTGATTAGTCAATTCTCTTCTTTTTGGGATAAGGAGTTCTTCCCTTTTCTTTTGTATTGCGTGCTGATAAGCTTTTTTAAGGGTTCTCAAAGGATACCCCCTTTCAAGGAATCGAGCTTTAAGATCCCTTGCTTGTTCTATGAATTCTTGTTCATTAGAGCAATTGCGTCTTAGTCTGAGGTACTGTCCTTTTGGTATTCCCTGTTTCAATGGGATGGGGTGGTGACTTTCCCATCTTAAAAGACTATTTGTGGAGGTTGGTTTTCTGTATATAGTTGAAATAAGTCCTCCTTTGTCATCTTTGGAGATATATACATCCAAAAATGGCAAATTTTGATTGTCGGATTCAGATGTAAATCTCAAACCGATAATATTTTCATTCAATTCTTTGCTATATTGAATGAAGTCCCTTTCTAGTCCCCCCCAAAGGACAAACACGTCGTCTATAAAACGTGCCCACATCAGGATCGGACTGTTTAGATGTTGGCGCTCATCTGTAAATACCATGGTTTCCTCCCACCAACCCAGGAGCAAGTTTGCGTATGTCGGTGCACATGAGTTACCCATGGCTGTTCCCCTGAGTTGGTGGTAGATATGACCATTGAAGAGAAAATTATTGTTTGTCAATACAAATCTTAATAGATCTAAAACGAAGGTATTGTGTCGCTGTAGGTGGGTCCCCCTTGTATTCAGGAAATATTCTACCGCTTTTAGACCCATTGTGTGGGGGATTGAGGAGTACAATGCCTCCACATCAATGCTGGCCAGAATGGTGTCATCTCCCAATCTCGGGCAGCACTGGGTCTGATTCACATTGTGAATGCATGCGGTAACGCAAGCTGACTTGCTGTTTGCTGAGGGTGATTTAACTGTCTTTGACAGTTGTTCATGTCCAGCAGCAGCAATCACAGAGGCAGTGGTCCGTGATTGTGGTAGAAGGAGCTGGACAACACGGAGTCACTGACAGACACTACCCAATGGGAGGTGCTCTGGATTCCGTTCTGTATCAGCTTCAACTATGGGGCACTCCCCTGGATACGTCACTGGAGGAGTGCACAATGAGGGAGGGAATAACCTGTATAAAGAGCAATAGAAAACACATGTGGGTGAGGACGTCACACGCCGGAACCAGCGTTTACTCCAGCACGAGGAAACAAGTGCTATGAGGAATCTCTGCCACTGCAGAAGATTGAAACTTCAATACAGCTCCAACTTCATTTGTGCCCCCTGTCAAGGAGGTTATCTGGCCTTATCTCCCCTGAGGAATTCTGGCCATAAGGAAACGCGTCGGGAGAAAATAATGATTGATTGCCTAAAATCATATAAAAGAAACAAGTGAGGCTTCCCAGTCCCCAGCCATAAGAACGGAACAGGACTTTAACACACTACGGAACGGGTAGGAGGGGTCATTACCCCACAGAGTTTTATATATATCCTCCTGGGAAATAGATCACTCACATGTTTTGCAACAATTTGGAGCATTTTTCTTTAACTCTGCAAAGAAATGATGATATCACCAATATTGAATTGACTTTTTTTTTTTTTTGCATTGAGCACTATATCTCCTGTACTATAAGGAAGATTTTTTTGTAAACAGTCTTGTCCTGGTGTGTCATTTGTTTTACACACTTTTTAAATATGTTACAAGTAAAAGTTACATTTTAAACGAAACTCTAGTCCTATTCCAGTGATTCAATTATTAATTATTGTAGAGTATACAAAATATCAAGTCCTGCGGTGGAAGGCTTCAAATATACCACTAACACCTTACACTGAAATACTTGGGATATGGCAGGCTTCATCACAAATACGTCAAATTTAGAAACCTGGATAAACCAGGCAAAGGAAGTATTTTCGGAAAAAGAATTTTTACAGAAAAAGTATACACCGTCACTCAAAACGGCATTCAATGAGCTTAATAAATGTTACAAAGAACAAGCAATATCTTGGTGGGAGGTGCAAGCATTTGAAAATTACATAAAACACAGTATAGTCCCCAGAGGACTAAGAATAACACTAATACCAGCTACCAGATTACAAAGTCCAGAACTGATGCGTAGGTGGGAAACGGAAGCAACAACTAGCTCCCTGAAATTCATGCAAATTATACTGGACGAAGAAAAACGTATTCTGGAAATAGCAACAAAAAAACTTAAAGAACAAATAGAGGTGACCCTGAAATTCAAATCTGACTCGGAGTACATTGGGAAGGAAATACATCTACAAAATGCATTTGAAAAATTCCAATACAACCTTATAGAAAGGAAACATCACCAATTTACCCGGGATTTGCAAGATTTCAGAGAAAATAAGGCATATTGCTTTGAAGAAAGGAAAGGGAAGAATAAACCTGAAACGGACCAATCCTCGTCAGATACGGATTTCACAGAATCTGAACAAAATCTCAATAGTAGGAGTAGAATATCGAAAGGAAGAAATTACTCAAGACAGTTCAGGGGACGGGGCTTCTCTAGAGGGAGGAGCCCACTACAAACATGGGAAACCTCTCAAATGAATCCAAGCACCTTACCTTACCAGAATCAAATGATGTATACGAATACAGAGTCTTCATCTTTTTTAGAGAAAGAAGGGCAGAGGACACCCTATCAATTAAGAAACAGAGCAAACAATCCGAGATAAACAAAACTAACCACAGAATTATCAACTTATCCAATAGAGCCCTTTCTGACACAGAAATACAGGTACTTAATAAAGGCCTTTCGTTTGTACCTACAACCACCTATGAGGTTTTCAATTGGGTAAAGTATATCAACTTATTTACGAGGAAACTCAAGTGGCACAAACTATATAAAATAAAGGATAAAAAAGAATGCATGGAATTGGGACTAACATTATCAGAATTACCGCATGCAAGGAATCTGGCGTCTCTATTATCCCAAAATGAAAAACCAAGGGGTGAGGGTCCCTTTACCCAATGCAAACTGAAAAGTAAAAAAATGCCTCCAACAAGTGATGTCTCGATTATAGATGTCTTCCAGGACTTGGTAGTCAAAGACCTAATAGAAATTGAAACCTCGAGAAAACCATCCAACCTTAATAAAAAAGAACATGAAGCACTGTTGTCGCTGGAAAAGGATGAAAATATAATCATCAAGGCCTCCGATAAGGGGGGGAACACAGTTGTTCTTACAAGAAAAGATTATATGGATATGTGTCAAACCATCCTAAATGACAAGGAGAGTTATGAAATCCTCAAGGAGAATCCCATACAAAAGGATAAAGAGGAACTCTTTAAGATTTTAAACCGTGCAAAAAACGAAAACCTCATTGATTTAAATGAATTCAAATTCATGGCCATTGATAAACCACAGACCCCCACATTTTATGCCCTCCCCAAAATCCACAAGGGGACCACCCCATTAAAGGGGCGACCAATAGTATCAGGGATAGGGGGATTAACACAAAATGTGGGCATCTATATAGACAAGGTCTTGAGAAACTTCGTAGAGGCTTTACCCTCTTATACCAAAGACACCACAAATCTTCTACAAAAAATCAATGAGGTCACGGTGGATGATGACACCATTCTGGCCAGCATTGATGTGGAGGCATTGTACTCCTCAATCCCCCACACAATGGGTCTAAAAGCGGTAGAATATTTCCTGAATACAAGGGGGACCCACCTACAGCGACACAATACCTTCGTTTTAGATCTATTAAGATTTGTATTGACAAACAATAATTTTCTCTTCAATGGTCATATCTACCACCAACTCAGGGGAACAGCCATGGGTAACTCATGTGCACCGACATACGCAAACTTGCTCCTGGGTTGGTGGGAGGAAACCATGGTATTTACAGATGAGCGCCAACATCTAAACAGTCCGATCCTGATGTGGGCACGTTTTATAGACGACGTGTTTGTCCTTTGGGGGGGACTAGAAAGGGACTTCATTCAATATAGCAAAGAATTGAATGAAAATATTATCGGTTTGAGATTTACATCTGAATCCGACAATCAAAATTTGCCATTTTTGGATGTATATATCTCCAAAGATGACAAAGGAGGACTTATTTCAACTATATACAGAAAACCAACCTCCACAAATAGTCTTTTAAGATGGGAAAGTCACCACCCCATCCCATTGAAACAGGGAATACCAAAAGGACAGTACCTCAGACTAAGACGCAATTGCTCTAATGAACAAGAATTCATAGAACAAGCAAGGGATCTTAAAGCTCGATTCCTTGAAAGGGGGTATCCTTTGAGAACCCTTAAAAAAGCTTATCAGCACGCAATACAAAAGAAAAGGGAAGAACTCCTTATCCCAAAAAGAAGAGAATTGACTAATCAACCTATACGCCTAATTGGTACTTATGATAGATCAGACCAAAAAATTAAAGGAATACTCAGAAAACACTGGGGTATCCTACAAATGGACCCAGACCTCAAAGAAGTCATATCCCCCTGGGCACAGGTCACATATAGACGAGGAAGGAGTATAGGAGACAGAGTCACACATAGTCATTTGAAAAGCTCTAGACCTGACCCATGTTGGTTAGATCGAGGGAAAACGAGTGGGTGCTATAAATGCGGACACTGTAAGGCTTGCGCGGCTGTACAAAATACCAAAGAATTTAAGAGTTCATACACAGGAAAAAATTATAAAATCAAGGACTTCATAAATTGTAGTTCTAAAAATGTAGTCTACAAAATTACATGCAGTTGTCCCCGGGACTATATAGGAAAGACCACAAGGGAATGGAGAAGGAGGATCCTGGAACATCTAGGTGACATTAAAAATGATAGAGACAAACCGGTGGCTAGACATGTACATTCAAACCATGGGGGGGATGCAAAATGTCTTAAATTCACAGCCATTGAATTAATTCACCCATCAGTTAGAGGAGGAGATATAGACACAGTAGTTCTCCAAAGGGAATCTAAATGGATATTTAAATTGGATAGCTCTGCACCCCATGGATTAAATGAGAAATTAGATTTCTCTTGTTTCATTTAAAATCTTCAAAGTCTTTCTAACAGTTCATGAATATTTCAATAAATCCGAAAACCCCATAAAATAATTCACACACATCAACGGGCTATTAACAACTTAAATAGTCATCTAATACATTGTTATCGATCACCTTTGCGGAAAAAAATATATAAAACTCTTGACACAAGAAATAGTATTTATGTATGAAGTAAAAGATACCATGTTAAAAAACAGATGGTTTACTGCCAAAAATATCTAAATAATAATATATCTAAATATAAGAATAAAAACCCACTCTAGTAGCTCAAATTTGGAATTTATAAACGGGTTTGTAGGGGTTAATGGTATGCAGTTCTCTGTATTTGTTTCCACAGACACTACATCTACACTAGTAGATAAGCCAGACACACCCTCCCCTCTCTCCCAATCTCGGGCAGCACTGGGTCTGATTCACATTGTGAATGCATGCGGTAACGCAAGCTGACTTGCTGTTTGCTGAGGGTGATTTAACTGTCTTTGACAGTTGTTCATGTCCAACAGCAGCAATCACAGAGGCAGTGGTCCGTGATTGTGGTAGAAGGAGCTGGACAACACGGAGTCACTGACAGACACTACCCAATGGGAGGTGCTCTGGATTCCGTTCTGTATCAGCTTCAACTATGGGGCACTCCCCTGGATACGTCACTGGAGGAGTGCACAATGAGGGAGGGAATAACCTGTATAAAGAGCAATAGAAAACACATGTGGGTGAGGACGTCACAAGCCGGAACCAGCGTTTACTCCAGCACGAGGAAACAAGTGCTATGAGGAATCTCTGCCACTGCAGAAGATTGAAACTTCAATACAGCTCCAACTTCATTTGTGCCCCCTGTCAAGGAGGTTATCTGGCCTTATCTCCCCTGAGGAATTCTGGCCATAAGGAAACGCGTCGGGAGAAAATAATGATTGATTGCCTAAAATCATATAAAAGAAACAAGTGAGGCTTCCCAGTCCCCAGCCATAAGAACGGAACAGGACTTTAACACACTACGGAACGGGTAGGTGGGGTCATTACCCCACAGAGTTTTATATATATCCTCCTGGGAAATAGATCACTCACATGTTTTGCAACAATTTGGAGCATTTTTCTTTAACTCTGCAAAGAAATGATGATATCACCAATATTGAATTGACTTTTTTTTTTGCATTGAGCACTATATCTCCTGTACTATAAGGAAGATTTTTTTGTAAACAGTCTTGTCCTGGTGTGTCATTTGTTTTACACACTTTTTAAATATGTTACAAGTAAAAGTTACATTTTAAACGAAACTCTAGTCCTATTCCAGTGATTCAGTCCACCAAATAGAAAGTCCTTCCTCCTACCCTTTTTCAGTCCAGGATCTCCCTCACCTCAAAGACTTGGGAGTCTTACTGTAGCGGTTCAGGACCACAGGTTTCAGGAGGGACACATGAAAGGAGTTGGCTATTCTGAGGATAGGAGGCAGCCGAAGCTTATAGAAGACAGGGTTTATCTGTTGCAAAATCTCAAAAGGTCAGAGGAACCTGAGAGCAAACTTTTACGAAGCCACCTTTAAACGAATGTGCCGTGAGGATAGCCATAATTTGGTACCTGGAAGATACTGAGACGGCTCTCTTCTCTTTATATCCACTTTTCGCTTCATTCGATCGACTGCCAGCAAAACAGAGGACTGGATTTGTTGCCAGATTGGGAGGAAGTCCCCAAATGCAGAGTCAGCAGCGGGTACCTGAGATGTAGTTAACACAGGAAGAGGGACTCTAGGATGTTGACTGTACACAATGTAGAATGGTGTGGAAGTGGTGGACTCACTTGTGTGGTTGTTATACGAGAACTCGGCCCATGGAAGAAGCTGTACCCAGTTATTATGCTGCAAGGAGATGAAGTGGCGGAGATAATTCTCCATGATCTGGTTGATCCTCTTTTGAGGTAAATTGAACCCCCCGATCGGACACAATGTGAAGGGGCAAGCCATGCAAGCGGAAGATGTGCTGAATGAAGAGACTCGCCAGTCAGGAAGCAGAAGGTAGGCTGCCGGTCAGCGGGATAAAATGTGCCATCTTCGAAAACCGATCCTCCACCAACCAGACAGTGTTGCATCCTGCTGAGGGAGGAAGGTCTGTGACAAAGTCCATTGCAAAGTGCTGCCAGGGGACACTGGGTAAAGGCTGAGGTTGGAGCAGGCTTGAAGTGAGCAACCTTGTTAGAAGCACACAACGTGCAGGAAGGGACAAAGTCCACAACATCTTTGGGTGGCGTGGACCACCAAAAGTGACAAACAATCAGGTCTCGGGTCTTACAAACACCAGCATGCCCAGCCAGTTTCGAGCTGTGTCCCCAGCGCAGAACTCTTCTCCTGTCTGCCAACCGAACAAAAGTCCTCCCCAGAGGGATGTCTCTAACCTGCAAAGGATTGGCAGAAACAATGCAGGACGGGTCTATGAAACTTTGAAGGGACTCCTCCGTGTCATCCGTCTCAAATGACCTGGACAGGGCATCAGCCCTCACATTCTTGTCAGCTGGACGGTAGTGGAGCACAAATTGGAAGCGGGTGAAGAACAGTGACCACCTGGCTTGACGGGGGTTCAGCCGTTGGGCCGACTGGAGATAGGTAAGGTTCTTGTGGTCTGTGTCGATCAGGATGGGGTGAACTGCGCCCTCTAGCAGATGTCTCCACTCCTCCTGAGCCAATTTGATGGCCAGTAGCTCCCGATCCCCAATAGAGTAGTTGCGCTCTGCGGAAGAAAAAAAAGTTTCGAGTAATAGCCACATATTCCTGCCTTTCCTTTGGAGCTCCTCTAGAACAGAAGTGCACCTGCACCAACAGAAGAGGCGTCCACCTCCAAAGAGAACTGCCGAGACACGTCAGGATGATGGAGGATCGAGGCTGAATTGAAGGCTTTCTTGAAGCTAATAAATGCAGATTCTGCCTCTGGAGTCCACACCTTGGCGTTCACACCCTTCTTGGTATGGGTAGAGATGGGAGCAGTCAGTGATGAGAAGTTTGGGATAAACTGCCAATAGAAATTGGCAAAATCCCAGGAAACGCTGTATAGCCCATAGGCCTTGAGGAAGTGGCCATTCTAGGACAGACTTTACTTTCTCAGGGTCCATCTTGAGACCTTGATCTGAGATGATGTAGCCCATGAGGGGCACAGAATTGTTTTCAAAGATGCACTTCTCCAACTTGGAATATAAACGATTCTCCCACGCAGTAGAAATATCATCGAGATAGACCACAACACAGACATAGAGGAGATCTCAGAAGATATCATTGATGAATTCCTGAAAAACTGCGGGAGCGTTACACAGTCCAAAGGGCATCACCAGGTATTCGTAGTGCCCGTCTCGGGTGTTGAACGCCGTTTTAGTTCAGATGTAAGTGGCAGCAGGTATTTGTTCTTGACCGTGTTCTGGTTGAGACCACGGTAGTCAATGCAGGGTTGAAGAGATCCGTCCCTCTTCTTAATGAAAAAGAACCCAGCCCCGGCCGGGGAAGAAGACTTTTGTATGAGACCCCTCTCCAAATTCTCATTGATTTAGGCTGACATGGATAGAGTCTCTGGCAAGGAGAGAGGATATACCGGTACACGGGGAAGAGAAACATTTGGAACCAGTTCATTAGAGCAGTCATAATTCCAATGTGGAGGCAGCGTCTCAGCCTCTCGCTTGCTGAAGACACCCGCATTACTAGCATACTGAGGAGGTGGATTGGAGAGTGACTGAGGCAGTGGAGGCAAAACCGGTCAAAGTTGTGACAGGCAATGGCTATGGCATCTGGGACCACATTGAAGAACTTCTCCCGAACTCCAGTCAAGAACCAGAGCATGCAGGCGAAGCCATGACAGACCCAGCAGGATAGGATTGATAGCTCCGGGTAATACAAGGAAGGCAATCTGTTCTGAGTGAAGAGCTCCGACTTGTAGTGTCAATGGTTCCGTGATGAACACAATTAGATCGGGCAATGGTAGACCATTGACAGACGCAACAGCAAGAGGTCTATCCAGAAGAACTGTGGGTAGATGTAGACGATGCACTAGATCCTGCTGGATGAAATTAGCAGCTGCTCTGGAGTCAAGATAGGCAGAGGAGGGATGTGACGTCTCGATGGCCACAGAAATCGAAAATTTGGAAGAGGTTTTGATGTTTGGAGACGTCCCACCTAGAGTTGCCTCTCCAACCAACCCCTTGGCGCTGGAGTTTCCCGGTTTCTGTGGACATTGGTGTACAAAATGACCCTTAAGGCCACAATACATACATAATCAAGAGGAGCGTCTGTGCTGCTTCTCTTGTTCGGACAAGCGGACTCTGTCTACCTGCATGAGTTCTTCAGGTAGTGCACTAGGGGAAGGCAATAGTGGTCTCTCGACCCAGGTTGCAGGTCTGTGACCCCGGCTCTCCTGTCGAACCTCCTGAGTGCGCTCCCGGATCCTCATGTCAACCCGCTTGGCTAACAGGATGAGGGCATCCAAGGTAGAAGGAAGGTCACGGGCTGCAAGTTCGTCCTTGATGTGCGAGGACAGTCCTTGCCAAAAGGTGGCCACCAGTGTCTCATTGTTCCATGCCAACTCTACTGCCAGGGTATGGAAGGAGATAGCATACTCTCCTACTGTGGAAACTTCTTGCTTGAGGGTCAACAGAGTGGCTGCGTCAAAAGATGTTCGGCCCGGCTCCTCGAGCAAGGCACAGAAAGACTGCAGGAACAAGGCTAGGTCCGAGGATACAGGTCCTTGTTGTTCTCGATGTTCGCCCATGCGAGGGCCTTGCCAGCGAGGAGGGAGATAATAAACGCTACTTTGGCCTCCTCGGAGGGGAAGAGATGAGCCCGTAACCTAAAATGAACCGTGCATTGGTTGATGAACCCTCTACACGCTCTGGGATCACCGTCATAGCGAGGAGGAAGAGGCAGTGGATCCAGAATAAACAGGGAGAGCAACGGGCAGAGGCACAGCAACATCCTCTGGAGGAAGAACCGGAGGTGGAACAGTAAGTTGATCCAGATGGGCAAAGATAGAATTTACAGACTCAAGGAGTTGATCCTGACGTGTGCGTAGGTCATGCATCTCTGTCTGTATCTTCTGGACTGAGGTTTTGGGCTGGCCAGCGGGTTCCATGGCCTGAGCGTACTGTCACGATCACAGGGTATGTGGACCCACTAGGCCGCTCTGCCTTAGCGGAGAGGCAGCTGGCCTAGTCACAGTCTATACAAGAGTCTCTATCAGTTCCTAACACAAGGGTACCTGAGATAGTCCAGACAGTGGCCAAGGGCTTCAGCACGGATGGAGGTGGGTACAGAAGGTTGCGACAGACATGGCGGACAATACTATACGAGGCAGAGGACACTGGACGTGGCAGAGGACACTGGACGTGGCAAACAACTGCAGGTGCAGTAGAACATGACTCCAACACTAATAGGCTCAGGAACAAGAACACAGCAAGGGACACAGGATATAGGTAGCAGGACACGGGTAACAACAGGAACGGGAAAACCCTAAGGGACCATTTGCAAGACTGACATGGGATATACTAACAATGCTCAGGCAAGGATCAGAAGGGCAGAGCCCTTTATATAGTCCAGGGAATCATGGGCAGTTGATGACGATGATTGATTTGTGCGTGCGCTTGCCCTTTAAGACCGGGCACAAGCGTGCGCGCGCACCCTACGGGACACAGCGGACCAGAGCAGAAGTGAGCGCTGGCGTCTCCTGGGAAGGACATGCAAGCCAGCACTCACCGATCCATGGCTGCGGCCGCCGGGGGGTGAGTAAATCCGATGGGCCACGCCCAAGGACGTTACACGCTGATTCTGAAGCAAATTTCTGGTGTCAGACCCCTTTAATTCCCTCTGGACATCCTTGACTAATTCCTGGTTGTCACGTAGTGGGTTAGTGGACCCACTAGGCCGTACCGCCGTAGCGGGGAGGCAGCTGGCCAAACAACAGGAAACCCCAGCAATACAATGTCCTGCACAAGGGTACCTGGACAGTCCAGACAGTGGCCGCAGCTCTGGCACTGATGGAGATGGGTGCAGCAGATAACGCCAAACGCGGCGGATGACAAAGGTGCCGCAGGTTGCACCAGACGTGGCGGATTCCACCGGACGTGGCAGGTGACACAGAACGTGGCGGATTCCTCTGGATGTGGCAGATGACACAGGACGTGGCGGATTCCTCTGGACGTGGCAGATGACACAGGATGTGGCGGATTCCTCCGGACGTGGCAGATGACAAAGGACTTGGCACGAGTCGATACTAAAGGCACAGCACGGTAAACAGGAACAGGTAACAAGGCACAGGTAACAACTGGAACGGGAAACACTAAAGGACCATTTGCAAGACAGACTGGTAAAACTAACAACGCTTAGGCAAGGATCAGAAGGCCTGGGACCTTCTTATAGAGCAGGAAATTGTGGCAGTTGATGATGATGCCGATTTCCTTTGTGCGCGTGCTGGTCCTTTAAGGCCGGGCACGAGCGTGCGCGCACACCCTACGGGACACAGGAGAACGGAGCAGAAGTGAGCGCTGGCGTCTCCTAGGAAAGATATGGGGGCCAGCGCTCACGGATCCATGGCTGCGGGCGTCGGGAGGTGAGTAAACCTGACGGCCCGCGGCCATGGGCGCTACAGTATCCCCCCTCTTAACCCCCCTCTTCTTGGGGCCAGAGCGAGAGAGGAATTTCTTAATAAGCGTAGGGGCACTGAGGTTCTCTTCTGGCTCCCAGGACCTCTCCTCAGGACCAAACCCTCTCCAGTCCACCAAATACACTGTGCTCCAAATTATTATGCACATTGGATTTAAGTGTCATAAAAATTTAATTATTAGTTTTTCAATTAAACTCATGGATGGTATTGTGTCTTAGGGCTCTTTGGATCATTGTAATCAATCTCAGACACCTGTGATAATTAGTTTGCCAGGTGTGCCCAATCAAAGGAACACTACTTAAGAAGAACGTTCCACATTATTAAGCAGGCCACAGGTTTCAAGCACTATGGGAAAGAAAAAGGATCTCTCTGCTGCCAAAAAGCGTGAAATAGTGCAATACTTTGGACAAGGTATGAAAACATTATACATTTCAAGAAAACTTAGGCGTGATCATCGTACTGTGAAAAGATTTGTGGCTGATTCAGAGCACAGACGGGTTCGTTCAGATAAAGGCATAATGAGGAAGGTTTCTGCCAGACAAATGAATAGGATTAGGAGAGCAGCTGCTAAAATGCCATTGCAAAGCAGCAAACAGGTATTTGAAGCCGCTGGTGCCTCTGGAGTCCCGCGAACCTCAAGGTGTAGGATCCTCCAGAGGTTTGCAAGTGTGCATAAAGCTATTATTCGGCCACCACTAAACAATGCTCACAAGCAGAAACGGTTGCAGTGGGCTCAGAAATACATGAAGACTAATTTTCAAACCGTGTTGTTTACTGATGAGTGCCGTGCAACCCTGGATGGTCCAGATGGATGGAGCAGTGGATGGTTGGTGAATGGCCACCATGTCCCAACAAGGCTGCGACGTCAGCAAGGAGGTGGCGGAGTCATGTTTTGGGCTGGAATCAAGGGGAGAGAGCTGGTAGGCCCCTTTAGGGTCCCTGACGGTGTAAAAATTACCTCTGCAAAGTACGTAGAGTTTATGACTGACCACTTTCTTCCGTGGTACAAAAAGAAGAACCGTGCCTTCCGTAGCAAAATTATCTTCATGCATGACAATGCACCATCTCATGCTGCAAAGAATACCTCTGTGTCATTGGCTGCTATGGGCATAAAAGGAGAGAAACTCATGGTGTGGCCCCCATGTTCCCCTGACCTCAACCCTATTGAGAACCTTTGGAGCATCCTCAAGCAAAATATCTATGAGGGTGGGAGGCAGTTTACATCAAAACAGAAGCTCTGGGAGGCTATTCTGGCATCCTGCAAAGATATTCAAGCAGAAACTGTCCAAATACTCACAAATTCAATGGATGCAAGAATTGTGAAGGTGATATCAAAGAAGGGGTCCTATGTTAACGTAACTTGGCCTGTTAAGTTATTTTTTTGAATAGAAAAAGCTTTTGATTTCTGTAAATAGTACCTCCTGATGCTGCAAATTCAACAAATTACCACTTTAGTTCTCTTTACAACCTTTAAAATGTTTTGATCTCTGTTGTGCATAATAATTTGAAACAGTGCATTTTGAGTTTTTTACTTCTTAAAAAAAAAATCTGTTCTCATTAGGAGATTTGTTCAATAAAATTTGCATTATACTCCAACGGTTGATGGCTTGAAGATTATACTGACTGTCATTTGCATCGACTATTTAGGAAAATCAGCTAAAAATAACATTTGCATAATAATTTGGAACACAGTGTAGAAAGTCCTTCCTCCTACCCTCTTGCAGTCCAGGATCTCCCTCACCTCGAATATATCAGAAGAACTGCTAGGAGCAACTGTGGAACTAGAAGTCTTGCTGTAGCGGTTCAGGACCACTGGCTTCAGGAGGGACACATGAAAGGAGTTGGGGATTCTGAGGGTAGGAGGCAGCCGCAGCTTATAGGAGACAGGGTTTATCTGTTGCAGAATCTCGAAAGGACCAAGGAACCTGGAAGCAAACTTGTATGAGGGTACCTTCAAGCGAATGTTCCGAGAGGACAGCCAGACTTTAGTCCCCGGAAGATACTGAGGCGGCTCTCTTCTCCTAGTATCTGCTTTTCGCCTCATGCGATCGACTGCCAGTAAAATAGAGAACCGGATCTGTTGCCAGATTTGCAAAAAGTCCCCATAAGCCGAGTCAGCAGCAGATACTTGAGATGTGGTCGACACTGGGAGAGGGACTCTAGGATGTTGACTGTACACAATGTGAAATGGAGTGGCAGTGGTGGATTCACTTGTGTGGTTGTTGTATGAGAACTCGGCCAATGGAAGAAGCTGTACCCAGTTATCGTGCTGTGAAGAGATGAAGTGGCGGAGATAATTCTCCATGATCTGGTTGATCTTTGAAGTAAACTGAACCCCCCAGTCGGACACAATGTGTAGAGGCAAACCATGCACGCGAAAGATGTGTAGAATGAAGAGACTCGCCAGTCGATGAGCAGAAGGTAAGCCGGTCAGCGGGATAAAATGTGCCTAGAGAATCGGTCCACCACCCCCCAGACAGTGTTGCATCCTGCTGAGGGGAGAAGGTCTGTGACAAAGTCTATCGCAATGTGCTGCCAGGGGGCATTGGGTACAGGCAGAGGTTGGAGCAGGCCGGCAGGCTTAGAGTGAGTAACTTTGTTAGAGGCACACACCATGCCATAAGAGACAAAGTCCAGAACATCTTTAGGTAGCGTAGCCAACCAGAAGTGACGAGCAATCAGGTCTCGGGTTTTACAGACACCAGCGGAGAATTCTTCTCCTGTCTGCCAACCGAACAAAAGTCCTCCAAAGAGGGATGTCTCTAACCTGCAGAGGACTAGCAGTGACAATGCAGGACGGGTATATGATAGACTGAAGGGACTCCCCCGTGTCTTCCGTCTCAAACGATTTGGACAGGGCATCGGCCCTCACATTCTTGTCCACGGGAAGGTAGTGGAGCACAAACTGGAAACGGGTGAAGAACAGCGACCACCTGGCTTGACGGGGATTCAGTCGTTGTGCAGACTGAAGGTAGGTAAGGTTTTTGTGGTCGGTGAAGATCAGGATGGGGAGAGCAGCGCCCTCTAGAATCTAGAAGATGTCTCCACTCCTCCAAAGCCAATTTGATGGCCAGCAGCTCCCGATCTCCAATAGAGTAATTGCGCTCAGCAGAAGAAAAAAGTCTTGAGTAGTAGCCACATACTACTGCCTTTCCTTTGGAGCTCCTCTGGAACAGAAGTGCACCTGCACCAACAGAGGAAGAGTCCACTTCCAGTGAGAACTGCCGATGATGGAGGATTGCTGAAAAGTAGAATCCAGCCTAGGAAGTTCTCTGTCCCGGAGAACCTCTTGGGAATGCTCCCGGAACCTCATGTCAACCTGGGAGGCGAGTAGGATAAGATCGTCCAGGGTAAATGGCAGATCGCGAGCAGCCAGCTCGTCCTTGATCCCTGAAGACAGTCCCTGCCAGAATGTGGCCACCAAAGCCTCGTTGTTCCAGGTCAATTCAGCAGCCAGGATACGGAAGTGAATGGCATACTCGCCCACGGAGAGGTCTCCCGGATGTAGGGTCAGCAAGAATGCAGCAGCTGAAGAAACTCTCCCAGGTACCTCAAAGATCGAGCGGAAGGTCTGTAAGAAGCACTGCAAGTCACGGGTCTCTGGTCCCTGATGTTCCCACAGAGGATTAGCCCATGCCAGGGCTTTGCCAGTGAAGAGAGAGATGATGAAGGCGATCCTGACGTCATCCGAAGAGAAGGACCTGTCATGTAGTCTGAAGTGGATCAGGCACTGATTCAAAAATCCCCTGAAGGACCTCGGATCTCCGTCATAGCGTGGAGGTAGCTGCAAGAAACACAGGGGATTGGTACCAGTACAGACAGGAAGTGTAGCAGGAGGAACAGCAGGAATGGGTGCGGTGACGACTGTGGTTGGAGCAAGCAGCCGATGGGCAATGGCGTTCACCGACAGGAGGAGTTGGTCTTGTCGTGACTGGAGATCATCCATCTCGGCCAGCATGGCATGTGTCGTCAAAGTCTCAGGTTGACTAGCAGGGTCCATGGCCTGAGAATACTGTCATGTAGCGGGTTAGTGGACCCACTAGGCCGTACCGCCGTAGCGGGGAGGCAGCTGGCCAAACAACAGGAAACCCCAGCAATACAATGTCCCGCACAAGGGTAACTGGATAGTCCAGACAGTGGCCGCAGCTCTGGCACTGATGGAGATGGGTGCAGCAGATAAAGCCAAACATGGCGGATGACACAGGTGCCGCAGGTTGCGCCAGACATGGCGGATTCCTCCGGATATGGCAGAAGACACAGGATGTGGCGGATTCCTCTGGACGTGGCAGATGACAAAGGACGTGGCGGATTCCTCCGGACGTGGCAGATGACACAGGACGTGGCACGACTCGATACTAAAGGCACAGCACGGGAAACAGGAACAGGTAACAAGGCACGGGTAACAACTGGAACGGGAAATACAAAGGGACCATTTGCAAGACAGACTGGGAAAACTAACAACGCTCAGGCAAGGATCAGAAGGCTTGGGGCCTTCTTATATAGCAGGAAATCGTGGCAGTTGATGATGACACTTTCCTTTGTGCGCAAAGCAGGACGGAAACGTTGCAGCTGTTGACTGAATAAATCACATACTTTTTGGAACAATCGGAGTGCTGTGGGATTTCTTTTGTTTATATATATATATATATATATATATATATATATATATATATACACTATCGTTCAAAAGTTTGGGGTCACCCAGACAATTTTGTGTTGTCCATGAAAACTCACACGTATCAAACGAGTTGCAAAATGACTAGAAATATAGTCAAGAAATTGACAAGGTTAGAAATGATGATTTTTATTTCAAATAATAATTTTCTCCTTCAAACTTTGCTTTCGTCAAAGAATGCTCCATTTGCAGCAATTACAGCATTGCAGTCCTTTGGCATTCTAGCTGTTAATTTGCTGAGGTAATCGGGAGAAATTTCACCCCATGCTTCCAGAAGCCCCTCCCACAAGTTGGATTGGCTTGATGGGCACTTCTTGCGTACCATACAGTCAAGCTGCTCCCACAACAGCTCTATGGGGCTGAGATCTGGTGACTGCGCTGGCCACTCCATTACAGATAGAATACCAGCTGCCTGCTTCTTCCCTAAATAGTTCTTGCATAATTTGGAGGTGTGCTTTGGGTCATAGTCCTGTTGTAGGATGAAATTGGCTCAAATAAAGCGCTGTCCACAGGGTATGGCATGGCGTTGCAAAATGGAGTGATAGCCTTCCTTATTCAAAATCCCTTTTGCCTTGTACAAATCTCCCACTTTACCAGCACCAAAGCAACCCCAGACCATCACATTACCTCCACCATGCTTGACAGATGGCGTCAGGCACTCTTCCAGCATCTTTTCAGTTGTTCTGCGTCTCACAAATGTTCTTCTGTGTGATCCAAACACATCAAACTTCGATTCGTCTGTCCATAACACTTTTTTCCAATCTTCCTCTGTCCAATGTCTGTGTGCTTTTGCCCATGTTAATCTTTTCCTTTTATTAGCCAGTCTCAGATATGGCTTTTTCTTTGCCACACTGCCCTGAAGGCCAGCATCCCGGAGTCGCCTCTTCACTGTAGAGGTTGACACTGGCGTTTTGCGGGTACTATTTAATGAAGCTGCCAGTTGAGGACCTGTGAGGCGTCTATTTCTCAAACTAGAGACTCTAATGTACTTGTCTTGTTGCTCAGTTGTGCAGCGGGGCCTCCCACTTCTCTTTCTACCCTGGTTAGAGCCTGTTTGTGCTGTCCTCTGAAGGGAGTAGTACACACCGTTGCAGGAAATGTTCAGTTTCTTGGCAATTTCTCGCATGGAATAGCCTTCATTTCTAAGAACAAGAATAGACATTCGAGTTTCACATGAAAGCTCTCTTTTTCTAGCCATTTTGAGAGTTTAATCAAACCCACAAATGTAATGCTCCAGATTCTCAACTAGCTCAAAGGAAGGTCACTTTTATAGCTCCTCTAAACGGCAAAAATGTTTACAGCGGTGCTAACATAATTGCACAAGGGTTTTCAAGTGTTTTCTAATTATCCATTAGCCTTCTAACACAGTTAGCAACACACAATGTACCATTAGAACACTGGAGTGATGGTTGCTGGAAATGGGCCTCTATACACCTATGTAGATACTGCATTAAAAACCAGACGTTTGCAGCTAGAATAGTCATTTAGCACATTAACAATATATAGAGTGTATTTCTGATTAATTTAATGTTATCTTCATTGAAAAAAACTGTGCTTTTCTTGCAAAAATAAGGAAATTTCTAAGTGACCCTAAACTTTTGAACGGTAGTGTATATATATATATATATATATATATATATATATATATATATATATATATATATATAGGTTTCAGCATGGAAGCTGCTAAATCAAATTTAGATTTATTGATTCTATACCAGAGTAAGTATGTCATACCTTTGTTTTTGTTTTTTTATTTCTTCAGCTACTGTGTAAAAGTTTAGTAGGAATAATGGCCATTTTTTGTTTTTGGCTTTTGTATGTTGTGATTACATGATGCCACTGCTGTAAAGTATTTACCTGATTCTATAGAAGTGACCAATGTTATGTTTGAGGATTTCACGTTTAACTTTAAAGACAGTGACAAATGATTCTCAGAACTGATTAGTTAATGCATTCCTTTGGACTCCAGCAAGTTCATCTTGGCACCTGCGGTTTTAGAAAGAGAAAGTGACACAGTGTTAAAACTGGTAGCAGCATGACACCAGACTGTAATGAGCCGACCCTCTAAGAAGATGCTGTCACCGAGATTTACTTGATTTCCTCGCTTCTTGCTCAAGAAAGTCCCAGTTGCTTTGTAGAATTTGATTTGATACATAATGTGATGTTCATGCGGTGAATGATAGCTTAAAGAGGCTCTGTCACCACATTATAAATGACACATTATAAATAAGTGATCGGCGCTGTAATGTAGATTACAGCGGTGTTTTTTATTTAGAAAAACGATCATTTTTTACGGAGTTATGACCTATATTAGCTTTATGCTAATGAGTTTCTTAATGAACAACTGGGCGTGTTTTACTTTTGGCCAAGTGGGCGTTGTTGGCCTAGGCCTTTTTAAATGCCAGACCAACCTTAACAATATTGAGAGGCAAGCCTTACTCCCTTACAGGAGATAGAGATTTAATTATTAAACCAGCAGACAAAGGCGGGGCCATTGTTGTCATGGATAGGGCCACCTATATGGAGGAAGTGATTAGACAACTTTTAGACAAGACAGTTTATAAACCCATTAGCCATGACCCGACTAGTAAAATTATGACTAAAGTCACTAATATATTAGACAAACATATGGCCCAAGAAACTATAGATCAAGAAACAGTATCGTTACTGACTACGCTCCTGCTCTGCGATTAGTACCTCGTTCACTCCTGGTTTGACACGGCTCATTCACTACTCTTGTTGCTCACTGTGTTGCCGTGGGCAACTGCCCCATTTCCCTTAGCTTCTGTGTACCCTTGTCTGTTTGTCTGTCATGCACTTATTGAGCGTAGGGACCGTCGCCCAGTTGTACGCCGTCGCCTAGGACGGGCCGTTGCAAGTAGGCAGGGACTGAGTGGCGGGTAGATTAGGGCTCACCGGTCTGTCTGCCTACCCCGTCATTACAGGAAAAAGGGCGATTGTGTCTTATTTTATTACTTAAACCATTTATTATATTTTTAATTATTTTTTTCCCTTTTTTTTTTACACTTTACTTTAGTCCCACTAGGCGACTTGAAGGTCCAACAGTCAGATTTTTTTCTAATACATTGCACTACCTACGTAATGCAATGTATTAGATCTGTCAGTCATTCACTGACCGCAAGCCAATTAGGCTTTGCCTCCGGGCGGCGCCTAATCGGCTTCCGTAATGGCAGCCAGGAGGCCATTGTTAGGTCTCCTGTTGTCATAATAGCAGTCGGCAGTCGTGCGATTGCAGGGCACAGCTGGCGATCTGCTAGCAACCACAAAGATGCATGATCGCATCCGATCGCTCAATCGGAGTGGTTAATGGCAGGGATCGGAGCTAGCTCCGGTTCCTGCCATTACAGGTGGATGTCAGCTGTAACATACAGCTGATATCCACCGCTGATGACGCCGGCTCATCTCCTGAGCTGGCACCATCTTGCCGGCAGCTACTGAAGACTTTCACGCCCCGCCTCTGGGCGGGAGCTGGAAGTTTTCCGTGCTAGGCACACCGGGAGGCCAGTATTAGGCCTCCAGTTGCCATTGCAGCCACCGACACCCCGGCGATTTCATTGCTGGGGTGTCGATGAGCTGCAAACACCTTAAATGCAGCGATCGCTTTTGACGGCTGCATTTAAGGGGTTAATGGCGGGGATCGAAGCTAACTTAGGTCACCGCCATTACAGCAGGATGTCAGCTGTAAGATACAGCTGATATCCGGGGATATGAGTACAAATAAATGAATAATGGGGTGCAAGTGTGTGAAACATGGCCTGGCTGTGTCCATTTGTAAGTATGGCCTTTTTTGGTATATATGTGACTTACAGACTATCCCTCCATGTTTCACACACTTGCACCCCATTATTCATTTATTTGTATTGAGGCACTTTACTCATTACTGCCCCCTATATTTCACTTATATTATTACACTTGCACATACACTATTCATTTATTATTTCTTACTACACATCCCATGCACCACACACCACTCCCCTCAAGACTAGTGGGAGTGGCTATTATTATTTAAAGCACCTGCTCGCTATCCTTCATCAGCGTTTCTGACCTGGCTGTGTCCATTTGTAAGTATGGCCTTTTTTGGTGTTTATATATATATATATATATATATATATATATATATATATATATATAATGTGTGTGTATATATATATACACTACCGTTCAAAAGTTTAGGGTCACTTAGAAATTTCCTTCTTTTTGCAAGAAAAGCACAGTTTTTTTCAATGAAGATAACATTAAATTAATCAGAAATACACTCTATACATTGTTAATGTGCTAAATGACTATTCTAGCTGCAAACGTCTGGTTTTTAATGCAATATCTACATAGGTGTATAGAGGCCCATTTCCAGCAACCATCACTCCAGTGTTCTAATGGTACATTGTGTTTGCTAACTGTGTTAGGCTGGGTTCACACTACCTATTTTCAGATGTAAACGAGGCGTATTATGCCTCGATTTACGCCTGAAAATAGGGCTACAATACGTCTGCAAACATCTGCCCATTCATTTGAATGGGTTTGCCGACGTACTGTGCAGACGACCTGTCATTTACGTGTCGTCGTTTGACAGCTGTCAAACGACGACGTGTAAATTGACTGCCTCGGCAAAGAAGTGCAGGGCACTTCTTTGCAACGTAATTTGAGCCGTTCTTCATTGAAGTCAATGAAGAGCAGCTCAAGATTTACGAGCGTCACAGACGCCTCGCATAATACGAGGAGCAGCATTTACATCTGAAACGACGCAGCTGTTTTCATCCTGAAAACAGTCTGTCTTTTCAGATGTAAAAGACAGTTCACATGTGCACATACCCTTAGAAGGCTAATGGATGATTAGAAAACACTTGAAAACCCTTGTGCAATTATGTTAGCACCGCTGTAAACAGTTTTGCTGTTTAGAGGAGCTATAAAACTGACCTTCCTTTGAGCTAGTTGAGAATCTGGAGCATTACATTTGTGGGTTCGATTAAACTCTCAAAATGGCTAGAAAAAGAGAGCTTTCATGTGAAACTCGACAGTCTATTCTTGTTCTTAGAAATGAAGGCTATTCCATGCGAGAAATTGCCAAGAAACTGAACATTTCCTGCAACGGTGTGTACTACTCCCTTCAGAAGACAGCACAAACAGGCTCTAACCAGAGTAGAAAGAGAAGTGGGAGGCCCCGCTGCATAACTGAGCAACAAGACAAGTACATTAGAGTGTCTAGTTTGAGAAATAGACGCCTCACAGGTCCTCAACTGGCAGCTTCATTAAATAGTACCCGCAAAACGCCAGTGTCAACGTCTACAGTGAAGAGGCGACTCCGGGATGCTGGCCTTCAGGGCAGAGTGGCAAAGAAAAAGCCATATCTGAGACTGGCTAATAAAAGGAAAAGATTAACATGGGCAAAAGCACACAGACATTGGACAGAGGAAGATTGGAAAAAAGTGTTATGGACAGACGAATCGAAGTTTGATGTGTTTGGATCACACAGAAGAACATTTGTGAGACGCAGAATAACTGAAAAGATGCTGGAAGAGTGCCTGACGCCATCTGTCAAGCATGGTGGAGGTAATGTGATGGTCTGGGGTTGCTTTGGTGCTGGTAAAGTGGGAGATTTGTACAAGGCAAAAGGGATTTTGAATAAGGAAGGCTATCACTCCATTTTGCAACGCCATGCCATACCCTGTGGACAGCGCTTGATTGGAGCCAATTTCATCCTACAACAGGACAATGACCCAAAGCACACCTCCAAATTATGCAAGAACTATTTAGGGAAGAAGCAGGCAGCTGGTATTCTATCTGTAATGGAGTGACCAGCGCAGTCACCAGATCTCAACCACATAGAGCTGTTGTGGGAGCAGCTTGACCGTATGGTACGCAAGAAGTGCCAATCCAACTTGTGGGAGGGGCTTCTGGAAGCATGGGGTGAAATTTCTCCCGATTACCTCAGCAAATTAACAGCTAGAATGCCAAAGCTCTGCAATGCTGTAATTGCGGCAAATGGAGCATTCTTTGACGAAAGCAAAGTTTGAAGGAGAAAATTATTATTTGAAATAAAAATAATTATTTCTAAACTTGTCAATGTCTTGACTATATTTTCTAGTCATTTTGCAACTCGTTTGATACGTGTGAGTTTTCATGGAAAACACAAAATTGTCTGGGTGACCCCAAACTTTTGAACGGTAGTGTATATATATATGTACTGAGCTTGGTTCTGGAGTTATATATACCTCATAACAACCAAGCTCGGGACCTTTGTTCTGGTACTGTATATATGTACTGAGCTTTGTTCTGGTGCTGTATATATGTACTGAGCTTTGTTCTGGTGCTGCATTTTTGTACTAAGCTCTTTTGTGGTGCTGTATATATGTACTGAGCTTGGTTTTGTTACTGTATATATGTACTGAGCTTGGTTCTGGGGATGTATTTATGTACTGAGCTTGGTTCTAGGGATGTATTCATGTACTGAGCTTTGTTGTGGTGCTGTATATATGTACTGAGCTTTGTTGTGGTGCTGTATATATGTACTGAGCTTTGTTCTGGTGCTGTATTTATGTACTGAGCTTTGTACTGGTGCTATATACAGTGAAGGAAATAAGTATTTGATCCCTTGCTGATTTTGTAAGTTTGCCCACTGTCAAAGACGTGAACAGTCTAGAATTTTTAGGCTAGGTTAATTTTACCAGTGAGAGATAGATTATATTAACCCCTTCCCGCTCCTTGACGTACTATTACGTCATGGCAGCTGTATCGTTCGCGCTCCATGCCGTAATAGTACGTCTCGGGAGTAACGGCCGTTTCGGCCGTCCTCCCGACACATACAGGAGCTGTGACGCTGCTGTCTTGTTCAGCAGCTGTCACAGCTCCTACAGCGGGGACCGATCGCTGTGTCCCCGCTGATTAACCCCTTAAAAGCCGCGTTCTATAGAGATCGCGGCTTTTTAGGGGTTAAGCTGCCATCGCCGGCCTGCTACGCGATAGCGGCCGGCGATGGTGACTATGGCAACCGGACACCAAACAATGGCGTCCGGCTATGCTATAGACGGAAGCCTAGTGGATCCTGACAACGTCAGGACCCACTATGCTTGCTGTCAGTGAGTAGCTGACAGTTCTAATACACTGCACTACACATGTAGTGCAGTGTATTAGAATAGCGATCAGGGCCTCCTGCCCTCATGTCCCCTAGTGGGACAAAGTAATAAAGTAAAAAAAAAGTTAAAAAAAGATGTGTAAAAATAAGAAAATAAAAGATTTAAAAGTATTAAAAGTAAAAATCCCCCTTTTTCCCTTATCAGTCCTTTATTATTAATAAAAATATATAAACAAACAAATAAACTATACATAATTGGTATCGCCGCGTCCGTAACGGCCTGAACTACAAAATTATTTCATTATTTATCCCGCACGGTGAACGCCGTAAAATAAAATAATAATAAACCGAACCACAATCACAATTCTTTGGTCACTTCACCTCCCAAAAAATGGAATAAAAAGAGATCAAAAAGTCGCATATACCTAAAAATGGTACTGATCGAAACTACAGTTCGTTACGCAAAAAATAAGTCCTCGCACGGCTTTATTGATTGAAAAATAAAAAAGTTCTGGCTCTTAGAATAAGGTAACACAAAAAGTTAATGATTGTTTACAAAACGTATTTTATTGTGCAAACGCCATAAGACATAAAAAAAAACTATAAACATCTGGTATCGCCGTAATCGTATCGCCCCTCAGAATAAAGTGAATATGTCATTTATAGCGCACGGTGAACGCTGTAAAAAAAACGAAAAAAAAAACAATCGTACAATTGCTGTTTTTTAGTCACCACGCCACCTAAAAATAGAATAAAAACTGATCAAAAAGCCGCATGCACCCCAAGAAAACTACAATGGATTCCTCAAGGGGTCTAGTTTCCAAATTGGGGTCACTTTTGGGGGGTTCCCAATGTTTTGGCACCACAAGACCTCTTCAAACCGGACATGGTGCCTAATAAAAAAGAGGCTTCAAAATCCACTAAGTGCTCCTTTGCTTCGGAGGCCGGTGCTTCAGTCCATTACCGCCCGAGGGCCACATGTGGGATATTTCTCAAAACTGCAGAATCTGGGCAATAAGTATTAAGTTGCGTTTCACTGATAAATCCTTTTGTGTTATAAAAAAAATGGTATAAAGAGGATTTTCTGACAAAAAAAAATGTACATTTCAACTCTACTTTGCTCTACATTTTTGTGAAACACCTAAAGGGTTCATAAACGTTCTAAATGCTGTTGTGAATACTTTGAGGGGTCTAGTTTCTAAAATGGGGTATTTGATAGGGGTTTCTAATATATGGGCCCCTCAAAGCAACTTCAGAACTGAACTGGAACCTAAAAAAATAAATAAATGAGGCAATACTTCGCTTCTTACATTATACTGATAATGAGCCGTGCCCACCCCGAGATGACCCCAGTTTTGACCGTTTGTATAAACGGAGACCCCTATTAGACCGTTCCAGTGCCCGGTTTTCCCAAGCATACACCCCCGAGAAGTGTATTTCTATTGATGAGTCCCTGGTACATTTTAAAGGGAGGGTTCAATTCCGCCAGTACCTGCCGGGTAAGAGGGCAAGGTATGGCGTGAAGATGTATAAGCTGTGAGAGTGCATCAGGGTATACCTACAGGTTTAGGATATATGAAGGAAAGGCCACCCCCAAACCAGACTGCATCCTGGACTACAATAGGTACATGGGAGGGATGGACTTGTAAGATCAAGCCCTGAAGCCCTACAGCGCCATGCGGTGTGGTATAAGAAGCTGGCCGAGCACATCATACAGATGGCATTGTACAATGCGTACATGCTACGTCGATGTGCAGGCCAGACGGGAACTTTCCTGGAATTTCAAGAGGTGATTATCAAGAACCTAATCTTTAGGGACCAAGAAGGGGGGGCACCCAGTACTTCTGGAAGCGAGCCCACACGCATCGTACCAGGGCAACACTTTCCAGGAGAAGTTCCCCAAACTGGCAAGAAGGGAAAAAGTCAAAAGAGGTGCAAAGTCTGCTATAAGAGGGCGATAATGGATGACACAATATATCAATGTGACACGTGTCCCGAATAACCAGAGCTCTGTATGAAAGTGTTTTAAAATTTATCATACATCCCTTGGTTTATAATTTACCCCAATTTTACTTACCCTGATGCACTCCACACAGCTTATCCCCCCTCGTCTTTCCCCTCTGGGCCCTGCTGTGTGTCCAGGCAGCTGATAACAGCCACATGTAGGGTATTGCCATACCCGGGAGAACCCACATTACAGTTTATGGGGTGTATGTCTCCGGTCAAAATGCTCACTACACCTCTAGATGAATGCCTTAAGGGTGTAGTTTTTAAAACGGGGTCACTTCTTGCGGGTTTCAACTGTACTGGTACCTCAGGGGCTTCTGCATACATGACTTCGCACTAGAAAATCCCCAGTAGGCCAAATGGTGGTCCTTTCCTTCTGAGCCCTCCCATGGGCCCAAACGGCAGTTTATCACAACAAATGGGGTATTGCGGCACTCAGAACAAATTGCGCAACAGAATGGGGTATTTTGTTTCTTGTGAAAATAAGAAATTTTCAGCCAAAACTACATACTATTTGAAAAAAATAATTTTGTTTTCATTCCCAGCCCAATTCAAATAAGTTCTGTGAAAAATCTATGGGGTCAAAATGGTCACAACACCCATAAATGAATTCCTTGAGGGGTGTAGTTTCCAAAATGGGGTCATTTATGGTGGGTTTCTATTGCTTTGATACCTCTGGGGCTCTGCAAATGCGACATGGAACCCGAAAACCAATCCAGCAAAATCTGTACTCCAAAGAACACACAGCGCTCCTTTCCTTCTGAGCCCTCCCATGGGCCCAAACGGCAGTTTATCACCACAAATGGGGTATTGCCGCACTCAGGACAAATTGGGCAACAAAATGGAGTATTTTATTTCTTGTGAAAATAAGAATTTTTGAGCTAAAATGACATATTATTGGAAAAAATATATTTTTTTTAAATTCCCAGCCCAATTCAAATAAGTTCTGTGAAGAAACTATGGAGTCTAAATGGTCACATTACCCATAAATGAATTCCTTGAGGGGTGTAGTTTCCAAAATGGGGTCACTTCTGGTGGGTTTCCATTGCTTTGATACCTCTGGGGCACTGCAAATGCGACATGGCACCCGCAAACCAAACCAGCAAAATCTGTACTCCAAAGAACACACAGCGCTCCTTCCCTTCTGAGGCCTCCCATGGGCCCAAACGGCAGTTTATTGCCACAAATGGGGTATTGATGCACTCAGGAGAAATTGGGCAACAAAATTGAGTATTTTGTTCCCTGTGAAAATAAGAAATTTTGGTAAAAAATTACATCTTATTGGAAAAAATGTCATTTTTTTAATGTCACAGCCCAATTGAAATAGGTGCTGTGAAAAAACTGTGTGCTCAAAATGCTAACAACAACCATAAATTAATTCCTTGAGGGGTGTAGTTTCCAAAATGGGGTCACTATTGGGGGATTCCTACTGTTTTGACACCTCAACACCTCTTCAAACCTGGCATGCTGCCTAAAATATATTCTAATAAAAAAGAGGACTCAAAATGCACTAGGTGCTTCTTTGCTTCTAGGGCTTGTGTTTTAGTCCACGAGCGCAGTAGGGCCACATGTGGGACATTTCTAAAAACTGCAGAATCTGGACAATACATATTTAGTAGTGTTTCTCTGGTAAAATCTTCTGTGTTACAGAAAAAAAAATGAATAAAATTGAAATTCAGCAAGAAAAATGAAATTTGCAAATTTCACCTCCACTTTGCTTTAATTCCTGTGAAATGCCTGAAGCGTTAAAAAACTTTCTAACTGCTGTTTTGAATACTTTGAGGGGTCTAGTTTTTAAAATGGGGTGTTTTATCAAGGTTTCTAATACATAGGCCCCACAAAGCCACTTCAGAACTCAAGAGGTACCTTAAAAAAAAGGCTTTTGAAATTTTCTTAAAAATATGAGAAATTGCTGTTTATGTTCTAAGCCTTGTAACGTCCAAGAAAAATAAAAGAATGTTCAAAAAACGATGCCAATCTAAAGTAGACATATGGGAAATGTGAACTAGTAACTATTTTGGGTGGTATAACCGTCTGTTTTACAAGCAGATGCATTTAAATTCTGAAAAATGCAATTTTTTCAAAATTTTCTCTACATTTTGCAATTTTTCACCAATAAACAATGAATATATCGACCAAATTTTACCACGAACATGAAGCCCAATGTGTCACGAGAAAACAATCTCAGAATCGCTTGGGTAGGTTTAAGCATTCCGACGTTATTACCACATAAAGTGAAATATGTCAGATTTGAAAAATGGGCTCTGAGCCTTAAAGGAACAGTGTCATCACAAATTATTTTTTTATATGTTAAAGATGTTAGTGCTTTATTAAAAACGTTTATATTTATTTGTGTGTTTGTGTTTTACTTTTTCTTATTTTTACACTTTTTCTTCCCTATGGGGGCTGCCATTTTTTGTTCCATTTCTGTGTGTGTCGATTAACGACACATACAGACATGGAATACGGCAGCCACAGTCCCATAGGGACTGCGAACGGCTCCCGTCCCATTCACTTGTGTGTACGGCATCTGTGTGGGAACTGCGCATGCGCCGCTCCCACACAGTCCAATTTGAAATTGGCGCCGTCCGGCGCCATTTTCCTGTGGACCGGAAGTCGCGGCCGGACAGTAATATTACTACTTCCGGTCGCGGCTTCCGGACTTGTGCACTTGGACCAGCGGCAGCAGACGGAGCGGACGGGCCGGAGGGAGCCGCGGCGGCAGGAGCAGGTAAGAGATTTCAATGTATGTTCGTGTTTGTGTGTGTTTACTACTGTTTGTAAACCTACTACACTGTGTGTTAGCTCAAAAAATGGTGACACACAGTGTAGGAGGTTACACCGTTCAAACCCCTAGTTTATCCCGGCACTAGCCAGGATAAAGGAGGGGGGGATGCTGAGAGCTCACTAGAGCGAGGGCTTTTTACCCAATTTTGCAATGCTGCAATTTTGGGAATAGCTCCATCTAGTGACCAGAAATGGGTAATACTATAAATTAGAATTAATTTATAATATTTCCTGACTCGTGAAAAAAATAAAAAAAAATTTGAACAATGTTTAATCACCCACACACTAAATGTTTAATTTAAAAAAAAAAACATGTTTTTCTGGCAACACATTCCCTTTAAGGCCAAAACTAGGCTGCGTCCTTAAGGGGTTAAAAAAAAAAAAAAAGAAAATCGCTGTCAAAATTATATATATTTATTTGCATTGTGCACAGAGAAATAAGTATTTGATCCCCTACCAACCATTAAGAGTTCAGTCTCCTCCAGACCAGTTACACGCTCCAAATCAACTTGGTGCCTGCATTAAAGACAGCTGTCTTAAATGGTCACCTGTATAAAAGACTCCTGTCCACAGACTCAATTAATCAGTCTGACTCTAACCTCTACAACATGGGCAAGACCAAAGAGCTTTCTAAGGATGTCAGGGACAAGATCATAGACCTGCACAAGGCTGGAATGGGCTACAAAACCAAAAGTAAGACGCTGGGTGAGAAGGAGACAACTGTTGGTGCAATAGTAAGAAAATCGACATCGATCTAGGGCTCCATGCAAAATCTCACCTCGTGGGGTATCCTTGATCCTGAGGAAGGTGAGAGCTCAGCCGAAAACTACACGGGGGGAACTTGTTAATGATCTCAAGGCAGCTGGGACCACAGTCACCAAGAAAACCATTGGTAACACATTACGCCGTAATGGATTAAAATCCTGCAGTGCCCGCAAGGTCCCTCTGCTCAAGAGGGCACATGTACAGGCCCGTCTGAAGTTTGAAAATGAACATCTGGATGATTCTGAGAGTGATTGGGAGAAGGTGTTGTGGTCAGATGAGACTAAAATTGAGCTCTTTGGCATTAACTCAACTCGCCGTGTTTGGAGGAAGAGAAATGCTGCCTATGACCCAAAGAACACCGTCCTCACTGTCAAGCATGGAGTTGGAAACATTATGTTTTGGGGGTGTTTCTCTGCTAAGGGCACAGGACTACTTCATCGCATCAATGGGAGAATGGATGGAGCCATGTACCATCAAATCCTGAGTGACAACCTCCTTCCCTCCACCAGGACATTAAAAATGGCTCGTGGCTGGGTCTTCCAGCACGACAATGACCCGAAACATACAGCCAAGGCAACAAAGGAGTGGCTCAAAAAGAAGTACATTAAGGTCATGGAGTGGCCTAGCCAGTCTTCAGACCTTAATCCCATCGAAAACTTATGGAGGGAGCTGAAGATCCGAGTTGCCAAGCGACAGGCTCGAAATCTTAATGATTTACAGAAGATCTACAAAGAGGAGTGGGCCAAAATGGCATCTAACATGTGTGCAAACCTCATCCTCAACTACAAAAAACATCTGACTGCTGTGCTTGCCAACAAGGGTTTTGCCACCAAGTATTAAGTCTTGTTTGCCAAAGGGATCAAATACTTATTTCTCTGTGCACAATGCAAATAAATATCTATAATTTTGACAATGTGATTTTCTGTTTTTTGTTTTT
The DNA here is from genome assembly GCF_050947455.1 of Rhinoderma darwinii. NCBI lineage: Eukaryota > Metazoa > Chordata > Amphibia > Anura > Rhinodermatidae > Rhinoderma > Rhinoderma darwinii. The sequence goes on from NC_134687.1 coordinate 342,729,089, forward strand.
TATATAATCTATCTCTCACTGGTAAAATTAACCTAGCCTAAAAATTCTAGACTGTTCATGTCTTTGACAGTGGTCAAACTTACAAAATCAGCAAGGGATCAAATACTTATTTCCTTCACTGTATATGTACTGAGCTTGGTTCTGAAGTTGTATATATGTACTGATCTTTGTTCTGGTGCTGTATTTATGTACTGAGCTTGGTTCTGGTGTTGTATTTATGTACTGAGCTTGGTTCTGGTGTTGTATTTATGTACTGAGCTTGGTTCCGGTGTTGTATATATGTATAAGCTTGGTTCTGGTGCAACATTTATGTACTGAGCTTGGTCCTGGCACCGTATCTGTGCATTAGCCGGGAGATTTGTCGTGGCTTACTGAGCACGCCGCACTGTCCTCCACCCTTCTCACAGTGCAACTAAATGGGCTGAGCATGCTTAGGACATTGAATGTGCGCATATAGATCTATACGTAATGAGTGAGTTTAATATAATGTGTGGGTAGGTAGGTATGTATTCTTATGTAATTGTATACATAGTGTGGAAATCCACACTAAAACTTTCTGGACAGGGATTATTAGAATAATTTTCCATGGCATGTTACACAGCAAAAAATTGCAACCCCCCCCCCCCCCCACCCCACGTCGCGTATGTCTTTGTCAGCAAATCAGGGAACCTGTTAAAAATTGTAATCTCACCCCTGTCTGCACCCCCTATAGTTATGCCCCTGCTGAATGGGGTTTGTAAAAGTTCCTACACATACTGCAGAAACAACTCCATTCAGGTGTATAGAATGGATTTTTTTTATAACAAATCTGCCTTATGTGGACATACCCCATAAAGAACTATCCACACAGACTCAATGCTGTAATTGATGGCAACAAACAAATAGCTGGCAACAAACAAACAATTGCTGGCAATAAACATCTTTCAAGTAATGAATCGGAGGGATCAACAGTAAAGCATTCCATCATTTAGAATTTAAGAATTATTACGAATGTAGTTTACTTTGTGAGATTTGGTTTTTAATTTAGCCAAAAAAAGACTCCATAACGTGTTATAAGAAAGGTCAATATAAATTCAATGAAATCTACTATTAGGCCTCATGCACACGACAGCCGCCCGGATTTTCGGCCCGTGCTCCCAAACAAAGTATGGGAGCACGGCTCGTAAAACGCAAAAGATAGGACATGTTCTATCTTTTGTGATACAGTTCTACGGTACGGTCACCTATCCCTAGCGATACGGAAAGGTGTCCGCGGCCAATAGAACTGAATGGGTCCTATATTTTGCGTTATACGGGACGTGTATGGGAGCACGGGCCAAAAATCCGGGTGGCTGTCCGCCGCCGTGCCCGCATCACGGCTCGTGATTAAGGGCACGGACGTGTGCATGAGGCCTAATTCAATGGATTTTTTTTACATATTAAAAAACTTCAAAAAGGAGTGCAATGGTTGGATTTCTCTTTATAGCTGCATATACTGTATATGAAACCTACACCGAATGAAACTTGATGACAGATATTTTAAGGGCACGGCTGTGTGCATGAGGCCTAATTCAATGGATTTTTTTACATATTAAAAAACTTCAAAAAGGAGTGCAATGGTTGGGTTTCTCTTTATAGCTGCATATACTGTATATGAAACCTACAACGAGTGAAACTTGATGACAGATATTTTTGTTTATGCATACTGTCTACCACTAGATGGCAGTAGGACAGCAATGGTAAAGGCATTGAAGAGAAGATTTTTGAGAAAAATGTTAGCAGAGTGCTGTGTTGTATTAACCAGTATGGGCCAGGCTCCACTATATTGAGGCATAGGCCTCAAATAATATCTCAAGTTACTTTAAATGTATGTACAGTAAATATACTTTTAAAAATATAAAATTCTATTAATTTTATTTAGAATAATAATTTTATAAACATAAGTAATAACTAATTGTATTATTGTAAAAGAACAAAAACAAACAAGCGTGTTTTTTTATTTAAATTTTTAAATTTTTCCAAGAATGTACTCCTTCAAGCACCATTGCAGCCAGTTTGTATAGTCAGATGATCATACAAGCATGTTCTTATAAATACGATTACTGGACATGTTAGAAATTGTAGTTAAAAGATGATCACCACCAACAGTTTTCTTTAAACCACGCATGCAGCCCTGATATCAGACATTATCTAGAATTAATATAAATAGAACTACTAAAATGTCTCCAATTTCACCATCCAATTCACTTCCAAGATTGAAGAATAAATATAATGCATAACTCTTCACCCCCTTCAAGTCAGAAAGAGCAGATATAAGGCTATGTTCACATTGCATATACTCAGACTTAAAAATACAAGGCTGATTTCAAGGGAAAGCAGCCTCTGAAATCAAGGCGTTTTTGGAGCTGATTTTTACAAGCGTTTTTTAAGTGTATTTTGAGGCGTATGTTCAAAGACTTTTTTGAAGTGTCCATGGGAAATGGGTAAAATCAGCTTGTAAGAGATTCAAGAAGTGACATGTCCCTACCTTTTTACAAAGCGTATTTGTACAAAGCGTTTTTTCATTCAGAAACGTAAAAATTTGCCTCATATAAACTACACAGCGTATTTCCGAATAAAATCAATGGGAAACTGTTTGATGGTGAATTTGAAGTATATTTTGGAGCGTAAAAGGAGCATCAATTTGTATGTTGAACTATGTAATACCTAGGCTCTGTTCACATATGCTTAGTGGCTTTGGGTTATAACAGAAGGCACGATCCGTTTAAGGCATCCCAATGGCACCAGGTGGCCCCTGTTGACTTAGAATGACTTAGAATGACTTAGCTTTGACAGCAAGAATAGTGCTGAAGGCAAGTCCTATGGAATTGTCGTTGGAGCCTCCAAATCAAATGTGAACATAGACTTAGTCATACCATAACAGGCACAGGTAGATTTATTTTATATGCGGTGATACAAAAATTCATAACCATAGGGCTCATGCACACGGCTATATTATGATTTCATTTTGTACGGAGCCATAATAGGGCTTTCATAGACAAGTGCATGAGCCTTCTTCTGTACCTCCGTGTGCCTCCGATTTCATATGGAGGAATAAAGAGGTTTTTCATATGGAATCCCCCCAAAAAAAACGTGGCATGCTCCATCGGACCCAAGGTATTTTTGAACGGAGCCTGTACGGCAGTGCACAAATGCTGTGCGGCTGCGTTCAAAAGGAGGCTCCATACACTACCGTAGAGGTTCTGTGCCAGTGTGCATGAGCCCATAATCCCATTAAGCCCTTAACAACATCCGCTGTACATGTAAGGCAGATGGGCGTTGCAACAATATGGCGCAAGTTCAAGAAATCTGCATTTTCCCATTTTTCACATACAAGAATTTAGACAATAAAAAAATAAACATAACTGTTATTGCCGCATCCGTAAAAGTCGAAATTATTTAAATATCACCACAGGGTGAATGTCATAGGGGAAAAAATGCCAGAATTACTTTTTTTTTGTTAACCTTATCTCCCACAAATTTGAATAAAAAGTGATCAAAAAGTTGTATATACTCCAGTAAAAGTGCAGCTCTCCCCGCAAAAAAACAAGCCCTCACATAGCTCCATTAAAATAAGTTATGGCAACACAAAATACATTTTCAGAAAAAAAGTTAAATATAAAGAAAACTATATAAATTTGGTATCGCCATAATCATACTGACCCACAGAGTCAAGTTAACATGCAAATTTTACCACACAGTCAACACAATTAAATAGTGAATTTAAACTATCATGTGGCCCACACAAAAACATTGTCGACAGAAAAATAATTTGACAATGGAAAAACGAAAAGGAAAAATTAATAGCGTGGTGTGCTGCGCTGTTCTTTCCATCAATAAAAAAACGGAAAACTAGTGGAAGGGAGGCAAACTGAAACCCCAAAAATACCAATGAAATCAATGGTATTGCAAACAGAAAGGATACTTTCCGTTTGTCTTTCCGTTCATCTGTTCCTCTGATGGAACAGATGATCGAAATGACCAAACGGAAGGCAAACATGATGTGAACAGGCCCTAAGGGAAAATAATTATGCTCTATGTTTTATTAAACAATATTCTTCTATGCGCATATTCATATTACAATTCCAGTAGTTTGCAGAGCACCATACTTTTTTTTATTCTTTTTTTTTGTGCAAATTTCTCTAACATTTCAGCGTTGTGGCTGCATTTATCTTTATCAAAGATAAGAGAACCTGGTAGGGATAGCAACAACATGCGATCAGCTACAGAACAGCATAATCCTTCATTAAATCAGAACCTGGGGCGTTTCATGTTTGGGAATTGAGATAAACTGCACAGGCGGAGGCTTGGACTTCCATCATTAAATGGAAGCATATATATGGTTTAGTCATCTTTTTCATAAATGAATTCATTTCTGTTCTTCATTATTGAAAACTGTCAGGCACTGCACTTTAAGTTGCTGAAAACGTATAATGATTTCAAGTCAAGTAAATTGTAGCAATGGGATATGTTAAGACTAATGGGCAAATTATGCAAAGCACATAACGGCTTGTATACATGAGCACTTTATATCGTTTTCCTAATTTATGCCCCAATCTAAAGAAGTACTAACACAACAGACCGGTGCTTTTAAAGGCCCATATACACTGAGCAATTATCATTAGGATTCGTTCATTTATCGATCATCTACAGTGGCAGGATCAATAAATGTATCTCATAGCAACATTTACAATACATACGGTTCGTACATGTTGTCTGGCAACGATGTGCTACTCGCTGGGCCTCGATGATTGTTCTGATGAAAATTCCCATCAGATGCTTAAAACGATTTTTTCAAACTTCCGATCATTCATCGATGATTTGAAAAATTGTTTCTTGTACACTGGCCTTAAATGTCATCGTCAGTGACAGTTATGTTTCAGAGGTGGGAAAACTGATATAACTTCTACACCAAAAACAGAGGTGTTAGTGGTATATTTGAAGCCTTCCACCGCAGGACTTGATATTTTGTATACTCTACAAGAATTTATAATTAAATCACTGGAATAGGACTAGAGTTTCGTTTAAAATGTAACCTTTACTCGTAACATATTTAAAAAGTGTGCAAAACAAATGACACACCAGGACAAGACTGTTTACAAAAAAATCTTCCTTATTATGAAGGAGATGTAATGCTCCATGCAAAAAATTTCAATTTAATATTGGTGATATTATCATTTCTTTGCAGAGTGTAAAAGATGCTCCAAATTGTTTCAAAACATGTGAGTGATCTATTTCCCAGAAGGATAAATATAAATCTCTGTGGGGTAATGACCCCTCCTACCCATTCCGTAGTTTGTTAGAGTCCTGTTCCGTTCCTATGGCTGGGGACTGGGATACCTCACTTGTTTCTTTCGTATGATTTAGGCAATCAATCCTTGCCTTCTCCCACCAAAAACAGGAAATATATATAATAATATGACATTCAGGGTTTCTCTGTTAGTAGGCTTGGTTCCTGGCATGGGCCTTGATTCAACTAACACATTGACATTACTAGCAGATCCATGCAGAGACTTATAACACAGTTCACATTGAATTTAGTAGTCATATACTGTGTAAGTGCTTTCTAACATTATATCAATACATAAACCCATTCAGCATTTTTCGATACACGTAATCGTAAGTAATGTTTTTTTTCATGGTTCAAAAATTCTGACCCATGATGCTTTGTAGGAAATGTTGGATTTGAACCCTGGCTTCTGTACTGAACAAGGAGTAAATAAAGGGAGACATGGATTAGTGCTATTCCAAGGTGAATGAAGCCATGCCTATCAGCAGTGTCAGGCTGGATCATGCATGGGTTACATGAAATGCACCTTCAAATTTTCAATTTTTGATATGCACTTCTTTAAACGATAACATCTTTGGAACCGCTTTGAATATCACAACTATTTTTACTTTGTTTAATACAAGACTTATGATGTTTTCATTTTCTAGATTCGTTTAATTAATTCAGTGTTTGTAATTGTTATTATGAGCAGACAAATCACCAAAAAATTAAGAAAAAACACTTTTTTGTAAGTTTATATATATATATATATATATATATATATATATATATACAGTCCAATTATAGATGAACACAGCACTCCACGCAGCTATATATTAGGCCATGTGCACGTTACCAGAGGATGAATCAGTTCCCCAACTTAAATACATAAGAACCATAGGACAAAATAACGGCACCAGGACTTCCAGATAGATGAAAAAAGGGTGGATTTATTCACCTCAAGTGAGCAGCGACGTTTCGGTTCGTCACAGAACCTTTCTCAAGCTTGAGAAAGGTTCTGTGACGAACCGAAACGTCGCTGCTCACTTGAGGTGAATAAATCCACCCTTTTTGTCATCTATCTGGAAGTCCTGGTGCCGTTATTTTGTCCTATGGTTCCTTTATATGTTATATATATATATATATATATATATATATATATATATATATATACACAAATATACATTCACTGTAGAGCTCTGTAACATTTAGTCCTCTTCTCTGTCCGTCACCCAGGATCACTGTGAGGGTAGAGTGAAGAGGGCTATATACACACGACCGTGAAAAAAAATGACAGTCAACAACTAATCAACTGTCAGTTTTTCATGTCTGTTTTGCATTAATGTGTCTCAAAATTTTAATCCATTTCCCGGTCGTCTGACCGTTTTTAACCGGCATCTGCGATCCGCTTTTCATGGACGTTAAAAAAATGGATGAATTTTATTCGTTAGGGCTTTTTGTCCCAACCCCCTGAAAACACCACAGTGCCCATGTAGATAGTGACGCAATACCACTGTAGATAGTGCCACATAGCCCACATAAATAGTGCCAGTGCCCACTGTAAATAGTGCCACAGTGCCCACATAGTGCCACAGTTCTCCCTGTAGATAATGCCCACTTAGTGCCACACACAAAGCTCATGTAGATAGCGCCACAGTGCCCCCTGTAGATAGTGCCAAAATAATGCCACAGTACCCATCTAGATAGTGCCACACCCCCTGTATATAGCACCTCCTGTAGATAGCAACACACCCCCTGTAAATAGCGCCACCCCCCCGTAGATAGCAACATCCCCCTGTATTGAGCAATATCCCCGCTGCAGATAGCGCCACCCCCCCCCCCCCCACCCAGTAAATGGCACCCCCTTCCTGTAAATAGGACCACTGTAGCTCCCTGTAGGAGTGGAATCCCTCTGGCCGAAGATTCCGCTCCTACAGGAAGCCCCAGATGTCTCTGTCCATATATGGACAGTGACATCAGGGGTTAACTCTAAAAGTGGATTCCCCTGCCAGAGCGGAGATTCCGCTCCAGGAGTAGCCCCTGACCTCACTGATCATATATGGATAGTGACACCAGGGGCTTCTCCAGTAGCGGAATCCCTGACACAGAGCGATCTGACACCAGGGATTCCGCTCCTAGGGAGAGCCGCTGATGTCATTGTCCATATATGGATAGTGAACCAGGGGCTTCTCCAGTAGAAGTATCCCGGCCAGAGTGTCGGCCGGGGATTCCGCTCCTAGAGAGAGCCACTAACGTCACTGTGTAAATGGAGAGTGACGTCAGGGGCTCTGTCTAGAAGCGGAATCCCAGGCCAGTGCGATCTGACACAGGGGATTCTGCTCCTAGATTCAGTTCAGGTGGCGCTATTTACAGTGGGGGCTGCGATGCTAGATAGCAACCCTCCGCTGTAGATAGCATCGCACCCCCCACTGCAAGTAGCGCCACCTGAACTGACACTAGGAGCGGAATCCCCAGTGTCAGATCGCACTGGCCGGGGATTCCGCTTCTAGACAGAGCCCCTGACGTCACTCTCCATTTACACAGTGACGTTAGTGGCTCTCTCTAGGAGCGGAATCCCTGGCCAGTGCGATCTGACACCAGGGATTCCGCTCCAAGAGTCAGTTCAGGTGGCGCTATTTACAGTGGGGGGTGCGATGCTATCTACAGCGGGGGGGTTGCTATCTGCAGGGGGTGGCACTATCTACAGCGGAGATGGAAAGAAGGCGGGGGCTCCCTCTTCACACTGAAGCAGCACTGCACTCATTACAGTAAACACATTCCAGGCTGCCGACTGTCACGGCGTGGGGTGTGGACCAACTGGGCCGTACCGCGTAGCGGGATAGAAGCTGGCCAAGCACGTACAATACAATGTCTATAGCCCAGCGGGGTGCGATACAATAGAAGCAGCAGAAGACACAACACAACTCCAACTCTTGACGGCACAGAGGCACGGTAGCACAGGCTACAGGGTACAGGCAGCAGAAATGGGTAACACTGGGAACTGGAAAACACTAGGAGACCATTTGCAATGACAAAGTTTAGGTAACAAAACAACACTCAGGCAATGCTCAAGAGGGCAGAGCCCTTTTTACAGTCCAGCAGCATTCTGGGCTAATTGCAGATTCTCTGCAACTGTGCGCGCACTGGCCCTTTAAGGCCGCGCACGCACAGGCGCGCGAGCCCTGCGGAAGACAGTGTCCTGACCAGGAAGTGAGTGCCGGTGTCTCTCAGGAGGGAAATGCCGCCGAGAACTCACACGTCGATGGCCGCGGCCGTCAGAGGGTAAGTCAGGACGACGGTCCGCGGCCATAGACGTTACATCGACATCTATACACGCGCTAACTGCACAGGGCTTCGGCAGTTAGAACGTATATAGCCGTATGGCAGTCGTGAAGGGGTTAATAACCCATCTTATAAATGAATGCTCTATTATCTTAGAAATTTAATGTTATACGTAGCGGTTTTCAGTATATATTAAAGTGTTTCTATCTAAAAGAATGATGGTGACAAGTTGCTAGCCTGCTGGTTTAATGTTCCAGTTGCCAACAGTGCCAAGCCATCTGATGCTGAATAAAATCAGCATTTACAAAGTATTCATTTAAGTCATCTGGCTGGTGCAGAATGTGTGATAAACATGTCATGCTCTACAATTTATAGCACTGGCATCAAATGGGGTATTTCACAAGTAGATTTGAATGGAACAGCTGAAGAGTCAGATGATGGAAGAATGTATTAGAATATGTTAATGAATGCTGTAAAGACACAGATCTAAGAGCATAAAAAGGAGGATTACGAAAAGCAATAAAAAAAAAACTGGTACTGTACATTGTTTTAAAATGGGTTCCGTTCTAATGTTCTATCTAACACAATGGGGAAATCAGGGATTTAAAGTTTCACAGCACTCATAAGGTTCGTAATATCAAATACAGTAAGCAATCATATTAAAGTAAAACATAGACCTTCTATATGTTTTATGGGGAAATAGAATAATGTATGGTTCAGGCAAACTCACTTCACTTATGTCAGCATTTCCTAATTCCTTAAAGCGACCCTGCAGTCCCCACAAAAAAATAAATGAACGATAGTAAAATGAATTTAACTGATGTCCATCCAGTTGGTTCTTCTCTCTCTGTTGCCTCGTTCTCGGTCCATGTTCTCTTCCATCCATCATGGCCGCTGCTGTCTCTGACTTTCATAGGGAGCGTAGTCTGAATGTCTGAGACACGCTCCCTTCTCCACTTTCACTGCCCTCTAATGGACCAGCGCTGATGACATCTGCGTGGGTCCATCCCTACTGACACTTCAGAGGGCAGTGGAGGAGGGGGCATGTCTCAGACATTCAGGCTACGCTCCCTGTACAAGTCAGAGACAGCAGTGGCCATAATGGATGGAAGACAACGGGGACCAGAATGAGGTCATAAAAAGAGAAGAACCAACGGGATGGACACCAGTTAAGTTAAAATTCATTCTACTGTCGTTAGGTTTTTTTGTGGGGACTGGAGGGGCGCTTTAAGACCAGTACATCACCGGTTTACTGTAATTGCCAACCTGAAGCTTACAATGCTCTACATTACAATAAAGATTAGACCTAATATAGTTTACTGATCGGTACTGAAGCCATGAAAATCTACCCTCTAATACCAGTGTATGACAATTATCCTTACTGTACTGGCCTACCTTGTGGTGCTTATATGTATTCTCTAACTCAATGCAAATTGCAGTGCAATATTATATGAGTAATAGAATATTTTGCCCCTACTTTTTCTGATCTCTAGGTTGCTTTTTTTCAATAAAACGGAAATTCTGAAATTATATGATTATTTGCAGTGGTTTAATTGTGAGCTCATTGAACAACCATTACAGAGTATGGGGACTAATGTTACTGAGGTAAATAATGATTGCAAAAACTAAATCTGTAGACTGTCACTGAGGTGGACATCAGGTGAAATACTTTTACTATGGCTCAGTGCTTTTTAATCTTGGGCAGACATAATACATGTGCAACTTCTGCAGCTGTACAAGGGCATAGTTGGCAAGGGGTCCCCCCACCTTCACTTTAAAAGCAGCTTCCTACTGTCTAATAGATTGTAAGGGACTTAGCTAATCAATTTAATGGCTCACAATTACTGTTGAATTGGTGGAGACACATAAACGAGGTGCTCTATGATGAGCTATTCTAGAACAATAGGTTCATATACTGTTTTTGCACAGGGATCCTCTGCTGTCTGTGTCCGTCGTGTTTTATTTAATAGGATATAAGATTGCTCAATAACTTCAGTTAAATAACAACGTATGATCATATGATTGTTGTGGTAGCCCTAGCCTTACACTAGCACTACAGAACATACAGGAGAATCCAGCACTCATCAGACATAGTCACAATACACAACAATTACATACGTCCCAGGTGACGTTTTCTCTGATAGAAGACGTTCTCTTTCCTCATCTTCATCAATTGACCCAGACCCCCATGAACGCTTTATCCAGCCACGACCCATCTCTGCAGATTTTGCTGTCAGGTTCCTCACTATCACGATGGGTGGGTGGACCCACTGGGCCGTACCGCCGTAGCAGGATAGCAGCTGGCCAACAGGATACCAAGTAAATGTCTATAGTTCGAAAAAGGGTACCTGTGGTAATTCAGACAGTAGCGATGGTTAGGCTCGGATAGGACCTTAGCAGCAGGCAGACACCAGGTGCGGTGTAAGACAGCAGGCGTAGTGTACGGCACAACATGACTCCAACTCTCTATGACACAGGAACAAGGTAGAATGGGATACAGGATACAGGTAGCAGGTACAGGAACACTGGGAACTGGAAAACACTACGGGACCATTTGCAAAGACTAACACGGGTAAACACAACAATGCTCAGGCAATGAAGGAAGGGGCAGGGCCTTTCTATAATCCAGGGTGATTATGGGTTAATTTGACCTACTATTCAGGTGCGCGCTCGCCCTTTAAGGCCGGGCATGATCACTGATCGGTCACTGATCCACGGCTGTGGCCGTCGGTGGGTGAGTAATCCCGACGGTCCACGGCCATGAGTGTCACACACTTTTCCATCATCTATCCCAACTTCTCAACATAAAGGCTCTGTTCTGTTGCCCTAACTGCGTCAGCCTGATGCTAGCTCCAGCACTGTGTGTGCTGTGCTTCCCAGAGCCCCCAAATACTATAAAGCATAGATGATAGTGACATAACTATTTTAACACCAAAAATATTATTTCTATTAAGTTAGTTACCCCCAAAAAAACTAATGCCGCAGACATAGTGCCCCCCAAAATAATTGTGAACAGACAGTGCCCCTGACTGTAATTACTGCCATAAATAGCGCCCAATAATTGTGCACAGATAGTGCCCATGACAGTAATTAGTGCCTCCAACATTAATGGTGCCAGGCAGATAGTGCCTCAACGGTATTAGTGTCCCCAATAATAACCATACCAAGCAGATAGTTCTCTTGTCAGTAATAGTGCCACACAGTGCAAACCAAAAATATTGGTGCTCAGCAGATATTGCTCCACATGGGTTCCCCAAAGGTCCCCCAAAAGCAATAGTCCCGCCAAGCATAGTAACAAATAAAACACTCACCTAACCCCAATTTACAGGCCACCTCCATCCTGTAGTCACGTTAACATTATCACGCCTGCCTACGCTGGAAACCTGCCCTTTTGTAGGTCAGCTTAAAGTGGGCTGTGGCCTCCCAAGTTCCATTGCAGTTTTCAAATGCATCCCGAATGACACAGAAAAAGTTGAAAGCGGCGCTTGCAACTGACACCCAATCTGCTCAGGACTTGTCGGTGATCAACCTATTTATTGCGATCGACAGGTCATCCACCCAGGAACTATATAAATTTAACTAGCCAATAACTAAGCAACACAGTGGGTGGTCTAAGGCTGCCCCTTTAAGAGCGGGCACGAGCGTGCGCGCGCACCCTACGGGACCCGGCCGAGGTGAGCGCTGGCGTCTCCTGAGGAGGAGACTGGGGCCAGCGCTCGCAGACCCATTGCTACGGCCGTCAGGAGGTGAGTGACCCTGACGGCCCGCGGCCATGGACATGACAAACATTAATGTGTGAGTATGTGTCTGCACATCATGATCTATCAAGATCACTATGTGCTGTGTAAATGAATGGGGAGAAGTGTATGACGCTGATTGGTCGCTGTTTGGTCAGCATCATACACTTCTGTCCACAACGCCCACTTGGTCAAAAAGTAAAAACACGCCCAGTTGGGCATTAAGAAAGTCATTAGCATAAATCTAAAATAGGTCATAACTTAGTCAAAAATGATAGTTTTTCTAAATAAAAAACACTGCTGTAATCTACATTACAGCGCCGATCACATTATGTAGAAGATATGGCACTTATAATGTGGTGACAGAGCCTCTTTAACCGCATAAGGATTTATAAAAAAGTTAACGTGATTACTATGAAGATACTTGAAAATATGGCAGCCCTGGATATCCTCCTCCCAGTCACCTAACATATTATGTCACATTGCTCTGTGATTTGATCTTTGTTCTGTACTATTGGGTCACTGTATATTAGGGATGTCACGATACCAGAATTTGGACTTCGATACCGATACTTCGTTTAGTATTGCGATTTCGATATCAATTCGATACTTTGCCAACAGTAATAATAAAAAAAGTTCTTCCATTTTCTGATGTGAGGCGCGTGGTGTAATAATGATGAATTTAACCTCCACGTGCCTCACATTAATAGTAATTAACCCCATCATGTTTCTCAATCATAATGGGTTAATATGTGAGGTACATGATGGGGTTAATTACTATTAATGTGAGGCACGTGGAGGTTAAATTCATCACAATAAGCAGTTTTTATTTTATTTTTTTACAGCGTACACATCATAAATGCCGCTAAAAATTGTTGTGCAAGTTATTACGGCCGCGCCAATACTGAATGTGTGTATATTTTATGTATTGAGTGTAATGGCAGGAAGGAGGTGAAGGGAACAAGTGAGCCCTAATCTACCCACCGCCCTGTCCCTGCCTACTTGCAACGACCCGCCCTAGGCGACGGGGTACAACTTGGCGGCGGTCCCTACGCTGACTAAGTGCAAGGGGATACAAACAGGGAACAAGCAAGGGAAGGGGCAGTAGCCCACGGAACACCGTGAGGACACGGAGTGGTGAACGAGCCAGTCAGGATCAGGATGTAATGAAGTATACAAACGCAGAGCGAAGCAGGACAAGCGGAAGCTGCAGCAAGGCTGAAGCAAGGCTGAAGCAGGCTGGAGCAAGGCTGTAGCAAGGCCAGGAAACCAGGAAGAATCACAAGCAATGAGGAAGAGAAAACGGCAGGTATAAATGGACAGGGGGCAGAGCTAACTCCGACTGACCGGGCCGCGATAGGCTCTCCCACTCCTGAGCCTGCCACCCTGATTGGTGGGAGCCGGTGTCAGTCTAAGAGGTCTGGCCTTAGGTGTCGATTGATTAATCCTGGGAGTATCCACAGACGTAGTGCCTGGCAGATCCTTTACAGTACTCCCCCTTTTATGAGGGGCCACCGGACCCTTACTAAGAGGACCCAGTTTAGTGGGGAAGAGAAGGTGGAACCTCCTGACCAATACCCCAGCGTGAACATCTCGAGCCGGTACCCAAGTCCTCTCCTCCGGCCCGTATCTTCTCCAATGGACCAGGTACTGGAGGGAGCCCTGGATCATCCTACTGTCCACAATCTTGGCCACCTCGAATTCCACCCCCTCAGGGGTGAGAACGGGAACAGGAGGTTTCCTCGAGGGGGACCAGGACGGGGAGCAGCGTTTAAGGAGGGAGGCATGAAAGACGTTGTGTATGCGAAATGATGGGGGCAGCTCCAGACGGAAGGATACAGGGTTGAGGACTTCAATGACCTTATAAGGCCCAATAAATCGGGGAGCAAACTTCCTGGACGGGACCTTAAGGCGCAAGTTCCTAGACGACAACCACACCAGATCTCCGACGACAAACCGGGGGTTAGCAGAACGTTTTCTATCAGCCTGAATCTTTTGTACGCTCTGGGACGCCTCTAGGTTCTTCTGAACCTGGGTCCAGACTGTGCACAGTTCCCGATGAACGTCCTCTACCTCGGGATTATTGGAACAACCAGGAGAAACGGAGGAGAACCGTGGATTAAATCCGAAATTACAGAAAAACGGGGAGACCCCTGACGAGTTACTGACCCGGTTATTCAGGGAAAATTCGGCGAGGGGAAGGAATGAGACCCAATCAAATTGACAGTCAGAGATGAAACACCTTAAATATTGTTCCAGGGATTGATTAGTCCTTTCCGTTTGGCCATTAGTTTCGGGATGGAAGGCGGAGGAGAAGGACAGATCAATCTCCAACTTTTTACAAAAAGCTCTCCAAAATAAGGAAACAAATTGTACCCCTCTGTCAGAAACGATATTGACTGGGGCCCCATGGAGACGCAGAATGTGTTTAACAAACAAAGAAGCTAACGTCTTGGCGTTAGGTAGTTTCTTAAGGGGCACAAAGTGGCACATCTTGCTGAAGCGATCTACTACCACCCACACCACCGACTTGCCCTGAGATGGAGGCAAATCGGTGATAAAATCCATGGAGATATGGGTCCAAGGTCTCTGGGGAATGGGCAAAGAACGTAGTAAGCCCGCAGGTCGGGACCTAGGGGTCTTGGACCTAGTACAAACCTCACAAGCGGTGACGTAAGCCCTAACGTCCTTAGGCAACCCAGGCCACCAATAGTTTCTGGTAATGAGGTGTTTGGTACCCAAGATGCCAGGATGACCAGATAGTGCGTAGTCATGGTTTTCCCTGAGTACCCTTAGCCGGTATTGCAGGGGGACAAACAGCTTGTCCCCAGGGAGGTTCCCGGGAGCTGAACCTTGATCAGCCGCAATGTCAGAGGCTAAATCAGAACCAGTGGCAGAAACGATTATACCAGGGGGTAAAATACAAGCAGGATCCTTCTCAGAAGGAGGATTGGCCATGAAACTACGTGACAGTGCATCAGCCTTAATATTTTTGGACCCAGCCCTATAGGTAACCAAGAAGTTAAATCTGGTAAAGAATAGCGCCCATCGAGCTTGTCTAGGATTAAGCCTCCGGGCAGATTCTAGGAAAACCAGATTCTTGTGGTCAGTAAGGACCGTTACCTGGTGTCTGGCCCCCTCCAGGAAGTGACGCCACTCTTCAAAAGCCCATTTAATGGCTAAAAGTTCACGGTTGCCAATATCATAGTTACTCTCCGTGGGCGGAGTGAGGACATCAGCACCCTTGCGAGTGAGGTCCGTAAGAGGTTTAGCGACGACCGAGAAGTTGGCAATAAATCTCCTGTAATAGTTAGCGAACCCCAAAAAACACTGTAGCGCCTTCAGGGAGGCAGGTTGGACCCATTCCGCCACAGCCTGAACCTTGGCAGGGTCCATGCGGAATTCATGAGGAGTGAGGATTTGACCCAAAAATGGTATCTCCTGTACCCCAAACACACATATTTCGGTTTTCGCAAACAGATTATTTTCCCGGAGGACCTCGAGGACCTTCCTGACATGCTCCACGTGGGAGGACCAGTCCTTGGAAAACACCAGTATGTCATCAAGGTACACTACAAGAAAATTTCCCAGGTAATCTTTCAGAATTTCATTAATAAAATTCTGGAAGACAGCAGGGGCATTACACAACCCAAAGGGCATGACCAGGTATTCGAAATGACCTTCAGGCGTGTTGAACGCAGTCTTCCACTCATCCCCCTCTTTGATGCGGATAAGGTTATACGCCCCCCGTAGATCGAACTTAGAGAACCATTGGGCCCCCTGAACCTGATTAAAAAGATCCGGAATCAAAGGAAGGGGATACTGGTTCCTTACTGTGACCTTATTCAAGTTCCGATAGTCAATGCACGGCCTAAGACCACCATCCTTCTTCCCCACGAAGAAGAAGCCAGCACCTACAGGAGAAGTCGAGGGGCGAATGAAACCCTTGGCCAGGCATTCTTGGATATACTCCCTCATGGCTTCACGTTCAGGACATGAAAGATTAAATATCCTACCCTTAGGAAGCTTAGCACCTGGTATCAAATTGATGGCGCAATCGTAATCTCTATGAGGGGACAACACCTCGGAGGCCTCCTTAGAAAAAACATCAGCGAAGTCCTGAACAAACTCAGGTAGCGTTTACACCTCCTCACGGGGAGAAATAGAGTTAACCGAAAGACATGACGTCAGGCATTCACTACCCCATTTGGTGAGATCCCCAGTATTCCAATCAAACGTGGGATTATGCAGCTGCAACCAGGGAAGACCTAATACCAGATCGGACGATAATCCCTGCATCAACAGTACAGAGCACTGCTCCAAATGCATGGAGCCAACAAGGAGTTCAAAAACAGGAGTATGCTGAGTAAAATAACCATTAGCAAGAGGAGTGGAGTCGATACCCACTACCGGGACAGGATAAGGCAAATCAATAAAAGGCATTTTTAGAGACATAGCAAATTCCACAGATATGATATTAGCAGATGAGCCTGAATCCACGAAGGCACTGCAGGTGGCAGACCGGCCAGCAAACGAGACCTGAAAGGGAAGCAAAATTTTATTGCGTTTCATATTAACGGGAAATACCTGTGCGCCCAAGTGACCTCCCCGATGATCACTTAGGCGCGGAAGTTTTCCGGCTGCTTATTCTTGCGCCTGGGACAGGTGTTCAGTTGATGCTTGTCATCCCCACAATAGAAGCAGAGACCATTCTTCCTGCGGAACTCTCTACGTTGCCGAGGGGACAAGGAGGCCCCGAGTTGCATAGGTACCTCCGAGTCTTCCGTGGAAGAGCGAGGAGACGGGACCTCGGGGGGAATCGCAGGGAAGTCAGAGGGGAAAACACTGAAACGTTCAAGCTGACGTTCCCTGAGACGTCGGTCAAGTCGTACTGCTAGGGCCATAACCTGGTCTAGGGAGTCAGAAGAGGGGTAGCTAACAAGCAGATCCTTCAGGGCGTCAGATAATCCTAACCTAAACTGGCACCTTAGGGCCGGGTCGTTCCACCGAGAAGCTACACACCACTTTCTAAAATCAGAACAGTATTCCTCAACAGGTCTCCTACCCTGACGTAAGGTCACCAGCTGACTCTCGGCTAAGGCAGTCCTGTCAGTCTCGTCGTAAATGAGTCCGAGGGCAGAGAAAAAACGATCAACGGAGGAAAGTTCAGGGGCGTCAGGAGCCAAGGAGAAGGCCCACTCTTGGGGCCCTTCCTGGAGTCGGGATATAATGATTCCCACCCGCTGGTTCTCGAAACCTGAGGAGTGAGGTTTTAGACGGAAGTAAAGTCTGCAACTCTCCCGGAAGGAGAGAAAAGTCTTACGGTCCCCTGAGAACCGGTCAGGTAACTTGAGGTCAGGTTCTAGAGGTGAGGTGAGGGGTACTACTATGGCAGCGTCAGACTGGTTGATCCTCTGAGCCAGGGCCTGGACCTGTAGGGAGAGGCCCTGCATCTGCTGGGTCAGGGTCTCAAGGGGGTCCATGATAGCGTCAGCGTAGGAGAAATGGTAGACTAGGTATGGGCTTGTGATTATGTAATGGCAGGAAGGAGGTGAAGGGAACAAGTGAGCCCTAATCTACCCACCGCCCTGTCCCTGCCTACTTGCAACGACCCGCCCTAGGCGACGGGGTACAACTTGGCGGCGGTCCCTACGCTGACTAAGTGCAAGGGGATACAAACAGAGAACAAGCAAGGGAAGGGGCAGTAGCCCACGGAACACCGTGAGGACACGGAGTGGTGAACGAGCCAGTCAGGATCAGGATGTAATGAAGTATACAAACGCAGAGCGAAGCAGGACAAGCGGAAGCTGCAGCAAGGCTGAAGCAAGGCTGAAGCAGGCTGTAGCAAGGCCAGGAAACCAGGAAGAATCACAAGCAATGAGGAAGAGAAAACGGCAGGTATAAATGGACAGGGGGCGGAGCTAACTCCGACTGACCAGGCCGCGATAGGCTCTCCCACTCCTGAGCCTGCCACCCTGATTGGTGGGAGCCGGTGTCAGTCTAAGAGGTCTGGCCTCAGGTGTCGATTGATTAATCCTGGGAGTATCCACAGACGTAGTGCCTGGCAGATCCTTTACATTGAGACTTATTTTAATGTTTATTGTAAAAAAAAGTGTATGTGTATTTAACTTAACTTTATGTTTTGACTTTATTTTTTAAACTTTAATGTACTGGCATATATCTATATTACAGTACATTAGCCTCTGTACTGATAGTACACAGGCAGTTGTTAGGACATACCTCAGTATGCCCTAACAACAGGAAATATGGTAAGACAGCCCTGGGGTCCTTCAATGGAGCCTGGGCTGTCTGCCCATATATGGTGTGTCCCTCAATCGCGTCACAGGAATTCCCTGTGACTTTTCCAAGGGGCATCCTCCCTTCTCATTTTCCCCTGAATGCTGCAGTCCGCTTTGATGGCAGCATTCACGGGAATAATGGCGGAGATGAGAGGTTTCTCTGACCTCCGCCGTTATAGAGCGGGGCTGCGGCTGTGTAATACAGTCATTGCCCCGCTCCTGACATTAAGTGCGCGCGCGGTCAGGATGAGGTGATGCGGCCGGCGCTGCACTAATGAGCAGGGGTTCAGGCACGGAGGACAGAACATGGGGGTGTTTTGCAGTGCCCCCGCCATGTTCTGTTTTCAGTACCGCCGCTCATTAGTGCAGCGCCGGCCGCATCACATCATCCTGACCCCGCGCACTTGTTATCAGGACTCAGGAGCGCGGCAATGACTGTATCACACTGCCGCAGCCCCGCTCTCATACATTCATGTGTTACAATACTGAACTGTGCGGCCGCACAGCTAAGTATCGAAATACATGAAATAACGGTATCGAACCGTTTGGGGATGCAGAGTATCGAAACAGTATCGAAGTTTCGATGCATCGTGCATCGCTACTGTATATTATGGTCCTGCTCTGCACCCTCTTCATACAGATGGCTTTAAATGTCAAACTGATTCGAAATACTGTTGTCTATATTTTGATTCTTGAGAGGTATTCCCTGACTTCCACTATTGCTTTAAGATCTGTTGTTATACATTACTAGTTGTAGTTTTTATTTTTATTGATAGTTTTTGTTGCAGATGTTTATATATCCGTATAGTATATGACATTTCGCTTCTTTATAACTGTAAATTAAGTCCAAGCTGAAGTGGTGGTTCTTAGGATGACAACCAAGTAAGACTACTAATTATTCTGAGCTAGATCATAGGGAGTATGGACTTTCAAAAGAAAGTCAATTTGCACCCTGTCAAGTACGCCTGTCATAGGTGTATTAATAACAGCGGTTAAGAGAGACATGGTACACCTCAAGTTTAACTCTACCAACACAGGCTCTGCACATTCCAATCTCACTAGTGTAGAAATAGATTCCCTTGGTGAATTATCCCATGTCACCAGTATAACTATTAAACCAGCCAATAAGGGAGGGGCGTTTGTAGTAATGGACAGCCCCAACATATGTTAATGAGATTAGGAGACAACTAAGTGACACTAAAGTGTATAAACAGATTCCCTATGACCCTAAATTTAAAATAAGTAAAAAAACTAAAAACAATCTTGATGAGGCCAAAAAAGGTGGGATAATCGACGATGATTTACGCCAATATCTAACCGTTGACCAACCAAGACCCCTGTCATATATGTATTACCAAAAATACATAAATCATTGATCCATCGTACAGGCCGTCCCATTGTGTCCGGGACTGACTATCTTTTGCCATATTTCTATCTTTCTGGACAAAGTTCTCAGATACTAGGGCGATAGGAGCCACCTCTTAGAATAGAGACACAACCGATTTTTTTATTTTTTTACTAAAGTCAATGAGGTTACCATACCCCCACATGTTAAAACAGTACTGGTGTTGCTTGATGTAACTAGCCTTTATACTATTAGTAATCATACAAGGGGTCTCTAAATATTGAACATTTTCTTAATTTGGTTGAATTTACCCAGAATTGTCACTTTTCTTTTACAGCTTCTTAATGTCATCCTGAGGTGTAACTATTTCTTGTTTGGTGATGATTTATATTACCAATTGCAGGGGACCGCAATGGGGTCCAATATGGTGCCCACTTACGGCAATATCTACATGTGTACACCCGAGGAGGCTTGCGTCTTTGTATTCCACCACTTCAGGCATGTCCTGAGGTGGTGGAAGTACATAGATGATGTCTTCTTGATTTGGACAAGTTACTTAACGACGTTATTTGACTTTCACACTTATCTAAACTCTATCAATGAGATGGTTAAATTCACACTGGTCCATTCTGAGACAGAGATCTAGTTCCTCGATGTCCTAGTCAAACTCAGTGAGGGACACTTTATAACTGAACTCTGACCGTAAGTAATAACTTACGTTTTTTTAGCAGCAACCACCCCAGGAAAATAATGAGTCTGACGACCAGTCAACAGATGTGGGTAAAGAGGATAGTCAGTGACACTGACAAGACAGGACAGACCCTTGTGACTATGATAAAGAGGTTAAGAACATGTGAATATCCCCCGCAATTTCAGAATATACATCGAAAGGTTGTAACAGATATTAAGAGGGATGTGTTCCTGACACTGAGGGGCCCTAAACCCAGGTCTGACCATATACCCTTTATATCCATGTACACTGAGATTAGTTATCTGATAGCTGTTATTCAACAACATTGGCGCATGCTGGGCAATTGTTTGAACCATGTTCCTGAATTTAATAGACCACCTGTAAAGGATTTGCCAGACACAGCTTCTGTGTCGACGCCCGTGGTTAATCAGTCTGCATCTGCTCCTAGGTCTGATAGAGTGACTCGATCTGCTAACACTCAGGCTGGTAGGCTGAGGAGTGGGAAAACCTATCACAGCCTGGCCAGACGGAGCTAGCTCCCACCCTCGGTCTATTTATACCTTCATTTCCTGCTCTTCCTTTGCCTGTGATTCTATCTTGTTTCCTGGCTCTGCTGTCCCAGCTATTACTATTGACCTTTGCTTCATTGACCCTGGCTTTACTGACTACGCTCCTGCTCTGCGTTTGGTACCTCGTACACTCCTGGTTTGACTCGTTCACTACTCTTGTTGCTCACGGTGTTGCCGTGGGCAACTGCCCCACTTCCCTTTAGCTTCTGTGTACCCTTGTCTGTTTGTCTGTCGTGCACGTATTAAGCGTAGGGACCGTCGCCCAGTTGTACGCTGTCGCCTAGGACGGGTCGTGCAATTAGGCAGGGACTGAGTGGCGGGTAGATTAGGGCTCATCTGTCTGTCTCCCTACCCCGAGATTACACCACCTCTGTTCTCCTATCGCAGGTCCGCAAGCCTAAGAGACATATTTGTGAAGGCTGACACTGGCTCCTTTAGCGTAAGTAAGCAAACTTGCCTCAAACAACTGAAATTGGGTTGTTTCCCTTGTGTCAGTTGTGTTAACTGTAGACTTATGTACAAGGGATCTACCCTTGTATGCCCAGTGACAAAAAAGATTTACCAGACATTACATGACATATTACGTAGTGTATGTTTTACAGTGCCCACGCGCACTCATTTACATTGGAGGAACTACACTCGTCTTGAAAACAAGGCTAACACAGTTATGCCATATTGAAAAAGAGATTGGACATAACAGTGTCCAAGCATTTTTCTGATATGGGACACAATGAGCAACAACTGAGATTCTGGATACCGGACAATATTCCTCCACAAAGGAGAGGAGATAATAGGACCAAACTACTCAAGATCAGAGAATTACAGTGGATCGAGAGGCTTAACACCCTTAAACCTTATGGCCTCAATTTGGATTTTGTAATGGGTGGGTGTAACGTTGGGTTCGTGGACCCACTGGTCCATACCGCCTTGGCGGTATCGCAGCTGGCCAACAGGGCGCAGGTTACAGTCTATAGTTTGTATAGGGCACCTGTGGCAGCTCGGACAGTAGCAAGGCAGGCTCGGCTGGGACTAGGCAGCAGGTAGACGTCAGGCGTGGTGTAGCAGGACAGGCGTGGTGTACAGCACAGTACGACTTCAGCTCAGCACGGCACTTGACCAGGATATCACGGGATACAGGTAACAGGATACAGGAACAGGGAACACTGGGAACTAGGTAACACTAGGAGACCATTTTCATAGACAAAGTTAGGGTACGACAACAATGCTCAGGTGTGGGAGGAAGGGGCTGGCCCCTTCTTATAGTCCAGGGTGCTATGGGCTAATTAAACATAAAAGTCTGGTGCGCACGCTGCCCATTTAAGAGCGGGCACGAGCGCGCGCACCCTATGGGACCCAGCCGAGGTGAGCGGAAGTGGAGGAGGAGACTGGGGCCAGCGCTCGCAAATCCAGGACTGCGGGCGTCAGGAGGTGAGTGAGCCTGACGGCCTGTGGCCATGGGCATGACAGTGGGTTGGAATGGGGTCCGCTTGTCCCTGACACACAGGATCCACCTGTAAACTATCACATCTAAGTTCATAACTTAGATGTGATAGTTTAAATATGGATCCTGCGTATCAGAAACATGCAGTTCCCGCCGAAACTGAACCCATCAGCTTCGCGGGCTGACAGATTCAGTGAATAGCAGCTGTATCTAAAAAAAAGTTAAAAATATTTTTTAATAATAGTATTTACAAAGTTACACAACACACTGATACACCTTTTTATTATAGGGGCTGTATAGATGTACTGAGCTTTGTTCTGGTGGTGTATATATGTACTGAGCTTGGTTTTGCTGCTGTATGTATGTACTGAGCTTTTGTTTTGCTGTTATATATATATATATATATATATATATATATATATATATATACATGTACTGAGCTTTGTTCTGGTGTTGTATATATGTAATGAGCTTGGTTACGGAGCCGTATATGTCAGAGCTTGGTTCTGATGCTGTGATTATATAGGATATATTTATAATAACAAAATTGCAGGGCAGATGGAATTGATTTCAATTCATTGTATATTTAATGTGAACTCTGGTAGTTTTCACCCCTTGAACTGCAACCATGACCTGACAATATTTCCAAATGTATGTTTTTTTCAGATGCAGCAAAATCTATAAAATCAACTTTGAAAATGACGCACGCATTATGCTAATTACTCATTAAAGTGTCATGGGGCGGTGCCGCTATCCTGAAGAGTCACATAGTCCTGCCTCCAAACCCACCTTCCCATGTTTGATTGACATCCCCCTGGCTGATACAACTTTCTCAGATGCGCCATTGCCTTGTACTATTGGGCACGCACTGTGCAGCGAGGTGTACTCTGGCCGGCTTCATCGCTGCACCGCGAATGCCAGGGGAGTACTACAAGGCAACGGTGCAAGAGTTTGAGGAGGCTGATAGTGATGCAGAACAGCCAGGGGGTTGTCAATCAAAACATGGGGGACGCCATTTCAATTTTCGCCTCAGGCAGCAGAAAAGCTAGAATCGGCCCTGCCTATGTTCCACCACAAAATCAAAGTCCTGTAATGCTAGGAACCAACGTGTTACCCTAGAATTATTTCCCTTATTTTGACTCATCCAATGGTGCATGGTCTGAGACAAGCTTGAACTTTTTGCCAAGCAGCTAATATCTTAAAGAGTCTAGTGCCCACTTGATTGCCAGTCACTCTCTTTCTACAATAGAGTAATTTTTCACACATGAGTTGAGTTTTCTGTTCATGTACATTACTGGTGATCTTCTCCATTGATTTCCTGAGACATGACAGCCCTTAGCCCAACATCTGATGCATCGGTTTATATTATAAACTCTTACTTAAAGTCTGGTGCTGTCAACACTGGCTGTCTACATAAGGCCATTTTCAACTCTTTAAATGATTTTTCTGCCTCAGCGGACAATTGTATCATTACAGACTTTTTACAAGTTCAGACAAAGGAGCTGCAATACTGGCAAAGTTGGGCACAAACTGTCGGTAATACGCAATGATGCCCAAGAAAGCCCTCAATAGCTTTTTCGTAAGAGGACGTGGCCAATCTTGTATTGCCTCTACCTTATTGACTTGAGGTTTAATCATAGCTCTTCCTACAACGTAGCCCAAGTACTTAGCATGTTCCATGCCAATGGCACACTTTTCTGAGTTGGCAGTAAACCCAGGTTTTGTAATTCCACCTGAATCTTACTTAAATGGCTTTTCCAATCTAGGCTAAAGATCACAATGTCATCTAAG
Source organism: Rhinoderma darwinii (assembly GCF_050947455.1). Classification (NCBI taxonomy): domain Eukaryota; kingdom Metazoa; phylum Chordata; class Amphibia; order Anura; family Rhinodermatidae; genus Rhinoderma; species Rhinoderma darwinii. Next base: position 342,753,531 of record NC_134687.1, read on the forward strand.
TAGGCCGCTGCAAATTCCTTGTGTGGAATCAATATTTCATTCATTGCCCTTTAAATCGTGGATGAGGCTCCTTTCAACCCAAAAGGCATCCTGATATACTGAAAACACCCATCAGAAGTCGAAAAAGCATTTATTAACTCGTGCCTCTATTGCCAAAAGTATTTGCCAAAACCAATTTGTGAGGTCCAGAGTTGTTATGTTTCTAGCTGGTCCTAACCTTACAATTAGTTCATCCATCTGGGGCATAGGGTAGGCATCCATTTTTGAAACCTCATTAATTTTCCAAAAATCATTAAAGAAGCACCAGCTTCCATTTGGTTTAGGGACTAATACAATTGGGCTAGAAGATTCACTTTTGGATTTTTCCATTACTCGTAAAGATAACATTCTCTGGACTTCTTGTGAGACAGCCCATCTGCGGGTTTCTGGAATTCTGTAAGGTTTTACCTTCACTTTTGTCTGTGGCCCCGTAATGATATCATGTTCAATAACATTAATGCAACCTGGCAAGCTAGAGAACATGTCCTTATTGTGTTGCAAAAATTACTTATGCTCCTGTTTTTGAGAACAAGACAAGATATCAGGAACTGTCACCTTATGGAATTCTGGGTGAGGAACAGAAGCAGAGCAAACCAGTGTGATCAGTGACTCCCTTTCTCTCCAAGGCTTAATCAAGTTTACATGATATATTTGCACTGCTTTCCTTTTGACTAGCTGATGCACTCTATAATTTACATGTTCAACTTTTTACAGGATCTCAAAAGGTCCCTGCCACTTAGCCAAGAACTTGCTCTCAACGGTAGGCACCAGTAGTAATATGGTGGCTGGCTTGAACCTCCTAACTCTAGCAGAGCGATTGTATACACTTCTTTGAGCTTGTGGGCGCTCACTATTGGCATTACTTTAGAAATTATTTCCTGCATTTGTGCAATATGATCGGGTAGCAGAATCTAGCAAACTACCAAAATTTACCCATGTCATCTAGCAGATTTGACTAATGGTCCCACTATATCCATGACAATCCACTCAAATGGCATCTCGATGACAATTTCAATTTCTTTATAGCAACCAGGCCAATAGAACCTCTGAAAGATACGCTCCCTGGTCTAATCTGTAGCTAGATGACCCCCCCCCCCAACACGAGAATGAGCCATATCTAACACTATTTTTCTATAGGCCCCTGGGACCACTAATTATTCCAGAACTTTATTGTTAGCTTTGGTAAACCAGATTGTTGTGAACTTCAAAATAAGGATACCGTTTGTCAGCTCCTGGCCCTTGGGGAACACCATTTAGAACATTCACATATTCTAAAGCATTTTTTAGTGTGGGAACTTGCAACTGAGCAGTCCCAAAATTAACCCGAGACACCTCAAGATCTGCCAGGGCTGGTTCAGACTCTGTGGTCTCAGCTTCATCTCCTACCAGAACAGCAAGGGGAAAATTATCAGTGAGGATTTCCTCTACCATTTCAGGCGTGCATTTAATTATTCACAGGTTCATACACAGAAGACCCCACATTAGCATTGCTAGCATTAGGAACATTGGGAGATTTACTCCACAGCTCCCAGAAAAAAGGAAAATCACGTCCTATTATGACTGCATGCATTAAGTCTTTTACAATGCCCACTTTGTAAAAGACATTACCACATTCAGTCTCTATAATCACTTGAGCAATGGGATAGTCCTTAACATCCCCATGTACACACATCACCCCCATTCCTTTTTCAGCGGCACAAAACACATCGGAAAGATTATCCCTAAGAAAGGTTACCAAGCTCCCTGAATCCAGGAGGTTTGCTGTAGTTTAGTTTCCAAAAGTGCTTAGTAACTTAAGTTGGGACCTAACAAATCATTTTGAGAAAAATGGTTCATTACGCTGTTATTTTATATTTTTTTAGATATTTGAATAAATTATTTTTTCTTTTTGTTTTTATTATAGATTATACTATGAATGAAGAATATTTGTAAGGATGGTATCCCGGACTGGATTATAGTACCGCACTGAATCAAATAATTCTCATTTCCGTGCCATGTGAACCTCCCCCATGAGGGGTCATAATTAAATGTATCAATAAATATGAGTATAGTAATCAATCAATCCTTGGTCCCTCAGGGGCTGTGCAAATAGACATGGCATCCGCAAACCATTCTTGCTAAATTTGAGCTCCAAAAGCCAAATGGCGCTCCTTCCGTTCTAAGCCCTGATGTGTGTCCAAACAGTTGTTTATGAACACATGTGGGGTATTGTTTTACTCGGGAGAAATTGCTTTACAAATGTTGTGGTGTTCTTCCTCCTTTAGTCCTTGTGGAAATGAGAAAAAGTTAGCTAAACCTACATTATCTTTGAAAAAATGTAGATTTTCATTTTTACGGCCTATTTCCAATAATTTCTGCAAAAACCCTGTGGGGTAAAAATGCTAACTATACCCCTAGATCATTTCCTTGGAGGGGTGTAGTTTCCCAAATGGGGTCACTTTTGGGGGATTTCTACTGTTTTGGCACCGCAAGAGCTGTTCAAACCTGACATGGTACCTAAAATATATCCTAATAAAAAGGAGGCCCGAAAATCCAATAGGTGCTCCTTTGCTTCTGAGGCCTGTGCTTCAGTCCATAAGCGCACTAGGACCACATGTGGGATATTTCTAAAAACTCCAGAATCTGGGCAATAAATATTGATTTATGTTTCTCTGGTAAAACCTTCTGTGTTACAAAAAAAATGGATTAAAAATGAATTTCTACAAAAAAAAAAGAGATTTGTAAATTTCACCTCTACTTTGCTTTAATTCCTGTGAAACGTCTAAAGGGTTAAGAAACTTTATAAATGCTCTTCTTATAATACGTTGAGGGGTGACGTTTTTAAAATGGGGTGACTTATTGGGGGTTTCTAATATATAAGGCCCTCAAAGCCACTTCACAACTGAACTGGCCCCTGTAAAAATAGCCTTTTGAAATTTTCTTGAAAATGTGAGAAATTGCTGCTAAAGTTCTAAGTCTTATAACGTCCTAGAAAAATAAAAGAATGTTCAGAAAACGATGCCAATCTAGACTAGACATGTGGGGGATGTTAATTAGCAACAATTTTGTGTATTATAACGGCCTGTCTTACAAGCAGATACATTTAAATTTAGAAAAATAAAAACTTTTGCAATTTTTCTCAAAATGTTTGTGTTTTTCAAATAAATACTAAATGTATCGTGCAAATTTTTCCATTAACATAAAGTCCAATGTGTCCCGAGAAAACAGTCTCAGAATCGCTTGGATAGGTGAAAGCATTCCGAAGTTATTACCACATAAACTGAAACATGTCAGATTTGAAAAATGAGGCTCAGTCAGGAAGGTCAGAAGTGGCCAAAGTGGGAAGGTGGTAAACAAGCTTGCTTTAGCAGGAAAATCAGAAAATAAAATGTCCTTAATGTCAGGTCAAAAGTACCAACTTGAATTCAGTGCTTCTCACCAAGCTTTGTAGGTTTAGTCCAAATGTGCTCTCTCTTTGCACCCTGGTAGGTTCAGGCTTACCAGTCACCCCTAAAGCCCGGACCCAAACTCCAGTTACTTACATTACTGAGACAACAAGCCTCAATGATACATCGGCCATCAACCACTTTACTAACTGATTATTTACAGTGTATATATATATATATATATATATATATATATATATATATATATATATATATATATATATATGATGTATTACTTACACACTGTATACTCACTGTAATGCACTTTTTATAATAATGATTTGTTATAGATTAATTGACACTGTGATGTATAACTTGTTACACAATGGTATTGCTTGAAAAAGTCTCTAGTGGACAGAGCTGAAACGTTACACTGAGGGCAATAAAGTACCCCCCATTTTTTCACTTTATTCTACAGAGTGCTGCCTAATCTTTTGCTTTCTGTATATTAGGTCCATCTGCGCAGGAGTAATGCTATTGTACTTTGTTTCTAGAAGCGACAATTAAATTAATTATTTTGAAATACATAAATGTCTGCAGCCAAATTTTGTTTTTCATTTGAATTTTTTCCTCCACGCTTTCCAAAAGCCATTTCTTTATCTTTCTGTCAACGTATCCATACGAGGAAAAAAAAAAAAAAAAGATCCAAAAATATATCTGATGCACAAATAATATCAAATCGACAGCAAAAATAACAAATGTAAATCTTTATTATCCCAATAGGGAAAACATTACCCACAAAATACAAACGTTTAAAACACAAAAAGTTAAAAACACCCCGGATAGGAATGTCCACCGTATTGTCTTCAGGTCCGAGAATGAGTCCTGGTTTCCAGGTACGACTTCCGGCCGTGACGCGGATGGTCTGGCACAGGGAGATGAGCGTGATCTGTCGTGCGCCGACTAACATCACCTCATTTGAGGTGTACTTAAGGGAGGAAGCATCTAGCATATTTCACCTCCTGACGAAGGAAGCGAAACGCGCGTCGAGGTGTTCCTCGGATCAGGTGTTTTTTCATCATGTCCATACCAGGTAAATAATTAGCTTATTTAGACACAGATTTTACCCTGCATTCCCATATATGGGTTATGTGAATTATATATACCTACCTAGCTGATCATTCTAGATTTCTGATCTTTAGGTGGAACTTTTCTAGGATTATACAATTCTCAATATTGCAACATTGTATGGCTATTTGTATGGGATACGGTGGACATTCCTATCCGGGGTGCTTTTAACTTTTTGTGTTTTAAACGTTTGTATTTTGTGGGTAATGTTTTCCCTATTGGGATAATAAAGATTTACATTTGTTATTTTTGCTGTCTATTTGATATTATTTGTGCATCAGATATATTTTTGGATCTTTGATTACTGATAGTTATAGCTGGTGGTATCATAGGTGCTCATAATACATTTTTGTTGAAAGTATCCATACAAGGGCTTATTTATGGCAGAACGAGTTGTAGTTTTTAATGGCACCATTTAATGGACAATACTGTGCTCTGTACTGGGAAACTAGTTTTTTTGGGTGGATTGGGAATAAACGATTCCTTCATTGTTTTTTGGGTTTCATTTTTACGGCATTCACCATGCGGTAAAAAACGACATGTTAACTTTATTCTGCAGGTCAATATAACCAATACCAAATTTATACTTTAACAAAGAAGATTAGTTTTGTGTTGCCATATTCTGAGCCATAACTTTTTAATTTTTCCGTTGATTGAGCAGTCTGGTCTTGTTTTTTTGCAGGGCAAGCTCCTCTTTCCGATAATTTCTTTATTTTTTCATCGACATAGCCCTATGAGGGCTTGTTTTTTGCAAGACGAGTTCTAGTTTTTAATGGCAACATTTAATGTGCCAAATTTATATATTTGTATAACTTTTTCTATGTTTTACCACTTTAACAAAAAAAATTCTGTTTTGTGTTGACGTGTTCTGCGATAACTTTTTTTTCTGTTGATTGAGCGGTCTGTTTTTTGCAAGGCAAGCTGTAGTTTTCATTGGTATTTTTTGGGGTACATGTGCCTTTATTCCATTTTTTTTTTTTTTTTTAGAAAGTTAAGGTAACCAAAAGATAGCAATTCTGGCTTTTTTTCATTTTTATTTTTACAACGTTCACAGTGTGGGTAAAAAACTTTATATTAGAATAGTTCTCACTTTTACTGACGCGGCAATACAAATTATGTTAATTATTATTCTACATTACTTTAGGGGAAAATGGGAAAAGGGCTTTTTTCCCCCTTTATTTAACGTTTTCTTTTTTTACTTTTTAAGTGATTATTGTATTGCTTGCACAATATACTGCAATACTTATGTATTGAAGTGTACTGTGCTATTTGCAGACTACTATTAAAAGGGTTTTCCCCACAATCACAAATTATCATCCACAGGATAGGTGATCATTTTCTGATCGCTGGGAGCACCAACGCTGACCGTAAGAGCGGGCTTCCCAAACCCCCAGATCCTCCTCACTGCACCCCCCGCAGTAAGCCTGCAGAGAAAATAACTTTATTCAATATATGCAAATTAGCATTTTGGAGCAACGAGGGCGTCACCGTTGCTCTAAAATGATCTATCTTCTTTCCCTTGTCCATCCCTTCTTTCATTGATTGACAGGGGTCAGGTAGTGTAATAGCCGAATTCACGCCTGACCCTTTAGTTTCCTGAACGCGCGCGTGATTCTACTTTATAATCAGCGCATGCGCAGTACATTCTTGATGTTTCACTGGTCTAATCGGCCGTACTGCGCATGCACATATTACGTCAGACTACACCCACTTCTGCTCTGCTGAGGTCCGTCTCTTCCGGATGTAGTCTGAGATAATTGGTGCATGCGCAGTACTGCTGATTAGACCGGTAAAACATCTAGTGTGTACTGCGCATGCGCCAATTATGAAGCAGAGACGCAAATTCAGGAGACTAAGGGGTCAGGCGTGAACTCGGCTATTACACTGCCTGGCCCGTCAATCAATGAAAAAATGGATGGACTGGGGAAAGAAGATAAAGCATTTTGGAGCAATGGTGACACCCTCGTTGCGCCAAAATGCTCATTTACATATATTGAATAAAGTTATTTTCTCTGCAAAGGAGGCACCCATGCGAAAAATTAAAATAACGTTACATTCAGGTGAGCCTGTCAGGTCCGTATTTCACACCGAATAACCACCTCTGTAAATTGAAAGCTGAAGGCATGCCTGGAGAGAAGTACACCACACAGAGTAATGTTGGTAGACATCCCCTCCGTCCACCAGGAGGAAGACTGAAAAAACTTTTTAGTCAGAACAAAGAAACACAGAAAAAGACACATGCCTCCAGAGAGATGTGGGAGTGCCCAAGCCCCAAACGGTTTCTCAGCTGTAACTTCTCAGACTCACTCTTCTTGCATTCCAGGGGGCGGTGTCTTCCATAGGTGTGTCTGACATGAACAAAGAACTTATTATATATCAGTATATTACACAAAGAACTGAAATGTATATACATATGTGTGAGGATAATATTTTTCAAACAATATACATGGTAATGATCCCTGAGAGTCCCCCCTAAAAATATTATTACTCTATCCCTGAGTCTTGCCTAGCAACCTACCACTGACCACTCGAACCAGGCGGGTAGGGGTTTTGGATTTCTTCACCAGCTTGAGACGAGCTACTCCTGATGAGTGACCCCCCTTTGTACCTGGACTTCCAAGGTGTCGGAGTGGTCCTAACTTCCCCTATTCTCCTCAGGATACAGGATGGTTGTCTTGATATAATCTACAAACCGCTGCTGGTTGTAATATATATATAATTAATCCAGTCTACATTTTATTAATGGTAACAATTGTCGCACTGTCACTTACCTTCTGCCAGGTTACAAGCCTCAGCGAGCACCTCCAGCTCCGCTCCTTGAGATGAACAAGAAGGTGAGAGTGGTTTCTGGGTAATTTACCTGGTGCCTCGTATCCTGTCTTGTACATACTGTATATTATGAAGTATATCTACATTACAAATTTACATTAAAAACCCATATCACATATAGATAGAACATTTCAAAGGGGTGGCGTCTTCATCCTCTAAAATAAAGCCAAATGTTATACACTTCTCCACACTCATCTGATAATCCAGAATACTTTGAGAATCTCACTTTTATCAGGTTCTGCAAATACTTGATTAATACAAAAACAAATAAAAATAAAACATTCCTAAAAACTTTACATCAAATTAACAATGTCCAGACAAGTTTTTTTGTTTTTTTTGCCTTCTCCCCCATCTAAATCTGTAAAGACCCATCTGTGAGTGACGTCCCCTCCTGTGTAACTTTGCTGGATGGAGATGGTCTTTTACACAATACCTCATATTGGGTGGAGACTACAGCACAGCTTACCCAGTGCCATATTTACTGTTCTGGAAAGATCTGGAACCATCTACACAGAAAAACCTCAAAATGTAGGTTACTCTCATACACATTTAATCTGGATTACTCATTGGGGTCTCTTACACATTTTTAGATCTCCTGAAACCAAATTAATTAACTCAAAACAAACCAAAATTGTACCTGATCAGTCCCTTCACCATTCCCCCCTTTGTGGACTCTGCGAAAGTAATGTTCAAAACTACATCTCAACATAACAAAGTCGGGCACTCTATCTGTGCGGCACTAGTTTAACCCCCTGTAATACACAACAGCCTGGAACAAAAAAAAAAGACTTTTTTCCTGACGAAAATAAATTTTATCTTTGCAATGACATAACTCATGTGTGAAATCAAAAACAAAACAATTGTAATTAGTTATTCAATAAAACCGAAAATATTATATCTGGTAATATTAATTACTGCAAACCAATAAACTGTATATAAAAATAGGGAACGGTGGGGGGCACATACATTTTCAAAACCCCGTGTCTCACAGTATCTATAGTTTAATACATCTGAATTAACATCAAAACACATTAAATCTGATCACATCATAACACATAAATATCGTAACTTTTATAAACAACAGCGCATGCGCAAAGAGAAGAAATTTATTTAGGTTTGTAGACATTACTGATATATATATATCTATCAGTGCATATTGAAATCCCTTTGTCTCATCAGCCCTGCAGACTGCACCCAGTCAGCCCCCCTCCTCCTCCCAAACACAGCATACTACAGGGGGGAGGGGGGTTATCACACACTCACTTCTCACAGCGTCTAGTCTCACAATCTTAACACTTTCAATGCCGGCAAAACAACATACGTATCTGCAATCATTCATCACACCATTGTATAGGAATTATCTACGTTCAAAACATCAAACACATAATCTGTAACAGTCCAATCTGTCGGCCACCAGCTCTATATTATGATGACGTGTTGCTTCATCAGTGAACAGCGTCCTGCACACTAGAATGGAACCTAAAAATAGAAAAGACACTACAAATGACAAAATTAACAAGGCGATTATTTCATACTGATTTGGTTGGGCCGGGCGTGGCCACATCAGGGTCAGGGGGGGGGGCAGCCTCTCCCATTGGAAACACAGTGCGCAGCTGTGAGGGGGGGGGGTTCCCACCCACAATGAGGACACACTCAACATGAGGTACGGACGCCATTACCGGGCGTCGTCTGGTCCTGTTTTCTAATACATACAATACCTTTCTTATTCCTAACTTCCTCTTCTGCAAATCCCTCTAAAGCACTTTCCATCAACTTACTACCTTCCAACTTCCCTTTGTTCTCCAGAATACCTTTTGCCCAATCTAAGGCTTGCAGCCGCCCTCCTCTATGGATTCCACACACTTCCATCAATTTCTTCATTTTACTCACATACTGCTTCCCTTCTCTTCGCTTCACTAAATCATATGCCTAACAGTCTATATTATACACGTAATTTATATAACAATTTTCGGTCAACGACTCCCAGGCCTCGCCGGAAATATTAAAATTCCTCAGTCTACAGCCTCCGGTCCGCCGAAATATAATTTTTATTTAGACTCTCCGGCCTCGCTGGAAATATTAAAATGTCACAGTCTATAGCGCTCCGGTCTGTTATATAATTTTTATTTAGACTCTCCGGCCTCGCTGGAAATATTAAAATCTCACAGTCTATAGCTCTCCGGTCAGTTATATAATCCTTTATTTAGACTCTAATTACCCAGAGGATGGTTAGTCGGGCACGACTAAGGTCTCACAGGTTTTCAACCTCACAGCGGAAAATATCACCTCTGTCGCCTGAGATAATCCAGGAAATCAACAAAAGGGTTCTACAGATCGCCACAAGACTGTCCACTAACACAGATAAGATGAAGATTTATAAAATCAATTCGCTTACCGTGTTATTGCGGAGGTGATCAAATTCCTTCAGTGGGCAACTTTGAGTCCTCTGTTTCACCCTGTGATTGTCGATTGTACGGATTTTGATATTTCCTCGAGTGAGGCCCCACGTTCGGGCGCCAAATGTCAGGTCCGTATTTCACACCGAATAACCACCTCTGTAAATTGAAAGCTGAAGGCATGCCTGGAGAGAAGTACACCACACAGAGTAATGTTGGTAGACATCCCCTCCGTCCACCAGGAGGAAGACTGAAAAAACTTTTTATTCAGAACAAAGAAACACAGAAAAAGACACATGCCTCCAGAGAGATGTGGGAGTGCCCAAGCCCCCACCGGTTTCTCAGCTGTAACTTCTCAGACTCAATCTTCTTGCATTCCAGGGGGCGGTGTCTTCCATAGGTGTGTCCGACGTGAACAAAGAACTTATTATATATCAGTATATTACACAAAGAACTGAAATGTATATACATATGTGTGAGGATAATATTTTTCAAACAATATACATGGTAATGATCCCTGACAAGCCTACACTATACTACTCTGTTGCTAGTCTGATAGGTACATTTCTTGTGACAGACTCCCTTTAAATCACATCTAGGAATATTATATATTAACCCCTAAGTTAAGAAGCTTTAGAATCATTGTTGTATTTAGGTAGCACCTTGATCCCGTAAATGTGCTGCAGTGTTCTGCACATGCTGCATTTACTAGCATTTGGCTCACCCAGCAGGTCAAAGTTCAGGGTGTGTCCCTTACGGAAGAAGGGAGCGCAAAATGATGTTATGTCAAGAGCCCAGAAATTCTATGGGCAGCCCTATAGCAGTTTGTATATATGATGATGCCTGAATACAAATTGCCTTTAGTTTCTTATTCACAAAAGACATTTTAGGTTTGAGTTTTTAAAGCTGAATAACTTTGCTTTGTCAAGTCACATTATTATGACCACCTCCTACTTTCAAGAATAAATATTGGGATGCACTCCACAATTTATTGGTGTGGTGCTAGTAGGGTAGGGACGAAAATCCCACAATATAAGGAAAGATAACCCCAGCACACACTGTGCTGGGCTTATCTTTCCTCACCTCCTACTTTTGACGTCGGCAACATGTAGCCCATGAAGGAAGTGATGTGTTGAGGGCTGGCTTTATGGGCATATAAGACGTCCCATAGGCTGTTTGAACACATATTACTTATTGTTGCCATGTGTAAAAGGGGGGATTTATCAGAGTTGCAAAAAGGGATGATTATTGGCTTTCGGGCCAAGGGTAGCAGTATTTCTCAAACAGAGCAGTTTGTGAACTGTTTGCGTGCTGCTGTGGTGAAAGTGTATTGTGAGTGGACAAATGGCACCATTAGGAATAACCGACGTAGAAACTGAAGAGCACCACGTGCCATTGATGTGGGAGTTGACGTTGGCTATGAAGGTACGTGAGGACCGAATGACATGCTACAGTGGAGCAGCTCACAGTGAAAATCAACCAGGGGGCTACCAGACGCTCCTACGCTAACAAAGATGCATCGGAAAAAAAGGCTTCAATTTGCACGGCAGTATCGAAATTGGACCACCGATTATTGGCAAAGGGGTTGCCTTCTCTGAGGAGTCACGTTTTCTGCTTCATTAAACGGATGGATATTGGCGTGTCAGGCGAGAAACATCAGAGAACAAACACCCTGCAACCATTGCTTGGAGAACACAAGCTGGTGGCGGCAGCGTTATGGTCTGGGGAATTTTTTCATGACATTCTCTGGGCCCACTCAACCATGTGGAAGGCACTATGAACCGATTTCGGTATTAATCCATCGTTGCAGATCACATCCACCCATACATGCTGCTTGTCTTCCCTGAGGAAGATAGAATCTTCCAGCAAGAAAATGTGACGTTATACATGTCGACAGTGTTTGGAAGAGCATGACCAAGACTTCCAAGTACTTCCCTGGCCCCCTGATTTGCCAGACTTGAACCCAGTTGAGCATCTGTGGGACCACCTCGATCGCCTTGTTCGCCCTATGGATCCTCCTCCACGCACCCTCCAGCAAATGTGGGATGCACTGTAGTCAGCATGGCTCCAGATACCTGAGACAGCCTACCAGCACCTTCTTACTGAGTCACTCCCAGCCCATCTAGCTGCTGACTGTGCTGCACATTGCGGTTACTCTGGATACTAGCTGGTGGTCATAATAATGTGACTTCACTGTGTATAACACAATAAATAAATGAAACTGTATAACTACTTCACTACTTCTGTGCCATGTTAATGCTTCACTTACAATTATAACACTGCAACTGAAGAGCTAAATGGCTGTCTTGTTTTATACGAGGTATATCTGGGTTTGTTATCTAATGGAGAAAAGATTGGCACATTAAAAATTCATAAGTTGCCGAGGTCGCACTAGAGTTATAATAGACCTTTCAGAAAATCTCAATATTGGTCCATGCAAAAATTGTTTTGGTAGGGATGAAAGAAGAATGTGAAAAGACAAAGGAAAAAGCTATTTAAATGAATATTGTTTACTTTATGAATACAGACTTACATTGTATATTTGCTTTTGTGTCCCTTGCAAAATAACAACAACAACAGAAAGTGACCTATGTGTCCTTTTAGCAGACATTCAGTGTCTCTTCTGCCTCGTGTCATTATTATTATCTGTTTCATAGAAAAGTATTGTCTCCTGTTAAATGGGTTGTCCAGGACCAGAAAAACATGACAGCTTTCTACCAAAAACAGCCCCACTCCTCTTCATGAGTTATGTGTGGTACTGCAGCTCAGCTCCATTCACTGGAGCTGAGCTGCAGTATCAGATACAACCCATGGACAGGAGTGGTGCTGTTTTTGGAAGAAAGCAGTCATGTTTTTATGGTCCTGGACAACACATTTAAATGGGGTTTTCTGGGACATTTAGAAAGCTGGCTGCAGTCAGGGAATGTGTTAAATGAAATCGCAAGAACGGTGCATCATCGCTGAGGCCACGGATAGAACGGTGACGTCATCTCTTCATGTAAAACTCAAAAGACCGGCGGGGAGCCTTGGCGTGGTAACGCTGGATCGGCATGGGATTTTCCAGGTGAGTATTACTTATTTTGTTATTTGAGCACATCCCCTACCTGCGGCTTGATTTTTAAAGAGAACCTTTCACCTCCCCATACATGTGCAGCTGAGTTCAGCATGGAGGGCTGCACAAACCCTGGGGCACTTTACATTTTTTTTCTACCTCCCTCCGTTATTTAGATATCGGTGCCGTTATATTTGCGGCCCGATATTTAAATAACCCCCTGAACAGTCAACGGGGCGTGTTACTATGGCTGTGACACTGTCCAATCAGGTATGGACAGTGCCATAGCAAGAGCAAGGAGAGAGAGTTTTCGATTGCAGTCTTTTCACCCGAACTAGCAAGGGGGCGTGTCACTGCTACGGACAGTGTAAGAGCTGGGGAGCGCTTACACTGTCCGTAGCAGAGACACGCCCCCTTGCCAGTTCGGCAGACAATAGAAGACTGATCTCTCGCAAGAGCTGAAGAGATGAGAGCTCCTCTCCACAGCTCTTTCACTGTCCATAGCAGTGACATGCCCCCTTGCCAGTTCGGCACAAGACTAATCTTGAAAGCTGAAGAGTGAGAGCGTGTGCGCGCGCACGCGCACACACTCTCTCACCTCGCTCTTGCTGTAACACTGTCCATATCTGATTGGACAGTGTCACAGCCATAGTAACACGCCCCCTTGCCAGTACACGCCCCGTTGACTGTTCAGGGGGTTATTTAAATATCGAGCGCCAAATATAACGGCACCGATATCTAAATAGGTAGAATTTTTTTTTAAAGTGCCCCAGGGTTTATTTAGCCCTCCTCATTACATGCTGCACATGTATGGGGAGGTGAAAGGTTCTCTTTAAATATCCTGGACAACCCCTTTAAGATGTGTTTAGTATATCAAAGACAGTATATCTAAAAAAAATAATTCCTGGGTGACAAAGAGAGGGCATTGGTCTATGTAAACATCTGTACACAAAGACAAGGTAAAATAAATTCGACAATGAAATAAAAAGCCAGGGAAAACTATGTTGCCATACCTGCCTATGCTTTAGTGATACGATGACAGTAATGACAACTTATTCTTGGCACATGTTGGAAGTGAAAATTGTTTAGTGCAGACCCAGATCAATATTGACACTGGACGTGAGTAAAAGTTAAATATATTTTATAAAGCGGTGGCACGTCTTCTCAGTTCAACCACCCAAGTGAAAACTGCTAATCTTTTCTGAGAATAAATATATGTAGAAAGGAGAATTTCACTACGCTCTTTATTGAGAGCATTAACATAAATAAAACCTTAGAAATTACCTCCGGGATCATAGTGATAACGTATCTACTAGCAGAACCCAGGAAACTACTCAGAACAGCATAAAAACGGATCCGTTAAAAATCTCATTCGAATCAATGGGATTTTTAATTGCATCCGTTAGCACCAGTTTGTGTACATTATGTTAGTCCTCCATTTTTTTGACAGAGATAAAAGTGCAGAATACAGGACTTTTACTGTTAAAAAAAACGGATGTGTAATGGATGGGTTAATAGAGAAACTGACATCCTGTCCACACATGAGACGCTGTGGCAGTTGGATAGTCCTATTAATGGTCACATGACCAGCAGGACCAGAAGGGAGTGGATAACTCACAAATACAGCCACCGGTAAGAACATTAATTTCACCACAATTTACATAATGTGCCTTTCCAACGGGTCAGAGAATAAAACATTTTGTGGAAGTGCTTCTTTAACAAAAACAAATGTGAGCGGTTATTTGCAGGCGATATGAGGATATTGGACATTTACTGTACCAATGCATATGATAGAAATAAATAATATTTATGCTGCAGCTTTATTACAATACAGTATGTGTATGTGGGACTGCTATAAAATAATCATTGGGCTTTTATTTTATACTGCGAAATGTTCAGTTCATAGTGATAAACAATGTCACAATTATAGATCATTGATGGCCATCCAGAGGCCAGTGTAGGGCACAAGCTCTTTCTATAGTAATCCTGGTGCAGTAGTTGGGCCATGGACAACAAATCATGCACATAGGAGAGCAGTAATATGGAGTCAAAGGCAGTTTGTGTGCCCCCATATTGTGCCTCCCTATGGCACAGTATTATAGAAATATAATATTTTATATAGCACTATTAGTTCTGTTTTGATTGTTAAGTTACTTGTAATGGCCGCGGACCGTCGGAATAACTTAACCGCCAACGACCGCAGGCCTCTGAGCACTTGCCGGTGTCTCCCTCCTCTGAGACGTGGCACACAAGACTGTCCTCGGCTGCTGTATATAAGGGAGCAGCGCACGCTCCCAGCCTTAAAGGGCCAGCGTTCGCACCAGAATGAATCTCCCTATCCAATCCCTACTCACCCCCCCCTGTATAAAAAGGACCCTGCCCTCTTCCTCCTTGCCTGAGAGTTGTGGTGTCTACCCATATTCGTTATTGCAAATGGTCCCTTAGTTGTATCCTGTTTCCTGTGTTCCGGTATCCTGTATCCCGTATCCAGTAATTGTGTTGGTTACTGAGCTAAGTCTGGAGTTTGAGTCGAGTTCATCCTGTGTACAACGTGTCATCTGCCATGCTAAGTGTCATCTGTGCCAAGTGTCCGCTACTCCTTGTGTCTGCTGGCCAGCTGCTACTCCACTACGGCGGAGCGGCCTAGTGTGTCTACATACCCCATAGCCATAGCAGTACTACTGCTAATCAGGGCTGCAATTGTTACTGCTGGAAGTAGAGGCAATATGCTAATGAACATTTTAAGGCAAAATACTATACGGATAAACATAAAGTTAGTGGTAACGCATAATGTTCACAGAAGCGTCAAAGCTTCCATTTATTACGGATTGACTTATAATGTGGTTTGTGCTCTGTACAGGTTTTCGTTGTGTTGACGCTGCACTATTTTTGAATATAAAGCAACTGAATGCCCGACGGAACCCATGACCGAATGTCATAGCGTAGGTGTGTACATAAACTGATTCATCATTTTTGAATAGTTAGACACCATTCAGCCATAACATTTAACCACTGTCAGGTGAAGCAAGAAACATTGATAATCTCATTACAATGGCGCCTGTCATGGGGTGGGATATAAGGAAAAATCGGCTCGCGTAAGGATCTGAGTAACTTTTAAAAAGAGAAATTGTGATGTCTAGATGACTGAATCTGAGCATCTCCAAGATGTGGGATGGGGTGTTCCTAGTATGCAGTAGTAATACATACATACCAAAAGTGGTCCCAGGAAGGACATTGATTTGCCTAGGAAGTGAAGTCCAGTGGCTGAAACTATCAGGCAGAGGGGTGAAAAAAGAAAGAATAATCAAGTTACAGTCTAGTGTTGGTACCGAGATAAACGGCAATTGGTAGTAGTGTGAGACAGAGAGGAACTATACCTCAAACTTAATAGTCTGGCAATCAAAATGTGCAAGGGACAGATTTTTATAGGAAGCCAAAAGGGCGAGACCAATGTAGTGATCGTGGCAAGGAATCAACAGAAGCCAGGCACTAAATCCAGCAGTGGAGCTGTCCAAAAGCACCAGTGGCTCTACAAGAAGAGCTAGTGCCTGGGACACAGGAGTTTCGGGAATCCAATCCTGACATATAGTGAATATATAAGGCTTTATGCACACAGCAGTATTTTGTTCTGTCCCATACATTAGATTGAGGTTGTAACGTCCGTGGTCACTGACCACGAACTCCTTCCATCCAGTCAACACCCTTCTCTCCAGAGATGTCTGCACATACGGCTGTCCTTTCCACAGTGACCACCAGGGTGCGCTCGCGAGCTCAGTCCAGACTTAAGAAGCCAAAGCGCACGCAGGTGGGAGATTGGGCTGATTGTTCCCAGAGCACCCTGGGCTATAAGAAGGGCCCAACACCTTCCTCCCATGCCTGAGCATTGTTGTCGTACCCAAAGTTTGTCTATGCAAATGGTCTCCTAGTGTCTTCCAGTTCCCAGTGTTTCCCGTACCTGTATCCTGTATCCCGTGCTATCCTGGTCAAGTGCCGTGCTGAGCTGTAGTCGTGCTGTGCTGCATACCACGCCTGTCCTACAACACCCCGCCTGACGTTTGCCTGCTGCCTAGTCCCAGCCGAGCCTGCCCTGCTACTGTCTGAGCTGCCACAGGTACCCTATGCGAACTATAGACTCTTACCTGCGCCCTGTTGGACTGCTGCCATACCGCCAAGGCGGTACGGCCAAGTGGGTCCACGAACCCAACATGACAGTACTCTCAGGCCATGGACCCCACTGGTCGATCCAAGACCAAGATGACGTCACAAGAGATGCGAGCGGATATGCTGGACCTCAACAGGACCAACTCCTCCAGGCATTAAACACTCTTGCACATGGGCAGCAGGCACAAGCTGCCGTTCCTCCTACTACACCTCCTGGCAGTGTTGATCCCCGTTTTTCTTTGCCACTTCCTGACCGCTATGATGGAGACGCAAGTACCTGTCGTGGATTCTTGCACCAGTGCCAGATCCACTTCAGCCTGTATGTAAGGACATTTTCATCTGAGGGCGTAAAGGTCGCTTTCATTATCTCTCTCCTCACTGGCAAGGCTCTTGCATGGGCGAATCCTATCTGGGAGAGACCCGTGACTTCCAGGGCTTCCTCTGGACTTTTCGCATGGTGTTTGAGGAGCGTGGACGAATCTCATCTGCAGCAGCTTCCTTGCTAAACCTACGCCAAGGAGACACCTCCGTGGGCGAGTACGCCATCCACTTCCGCACCCTGGCGGGAGAACTGTTGTGGAACAATGAGGCCCTGGTGTCTACATACTGGCAGGGACTGTCTCCTAAGATTAAGGACGAACTTGCTGCTCGAGATCTACCGTCGACCCTGGATGACCTAATCCTTCTGTCCGACCGGATTGATATGAGGATCCAAGAAAGGCTCCAAGAAGCTCGTCGGGAGGGAGGCCTTCCTAGTCCGTTCCCACACTTGCAGCAACCTCTGCTGTCCTGATGCCGATCCTCCTAAGGAGTCTGTGAGGATGGACCAGTGTAAGCTATCCACCCAGGAGAAACAACGCAGACGCACTTCGGGACTCTGTCTATATTGCGGCCTCGAAGGCCATCTTGTGCGTCTGTGTCCCCAAAACCTAGGGTTGCTAGGAGAGACAACCTTGGGTAAAAAAGGACTTCCGTCTAAATTGTCCATACCTGTGACCATAGGGTCCGGCGAGAAAACGCATTGGGTCTCTAAGTATCTGGACTCTGGATCCGCTGCTAATTTCATTTGTAGAGACCTGGTGGATCTTCTTCAAATACCCACTACCCCTCTGGAGAGACCATTGATGGTTACATCGGTAAATGGACTACCTCTGCCAGACCCAGTTATAGCTGTGACCAAGCCGCTGAGGCTCCAAGTGGGAGCTCTTCACTCCAAGCTGTTATCGTTCTTTGTCTTGTCCAAGGCCGTTAACCTCGTGCTGCTGTGCCTGCCTTGGCTCCGATTACATGCCCCAGCCCTGGACTGGAACTCTGGAGAGGTTCTCCAGTGGGGCCCCGAGTGTCACAACCGTTGCCTGGGACAGATTAGTTCGGCTCAGCCTCCTCTGCCTCAGTGATTGGCAGGATTGCCTGGTCATTATGCTGCATTTTCGGACAACTTCAGCAAGAGGGAGCTGGAGACGCTGCCCCTTCACCGGGTGTATGACTGTCCTATCGAGCTGATTCCTGGAGCATCCCTCACCCATGGTAGGGTATACCCTCTCTCCTTACCAGAGACTCTGTCCATGTCCGACTATGTTAAAGAGAACTTGAAGCGGGGCTTTAAATCTTCCTCTCCGGCAGGAGCAGGCTTCTTCTTCGTCAAGAAAAAGGATAATTCTCTGCATCTCTGTATCGACTACCGGGGTCTCAACCAGATCACGGTGAAAAAAAAGTATCCATTGCCATTGAGCTCAGAACTATCTGATCGTATACGTGGTGCCAATATTTTTTCCAAACTAGACCTGCGTGGGGCTTACAACCTAATCCGGATTCGCCGGGGTGACGAATGGAAGACTGCATTTAACATCTGTTATGGACACTATGAATATCTAGTAATGCCCTTCGGCCTGTGTAATGCTCCCGCGGTCTTCCAGGAGTTCGTTAATGACATCTTCTGTGACCTCCTCTATGTTTGTGTAGTAGTCTATCTTGATAACTGTAATGACAGGGATAGGGAAACAGACAAGTGAGCCCTAATCTACCCGCCACTCAGTCCCTGCATACGTGCAACGACCCGCCCTAGGCGACGGGGTACAACTGGGCGGCGGTCCCTACACTCAATAAGTGCACGACAGACAACAGACAAGGAAACACAGAACAAAGGGAAATGGGGCAGTTGCCCACGGCAACACCGTGAGCAACAAGAGTAGTAAACGAGCCGAGTCAAACCAGGAGAGTACGAGGTGCCAAACGTAGAGCAGGAGAATAGTGAACAAGTCGAGTCAAACCAGGAGTGTACGAGGTACCAAACGCAGAGCAGAAGAGTAGTCAGTAAGCCAGGGTCAATACGAAGCAGGGACAAGTAGTTCAAGTAGCTGCAGCAGGGCCAGGAAACCAACAGAGAAGAATCACAAACAAGGAGGAACAGGAAAGGCAGGTATAAATAGACAGAGGGCGGGAGCTAGCTCCGTCTGGCCAGGCTGTGATAGGCTCTCCCACTCCTAAGCCTGCCATCCTGAGTGGTGGAAGATGGAGTCAGTCTCACAGACATAGAAGCAGGTGCAGACTGATTACCTATGGGCGTGGATACAGAAGCTGTGCCTGGCAGATCCTTAACAATAACATCTTGATTTTTTTCTCCAGATCCTATGACTCATCAGAGACATGTCCGTCAAGTTTTGCTGTGTTTATGGGAGAATCGTCTGTACGCTAAGTTGGAGAAGTGAGTGTTTGAGAGAGATGCTCTACCCTTCCTAGGCTACATCGTCTCGAATCGAGGTCTCGAGATGGATCCTGAAAAGGTAAAGTCCGTCCTGGAATTGCCACGCCCTCAAGGCTTGAGGGTCATACAGCGTTTTCTGGGATTCGCCAATTTTTACAGACAGTTCATCCCAAACTTCTCCTCACTGACATCTCCTATCTCTAACCTCACCAAGAAGGGCATGAACGCCAAGGTGTGGACTCCTGAGGCAGAGTCCGCACTCATTAGCCTGAAGAGTGCCTTCACGTCAGCCTCTATCCTCCATCATCCAGATGTTTCTCTACAGTTCTCGTTGGAGGTGGATGCCTCCTCTGTCTGTGCTGGTGCACTCCTGTTCCAGAGAGGTTCCCAGGGCAAGTCAATGGTATGTGGATATTTCTCTAAGCTCCTCTCTTCCGCAGAACGCAACTACTCGATTGGGGATCGGGAGTTACTGGCCATCAAATTGGCTCTGGAGAAGTGGAGACATCTACTAGAGGGCGCAGCTCATCCCATCCTAATTTTTACGGACCACAAGAATCTCACCTATCTCCAGACGGCCCAACGGCTGAATCCACAGGCCAGGTGGTCGCTGTTCTTTACCAGCTTCCAGTTTGAGCTCCATTATCGCCCGGCTGACAAAAATGTGAGGGCCGATGCCTTGACCAGGTCTTTCGAGACAGAAGACAACATGGAAATTCCACAGAACATTATTGATCTGTCTTGCATGGTCTCTGTCATCCCTCTGCAAGTTGGGGACCGCATCAAACGGAAGGCGGACATAAGGAGAAGAGAACATCCTCAGTTTCTCCCTGGCACGAAGGTCTGGCTGTCCTCTAGGAATATTTGACTGAGGGTGCCATCATACAAATTTGTTCCCAGATTCCTCTGACCCTTCGAGATCCTACAGCAGATCAACCCTGTCGCCTACAAGCTTCGGCTGCCTCCTACCCTCAAGATCCCCAACTCCTTCCATGTCTCCCTCCTGAAGCCGGTGGTTCTGAACCTCTTTACCAAAACTCCTAGCCCTGCGGTTGCCTCCAGCGGTCCATCAGACACCTTCGAGGTTAAGGAGATCCTGGACATTAAAAAAGTAAGAGGAAGAACCTTTTATTTAGTAGATTGGAAGGGGTTTGATCAAGAAGAGAGGTCCTGGGAGCCAGAGGACAATCTCAATCCTCCTACCCTCATTAAAGGAACAGTGTCATCACCCAAAAAAAAATTCATATGTTCAAGATGTTAGTGCTTTATTAAAAACGTTTATATTTATTTGTGTGTTTGTGTTTTACTTTTTCTTATTTTTACACTTTTTCTTCCCTATGGGGGCTGCCATTTTTTGTTCCATTTCTGTGTGTGTCGATTAACGACACATACAGACATGGAATACGGCAGCCACAGTCCCATAGGGACTGCGAACGGCTCCCGTCCCATTGACTGCAGTGTACGGTGTCTGTGTGGGAACTGCGCATGCGCCGCTCCCACACAGTCCTATTCGAAATTGGCGCCGTCCGGCGCCATTTTCCTGTGGACCGGAAGTCGCGGCCGGACAGTAATATTACTACTTCCGGTCGCGGCTTCCGGATTTGTGCACTTGCACCAGCGGCAGCAAACGGAGCGGACGGGCCGGAGGGAGCCGCGACGGCAGGAGCAGGTAAGAGATTTCAATGTATGTTCGTGTTTGTGTGTGTTTACTACTGTATGTAAACCTACTACACTGTGGGTTAGCTCAAAAAATGGCGACACACAGTGTAGGAGGTTACATCGTTCAAACCCCTCGTTTATCCCGGCACTAGCCAGGATAAAGGAGGGGAGAATGCTGAGAGCTCACTAGAGCGAGGGCTTTTAACCCAACGTTGCAATGCTGCAATTTTGGGAACAGCTCCATCTAGTGACCAAAAATGGGTAGTATTATAAATTAGAAATAATTTATAATATTTCCTGGACTCGTGCAAAAAAATAAAAAAAATTTGAACAATGTTTAATCACCCACACACTAAATGTTTAATTTTTTAAAAAAAAACATGTTTTTCTGGCAACACATTCCCTTTAAGAGGTTTGTCTCTCGTTCTGGTCCCAAGAGGAGGGGGCGTAAGAGGGGGGGATACTGTAACTTCCATGGTCGCTGACCCCGAACTCCTTCCATCTAGTCGACGCCCTTCTCTCCAGAGATGTCTGCACATACGGCCGTCTGCCTGCTGCCTAGTCCCAGCGGAGCCTGTCCTGCTACTGTCTGAGCTGCCACAGGTACCCTATGTGAACTATAGACTGTTACCTGTGCCCTGTTGGCCTGCTGCCATACCGCCAAGGCGGTACGTCCCAGTGGGTCCACGAACCCAGCGTGACAGAGGTTTTGTAAAAATTCACATGCTACAGGAACAACTCCATTCAGATGTATAAAAATGGCTACAACAAATCTGCCCCTTGTGAACATACAATTAAGAACAAATGCATCTGCATGGACTATGTTTTCTCCATGATTAAAGGGAACCCGTCACCAGCATTTCACCTAATAAAACAGCAATACCTGCTGTGAGTGGCTGAAAAATCATTTTTATGTATCCTATAATTATCTTCTAAGTAGGCTCTGTACCTTTAGTATTCCATTTTTTAGTGTTCCCACACCGTATGCTAATGAGCATAAAAGAGTAATATCTTCATTCCTCAAGCCTTTTCGAGTTTACTCCGCCTTCATACCTTTGATTAACAGCTCCTCACCTCCCCCCAACACACACAAAATCCCACGCTTGTGCATCAATGTCCTGTTCTGGTGTGTGCGCACAATGGGACACCATAGTGGCGCATGTGCAGTAACTAGATTTGAGGCCCCGACAAAGCAGGGAAGGGTGTCGGACCATACATGACTGGCACATGTACTCTATCTCAGACAAGATTTTGGTATTCAGGGCGGGCCAGTTTTCGGCGTTGGGCAGGCATAAGAAAAGGAGCGAACGAGACTGCCGGATTATTACCATAAAAGGCGCAAAATGTTTGCAGCCCGTTACTTACGGTCAGAGGAGGAATTTAGGAGAGGGGATGACGGCAATGAACTATTAACAGCAGCAGCCATCAAGGGGTTAATAGAGTTCAATAGGTGAAATGCTGGTGACAGGTTCCCTTTAAGTGTGTTTCCTATGTATATTGTAGTTTCCTCCCACACTCCAAAAAGCATTCTGGGAGGTTAACTGGCTCTAGTGTGTGTGTCTGCAATAGATGAATCAGATTTTGCGCTTCATTGCATACAGGGATAATGGCAATCTCTGTACCGCGCCGTGGAATATGTTTGCACTACATAAACTGGAAAAAAAGAAACGGTTTCTTTGGGTATGTTGGCACCAAGCTCCCTTCTATGGTTTTTATGTATATTTTGTTGCCTCCAAATATCCTCACCAAGAATAATATATATTCCTCAACATTGAAATTGCAACACCAAGAAGGACAAGGCGTACGGTTATGCAAATCGAGGAAGTAGCACGTGTCGCTATAATCTGCAAATGATTAAATTTTCAAGTACTTAGCTCCAATCTGTTGCATGTGGGATGGGCATAAAAATCAGACTGAAAGTTAAGTTTTTTGGGCCACATGAAATCTCAAATTCATGCCTCCTGTTCGTTGACGTGCCAATTATCGCCACTTGTCGCAAACTGAGAGAGACAGAATCCTTGAACTGAGAGAACTTGGTTTATCACTCCGTCAGATCGCTACGCGCCTAGGCGGAGATGCCAGCACTGTTCAACGTTGCGTGTTCCAGAGGTTGAGAGAACAACTAACGTAAATGACAGCAAGAGGTGCGCGGAGGCGAACCTCTGCACGGACGGATCGTCTGATTGGAAGAATAGATAACTGGAAAAAAATGCTCCTTGTGTCGGGCGCCTCTGTGTAGCTGGTGCGGTGATTACCACGGACCCATTGGATGAATATGAAAACAATTTATTGGACAACTGTTTTAAAAACAATAAAACAGATAAGAAAGAAGACTGCTGCAATGAGGTTTCAACCTCGTAATGAGGTCTTCATCAGGCATAGAAGTTTTAGACATCACACACCTTAAGTAGCCATAGCATATGGTTCACACCCGGGTTAAACTGTCAAGGTCGAAGTTCATTATGGGAGATTTTTCAAAAGGTAAGTGAGGATCGTTCCCATTTCTAAACTCACTATTGTGATTTTTAGAGAACATATATTTTTTGATCTACTGTGGGATTTCTTGTTTTTCTTGCCAGCAATATATATATATAAAGAATATATATTGGTATATTTCAATGTATATTACAGAACCCTAAGGAGCTCAATGTACTCGTGTTACTAACAGCATTTTTTGTGAACCTATTTTACATAAATTTATTTCTCTCATGTACAATATATATATATATATTGTAGTCCGCATTCACACTCGATCATGTAAGTTACATGATCAGTGTCGCAGCTCATGAAAGATTTCATTTGAAATATATTTCAATAGCGTGGAACGGAGCCCTGACAGACACAAACGGACACCACAGGTGTAAAGGATCTGCCAGGCACAGCTTCGGGGTTAACTCCCAGAACTAATCAGTCAGCACCTGAGAATACATCCCTGAGACTGACTCCTGCTTCCACCATTCAGGCTGGCAGGCTTAGGAGTGGGAGAGCCTATCGTAACCTGGCCAGACTCAGCTAGCTCCCGCCCTCGGTCTATTTAAGCCTGCCCTTCCTTTCCCTCGGTGCTTGTGATTCTTTCCTTGTGGTTTCCTGGCCCAGCTACAGCTCCTGCTATTTTTGATCCTGCTCCATACAGACCCTGGCTTACCGACTACTCTTCTGCTTTTCGTTTTGTACCTCACACACTCCTGGCTTGACTCGGCTCGTTCACCACTCTGGTTGCTCACGGTGTTGCCGTGGGAAACTGCCCCTTTTCCTTGCTTGTGTTCCTTTGTATGTTTGTCGTGTTTGTCGTGCACTTACTGAGCGCAGGGACCGCCGCCCAGTTGTACCCCGTCGCCTAGGGCGGGTCGTTGCAAGTAGGCAGGGACAGAGTGGCGGGTAGATTAGGGCTCACTTGTCCGTCTCCCTACCCCCTGACATTACATAATCACAAGCCCATACCTAGTCTACCCCTGGTCCCTGACACCACTATGGATCCCCATGAGACCCTGGCTCAGCAAATGCAGGGTCTCTCCCTACAGGTCCAGGCCCTGACTCAGAGGGTCAACCAGCCTGATGCTACCCTGGTAGTTCCCCTCACCGCACCTCTTGAACCCCACCTCAAGTTGCCTGACCGGTTCTCAGGGGACCGGAGGGCTTTTCTCTCCTTTCGGGAGAGTTGTAGGCTTTACTTTCGTTTAAAGCCTCATTCCTCAGGTTCTGAGAGCCAGCGGGTGGGTATAATTATGTCCCGGCTCCAGGAAGGGCCCCAAGAGTGGGCCTTCTCCTTGGCTCCTGCGGCCCCTGAACTTTCCTCCGTTGATTGTTTCTTTTCTGCTCTCGGACTTATTTATGACGAGACTGACAGGACTGCCTTTGCCGAGAGTCAGCTGGTGACCTTAAGTCAGGGTAAGAGACCTGTTGAGGAGTATTGCTCTGACTTTAGGAAGTGGTGCGTAGCTTCTCGGTGGAATGACCCTGCCTTAAGGTGCCAGTTTAGGTTGGGTCTGTCGAATGCCCTGAAAGACCTGCTAGTTAGCTATCCCTCTTCTGACTCCCTAGACCAGGTTATGGCTTTAGCGGTACGACTTGACCGACGTCTCAGGGAACGACAACGTGAACGTTTATGTGTTTTCTCCTCCGACTCCCCCATGATGCCTCCCGATGCTCCGTTGCTTCGTTCCTCCCTGAAAGATTCAGAGATACCTATGCAACTCGGGGCCTCCGTGTCCCCCCAACAACGTAGAGAATTCCGCAGGAAGAATGGTCTCTGCTTCTACTGTGGGGATGACAAGCATCAAGTGAACAACTGTCCTAAGCGTAAGATTGCAGCCAGAGAACTTCCGCGTCTAAGTGATCATCGGGTAGGTCACTTGGGCGCACAGGTATTTCCCGTAAATATGAAACGTACTAAGATCTTGCTTCCCTTTCAGGTCTCTTTTGGTGGTAGGTCTGCTACCGGCAGTGCCTTCGTGGATTCAGGGTCCTCTACTAATATCATGTCTGTGGAATTTGCTATGTCCCTTGCTATGCCTCTGATTGATTTGCCTAAACCTGTCCCGGTAGTGGGTATCGACTCCACTCCTCTTGCTAATGGTTATTTTACACAGCATACCCCTGTTTTTGAACTCCTTGTTGGCTCCATGCATTTGGAGCAATGCTCTGTACTGTTGATGCAGGGATTATCGTACGATTTGGTTCTAGGTCTTCCCTGGTTGCAGTTGCATAATCCCACGTTTGACTGGAATACTGGGGAGCTAACCAAATGGGGTAATGAATGTTGTACGTCGTGTTTTTCTGTTAATTCTATTTCTCCCCCTAAGGAGGCGAATACGCTACCCGAGTTTGTTCAGGACTTCGCTGATGTTTTCTCTAGGGAGGCCTCCGAAGTGTTACCTCCTCATAGAGAATACGATTGCGCTATCGAATTGGTACCAGGAGCTAAGCTTCCTAAGGGTAGGATATTTAATCTTTCTTGTCCCGAACGTGAAGCTATGAGAGTGTATATCCAGAAATCCCTGGCCAAGGGTTACATTCGTCCCTCTTCTTCTCCGGTAGGTGCTGGCTTCTTCTTCGTGGGGAAGAAGGATGGTGGTCTTAGGCCATGCATTGACTACCGTGGCCTGAATAAGGTCACGGTAAGGAACCAGTATCCCCTTCCTTTGATTCCTGATCTCTTTAATCAGGTTCAGGGGGCCCAATGGTTTTCTAAATTGGATCTACAGGGGGCGTATAACTTTATTCGCATCAAAGAGGGGGATGAGTGGAAGACTGCGTTTAACACGCCCGAAGGCCATTTCGAATACCTCGTCATGCCCTTTGGGTTGTGTAATGCCCCTGCGGTCTTCCAGAATTTCATAAATGAGATTTTGAGAAATTACCTGGGGATTTTTCTGATAGTGTACCTTGATGACATACTGGTGTTTTCCAAGGACTGGTCCTCCCACATTGAGCATGTCAGGAAGGTGCTCCAGGTCCTTCGGGAAAACAAACTGTTTGCCAAAACCGAAAAATGTGTGTTTGGGGTACAGGAGATTCCATTTTTGGGTCAAATCCTCACTCCTCATGAATTCCGCATGGACCCCGCCAAGGTTCAGGCTGTGGCGGAATGGGTCCAACCTGCCTCCCTGAAGGCGTTACAGTGTTTTTTGGGGTTCGCTAATTATTACAGGAGATTTATTGCTAACTTCTCGGTCATCGCTAAGCCCCTTACGGACCTCACTCGCAAAGGTGCTGATCTCCTCCACTGGCCTCCTGAGGCTGTCCAGGCTTTTGAGGTCCTTAAGAAGTGCTTTGTCTCGGCCCCGGTGCTGGTTCAGCCCAACCAAATGGAGCCATTTATCGTGGAAGTTGACGCATCTGAGGTGGGAGTGGGGGCTGTCTTGTCCCAGGGTACCAGGTCCCTCACCCATCTCCGCCCCTGTGCCTACTTCTCCAGGAAGTTTTCGCCAACTGAAAGTAACTATGATATTGGCAACCGCGAACTCTTAGCCATTAAATGGGCATTTGAAGAGTGGTGCCACTTCCTGGAGGGGGCTATGCACCAGGTAACGGTCCTTACCGACCACAAAAATCTGGTTTTCCTAGAATCTGCCCGGAGGCTAAACCCGAGACAAGCTCGATGGGCGTTATTTTTTACCAGATTCAATTTTTTGGTTACCTATAGGGCTGGGTCTAAAAATATTAAGGCTGATGCACTGTCGCGTAGCTTCATGGCCAGCCCTCCTTCGGAGGAAGATCCTGCTTGTATTTTGCCTCCAGGTATAATCATTTCCTCGATCGATTCTGATTTAGTCTCTGATATTGCTGCTGATCAAGGTGCAGCTCCCGGGAACCTTCCTGAGAACAAGCTGTTTGTTCCCCTGCAATTCCGGCTAAGGGTACTTAGGGAAAATCATGACTCCGCACTATCTGGCCATCCAGGCATCCTGGGTACCAAACACCTCATTACCAGAAATTATTGGTGGCCTGGGTTGCCTAAAGACGTTAAGGCCTACGTCGCCGCTTGTGAGGTTTGTGCTAGGTCCAAGACTCCCAGGTCCCGACCAGCGGGCTTACTGCGTTCGTTGCCCATTCCCCAGAGACCTTGGACACATATCTCCATGGATTTTATCACCGATTTGCCTCCATCCCAAGGCAAGTCGGTGGTGTGGGTGGTGGTGGACCGCTTCAGTAAGATGTGCCACTTTGTGCCCCTCAAGAAACTACCCAACGCCAAAACGTTGGCTACCTTGTTTGTCAAACACATCCTGCGTCTCCATGGGGTCCCTGTCAATATTGTTTCGGACAGAGGGGTACAATTTGTTTCATTGTTTTGGAGAGCCTTCTGTATGAAGTTGGGGATTGATCTGTCCTTCTCCTCTGCCTTCCATCCTGAAACCAATGGCCAAACGGAGAGGACTAATCAATCTCTAGAACAATACTTAAGGTGTTTTGTCTCTGACTGTCAATTTGATTGGGTCTCTTTCATTCCCCTCGCCGAATTTTCCCTTAATAACCGGGTCAGTAACTCGTCAGGGGTCTCTCCTTTTTTTTGTAATTTTGGGTTTAATCCACGGTTCTCCTCCGTTTCACCTGGTAGTTCCAACAATCCCGAGGTAGAGGTCGTTCATCGGGAACTGTGCACAGTCTGGGCCCAGGTTCAGAAAAACCTAGAGGTGTCCCAGAGCGTACAAAAAACTCAGGCTGATAAAAAACGTTCTGCTAACCCCCTGTTTATGGTCGGGGATCTGGTGTGGTTGTCGTCTAGGAACTTGCGTCTCAAGGTTCCGTCCAAGAAGTTTGCTCCCCGGTTTATTGGGCCGTATAAGGTCATTGAGGTCCTCAATCCTGTCTCCTTCCGGCTGGAGTTACCCCCGTCTTTTCGGATACACGACGTGTTTCATGCCTCCCTCCTCAAACGCTGCTCCCCGTCCTTGGCTCCCTCGAGGAGACCTCCTGTTCCCGTCCTCACCCCTGAGGGGGTGGAATTCGAGGTGGCCAGGATTGTGGACAGCAAGATGGTCCAAGGCTCCCTCCAGTACCTGGTCCATTGGAGAGGATACGGGCCCGAGGAGAGGACTTGGGTACCCGCCCGGGATGTTCACGCTGGGGTATTGGTCAGGAGGTTCCACCTGCGTTTCCCCAGTAAGCCAGGTCCACTTAGAAAGGGTCCGGTGGCCCCTCATAAAAGGGGGGGTACTGTAAAGGATCTGCCAGGCACAGCTTCGGGGTTAACTCCCAGAACTAATCAGTCAGCACCTGAGAATACATCCCTGAGACTGACTCCTGCTTCCACCATTCAGGCTGGCAGGCTTAGGAGTGGGAGAGCCTATCGTAACCTGGCCAGACTCAGCTAGCTCCCGCCCTCGGTCTATTTAAGCCTGCCCTTCCTTTCCCTCGGTGCTTGTGATTCTTTCCTTGTGGTTTCCTGGCCCAGCTACAGCTCCTGCTATTTTTGATCCTGCTCCATACAGACCCTGGCTTACCGACTACTCTTCTGCTTTTCGTTTTGTACCTCGCACACTCCTGGCTTGACTCGGCTCGTTCACCACTCTGGTTGCTCACGGTGTTGCCGTGGGAAACTGCCCCTTTTCCTTGCTTGTGTTCCTTTGTATGTTTGTCGTGTTTGTCGTGCACTTACTGAGCGCAGGGACCGCCGCCCAGTTGTACCCCGTCGCCTAGGGCGGGTCGTTGCAAGTAGGCAGGGACAGAGTGGCGGGTAGATTAGGGCTCACTTGTCCGTCTCCCTACCCCCTGCCATTACAACAGGTTTCCTTTTCTATCACCATTGATTTCAATGGTGACGAATCCGGTGCCAATGGTTTCCGTTTGTCTCAGTTGTGCAAGGGTTCCGTCATTTTGATGGAATGAATACTGTAGTCAACTACGCTATTAATTCCGTCAAAATGACGGAACCCTTGAACAACGGAGACAAACGGAAACCATTGGCACCGGATCCGTCACCATTGAAATCAATGGTGATGGAAACGAAAACTTATGGTTTCCGTTTGTGTCTGTCAGGGCTCCGTTCTGACGGAAAGCTCAGACGGAACGGAGCCCTAGCACAGATGTGAACAAAGCCATAGCAGTGTGGTACATAAAAGGCTACACTAAAACACTATTTAAAACATTAAAGGGAATGTGTCGCAAATTAAACCTTTTTTTTTTTAAGTGTTGTTACTTATTTCTATTATATTTTTTAAGTTTTTTGCTGTATTTTTTTTTTTTTCCGTATGGTGGAAAGTATTAAAAATTAAATAATAATTTGACATGTTTTCCAATGTTGGCCACCAGGGGGAGCACTTCCCAGAATTACAGCAAGGTGAATAAGGCAAAGCAACCTGACTCACAGCTGCTGTAAATGTGGGAGGGAACCTCACCCCCCCTCTCACAAGCCAGGAAAAGGTGTCTTCAAATTGCTAAGCAGTGTCCGGCAGCCATATTGGGTGTGATTCTGCAGCTGGAAGAAGTTATAGGACACACCAAAAGGCTAAGTGTATGTTCACACGCTTACTAAACAAAGGAAAAACAGCTCCTGATTTTCAGCCATTTTTTAATCAAACTCGCGTTTTTTAACGGCCGTTTTTGGAGCTGTTTTTCTATAAAGTCAATGAAAAACGGCTCCAAAAACGTCCCAAGAAGTTATATGCACTTCATTTTAGTCGGGCGTCTTTTTACGTGCCGTTTTTGGAAAACTACCACGTAAAAAACGCCCTGTCGGAACAGAACGCCATATTTCCCATTGAAACCAATGGGCAGATGCTTGTAGGCGTTCTGCTTCCGATTTTTCAGCTGAAAACATTGTGTGTGAACATACCCTTAGGGTATGTGCACACGCTAACTGCATTTACGTCTGAAATGACGGAGCTGTTTTCAGGAGAAAACAGCTCCGTAATTTCAGACGTAATTGCTCGTACTCGCGTTTTGCGAGGCGTCAATTACGGCCGTAATTTGGAGCTGTTCTTCATTGAATTCAATGAAAAACGGCTCAAATTACGTCCAAAGAAGTGTCCTGCATTTCTTTGCCGAGGCTGTTATTTTACGCGCCGTCTTTTGACAGCGACGCGTAAAATTACAGGTTGTCTGCACAGTACGTCGGCAAACCCATTTAAATGAATGGGCAGATGTTTGCCGACGTATTGGAGCCGTCTTTTCAGGCGTAAATTGAGGCGTAAAACGCCTCGTTTACGCCTGAAAATAGGTCGTGTGAACACAGCCTTAGAATGATGAAAGTGAAGTGAATGACTTTTCAGTTGACCGGTTCACACGCTGTGTATTTGACATGTTTTTTTTTTGCACATTTTACGTGCAAAAAAACACATTAAAAAAACGCTTGATTACACTTGATTTTGCGTGTTTGGGGGATTTGTGTGTGTGTGTGTGTGTGGGGGGGTGCTCACCGCTGATTCTTCAAAACAGCTGATAAGCGGCTATGAAGTATCAGCGGTGCCCGTGCACACTCCGCTCTGCCACACACACACGGGAAAAGTCTTAAAGGGGTCGTCCAGGAAAACATGGCGCCGCACCTGTCTTCAGGTCGTGTGTAGTATTACAGCTCTGTCCTATTCACTTCAATGGAGGTGAACTGCAATACCAGACACAACCTGAGGACAGGTGCGGCGCTGTGTCTCCAATCCGGACACCCCTTCTGTCCTGAGATGACCCGACGGGGGAGGCGGGTGTCAGAGCCACCCACCGCC
This sequence comes from Rhinoderma darwinii, assembly GCF_050947455.1. NCBI lineage: Eukaryota > Metazoa > Chordata > Amphibia > Anura > Rhinodermatidae > Rhinoderma > Rhinoderma darwinii. The sequence continues at coordinate 342,785,024 of NC_134687.1, forward strand.
ATCACTGCAGACAGAACCACACAACTACGGCATGAGGGCAGGGCTTGTCCTGACTGCAGTGTCTCTTGTTATGGACAGATTTATAGTCACATGAACCCCGTCTGCATCAGAACCGGTGACCTAGGTCCGATCACATGACAGAGGGGGATCACCAAAAACCCTGTGCACCCTCAGCCCGTCCATCCAGCCCTTTCCTGGTTATATCTGTGTCTGGGAAAGCTGGGTGACCACCATTACCCCTCCTACTGGAGTGTTTAGGGATGTGACTAATGAACCTCTCACACTCCAGTGGGAGGGGTAATGGTGGTCACCCAGCTTTCCCAGACCCCTGAACGGTAAATCTCTCTAGTTGTGTTGAGACTGTTTGGGGATGTGACTAATGAACCTCTCAGTCTCAGCACAATTAGAGAGATTTATCGTTCAGGGGTCTGGGAAAGCTGGGCGACCACCATTACCCCTCCTACTGGAGTGTGTTTGGGGATGTGACTAATGAACCTCTCACACTCCAGTATGAGGGGTAATGGTGATCACCCAGCTTTCCCAGACCCCTGAACGATAAATCTCTCGAATTGTGCTGAGACTGAGAGGTTCATTAGTCATATGCCCAAACAGTCTCAGCACAACTAGAGATTTATCATTCAGGGCTTTCCCAGTACAGTTGCATCATGTGTCCTTCATACAAGGGGGGGGGCCGTTAGGGGGGGGCGTTAGGGGGGGGGCGTCGGGGGTCACGAGAGCGGCGGTCTGTGAGATAGAGAGTGGGACATGCAGAGACACAGACCTTACCTGCAGTGCAGCTGGTCTTCAAGATGGCGCCTGCTCTCTCCCTGCAAACAGCTGCTCTGCTCTGTGTGACTCTGACCTGCGTCTGCGCAGTACAGAGCCAGAGAGCAAAGTCAATGGAACGGCTCCCGTTCATTGACTCCTATGCACTGTAGCTGCCGTATTCCATCTCTGTATGTGTCGTTAATCGACACATACAGAGATGAAAAACAAAATGGCAGCCCCCATAGTGAAGTAAAAGTTAGAAAAAAGAAAAAAGTAAAACACAAACACACAAATAAATAAAATTAATTTTAATAACATACTAAAAGCAATATTATATACACCCGTCCTTTAAGCTAAACTTTTTATACTAAAAGGGCATATGGACAGGGTTGTACAACCACTTTAAATGAACACTAACTTTTCAATCAACTTATGCTAATCTAATAGTATACCTGATATATATCAACTTTGTGATATACTTACTATTAAAATTTAGTTGTTTATCCATGCAAATTCTGTGTGACGTTACTGCCACTAGGTGTCTCCCTTCCTGAAATCTGCTGTGCACCCCCTGTTGTCAAACAAAATCTGTCCTTAGTTACAGAACAAAGAAGACTGCAGGAAGTCTTTAGAAAGGGGGAGCAGGAGGAGGGAGCTTGGATAGAAAGACACAGATACGCTACCCATAGAAGTCTATGGTTAGGAAAAGCGTGAACAGAGTGAGAAAGACACACACAGATGTGTTGCAGCTTCTTGGTGTTACGGTCTCACCTCAGTGCTAAATTCTCAGCTACACTGCTCATTACTGCTGAATAATCTCCTCCATGCTGCTGCAGTTCCTATAAATGTGATAGATAGAGATCAGGATTCTCCTTTTCATTGGGTGCTGTGTAAAGAAGACATGATAGCCGTTAGGCTCCACCCACTAGCTCAGAGAAAACTGAGAATTAGAGAAAGAACCTGCAAAGGGGAAAATTTGCTTAAAAATTAGGAATACAAGTTATATAATGGCCAGAAATAGTGTTATTCCTCATATACACACATATGACAGACTATTCTAAGTCACCTAAAATTTGGTGGCTGGTTAAGAGCTACTGGGAATCTGTTAGCTCCTTTGCAGACCAAGCAGGGTCCAAACAGAGTCTTGGGTTATACTGCACATATTGTGTCCGCGTTCGCTGACTGCCAGCACACTGTACTCACCGGCAGCCGCGACTGCGGCACACTGAAGGCTTGCCGGCGTCACCCTCCCAGGAGACACCAGCACACGCGGCTGCACTCTGCTACTCCTGCCTCTAGGGCGCACGCTATTCCTCGGCCTTAAAGGGCCAACGCGCGCACCAGCAAATTGTTCCCCAACCTATCCCTACACCCTGGACTATATAAAGGGGTCTGCCCTTCCACTCCTTGCCTGAGCGTTGTTGTGGTCTTCCTATGTTAGTTAAGAAAATGGTCCCTCAGTTGTATCCTGTTCCCAGTATTCCAGTATCCTGTATGTGTTTGTTCCTGAGCTGAAGTCTAGTGTTGGGAGTCATGTTTGTTCCATCTGCCATGTCCAGAGTCATCTGCCACACCTAGCTTCATCTGTGCCACAAATTATCTGTGCCAAAGCGTCTGCTACATCTCGTGTCTGTCTGGACTCTCATACTGGTACTCTTGTGCTAAGACTTTTGCATTGACTCTTGTTTGGCCAGCTGCGACTCCACTATGGCGGAGCGGCCTCGTAGGTCCACATACCCCAGAATCGTGACAGTACGCTCAGGTCATGGATCCCGCTGGTCAACCTAAAAGTACTGTCCAAATGATGCAAGCAAACATGCGTGACCACCGGGCACGCCAGGATCAACTACTACAGGCGGTAAACTCTGTAACTGACTTTTTGGTTCGTCCTTCTGTTCCTCCTCAGGCTGTTACCGCTGCTTCACTACCTGCTATACCTCCTGCCTGTCCTGGGTCTGCAGTTTTGTTGCCTCTACCTCCTCGCTATGACAGGGATCCTAGGACCTGTAAAGGCTTCGTTAACCAGTGTACTATTTACTTTACGTGCTTATCTCTTCCCCTCTGATGAGGCCAAGGTTGGATTTATTATTTCTCTCTTCGCTGGCAAAGCCCTGGCATGGGCAAACCCAATCTTGGAACGAGAGGACCTGGAATTCTCTGACCTACCACTGTGTCTAGAGACTTTCCGTACAGTGTTAGAGAAACCGGGTCGAACATCCTCTGAGGCTGCCTCTCTGATGACCCTCAAAAAGGGGGAGTCAACTGTAGGGGAGTACACCCTCTCCTTCCGTACACTGGTGGCGGAGCTGGCTTGGAATAATAAGGCCTTGGTGGCTACTTCCTGGCAAGGACTGTCTCCTCAAGTATGAGCTTGCTGCTCGTGACCTCCCATCCACCCTGGATGCCTTTATCCTGTTGGCAACCCGGATCTAAATGAGGGTCCAGGAACGTGCTTAGGAGGCCTGCTGGGAGAGACGGTCTTATAGACTGGCACCCAAGTTCCAGAGACCAATACTGCCTTCTTCAGTTGTTCCACCTGAAAAAGGTGGACAGACTCCATGCAGGTGGACAGACTCAAATTGTCCGGTTTGGAGAAACAGCGCATTTTGTGCGTCAATGTCCTCAGAAACCGGGAAATCTCCAGCTCCTAGGGTTGATTGGAGAGACAACTCTAGGTGACTCTACCCTTGCTACTAAATTCTCTAACAGACGGTTTATTCCTGTATCGATTGTAACCAGTCAAGGATCGCACGGTGTGCATGCTTACTTGGATTCCTGAGCGGCTGCAAATTTTATCCAGCAGGACTTAATCATTTCCAGTTGGCCACAGTTCCCCAGGAGACACCTCTGGCGGTTGCCTGTGTAGATGGACAGCCTCTGCCTGACCCTATCCTGTCTATCACCAAACCTTCGAGACTACAGATAGGAGTTCTTCATTCAGAGCTGATAGCTTCCTATGCCTTGTCCAAAGCTATCAACCCCACTTTGCTAGGATTGCTATGGCTTTGCCAATATGCTCCAGTCCTTGATTAGAATTCCGGAGAGCTCCCCCAGTGGGGACTTCGATGTCTGCACCGCTGCCTGCCTCCGGTTCGTCCCATTCTTTCCCCACTACCTCAGTGCCTCCACAGTATGCCAGCGACGCTGATGTCTTCAGCAAGAAGGAGGCAGAGGTTATTGCACCTCATCGTCCATATGACTGCCCTATAGAGTTGCTCCCTGGAGCCTCACTCCCTCGTGGACGGGTCTACTATCTTTCTTTGCCTGAAACCCAGGCCATGTCGGAGTATGTCAAGGAGAACCTGTTGAGAGGATTCACCAGGAAGTCTTCTTCACCGGCCGCATCCTTCTTCGTGGAGAAAAAGGATGGATCAATCCGACCGTGCATTGGTTACCGTGGGTAAAACCAAGTCATGGTAAAAAACAAGTACCCCTTGCTGCTTATCTCCGAGCTCTTCGACAAGATTCGTGGAGCCAAGGTTTTTACTAAGCTGGATCTACACGGAGCCTATAACCTGATTCGTATGGAAAACCGCATTTAACACCCGAGGCGGTAATTGCGAGTATCTTGTCATGCCCTTTGGACTGTGTAATGCTCCAGCAGTATTCCAAGAATTCGTGAACGGCATCTTCCGTGATCTTCTGTATGTCTGTGTGGTGGTGTATCTGGACGACATCTTGATCTACTCACCCGATCTGAGAATATAGCCTATCGGTGAGGTCAATTAACACAAGATTATTAGAAAAATACAAAATATCCTTTATTGTAAACATGTATAAGACAAAACAGGTTAAAAAATGAAACATACAGTGCAATATGAAGGTGTCCTACAAAGCAGGAAACATATGGGCATAACATAATTAATAGGAGTAGATTTAGGCCACAAGAAAATGGTACCACGATGTACGCTATGTTGAGGGTTTACACAAACTCCACATGTAAGTAGACCATGCTAGTGTCAACATATACTCAATCAGACCTATGCACGTGGCATGATAAACAAAAGTTACTTACCCATAATGTTGCTACTGCACTGTAGAGACACCAGCCCGACGCACGTTTCGGCAGAAATGCCTTCATCCGGGAGTGGTGTCTCTCCATTGGAGGAAGCTGCTATTAATATGGGCATTGTCCAATCATGTTCCGAGAGAAGGAAGCAGGCAGACTATGGAGGGATAGCCTCTATATGGCGACATACGCCAGGTACGAAGATGTCCGGCGATGTGCTTCCGGTCTCGCGTCATCCGGAGGGGACAGAGAAAGAGCGACGAGAACGTCACTCTAAACTCTGCCCATCCAGATAGAGACGCAAGATCGCAGGACATCACGGACACTCTCCCCCCCCCCCCCCCCCCCCCGATTCGTAAGCACTCGGCTTATCCCCGATTGATGGAGTGGATTATTCTCTGAGACTGGACTGGACATATGAAAAAAGAAGCACATGTTTGGAGAAGAGACACCGAGGTTTGATCGCAAGTGTGCTAAGGTACTTAGATACAAAGTCTGTCAGGCAGACAGGAAATAAAGTGCAGATAAGTGTAACTAAAGGGAAACATGTGAGACATAGCAAGTGTGAGGGTAAAGGTGTATAATTGGTGTGAACGTGTAAAAACATGAGTGTATATAAGAAAATTGTTGTAATTGTGTACAAAGATGTTGGACCCGACTACGCATCGGAAGCATGTACGCCAAGTCTTGTTGCGGCTAAGGGAGAATAAATTATTCGCAAAACTGGAGAAGTGCGTATTTGAAAAGAGATCATTGCCCCTCCTGGGCTATATTGTCTTCGATTGTGGTCTCCAAATGGACCCGGAAAAGGTGAAGTCCGTCTTGGAGTGGCCAAGTCGTCAGGGTCTCGGAGCTATACAAAGATTTCTTGGATTTGCTAATTTTTCCGTCAGTTCATCACAAATTTCTTGTCCTTTACCGCTCCTATCTGAGCTCTTACCAGAAAGGGAGTAAACGCTAAGTACTGGACCCCTGAGGCAGAGTCAGCATTCTCCAACCTCATAAGCGCCTTCACGTCTGCATTTGTTCTTCATCATCCTAATGTTACGCAACAGTTTTCCGTGGAGGTTGATGCCGCTTCCATTGGTGCTGGAGCACTCCTGTTCCAAAAGAATTAAGAGTAAGGCAGTATCTTGCGGATTCTTCTCCAAACTCTTCTCGCTTGCTGAGCGCAACTACTCTGGGGATCGAGAATTGCTCGCAGTCAAGTTGGCCTTGGAAGAATGGAGACACCTGCTAGAAGGGTCCGCTCATCCCATCATTATCTACACTGTTCACAAAAATCTTACCTATCTGCAGTCTGCCAGCTACTGAACCCTCAAGTTAGATGGTCACTGTTTTTCAGCAGATTTCGATTTCTTTTCCTCTTCCGCTCTGCGGACAAAGACATTAAGGCGGAAGCCCTGTCTCGATCATTTGAAACTTCAGCATATTATTGATCCTTCTAGGATTATTGCCGTAAATCCTCTGTAGATCAATGACATTCCTCATGGGAAGATTTTTGCCTGTCCTGCGGACAGGAAAATATTTCTCCGCTGGGGGCATAATTTCAAACTGGCTGGGCATTCTGGTGTCCGCAAGACTCGGGGGCTTTATGGCTCGTCATTATTGGTGGCCCTCGCTACCTAGGGATATCTTGGACTTTGTTTCCTCCTGTTTGTCCAACATATCTTTCGTCTACATGGACTACCTCTTCATATTGTTTCTGACCGAGTGTACAGTTCACGTCTAAATTCTGGAGAGCCCTGTGTAATCTTTTGGATGTGAAGCAGGACTTCTCTTCTGCCTATCACCCACAGTCTAACGATCAAGTGAAGAGGATCAGCCAAATACTAGAGAATTATCTCCGTCATTATGCCTCTGTCCAACATCTCAATTGGGTACATACAATAACCATACAAGTAAGTCTACTGCTTCCTCTCCGTTCTATATAGTATACAGTTAGCACCCACGAGTTCCTCTTCCAGTGCCAATTCTTTATTCGGGCCTTTTCTTCACATCTGGCAGCAGACCAAGTCCGCGATTCTTCAGGCAGTGGATCGCATGAAAGCATATGCCGATAAGGAGAGAACGGTTCCTCCTCAGTTTCTCCCCGGAGTCAAGGTGTGGCTCTCTTCAAAGAACATTAGTTTGAAGATCCCTTCCCATAAATTCGTACCCAGGTCCTTCGGCCTCTTCGAGGTGTTACAACAGATAAACCCATGTCTTATAAGCTTCGGCTACCTCCTACTCTCAAAACCCCCAACTCATTCCATGTGTCCCTCCTAAATAATGTAGTCCTCAACCACTACAGTTTCTCCTAGTTCTCCAGTTGCATCCTGGTGATTCTTCTGACGTTTTCGAGGTGAAGGAGATCCTGGGTAGGAGGAAAGACTTTGTATCTGGTGGACTGGAAAGGGTTTGGTCCTGAGGAGAGGTTCTGGGAGCCAGAAGAGAACATCAATGCTCCAACTCTTCTCAAGAGGCTCCTCCAACGCTCTGGTCCTAAAAAGAGGGGGCGTAAGGGGGGTACTGTTGTGCCCGCGGTCGCTGACAACAGGCTTGCTATACTCACCGGCAGCCACGGGACACTGAATGCTTGCCGGCATCTCCATCCCAAGAGACTCCAGCACACGTGGCTGCACTCTGCTACTCCTGCCTCTAGGGTGCCCTTTAAGGCCGGGGACGAGCGCGCGCACCAGCAAATTGTTTCCCAACCTATCCCCTTACACCCTGGACTATATAAAGGGCTCTGCCCTTCCACTCCTTACCTGAGCTTTGTTGTTGTCTTCCCATGTTAGTTAAACAAACGGCCCCTTAGTTGTATCCTGTTCCCAGTGTTCCCGTATCCTGCTTCCTGTATCCTGTTACTGTGTTTGATCCGGAGCTAAATTCTAGTGTTGGAGTCATGTCTGCTCCTGTAACGTCCGTGGTCGCTGACCACGAACTCCTTCCATCCAGTCGACGCCCTTCTCTCCAGAGATGTCTGCACATACGGCCGTCCTGTTCCACAGTGACCCCCAGGGTGCGCTCGCGAGCTCATTCCAGACTTAAGAAGCTAAAGCCCACGCAGGTGGGAGATTCAGCTGATTGCTCCCAGAGCACACTGGGCTATAAGAAGGGCCCAGCCCCTTCCTCCCATGCCTGAGCGTTGTTGTCATACCCAAAGTTTGTCTATGCAAATGGTCTCCTAGTGTCTTCCAGTTCCCAGTGTTTCCCGTACCTGTATCCTGTGCTATCCTGGTCAAGTGGCGCGCTGAGCCTGCCTTCCTACTGTCCGAGCTGCTACAGGTACCCTATACAAACTATAGACTGTCACCTGCGCCCCGTTAGCAGGTAAGGGGGAGAAGCTGTATGCTGATTGGACAGCGTCATAAAGAAAACATTACACCGCCCAGTGTGAAAAGAAAGAGTTACCTCCCATTTGTATAGCCAAATTATCATATTTTGAAAAATGCTCATAAATTTGCAAATAAATAAATGTTTTTGAAAACAAATCACACTGTAGTTATCAGCAGCAAAGCGCCTATTAGATTAGTTAGGAGATAGGGAATTAACCCCTTAGTGACCAGCCCATTTTAGGCCCTAATGACCAAGCTATTTTTTTCGTTTTTCTATAGTCTCATTCAAAGAGCTATAACTTTTTTTTTTTTTCGTCTACATAGCTGTATGAGGACTTGTTTTTTTGCAGGATTAGTTGTACTTTTTAATAGCACCATTTTTGGGTACATATAATTTTTTTATTAACTTTTTTGGGGGGGATTATAAAAAAAACCTGTAAATTCCGCCATTGTTCTATGCGTTTTTAAATTGATGCCTTTCACTGTGCGACGTAAATAACATGTTACCTTTATTCTATGGGTCGGTACGATTACTGCGATACCACATATGTAGAGTTTTTTTATGTTTTACGACTTTTGCACAAAAAAAAACACTTTTGAACTAAAATTATTTTGTTTTTGTATCGTTGCTTTCCAAGAGCCGTAACTTTTTTCTTTTTCCGTCAATGTAGTGATTTTTTGGGCTTGTTTTCTGCGGGACGAGACGTAGTTTTGATTGGTACTGTTTTGGGGTGCATGGCACTTATTGATTCATTTTTATTATGACTTTTTTGGGGGGCAATGGAAAAAAATTGCAATTTCGCCATTGTTTTTGGCGTTTTTTTTTACGGTGTTCCCTTGCGGTTTAAATGACATATTAACTTTATTAGTACGGTCGCGGCGATACCATATATGTGTACTTTTATTTATTTTTTACACTTTTACTAAATAAAACCACTTTTTATGGAAAAAAATAGTTTTACTTATTTTTTTACTGTAATTTTTATTATTAATCTTTATTTCACTTTTATTATTTATTTCACTAGTCCCACTAGGGTACTTTACTATGCGATCTTCAGATCGCTGCTATAATGCTTTGGTATACTTCGTATACCAGATCATTATTGCCTGTCAGTGTAAATCTGACAGGCAATCTGTTAGGACGTGCCTCCGGCGCGTCCTAACCGGCGTATGTCCAGGGCAGATCTGGGGGCTTTTTTCAAGCCCCCGGCTGCCATGACACCCCATCGGAGACCCGCGATTGCATTTGCGGGCCGCCGATGGGTGACAGAGGGAGCTCACTCCCTCTGTAAACAAATTAAATGCCGCAGTCACTATTGACGGCGGAATTTAACGGGTTAAACGGCTTCGATCGAAGTAAACTTCGGTCGCGGGCGTTGGAGAAGGAGCTCAGCTGTCATCAGACAGCAGAGCCCCGGCTCCAGCCTGCACGGGAGACCCGTGCAGGACTTAGACTAGGCTCACGTGAAAAGGTGTCATCCTAGCCTAAGGCCCTTTAGTGACTCACGTGAAAAGGCGTATTGGTGGTCACTAAGGGGTTAATAAACTGGTCACGACTTACGGTTCCGGCGCTGACATGTAAGGAGGGAGAAAGGAGCTCTCCAGACCTGCCGTGGCTAAGAAAGCGACATCCATACCCTGCAACTTACAACTAGCGCTCTGAATAAACGGCACCTGCCTGGCAAGGCAATACAGAAGCGACAGGACCTCGTTGAGACGGTAGATATAATCCCGTCAGCTGGCACGGTGGCATAGGAGTCGGGCATCGCTGCGCGGCACACGGCTGTGAGGGGGGAAACACAAAACTAGATAGCATATATACCAGGAGAGAAGTCCAGAAGCTCCAGCGTGGTAGCACGGGAATTGAAGGCCCCCGGAGATCAGCAACCGGACCGGAGCATACTTTTGGTGCCAAGCCAAGGTGCAGCCTGTTTGGAGATGGGAATCGCCATTGCTTTCCTCTGACCCCGCCCTGAGCTGGTTTGCGTGGAAGTAGTAAAGCCTAGTGCATTAGCTGCTGCTTCTATACCCCACGACAGAGAACAAACTATGCCGCCTGTGACCAGAAAGGAGAAGCAGACGGTTAGCAGACCATCATCGGATCATGATGAGGTAGCGTCTGAATGAGGAGAGGACTCGGCCTCCGGATCGGCGATGATTGATTACAAGAAATTGGCCATTGAGGTAGCAAAGCGTATAACGCCAGACATACAGGACACTCTAGCATCCACGATATCAGCCTCGCTGCAGTTAATACAAAATGATATTGCTCAACGCCATGTTCGTATAGATGAAGTGGAACAACACATATCTATGCTGGAAGACGATGCTGCTGACACGCATGGAAAGCTACAGGAGTTGTTGACCGAGAAACAGCGGATGCTATCTAAAATTGATGATCTTGAAAATAGATCACGACGGAACAACATCAGAATAGTTGGTATCCCGGAGTCAGTGACGTTTTTGCACCTGAAACGCATCTGTGAATACGAGATACCGAAATTGCTGAATATGGAAGGGCCGTGTAAAGTGGAAAGGGCACACAGAGTGGGTCCAGATCGACAAAACTCACAACAAGCTCAGGGCTCACAAAAAAGAGCAAGACAAGTTATTGTGCGTTACCTGGACTATTCGGATAAAGAGGCGCTATTACGTTCTTACAAAGCATGGCGGGGACCGACGAAGCTAATTGGCGTCACTGTTATGCTGTTCGGAGATTACTCGGCAAAAGTCTCAAAGAAACGTAAGCTGTTTAGCAGGATCTGCACTGCGTTTCATAACCAAGGAATAAAGTTTCAACTTCAATACCCGGCAATATTAAAGGTCACCACTCCAAGCGGTACACTGCAAATCTACACTGATCATCAAGAGGCGGAGGCGATATTCAGAGACCTGCTCAAAGATTCTACTCCCCCTGCACATGCTGGAGAGACCTCTGGCGGGAACTCACAGCAGAACGGAGCCTATCCAAGGGGATCACCACCTAAAGAAAAAAGATTGCATCAAACCCCGCGACATGGGTAGAGATCCAGACGTGACAAGATTGTGCCGGTCAAGGGGTTGGAGCGCGCCGTGAGTATGTCACGGGACTGTTACAATTTGTTCCTGTTTATCGGACATATCTATCCTGATATGATGGTGATAGCATGAGTTCTAAGTCGGGTGCCATTTATATTTCTATATGCAAGCGGTAGCACAAGTAATGGTTGATTGCACTTCTGAATGGATCATGTTACTGTTTACCCTGTTATTTGCTAGTTACATCTAACGGCAGGTTCGAGAAGGTCACATGTCAGAAAAAAGAGAAGTTACAAAAATAAAGGTCGGGGAAAGGGGGGGTTCCCTGATGGAATCAGGGAAAGTTATAGGATTTCACCATAGTTGGGGTTGTTGGTTCAATGGCAGACATGTTCGCTCATCTGATGCTGCTTTCGCGGAGCATTCATATCTCCCTACCTCTGTACCGGGCTATGAGATACATAACAGTTTTGGCTCTGTTTACAGTGTAAAATCAACTATTGTAGCACATTCTGTTGTTTTATGAGAGTAGTGACATGGAATGTTAAGGGTCTCCAGTCCCCACATAAGAGATCCCTGGTCTTGAGACATCTCAGTAAATTGAAGGCGGATCTGGCTCTTCTCCAGGAAACGCACCTGGAGGAGAAAGATTTCTTTCACATGCGCAAATTTTGGGTGGGAGAGGTTCATGGCTCCCCAGCAAACTGCAGGAAAAATGGGGTACTACTATTGGTACATAAAAATTTTGCCTCCACGTTACGCTCGAAATCCACAGATAATGAAGGAAGATTACTGCATGTATTCTTGGATACTCAAATGGGTGAACTAAGTATATATAATGTATATGCACCTAACTCCAGCAATCGCACATATTTTCAAAATCTCCAGTCCACACTTCTAGCGGACACCTGTATTCAGAAAATAGTAGGGGGTGACTTCAACTCAGTCATGCACGTTGCTGAAGACAGGAAAAGGAAAGTCTCCACTCCAAACCTAGCCACTGATTGCATTCTGCCAGAGCTCTCACATGCCACACAGTTAAGTGATGGGTGGCGATACTCACATCCAGATGATAGGGACTTCACTTATTTTTCGCCCTCCCATCAATCTTGGTCTAGATTGGACTATATATTTTTGAGCTCGAGTTTATTGCAAAGAATAGATCAAATTGACATCACCAATATGATCATATCGGATCATGCACCGGTGAGGTTAGTGCTGACAGACACTCAACCTAAAGAGGGGGGATTTTCAGTGGAGATTTCCATCCACACTAGCGGGTGAGGATGACTTCCAAAATTTTTTAAAAGGATGGTGGCTAGAATAGGACACTGACAACGCGACACATAGAACTGACCAAGTGCTATACTGGGAAGCGGCCAAAACGGTGCTACGGGGGAGACTTATATCTTATGTGACATATAGGAAAAAGCAAACATTTCAAAAGTATAGAGAATGTAGTGATGTTCTCCGGGAAGCCTACTCTACTTTCCTGGCAGACTCGACCCCTGAAAATGAGAATAAGTGGATAAAGGCCAAACAACATTTTGAGTTATGGCTGGACAAAAAGGAAAGATTTGGCAGATCTATTTATGAGGCTAAGCTTTTCCGATTTGGCAACAAAGCAGGGAAAATGCTGGCGGGCTTGTCTAGAGGGTTCCGACCACATACTCATATAACCCGCTTGAAAGATCACAGGGGAGTTACTCACTCTGACCCTAGAAAGATAAATTAAATTTTTCACTCCTTCTATCAACATTTATACGAATCTACTAACACATCAGACGATATATCAGGGACTCAGGTTTTAACAAAAATACCCCTGCCTACGTTTTCAGCGGAACAGCTAGAGGGCCTAAATGCTCCAATAGAGCTAGAAGAGTTAAAATCGGCTATTGCGGCTCTGTCAAATGGGAAGGCGCCGGGACCTGATGGTTACCCGGCAGAATTTTATACAATTTTACAGGAACAGATAGCCCCGACACTATTGCCATATTTTAATTCACTGTTGAATGGTGCAAACATACCAAACGCAGCTAATACGGCATATATCAAGGTTCTGCCGAAAGCAGGGAAGGATCTACTACAACCAAGTTCATATAGACCCATTTCACTTATAAATCAAGACATCAAACTGATATCAAAGATTATGGCAGCTAGACTCGCGCTTCTGATGCCGCTTTTGATAGGACCATCACAGGTGGATTTTATCAAGGGCAGAGCGGCTGTTACGAATATTAGGAAAGTTCTGGGAGTGATGGACGAGATTAAGGCCCGGCCATCGCTATTCAAACATGCAGCACTTGTACAACTTGATGCTGAAAAGGCATTTGATTAATGTTGAGTGGCGATGGTTGAACATGGTCCTGGATACATTTCATATCAAGGGGGGATTTAGAATGTACCTGAAAACCCTATATAATAACCCCACAGCGGTGGTCTGCACACCGGGAGTCAGATCTCCAGTGTTCCAGCTACATAAAGGAACGTGACAGGGTTGCCCCCTGTCACCGTTATTATTCGACTTAGCACTGGAGCCCTTACTCTATGCCTTGGAACATGAGAAACAGTTCGTGGGCATACAGGTGGGAAGAACTGAAGTGAAAACTGCAGTATTTGCAGATGATATCTTGCTGTTTCTTTCGCAACCATCTCAACATTTACAGAAAATGTATGACTTGTTTCGTGATTATGGGTTGTTTGCGGGGCTAAAAATTAATCCAAACAAAAGTGAGTTAATAGACTTAACACCTCATAATCATTCAAGAGACTTGGAACTCAAAAAGACGGGTATTAAAATTGCGAAAGCCCACATAACATATTTAGGGATTCAGATAGGGAACACTGCGGGATCTGTATATCGCCTAAATTACGGACCACTATTTAATAAAATAAAATCTGAACTCGACAAATGGGCCTCATTGCCGCTCTCAATGTTTGGCAGATGTCACCTGGTTAAGATGATTTCATTTGCTAGGCTACTATACCCACTGCAGACTTTGCCACTATTATTGAAGCATACGGATGTTAACGCCTTTAACACAGCCAATTCCAAATTTATATGGTCAGGAAAACGCTCCCGCATTTCGCTAGCTAAATTACAAGGCTATCATTGGCAGGGGGGGGGGTAAATATTCCTCATTTGAGGGGCTACAATATCGCCAGTCTTTTTCGACACGTCCTGGACTGGATACATCACACCAATCACTATTCTAACTATACATTAGAATCTGAACTAGCGGGAACATGTGATCAGGGCTTATCCTTTCGGTTATCTAAATACTTGCCTCTGTGGTCACATATAGAATTCCCGGTGGGGCAGTCCAGTAGCCTGTTTAACATGTGGAAACGACAGGGTATTGCAACAGTGGGTCACATCCTACATGCCTCAGAACCTAGACTAAAAACACTGCTCGAACTGGTAGGGGAATTCGGGATATTGCCAACACATTTTCTCCAATACCTGCAGGTCAAATCCTTTTGTACTACCAGAGTGGGAAATCTGGAAGGGGAAGTTGTCGACAACCTATTTGATGATGTTGTGGGCGATGGTCAGCATAGGAAATCATTATCAGTTCTATATAAAACAATTAAAGATTTATATTTAAGACTTAACCCGAAGGATCTTTTTGCATACTGGAGGCGTACTCTTAAGATACCAAACATTAACACACATGTGTTGGAGGGATGGAAGGCGGTAAGAAAACATGTCATCGATGAAATATGGAGAGACCCAGTTCAGACTGATGCATGCGGCTATTTACGCTTTCAACATACCACCCATTGCTAATAACCCACACAGAATGCATGCATGTCCTAAATGCAACCAACCGCACACTGATTTGTATCATGGCATTTGGTTGTGTCCTGATACACAAGGGTTTTGGGAGGAAATACTCGACTATATCCATAAACTCTGGGAATGGACCCTCACGATGACTCCTATGTTGCTTCTCTTTCATTCGGTAGCTTCACAGGAGGCGGAGGAGGAGGGGACCTTTTCATATGTACTGACATTAGCACATGTGATACTGTTAATTGCCAAGAGATGTCTTTTGAAGAATTGGCTGGACTCCAGTGTCCCCACACTGGATCAGCTAATTCAACAGTTGAGGGTTTGTCTTCATTCGGATAGGCTTGACGCAATTACACATAAAGAGAAAAAGACAGCAGACTTCTTTAAAAAATGGAAACTGTTTCTTCTGCATTTATCTGATTCAGAAATTGGGGAGGTAATAGCAGGATTTCAATATACTAAATGGTATCTCACAGAAGATATTAAAGGGACTTTGGGGAAGCTGAAGATTGTAGAACTAAGAGTCTAAATTGATGATAGCTAATTGACGAGAGAGAGGAGGGGGAAGGTATACAAAGATTAAACAAATTGTACAATTGTCTGCCAAAGTTAGAATGTTAACTGTTCTTAGTTCTGCTAATGTTTATTTGAAAACATTGTTAACCCCTTGAGTACCCAGCTCATTTTGGCCTTGAGGACCAGACCCATTTTTTCAAATCTGACATGTGTCACTTTATGTGGTAATAACTCCGGAATGCTTTTACCTATCCAATTGATTCTGAGATTGTTTTCTCGTGACATATTGTACTTTAGTTTAGTGCAAAAATTTGGTCGATTAATTCATTGCTTATTTGTGAAAAACACCAACATTTAGCGAAAATATGAAGAAATTATGATTTTTCCAATTTTTAATGCATCTGCTTGTAAAACAGATAGTAATACCACACAAAATAGTTACCAATTAACATCTCCCATATGTCTACTTTATATTTGCATCGTTTTTTGAACATCCTTTTATTTTTCTAGGACGTTACAAGGCTTAGAACTTTAGCAGCAATTTCTCATATTTTTAAGAAAATTTCAAAAAGCGATTTTTTCAGGGACGAGTTCAGTTCTGAAGTGGTTTTGAGTGCCCTATATATTAGAAACCCCCATAAAACACCCCATTTTGAAAACTGCACCCCTCAAAGTATCCAAAACAGCATTCAGAAAGTGTTTCAACCCTTTAGGCGTTTTACAGGAATTGAAGGAAAGTAGAGCTGAAATTTTCAAATGTCATTTTTTTTTTACAAAATTCATATGTAATACATTTTCTTCTGTACCACAGAAGGTTTTACCTGAGAAACGCAACTCAATATTTATTGCCCAGATTCTGCAGTTTTTAGAAATATCCCACATGTGGCCCTAGTGCGCTAATGGACTGAAACACAGGCCTCAGAAGCAAAGGAGCACCTCTTGGATTTTGGGGCCTCCTTTTTTTAGAATATATTTTAGGCACCATGTCAGGTTTGAAGAGGTCTTGTGGTGCCAAAACAGTGGAAACCCCCAAAAGTGACCCCCATTTTTTAAACTACACCCCTCAGGGAATTTATCTAGGGGTATAGTTAGCATTTTGACCCCACAGGTATTTTGCTATATTTTCTGGAGTTAGTCTGTGAAAATGAAAATCTACTTTTTTTCTGGAAAAACGTAAAAATTTCTAATTTTTGCAAGAAATAAAGGAGAGAAAGCACCCCAACATTTGTAAAGCAATTTCTCGCGATTACGGAAATACCCCATATGTGGTGATAAACTGCTGTTTGGACCCACAGCAGGGCTCAGAAGGGAAGGACCCCCATTTGGATTTTGGAGCTCTGATTTTACTGGAATGGTTTTCAGTGCCGTGTCATGTTTGCAACGCCCTGGAGGGACCTAAACAGTGGAATCCCCCCAAAAGTGACCCCATTTTGGAAACTATACCCCTCAAGGAATTTTTCTAGTGGTAT
Organism: Rhinoderma darwinii; assembly: GCF_050947455.1. Lineage (NCBI taxonomy): Eukaryota > Metazoa > Chordata > Amphibia > Anura > Rhinodermatidae > Rhinoderma > Rhinoderma darwinii. Next base: position 342,801,920 of record NC_134687.1, read on the forward strand.
AGTTATCATTTTGACCCCACAGGTTTTTTGCTGAATTTATTGAAATTAGTCTGTGAAGATGAAAAGAGACTTTTTTTTGGAAAAAACACAGAATTTTCAAATTTTTATAAGGAATAAAAACTGCTGTTTGGACCCACGGCAGGGCTCAGAAGGGACGGAGCACCATTTGGATTTTGCAGCTCAGATTTTGCTGAATTGGTTTCTGGGGGCCATGTCGCATTTGCAGAGTCCCTGAAGTACCAGTACAGTAGAAATTCCCCAGATGTGATCCCAATTTGGAGACTATACCCCTGAAAGAATTAAATTAGAGGTGTAGTGAGCATTTTGAGCCCTCAGGTGTTTTATAGAGTTTATTAGAATTGGTCCGTGAAAATGAAAACATTTTTTTTTCCAATAACCTGTAGATTTAGCTCAGAATTTTTCATTTCCACAAGGAATACAGGAGAAAAGACACCCCAAAATGTGTTACACAATTTCTCCTGATTACGGAAATACCCCATATGTGGTTGTAAACGGCTATTTGGACATACGGCAAGGGTCTAAACGGAAAAAGTGCAATTTCGTTTTTGGAGTGGAGATTTTACAAAATTTGTTTTTGACGCCATGTAGCATTGCGCTGAGGTACGAGTACAGTGAAAACTCCAGAGAAGTGACCCCATTTAGGAAACTACACCCCTCAAGGAATTCATCTAGAAGTGTAGTGAGCATTTTGACCCCCAAAGGTTTTGCAGAAATTAGTGCACAGTGGATGTTGCAGATTGAAAATTGACATTTTCCACATATATGCTATTTCAGTGCCCAATGCGTTGGGCCCAGCTTGTACCACTGGAGACATACGCCCCATAAATTGTTAAGCGGTTCTCCAGAGTACGGTAATACCCCATATGTGGTCATAAACCGCTGTTTGGGCACACTGCCAGGCCCAGAAGGAGCGCCATTTGGCTTTTGGAGCGCAGATTTTGCTTGGTAGTAGTTTTGTTTAGTGTTTTACTGGTGTTTCAGTTTATAATGTGGGGCATATGTAATCTGTGCGGAGTACATACATTTTTTGCGTGACACACTGTCGTTTTTATTGGTACCATGTTTGGCTACGCGCGACTTTTTGATCACTTTTTATTCCATTTTTTTGGAAACAACGTGACCAAAAAAGGAAATTCTGCCATTGTTTTTTATAGTATTTTTTTTACGGTGTTCACCGTGCGGGATAAATAATATGATATTTTTTTAGGTCAGGCCGATACGAACGCGGCGATACCTATTATGTCTAGTTTTTGTCTTTTTTTTCATTTTTTTTCTAATTATAAAGGGCTTGATCAGGGAAACAAGGCGATTATTGTTTTTATTACGGTAAACTTGTATTTATTTATTTATCTAAAACTTTTTTTTTTACTTTTTTTTCACTTTTTATTTTACACATACTAGGGGACTGGAAGATCTGATCTTCTGATCCCCTGCACAATACACTGCACTACTTCTGTATGTACTGATGTAGTGCAGTGTATTGTAACTGTCACTTTACAACTGACAGTTGAGCCTATTACGTCCTGCCTTGGGCAGGACCTAATAGGCTCCCGTACCTGGCAACCAGGAAGCCGTTGCTAGGCTTCCTGGTTGCCATTGCAACCATCAGAACCCCGCGATGTTTCACGGGGGGGGGGGGGCAATGGGGTGCAGAGGGAGCCCCCTCCCTCTGTATCAATCACTTAAATGCCGCTGTCGCTATTGACAGCGGCATTTAAGGGGTTAAACTACAGCGATCGGAGAGGACAGTGATCGCTGTAGTTGCAGTGGGATGTCGGCTGTATATTACAGCCGACATCCGATGAAGATGGAGCGAGCACAGCTCCTGTGCCCGCTTCATCCTCAGGGCGTTACTATACGCCCATTTTCGGGAAAGGGTTAATAAAAATAGTGTTTGTTTTTTTTACACCGCTTTCTCTGATCTCCTCACGTATCTCACAGAAGTGAGGAGATCAGAGAAAGTGACAGGAGCTTTCTCCTGCAGACGACGTCACAGACGGCTGTGATTGGTCAGTCTTCAGAGACTGACCAATCACAGCAATCGCCGGCATTGGGGACTGCTAATTGGTCCCCAGGCCGGTAGCAGAGACGGTTAGCTGTCAATGACAGCTGCCGCCGCTGTTCTGTCACTATGTGATTTCACATAGTGACAGTTTATTCCTGCGCCGTAATAGTACGTCGAAGGTACGCTGGAATAAGTGGCCAGCGACGTACTATTACGTCAAAGGTACGCAAGGGGTTAAGATTGGATCGAAGTACATACCTCTAGGAAACATTGTATGAATCGCATGTACCAATTTGACAAAACCTAAGTGATATACTCTGTAACACTGTGCACTTTTACAAAATGTGGGCAATGACATGTTTTGCTTTTGTATGTGGTATGTTTTATAAGAAAAAAAATTTCAAAAAGAAACTGGTGACAGAGTCTCTTTAACTGTATCCGTGTCCTTAGGACGCAGATGCAATTGAAAGCACTGGCAAGGCAAGGGAACCATCAGTTCCTTGCCTCACCATTCGGTGCTTTTCTTGCGATGCAGGCAGCGCAATTACGTCATCACGCCGCCTGCGTCGTTCCGCTGGAGCAGGCATGGTCAGAAGAGGCAGTGGCATTATCTACAGGGGGCAGTGTGTGGTACTATGTACATGGGCACTGTGGCTCTATGTACATCAACATTAGCACCATCTACAGGGTGTACAGTGACGCCATCTACAGGGGGCAGAGTCGCGCCAGCTACAGGGGGTATGAAGTATGGAGCGGGCTCAATAGCGACAGCAGCATCTAAGTCGTTAGAAAGAGGTGGCCCCCTCCCACAGCCCATCGGCCCCCCACGACGCGATTGCGGGGTGCCGATTGTTGCTATGGCAGCCTGGGGCCTAATGAAGACCCCAGGTCTGCCTTCTTTCTGCTGCTGTTAAGCCCTGCCTGTGGTAGGGCTTAAGAGAAGCCTTTAAAAATGACAATACACTGCGATACATTAGTATTCCAGTGTATTGTACCAGTGATCTGAGGATCACTGGTTCAAATCCCCTAGGGGGACTAATAAAATGTGTTAAAAGAAGTTGAATAAAGTATTTAGTAGTGGGCAAAAAAAAAAAATTTTCTCAATTTTCCTCTATAGTTATGTAAAAAATAAAAAATGTAACAAAATTGGTATTGCCGCGTCCATAAAAGTCCAAACTATTACAATATTACATTATTTAACCCACACGGTTAATGGTGTAAAAAAAAAAAAAAAAAAAATTAAAAACATCGCTGTTTTAAACGCTGCTTAGCCCTATAAAAAATTTTTTAATAAAAAGTAATCAAAAAGTTGTATGTACCAAAAAATGTTACTAACATTTCTCACACCCCTCAATCAACAAGAAATAAAAAAGTCATGGCTCTCAGAATGTGGCGACATTTAAACAAATAATTTTTTCTTTGTAAAAGTACTAAAACATAATAAAAACTGTATAAATTTGGTATCGCTGTAATCGAATTGAGCGGCAGAATAAAGTTAAGTTGTCATTTTTACCGCATGGTGTAGACGTAAAAACGAAACCCAAAAAATAATGGAGTAATCAGAGTTTTTTCCAATTCCACCCCACAAAGATTTTTTTTAGTTTCTCAGTACATTATATGGTACTTTAAATGGTGCTGCAAAAAAATAAGCCTTCACACCAGTCCATTGACAGAAAAATAAAAAAAAAGTATGGCACAAGGTGGGGAGTAAAAAGCCAAAAAATGAAAAATGGCTTAGACTTTAAGGGGTTAAAGCCCCAAAACCAAGATAACTCATTGTAATATACCAAGGCACCTTGTAAATTACATTAATGCACGTTAGTCACCCCCAAGGCACCATCCCACTCAATGCACACTTAGGGTATGTGCACACACACTAATTACGTCCGTAATTGACGGACGTATTTCGGCCGCAAGTACTGGACCGAACACAGTGCAGGGAGCCGGGCTCCTAGCATCATAGTTATGTACGATGCTAGGAGTCCCTGCCTCGCTGCAGGACAACTGTCCCGTACTGAAAACATGATTACAGTACGGGACAGTTGTCCTGCAGCGAGGCAGGGACTCCTTGCATCGTACATAAGTATGATGCTAGGAGCCCGGCTCCCTGCACTGTGTTCGGTCCGGTACTTGCGGCCGAAATACGTCCGTCAATTACGGACGTAATTAGTGTGTGTGCACATACCCTTAGGGTATGTGCACACGATGAGAGGCTTTTACGTCTGAAAAGACAGACTGTTTTCAGGAGAAAACAGCTGCGTCGTTTCAAACGTAAATGCTCCTCCTCGTATTATGTGAGGCGTCTTTGACGCCTGTAATCTTGAGCTGCTCTTCATTGACTTCAATGAAGAACGGCTCAAAATACGTGGCAAAGAAGTGTCCTGCACTTCTTTTGACGAGGCAGTCATTTTACGCGTCGTAGTTTGACAGCTGTCAAACGACGACGCGTAAATGACAGGTCGTCTGCACAGTACGTCAGCAAATCCATTCAAATGAATGGGCAGATGTTTGCCGACGTATTGTAGCCCTATTTTCAGGCATAAAACGAGGCATAATACGCCTCGTTTACGCCTGAAAATAGGTCGTGTGAACCCAGCCTAAAGGGCAAACTGGCAGAAAATGATTAAAAATAAAAGACTTGCACACTTAGGCCCCATGCACACGACCGTATTTTTTCCCTCCGGTAAATACTGGCGTAAATACGGGTCCTTTGTCACACGTTTTTAACCCGTATTTACAGACCCATGCCCATAAATATGGGTCCGTAGTTACCCGTATTTACGGACCCGTTTTCTCTGTTTCTCTTTACACGTAGAGAGAGATATTGCACTGCACTAATCGGCAGCCCCTTCTCTCTATCCAGCATTGATAGAGCGAAGAGGCTGCTGATCAGTGCTGGATAGAGAAGGGGCAGCCGCTTCTCTCTATCCAGCATTGATAGAGAGAAGAGGCTACTGATCAGTGCTGGATAGAGAAGGGGCAGCCCCATCTCTCTATCCAGCACTGATCGCCAGCCTCTTCTCTCTATCCAGCTCTGATCGGCAGCCTCTTCTCTCTATCAGTGCTGGATAGAGAGAACGGGCAGCCCTTTTGGGCAGAGTTCCTGCAGCGGTACGCAGCGATAGAAAGAAAAAGTTCATACGTACCCTGGCCGTTGTCTTGGTGACACGTCCCTCTTTTGACATCCAGTCCGACCTCCCTGGATGAAGCGGCAGTCCATGTGACCGCTGCAGCCTGTGATTGGCTGCAGCGGTCACATGGGATGAAACGTTATCCCAGGAGGCCAGACTGGAGGAAGAAGCAGGGAGTTCTGGCGAAGTATAAACTTAGTTTTTTCTGAGTTGGTGTTTTTGAAGGAAACCTTAGAAATCTATATTGTGAGCGCCGCACATGGTACTCACTGTCCAGCGGTAGTCACTGTCCAGGGTGCTGAAAGAGTTACTGCTGATCAGTGCAGCCCCTTCTCTCTATCCAGCACTGATCGTAGCTCTTTCAGCACCCTGGACAGTGACTACCGCTGTACAATATAGATTTCTAATGTTTCTAATTATTCAAAAATTCAAATCAGTCATGAGCCTGCAGACAGGGGAATCCCCTGACGTCGCCTAGCAACGCTCCCGTAATTACGGGTGCACACACGTAGCAACCTGTAATTACGAGAGCCCCATAGACTTTTATGGGCCTGCCCGTGAAATAGGACATGTTCTATATTTTTCAATGGCCCGCGCACCTTCCCATAAGCATACGGGAAAGTACCAGTGGCCAATAGAAGTCTAAGTACGGGCCATAATTAAGGGCGTTTTTACGGTCGTGTGCATGGGGCCTTACTGTATGAATCCTTCGCGGTCGGTACTGTGGTTGCCATGGTATATTGTCATCTTAGGGTGATGACGTTTCGTCCACTGGCATATGACCGTGGTAGCCAATAGCTGGTCACATCGGTGACATTTTGCCCTATCATGACAATATGCAGCAGGGGACGACAGTACTGGTACGTTTATTAAAATTTTTATTAATTTAGAACCGGTTTCTACATATTAGAAAACGTATTTAATCTTCTACAAATTCCCCACCCGATACGGCACATTAACCCAGCACCAGACAACCCGCTGACCCCATAGCACCAGTCCTACCCATCCCCAGCGTGTTCAATTCAACATCCCAGTACAAAGAAGGCTTTCTACGGCAGGCCGTGCACTGAATGGGAAGGCAGGGAAGAGTCACGTGACCAGCCTGTAGCACGTGACTTCTACGTCATCAAACCTACCAGGAGAAACTCCATTCTAGACACGACCGTACCGGGGAGAGGGGAGGCAGAGGAGGAGAACAGCGCCTTTCGTCCCTTGCCTTTTCTTTTCTCCCCTGGCACCCAGCTGTAACTGGCAGCAGCACCATGCCAGCCTGTGACAGGCGCAGCAGATGGGACTCGTCGTCCCCTTAGAAGAAAGCAGCAGCTATAAGGAGGCAGCGTTCTCGTCAGACAGCCGCTGCCTGTGTGCACTGCGGTCCTTGTCTTTCCACTCCGCCGTCTCGTCTCTCACTTTTTATTGTTTCCTGTTTTTCTAGTGTGTGTTTTTATTCTTCACCCCCCCCTCCCCATTCCTTTCCTTCATCCCACACCCAGTTACCAACCCCTGCCCTATAGGAGTTTCTCATTTGACTGCCCAACCCCTGGGAATACCCCGTAGGAGACCATAACAAACCGGCTCAGAAGAGGGACCGGGCGGACGAGCATTGCTGCATCATGGGATGCTGTGGGAGCACGCAGGTAAGTAACTCGTCCTGATGTCGATAATCCGGCATGTCCCTGTTTCTATGTCCTCTCGGATGATGTTTCTTTGGTGTAAATGGCTGCATGTGGATAACCACAATGTCACCAAGTATAGCCGAGGAGAAACCAAGTTCCGATCTGGTAATCCATAGAATGGAAAGTCACTACTAGTAAAATGGCCCTGGTTCCGTATTTGCATTGAGATTCTCGGCCGACCACTGGCGTAGATTTCCATTGGCGGGATCTGATTGTCTTGTCCCCATTCGTTGTCATTATATATGTCCAACAGGTGGATGGTATGAATTATATCCGCTGTATACCTTCTCTAGTTCACCATGTTACAGTTCAGTGTGAGAGACGTATATTTAGTGCCAAATGGTATCCGATCCTGTCGCGGGGAAGCAGGCAAAACTTTCCCAAGAAAACCTTAATGGGATCTGATCGCATTTTTCACGTCCCAACGTGAAGCTTTAGTACGGCCATCTGAATGAAGACCTATTGCGTTGTTGTCTGTGCTACCAAGACTGCTCCGGAGTGGGGCACCTGGGAATGGCGCTTACGTACTAATTGTTCATTCTGCTAGGCTACGGGGTGTGGAAATGGCTTATGTTTTATGATTGGTTTGTTCACCATACTTGTGGGATATGGTGAAGATGTGGAGAATTATTTCTAATGTGCAATGCACCAGGTTTGATATATTTTGGGATAGTTGCACCATTTACAGGCATATACTGATGTGCCCCAGTTTTTGGATGATGCCAGCCTACCATGTTCTGGAGCCTGTTCCACTCTAGATTTCAATCACTGGCATCATCAAGTTTCATGATGTACTGAATAGAAACCGGTATCTGTATCTTCTACATGCCAAGTCTTGTTGGCGCTTAACCCTTGCCCTGCAGCATTTACTTTCCAGAAGCTAATTGAGGTGCCACGAGAGTTTTAACATTCCTACCCTTTCATGTTTTTCCCCTTGTGTAGCCTTAATTGTTCTGTTATTATTGAATGCATTTATATGAAGATGTGCTTTTAGCAGCATACAACAAGCTGCAATACCACTCCATCATGCCATGCAGTGATTTCCTATATACGGATGATCACTGGGTTGTAGTTGCCACATTGGATGAACCTATATCTTTTAGAGCTACCTGGATAGGCTATAGTGTATGACCGTTTTAGAGGATGCGTTTCAAGTGCTTATGTCTTTAAGGTCATGCCTCTGAAATCCAGGTCATGTAGGATTTAATGTAAGCCTGCTGAGCATTCCCGTCCAGAACTGGCAGGCTGAATGCCATGACGCGTTCCTTCTCCTGTGGGATTTTTCTTGCTGCCCTGGTTATCTGGAGTTCCCAGGTAGAGTATTGCAGCGCTGTGACTGCATCCTCCTCATGGAGAGAAGGAGAGGATCCATCACTTCTCCGCTGTCACTAAGAGTAATGGAACGCCACTCCGGAGAGTGAAAACACCACTTTAGTATTGAGCTGCTGTCACAATTTTGTCAAATATTTTTAATGGCATACGTCACTCTTGGGGCTTCTATCATGCCGCTGTGTTGGTGCACTGTGTGTTTATTAACGTGACAGTATTAACAGTGCGATAATTGCAGCGCATATTATCGCCCTGGAGTCTGGGCCTTAAAATATATTGGTCATGTATAAAAAAATCTCAGCTGTTCATTCTCATGTAGAAGAACATAATGTAGGGCAAGGATTTGAAGTACTCGTTTACCACCACTGGCACATTTTATTCACAAGCATCTTTGTTTTGTGCCAGTCATGTCGATAAAACGTCATTTTCTGACTTTAGCCTAGGGCCTCATGCACACCTCCGTTGGCCGTCGTACGAGCGTTAATGACTGATCCGTAAAACACTGGCCGCACACGGATGGCTTCCGTGTGCAGTCCGTTGTTTCACGGACCAAATCAATGAGAAGGCCGAGAATGTTCTGTAAAAAACGGACCAGAGTAGGACCTGTCCTATTTTTGACGGAACGGCCACACGGTTCCGTTAAAACAATGGAAGTGTGCATGGCCCATTGAAATTAATGTGTCAGGATGCTATCAGTTAAAAAAAGCTGATAGCACCCTGACGAAAATAACTGAAGTGGGCATTTGGCCTTCATGATAAGTCCCTGTTCAGACTAATGGATCAGTTTTCGAGCTGATAAATCCCATTGACTAAGGTTGAATACCCACGCGCGAGATTTTGTTGCAGAAATTTCAACCACTGAAAATCTGTTCTTTTTATCTGGATGGAACTTGCAGAAATTCATGCACCTGCTGCGGAATCCATCCCATTCAGATGAATGGAACTGATTTTCAGTTGCAGACATTTCTTCAACAAAATCTGCCATGTGACTGCACCCTGAGGCCGGGCTCCCACGTAGGGTAAACGCTGGGGAATTTCCGCAACGGAATTCCGTATTTACAGTAGCAGCAAAGTGGATGAGATTTAGAAAATCTCATTCCCACGCTGTGGAAAAAAACACTGCATAAATGTTAATTGACCTGCAGTGTGGAATTTTATTCCACGACATGTCAATTTATGTTGCGTTTTAGTTGATTTTCCGTTGCAGGTTTTCCCCATCGAATTCACTGGGGATGAAAATGCCGCAACAGGAAGCAAAGTGTTCCGACTTTTGCAGCGTATTCGCAGCGTTTGCGCCGCAAAAATCGCAACTACGGAAAACAAAAAATCATACTTACCAGGAACGCCCTCCTTCTTCCTGCAGTCCGGCCTCCTGGGATGATGTTTCATCCCATGTGACCGCTACAGCCAATGACAGGCTGCAGCGTCACATGGCCTGCAACATCATCGTTGGAGGCCACACTACGCGCAGAGAAGGCGAAGGGGGTAAGTATGAGCGCTTTCTTCCGCAGCAATAATTCAGTTGGAAAAACTGCACCACAATGTGGTGCGATTTTTTTTTTCAGAACGCAATCTACTGTGGTTTCCAGGTCGGACACGCTGCGTGATTTTTGCGCAGCATATCCGGCATTAGGCTGGGTACCCATGTAGCGTAAATGCCACAGAATTTTTGCCACCGGACCACAGAATTCTGTGCGGAAATTCCGCAGCATTTATGGTAGCGACAAAGTGAATAAGATTTAGTAAATCTCGGCCACCTGCGGTGGAAAAAAAACGCAGAAAAGTTATGTGGAAAGTGTTCTGCAGTGCGGCTTTCAAATCCACAGCATGTAAATTTATGCTGCGTATTCTGAGCGGAGATGCTGCGTTTGTGACCCATAGACTTCAATGGGGAGAATAAATTCTGCACTAAAATATGCAAGTTGTTTTCTGCAGCGGAAACGCAGTAAAATCCTCTGGAAATTCGCAGGTGCACATGTAGTTTGCTATAATCAATGCTTCACACTAAGGCCCTGTTCACACGGCAGATTTTGCGTGGCGGGGTCCCACTGCAAAATCTGCTGCAGAATTATTCCTGCCTTTGGCACGAAGATTCCTCCTCCCATTGAATTCAATGGGGGGTTCCGGTGGAATCTGCCCGAAGATCGAGCAGGACGCTTCTTTTTCCTGCTAGCGGGAAAAAGCGTCCGACTCCCATTGAAATGAATGACGGATTCCGCCGCAAATTTGGTTCGTGTGAACATACCCTTAATCCTCAGGTAAAACTGCAGCAATGTGCACAGCAAAAACACACTATTTACTTTGGATTTCTGTGTTAGATTTACCAGTGTTTTTTTGAGATTACACCTGCAGATTTTCTGTTGCAGAAAATCTGCAGCGTATCCTGTGTGTGGGAACTTACACCCAGGGGCCCTATGCACACGACCGTTAAAATTATCCGTATTTGCGAACCGTAATACAGTCCGCAATTACGGACCCATCCGCTTCTATTGGCCACGGACACCTCTCCGTATAGCTACGGATAGGTGTCTGTGCCGTAGAAGTATACCGCAAAAGATAGAACATGTCCTACCTTTTGCGTTTTATGGGCCGTGCTCTTATACTTTGTATGGGAGCACGGGCCGAGAATGCGGGTCGTGGCCGGCCGTGCCCGCAGTCGCAGGCTGTGATTACAAGCACGGCCATGTGCGTTAGGCCTTGTTTACAAATTGCAGATGTGCTGCAAAATTTGCTTTATGTTTTTTTTTTTGTTTTTTTTTAAGTCAAAACCAGGAACAGAACCTAAACAGAAGAAATATATAAAAGAGCCTTAGGCCTTATTCACACGACAGGGAAACTTGGCCGTGTGACAGCTGCTGTTTTTTTTTTTTTTTTTAACGGACGTCACGGATGCATTAAAAACTGTTCACCCCAATGGAGTTAGCCACACAGCCGTTTTTTTGTTTTTTTTGGGTGGCCTGTTTTATCGGGCTGTCAAAAAATGGAACAAGCCCTATTTTGGGCTGTTCTCATGGCCACACGACTCCCATAGAACTCTATGGGGCAGTGTAAAACACGGCCATCACTTAGATGTGATTCGAGTGACGGGTGTTTTTTCTGCCGCTCACTCTGTGAGGAGGAGAGAGAGCGAAATGCATGTGAGAAGATTTTTTTTGCCAGTAGTGTCGGACATTGCGGGGGTAGGTAAGGGTGGCTGTGTGGCGCTATATACATACACGATCCTAGAGGAAACCACTGTCTAGGAGTGGAGTCCCCCCAGAGCGTTGCCGGGTATTCCGCACCAGGAGAAGCCCCTGACTTCACTATCCATATATGGACAGTGACGTCAGGGGTTCCTCCTGAAGCAGAATCCCTGGCCAGAGCGTTGCTGATGCTCTGGTCTGGGATTCCGCTCCTGAAGGAGCCCCTGGCGTCACTATCAATATATGGACAGTGACGTCAGGTGCTCCTCCTGAAGCGGAATCCCCGGCCAGAGTGTTTTTAATGCTCTGGTCGGGGATTCCGCTCCTGGAGGAGCCCCTGGCGTCACTATCCATATATGGACAGTGATGTCAGGGGCTCATTGAGGAGAGGAATCCCCGACCAGAGCGCCGGCAATGCTCTGGCTGGGGATTCCACTCTTAGGAGCCCCAATAGTGCTATGTACAGTTAGGGGGGGGGGTGTGTGGCACTACCTCTGAGCGGGCTGTGTGTGGCCCTATCTAGAGAGGGCATCAACATCTACGATTGCTGTCTGAATCCCCGAGAAATCCGCTAAAGCTGCAGTACACGGTTCAATGGTTGTGAGGACATGGTATAAAATAAAAAAAATAGCAGAGAAAAAGCCAGAAACCAATGCAAAGAAGCTGTGGGTTCAAACAAAGCCCTCTATACTCTGAAAGCAAGAGAAAATGGTGACGGCGATCATATGACCTTCCTGTGGGCGTTTTTAGTGGGTTGGGACCAAAAAAATGTACAAATGAAATTCATCCGTTTTTAAAACCGTGCAAAACTGGTCACAATTGGCGGTTAAAATTGAAAACACAGCCCACAACGGCTGAGAAAGACGGACCCTGTTGTGTGAATAGAGCCTTATAGGTCTGCTCTCCTGGTCCCAATTCTGGTCTTGGCATAAAAAAATGCATTCAAAATCTGCAATGTGTGAGAGAACCCTTCGTGTACGTTTTACACGTAGCGTAAACGGTGTGGAATTCCGGCTGTGATTTTCTGTGCGGAGTTTCCACAGTGTTTCGAAAAAGAAATATTCATACTGCAGATTGAGAATCTGCATCGCAGGTCAGATTCCGCACTTCTTTGCTGCAGATTTTGTTCAAAGCTCATCCACTTTTCTGCTACTCTAATATGCTGCGGAATTTCCACACAGAAAATCTGGTTGGAAATTCCACATTGTTTACGCTACATGTGAACGTACCCTTGTGATGAATAGTCGATAAAATTCAAGTCTGACTAATTAAGGGGCCGGGGAAGTACTTGGAAGTCTTGGTCATGCTCTTTCAACCACTGTCGGACATTTCTAGCCATGTAACATGTCCCATTGTCTTGCTGGAGGATTCCATCAGCCCCAGGGAAGACAAACCGCATGTATGGGTGGATGTGATCTGCAACAATGGATTTATACCCAGATCGGTTCAAAGTGGCTTCCACATGGATGAGTGGGCCCATAGAATGCCATGAAACAATTCCCCAGACCATAAAGCTGCCGCCACCAGCTTGTGTTCTTCCAGCAATGGTTGTAGGGTTTGTTCTTTGATGTTTGTCGCCTGATACGCCAACATCCATTCGTTCGATGAAGCAGGAAACGTGACTCATTGGCGAAGACAACCCTTTGCCAATCATCGGTGGTCCAATTCCGATACTGCCGTGCAAATTGAAGCCTTTTTTTCCCCCATGCACCTTTTGTTAGCACAGGAGCAGTGACTATCCATCTGCTTCGGAGCCCCATACCCAGTAGGGTTCGCTGAACTGTTTTAGACACACGTCCGGTGGCCCCCTGGTTGATTTTTCACTGCTCCACTGTAGCATGTCTTTCGACCCTCGTTCACCTCTCATTTCAATGGCACGTGGTGCTCCGCAGTTTCCACGTCGGTTATACCCAATGGTGCCGTTTGTCCACTCACGATGCACCTTCACCACAGCAGCACACGAACTGTTCATAAACTGTGCTGTTTGATAATACTGCCCCCCCCCCCTCTTTGGTCGAATGTCAATAATCCTCCCTTATTGCAACTCTGATAAATCGCCCCTTTTACCCATCACAACACATCACTTCCTTCATAGGCTACGTGCTGCCAACGTCGAAAGTAGGAGATGATCATAATGTGCCTCGACAGTGTATTTTTGACATTGCATTCTCAGCCATTCAAATTCAGATTTTTCCAGGTGTCCTTTCTTTTAAGTGACATTTTTTCCTATTTAAATTCTAATAGGGCAATAGTGGAGGTCCATTTGCCATTTATTTAGGCCAGGGACATGTGCTCTCTTCTCTTCATTTTTTAAGATGTTTTTCCCTTTTGAGTACTGCTGGGCTTATTGTTTGTACTTTTTCATGTATAAGGTAGATGAGAACTAGCCATCAATTTCTCTAATAATTGTATATGAATTGTGAGTTAGCCACACAGGTGTACACCAAGCACATATGAATTATTAACAGAGGGGATAGTAGGGAAAATTGTGTGGTCTAATTATGAATTATTGATATAACAATAACAAAAAAAAATTGTTTTTATTAAAGTAATTTTATTAAAAAAATCCCTTGTGGTACAACTGGTCATGTGTGAGTGACCCCCACTGTCACACTAAAATGACTGGACAAGAATCAGCCATCAACCGTAATTTGACAGCTAATTTATGTGTCAAAACTAATAGGCAGGTGTTACATTTATTTATATATATATATATATATATATATATATATATATATATATTCAATCACAAAACCAAATCAGTGGTGTAATGATATGGGTTATAGGATGCACTTGTACATAGATGTCTACATTGGCGCCACAATAGCGTCCGTCTGACCATTGGCAGTTTTGACTAATAGATCAATTGTGTCACGGCTTATTGTTATTGCAAAGAAGCTGGAATGCTGGCAAAACGCACATCGGGTGCTTTTTAGTTTAAAATCCCAATGGTTCAATTATAATAGCCAGTGTCGTAACATACAATCATTAATAATCTAACTTCAGTTCGGTTCTGCCCTTCTACACACGGCACGAACAAGAACCTGTCAACTCTACATCTGGACACGCTATTCAGCTCTCTGGATGTCATTGTAATGGTGTGCGGGCCTCCGCAATACAGAGCTGAGTCAGGCCTCATGCACACGACCGTAGTCATGTGCCTGGCCGTGATTTTTGGGTCGGACGGCTGCAGAGTATCACCTGCGGGCCGGCCGCAACCGCGTGCATTAATTTCTATGAGCCAGGACTTCAAAACACGGCCGTAATAAGACATGTCTGTTCATTTTGCGGTCCAGGCTCCTGGGGCATGCACGGACCGTTGAAACCAGTCATGTGCACGGGCCCATTGAAATGAAAAAATACATTAGTGTGCATGGGGCCTCACGCTTAGCACCTCTGTAGCAAACACACCACTTATACAGCGAGGTGTGTTTGCAAAATACACAATTGTAATACATTCGGGTACTTCACTAAGGCTTTGTTCACATGTGCGTTGTGGTCCCGTTCTGACATTCCGCCGGAGGTTTCTGTCAGAACTGAACCCTGAACAGACACAAACTGACACAGATGTATTTCAATAGTGACGGATCCGGTGCCCATGGTTTCTGTTTTGTCTGTTGTGCACCGGACCCGTCGTTTTGCCGGAAGCAATAGCGTAGTCTACTATCAATGGTGATGGAAACGGAAACCTCTGGTTTCCGTTTGTCTGTTCAGGGTCCAGTTCTGACGGAAACCTCCGACGGAATGTCCGAATGGGACCCCAACGCAGATGTGAACGAAGCCTAACATATTGCATAACGCTGCTCTTGGTAGGGCGGTGCAATTGCAAGCGGCTTTGCAATAACAATAAGCCGTAACACAATTGATCTATTAGTCAATACTGCCTATGGTCAATCATAGTTTTTACTGCTGTTGCACGAATTACGCGCGTCACACGGAAGTGCTTCCGTGTGCTGCACGTGATTTTCACGCACCCATTGACTTCAATGGATGCGTGATGCTCGAGAAACGCACAAATATAGGACCTGTCGTGAGTTTTACGCAGCGGACACATGCTGCGTGAAACTCACGGATAGTCTGCACGGCCCCATAGACTAGCATAGGTCTGTGCGACGCATGTGAAAATCACGCGCATTGCACGGACGTATATATCACGTTCGTCTGAATAAGCCCTTACACTGTGTCGTTCTATGCAGCCATCGTTTGGGGGAATGTAGGAGTTTACCACATACGGTTACAAATTAAGGCCCCATGCTCACGACTGTACCTGTAATCACGGTCCGTGATTACGCGGCCGGCCGCTGACTTCTGCGGACAGCCTCGCGCATTTGTGGGCCGTGATCCCATTATAATATATGGGAGAACGGTCCATAAAATAGGACATGTCCTATTTTTTACGGAAGGTTTTTACGGCACGGACGCCTTCCCGTGAATATACGGAAAAGTGTCCGTCAGCCATAGAAATGAATGGGTCTGTAATTTTGGACAAAATCGGTCGTGTGCATGGGGCCTAAAACAGTGTCCTGTAAGCGTCTAAAATCCCCCCCCCCCAGCGGCAGCTGCAGTTAGCCAGAATTTTGGCAGCTATGGTGCTCTTTATCATGAAAACAGAACTCCATCTGCCATAAAGATTCTTTCATGCACACAGAGCTTAGGTATGTTTTTCACTGCTTTTTGGCGTGTTTTTTTTTTTTATCACTTTGTTTTCTGGCCTAAAACGCTGCGGCTTGATCTTGGGAGGCTATAGCAAAATATGAAGATGTCTACATACACAGCACTTTTGTTTTTGGGGTTGGTGGCTTTTTTTTAATCTAAATGCAGCATGCAGCATTGAGGTTTCTTTTAGGTGTATTCCTTCATAGGCTTTACAATAAAAATGGCACCAAAAGACTTAAAAGAAAATGTAAAAAAACTGCGCCATACCTTTTCATGGTTTTTATCTGGTATTGCAGCACAGCTCCATTGAAGTGAATGGAGCTGAGCTGCAATACCGCACACAACCCATGGGCAGGTGTGGTGGTGTTTTTCAAAGAAAGCAGTCATGTTTTTCTATGGTATTGTGCACATCTGCGTTGGAGGCTCCGTTAGGCGACTCCATCGCAGATCCAACCTAGATTACCGGAGATAATTCTCTGTTAAAATCACGGACACCCCGACGGAGAGCCGACTGAACCCATTAAAGTAAATGGGTTTCATCGGCCTCCAGCGGTGTCCGTTGTGCAACGGAACCGTTGCTTCTGTTGGAACACGCTGACGCAGGTGTGAGGGAAGCCTAACCCTGGACGACGCCTTTAAGGGTGGACGTTCAGTCCAGAGTCCGTCTCTTAGGATAGATACACATGTAACAGCTCTTGTCTGCAGTGATTTGCTGTAAAAAACAGCCAGTTTTCAAATTACTGTTTATGTCCACGCATTTTTTTGCAGGTAAACCGCAGTTTTACCTGCAAAAAATGGATGGACATTACAATGAAAACCGCGTGTTTGCGTTTTTTGTTTTTTTTTTCAAAACTGTATTTGTTCCATTTTTATAGATACAGCAAATTAAGAGGTATTGAAACATTACATATATTAAACAATATATCAGAACAGAGTAAGTATATCATCAAGGGATGGATCCATGCACCATAGCATATAAGGAGATCTATGTATGTAGAACACTTACAAGTGAAAAAAGAAACCGTGTAAATACAAAAAATAAAAGGGGTTATGTGGGGACCAGAAATGATTAAGTGTACTCACTGCAGTATGTGAGCCCACGCGCTGATTCTGAGATTTTCATCGATTTTATTATAGCGCTGCCGAGGGACCGGAAGTCCAGTTGCACAGCCTTCTCTGATGATGATACGACTCCTCGTCATGTGAGCGGCCCTGTTGTACTTTATGTACAAGTGGTAGTACAGTGGGGCCGGTCACATGATGAAGAGTTGTATCGCCCTCAAAGAAGTTTGTGCAACTAGACTTCCGGTCCCCCGGCAGCACTATAACAATCTATGAAAATCTCAGGTTTAGTGCGACGGGGGATCGAAATGTATATTAGCGAGTGTACTCACATTCTGCAGTGAGTACACTGCTAATAATTTTTGGTACCCACATAACCCCTTTAAGCATGCATTATAGAACTGTGAGGAAGGATGTAAGAAAGAATAAATGGGGGAGGGGTTACAGAAAACAAAAAGGGAGGGAGATAAGGGGGGGGTTTGCAAAAGTAAAGTACATGGAAAAACAGATGTCAATTCGGTCTTGTGAGATCTTATAAGACCTCGTACATGAAGCCTGGTCATCAGGTCAATTGTTTGTTAGAATAGAGGATGAGGGTAAGGGTGGAGCATAATTAAGTTCTCGCAAAGTCAACCATGGGGATCACAATTTAAGAAAACGGTCATGAGTTCTATTAGACAAACTCAAGAGTTCCTCGAACCTGCAGATCTGGTTGACTTTAGTCAGCCATTCCCGGAGAGAAGGAGGAGCGTGTGTGCGTGGTTTAGAATGCAACAAACTTCTGACATGTCAGAAGTTTTGATTGGTGGGCGTCCGAGCACTGAGACCCCACCAATTGATAAAACAAGGCGGCCGAAGCGCTCGTGTGAGCGCTGAGCTGCTTAGTTTCTGTTTGGCTTTTTCCGGAAAGCCGATTTATCGGAGTACGTGCTCATAGACTTTCTACTGAGCCCGTACACCGCTACATTGATTTCCGTAAAAAGCCAAACACAAACTAAGCGGCTGAGCGCTCACACGAGCACTTCTGCCGCTTCGTTTTAGCAATATGTGGGGGTCTCCGTGCTTTGACCCCCACCAATAAAAACTTCTGACACGTCTGATATGTTACCCTTTAAGGATTTGGCTGCTCCTATCAAATGGGTGGCTATATTTTGTATAGAAGTAGAACTCTAATCAGGCATGGCCAAGAGAAGCATTGGTGAAGAGAGGGAAAGTGTGGCAAACTAAGGTAGCTTACGTATAACCACCTCAACTTGTTTCCAAATGTTAGCATGGTTTTGATGCGCTCGGCCGGACAGAGGCTGCTAGGTTTATCCCTACCCTGCTTGGAACTCCGAGCTGCTTTCTTTTGCCTTGAAAGGAAACAAATAGAATGTTCTGATGGATGTTTCAAGCGCTATCATTCATAGTTTAATGGCATATTGAGATAGAAATCTGTTTAATCTATGTATAATATTTAAGAGAACCTACTGCTCAGTGGGTGAGAGGCTTGAAATACATGCCTTGTGCCCTTCATTGGTGTTTGTTATGGGTGTAGTCCTTTTAGTGGAAAAACACATTATGAATTGCACCTTTTTTTTTTTTCTTCATCGATATAAGTAAGCCTTGGTTCATATCTGCATTGGGACTACGTTCATGGGCTCCGTCTGACTTTTCTGTCGGGAACCCATGAACGGAATCCAAATTAAACAAACGGTAACCATAGGTTTCTGTTTGCATCACCATTGATTCCAATGGTGACGGATCCAGTGCAAATGGTTTCCGTTTGTCACCGTTGTGTAAGGGTTCCTTCGTTATGACGGAATGAATAGTACATTCGACTACGGTATTGATTCCGTAAAAACTATGGAACCCTTAAACAGTGAGAAACGGAAACCATTTGCACCGGATCCGTCACCATTGAAATCAATGTTAATGCAAACTGAAACCTATGGTTTCGTTCATGGGTTCCCCTGACGGAAAGGTGCGACGGAACCCAACGGAGCCCCGACGCAGATGTGAACGTAGCCTAAATGGAAAAGGGTTAACCAGCCAGAAAGTATATCTGTTTTGTTCACGTGTGATAAATGTTACAATATCTTGAACACGTGGATTTGATATTGTCCTATGAGTAAGAAATTGAAATACAGTAAACATAATGCATGCTGTGTTGAAGTACACTGTATCGCCACATATTTTTTAAAAATGCTGATCTGCTATGAATACATAAAACTGTGTACCTTTTAATACCACCATAAATATTTAGGGCCCTCGTCCGGTTTCCCGGAATTTCCATTAATGGCTTATTCTGTCCTTGCAGGAGCGCCACGGCCCCTTGGCTATTGTTCCAGACTCAGTGGCGCTTCCTACATCCGTTTGTGTGTGGTACACAGGTCAACGAGTTCAGTAATAGCCGTGCCTAATGTTATGTGCTAATAGATGTGTACACTGATGCAGAATATGTTGGCGCTATATACAATATATAATTACAATCATACAGCATCTTTAGATTTTAACATTGTGGTATGTACTAGTCAACACATTCAGCATGGTCCATCGTGGCACACTTAGACCTATGCGTTTTCTCCTATGTTAAAACTATTAATATAATTATTTTTTATTCACTATCATTAATAGTAGATGTCAGGTTTGGACTTTTCAAGTCACTCCAGAGGCCACTTTATTGCGGGTTCCTTCTACAAGAAGTCACTTTGGTACTATTGTTATCAGAACCACAATGTAAATGGTAATTTTCCCTGCAGAAATGCTAGAGGGATCTATTGGGGAACTGCCCTGTAAACCTTCATTGTATTAATGAAGCATAGGAGGAGAAAACACCGAATTAGCTGAAGGGAAAACCAGAGTTTCCCATGTGAATTGAAAGCGGTTGTACAAGATTAGAAAAATACTGCGCCACTCTGTCACAAGTCTGACTTCTGAAACCCTCAGCGATCAGCTGTTATTGCCAGGAATTTCAAAACCAGTTCGGCTTCAATACAAAAAGGGGTTTTCTTCAGTAGTCTACCCCTTTAAGTCATGCTGTCTGAAGGCAGTGATGTCTTCTTTCTTCCTTCTTCATAAAAAATGTCTGAATTTCTCCTGGCGGATGGTTATTGTCAGATAGCGACCTGTGTGATCTGCCGTTGTCAATAACTGCTCTTCTTGGCTCCCTGTTCCCCGCAGGTGCGGTATGCCTATTGCCATATAGTTATCTATGTCACTGCCTCCAGTGGACTGACATTTGCTCATTGCCTGTTCCAGACTGATTCTTGCCATTCGAAAATACAATAATTTTAAGAAGGCAATATAGTGGGCACAGTTGGATTTATTAAAAAAAAAAAAAAAAAAAAAAAAAGTTTTATAAAACGGTTAGAAGGGGCTTGGGAAAAATTTGCATTCGAATTAAGCTGGCCATACACTAGAGATTTTACTAGACCGAATAATCGGATTTGGACCATTTTCTGCCACTCGCGTTTTTTGCAAAAGGAACGAGAGTGACCAGTGCTGAAGGCAGATATTTAGGGAGAAGTTGATCTGTGTTGGATTTTTTTCAGTCGTTGTTGGTTGGGTGCAGACCTTGAAAAGCCGTTCATTCCAATCAATAGAAGCCCAGACCAAGCCACAGATCAAGGCAGATCTCGAGCAGCGATTAGTCAATTTAACTTCTAGAATTGTCGTCCACAACTACAACATTCCAGCCCAACCGTGAACAACAAGTCGCTCAGAAAACATCTGTCTGAAATCCCTAAAATTTGACCAGCTTCACGATGCGACCTGATGGTGAAAATCTCCCCTCTAATTACAGTATCTGTTCAAAAGTCTACAAATGGGACTATCTGTGTTTTACCATATAGTTTATAACCCCTGTGCCACTAGATGTGATCAAATAAAATTATTGACTTTGTCCAATTTGAATATTTCCTACTGTGCTAAGGCCCATTCACATCACGGTTTTCCCCTACATTTAGCATGTACGTTGGGATAGCTTCCAGCGTGTGTCTATAGGGTTCCATTACCCTGACAGAGGCCAAAAGAGCGTCCTTTTGGCCCCCGTCAAGCCATTGTAATATGTATACATACTTTTTGTTTATTTTTTTAAGTATGGAAAGGTGTGGTAGAATATGCTATTCCATGCAACGGTATCCAGCAATAAAGCATATACCGCGCGGTACAAGTTTTTTTTTTTTTACTATGTCTATGGGATATGGCATACGTCACAGGAATACATTAACCCCTTCCCGCACCTTGGCGTAACTGTACGTCCAGATAAGCAGTAACTTCGCGCACCTGGGCGTACAGTTACGTCCGCGCTTTAAAAGTTAACCGCCGCGCGGCGCTACACCGCAGCGGCGGTTAACTGTGCAGGGTGTCAGCCCTGCTCTCCCCGTTGCCGATCAGCGGCCTGTCGCCGCTGAAATCGGCAATTAACCCCTTCGATGCGGTGGTCGATTGCGATCACCACATCGAAGAGGTTTACAGCGGATCGGCAGCCCCCCACATTTATTTGCGGGGGCTGGCGATCCTTATCATGGCAACCAGAGGCCAGCCAATGACCTCCGGGTTGCCATGTACGGAAGCCTCGGAGGATCAGCCTCCGGCCGTTCCTCCTCTGCTTCCTGTCAGTGTGACAGTTACGTCACAATGACAGTTAGAACACATTACACTACGTGTGTAGTGTAATGTGTTCCAGCAGCGATCAGAGCTGCAAGTCTAAGTGTCCCCTAGTGGGACAAGTAAAAAAAGTTAAAAAAAGATAATAAAAATGTTTTGAAAAAGTGTAAAAATCAAAGTTAGAAGTGACGTAAACAAAGAATGCTTTTTTTCCTATAATAAGTATTTTCTTATAGGAAAATAATTAACACGTTAAAAAAAGTACACATATTTGGTATCGCCGCGTTCGTAACGACCCCAACTATAAAACTGTATTATTATTTTTCCCGCACGGTGAACACCGCGAAAAAAATAAACGAAAAACAGTGCCCGAATCACAATTTTTTGGTTACCAACCCTCCCAAAATATACAATAAAAAGTGATCAAAAAGTCGCATGTACGCCAAAATGGTACCAATACAAACTACATCCCGTCCCGCAAAAAACAAGCCCTTACACCGCTTTTTTGACTGAAAAATAAAAACGTTATGGCTCTCAGAATATGGTGACACAAAAATTAATTTATTTTATAAATAAGTGATTTTATTGCACAAACGCTGCAAAACATAAAAAAATTATATACATCTGGTATCGCCGTAATCGTATCGACCCGCAGAATAAAGTATAATGGTCATTTATAGCCCAGGGTGAAGGCCATAAAAAAAACAAATAAAAAAACATTGTCAGAATTGATGGTGTTTGGTCACCTTGCTTGCCAAAAAATGGAATAAAACGTGATCAAAAAAATTTCTGGTACCCCAAAATGGTACCAATGAAAACTACAGATTGTCCCGCAAAGAATAAACCCTCACACGGCTCCGGTGGAGAAAAAATAAAACCGTTCTGGCTCTCAGAATATAGCGATGCAAAATGTGTAGTGTCCAAAAGCGGATAAGATCGGGCGCCATTTATCAGTGCAACACTGGCCACATATCTGCGGATTATTATTTATTTACTGCATTATTATACCCTCTTATTATACCATGATGTACCCCGCACAGATAACATGTACCCTGATGTACCCCGCACAGATTACATACGCCCCCACATTATAAACTGAAACACCAGTAAAACCCCAAACAGAACAACTACCAAGCAAACTCTGTGCCCCAAAAGCCAAATGGCGTCCCTCCCTTCTGAGCCCTGCAGCATGCCTAAACACCAATTTACGTCCACAGATATGGCATCACCATACCCGGGAGAACCCGGTTAATATTTTGAGTTATTTGTCTTCAGTGGCACAAACTGGGCATAACATATAGTGCACTAAAATGGCATATGAGTGGAAAATTTTAATTTTCACTCCGCACCATGCGCTGCGCATTAACCCCTGCACGCACCATGACATAGCATGTCGTAGTGTGGGGGGTGATGTATGGAGCGTCTCACGTAAAAAATAAAGAATTTAGAACGGCAAAATCGCTGTTTTTTTGGTCACCTTGGCTCTACCTAAAAATGTAATAAAAAGTGCTCAAAAAGTTGTATGTACCAAAAAGTTGCACCAATAAAAACGACCGCTCGTCCCTCAATAAATAAGCCCTCATACCGCTCTATTGACTGAAAAATAAAAAAGTTGTGGCTCTTGGAACGCGGGGAGGAAAAAACTAAGAAGGAAAAGAAAAAAATGGATCACTCCAGAAAGGGTTAATTACTTTCTAATGAAAAACCATTTATGACCACACGTGGGGTATTGCCGTACACGGGAGAAATTGCTTTACAAATGTTGGGGTGCTTTTTCCCCCTTTATGCTTTGTGAAATTGAAAAAAATGCAACATTTTAGTGGAAGAAATGTCGATATTCATTTTCACGGCCTAATTCTAATAAATCCTGCAAAAGACTTGTGGGGTCTAAATGCCCACTATATCCCTAGATAGATTCTTTAAGTGGTGTAATTTCCACTTTTGGGGGGTTTCCCCTGTTTTGGCCTCTCAGGGGCTTTGCAAATGCGACATGGCACCCAAAAACCATTTCAGCTAAATTTGAGCTCCAAAAGCCAAATAGCGCTCCTTCCCTTCTAAGCCTTGCTGTGGGTCCAAACAGAAGTTTATTACTACATATGGCATATTTCCGTAATCGGGAGAAATTGTTTTACAAATGTTGGGGTGCTTTTTCTCCTTTATTCCTTGTAAAAATTAAAAATGGCTACCTTTTTTCAGAAAAAAAGTCAATTTTTACCTTTACAGAATAATTTCAATGAATTCAGCAAAACAACCGTGGTGTCAAAATGCTAACTTTACCCCTAGAAAAATTCCTTGAGGGGTGTAGTTTCCAAAATGGGGTCACTTTCCGGGGGTTTCCACTATTTTGTTCCCTCCAGTGCATTTCAAACGCGACATGGCACTGAACCATTCCAGCAAAATCAGAATTTCAAAATCCAAATGGTGCTCCTTTCCTTCTGAGTCCTGCTGTGGGTCCAAACAGCAGTTTATTACCACATATGGGGTATTGCTATAATCAGGAGAAATTGCTTTACATATGTTGGGGTGTTTTTTCTCTTTTATACCTTGAAAAAATTAAAAATTTCTACGTTTTTTCAGAAAAAAGTAGATTTTCATCTTCACAAACTAATTCAAATAAATTTAGCAAAAAAACTGTGGGTTCAAAATGCTAACTATACCCCTAGATAAATTCCCTGAGGGGTGTAGTTTCCAAAATGAGGTCACTTTTGGGGGTCTTTATTGTTTTGGCACCACAAGACCTCTTCAAACCTGACATGGTACCTAAAATATATGCTAAAAAAAGAAGGCCCCAAAATCCACTAGGTGCTCCTTTGCTTCTGAGGCCGGTGTTTCAGTCCATGACCGAACTAGGGCCACATGTGGGGTATTTCTAAAAACTGCAGAATCTGGGCAATAAATAATAAGTTACATTTTTTGGGAAAAACCTTCTGTGGTACAGAAAAAAATGTATTACAAATGAATTTTGTATAAAAAAAAATGAAATTTGTAACTTTCACCTCTACTTTGCTTTAATTCCTGTGAAACGCCTAAAGGGTTAATACACTTTCTGAATGCTGTTTTGAATACTTTGAGGGGTGCAGTTTTCAAAATGGGGTGATTTATGGGGACTTTCTAATATATAAGACTCTCAAAGCCACTTCAGAACTGAACTTGTCCTTGTAAAAATCGCCTTTTGAAATTTTCTTGAAAATATGAGAAATTGCTGCTAAAGTTCTAAGCCTTGTAACGTCCTAGAAAAATAAAATAATGTTCAAAAAACGATGCCAAACTAAAGTAGACATGTGGGGGATGGTAACTAGTAACTATTTTGTGTGGTATTACTATCGGTTTTACAAGCAGATACATTTAAATTTAGAAAAATGCTAATTTTTGCAATTTTTCGCTAAATTTTGGTGTTTTTCACAATTAAATACTGAATCTATCGGGCAAATTTTGCCAGTAACATAAAGTCCAATGTGTCACGAGAAAACAATCTCAGAAT
This sequence comes from Rhinoderma darwinii, assembly GCF_050947455.1. Taxonomy (NCBI): domain Eukaryota; kingdom Metazoa; phylum Chordata; class Amphibia; order Anura; family Rhinodermatidae; genus Rhinoderma; species Rhinoderma darwinii. Next base: position 342,827,053 of record NC_134687.1, read on the forward strand.
CGCTTGGATAGGTAAAAGCATTCCGGAGTTATTACCACATAAAGTGACACATGTCAGATTTTAAAAATCGGCTTCGTCCTGAAGGCCAAAACAGGCTCAGTCCTGAAGGGGTTAACGTATACGCTATGAGCTTTTCATGAAGGTTGCGTTAAACAGATATTATAATAGTCTATGGGTGACAGATGCCACATTTAATGTATAAGTTGGGAGCTTTTCCTGTCGTATATGTTAAACGTAGGGCAAAAACTTAATGTAAATTGGGCCTAACAAAATCTCGTAGGTAAAATATAAAGCAGAATACTTTAGGGTAGCCATGGCAGAAAGTGAGACTTACAGATGTAAGTCTCTGAAGGAATGTAAAAAAAGACAGTAAAATATGCATTATCTCACAAATGAATTTGTTCAAAGACCCAGCAGTTGTCTTGAGAGCAGGCACCGCATATACACACAAGTTCCTGAGTATTACTGCTCTTGGATAAATCCCATCAGTCTGGCTCTGGAAGGCTTCATGGCTCATAGCAGATCATTCTTTTCACAGTGGTTTAACATTTACAAGAGTAACGTGAATTTATTGAAGTTTACGTTTCATCATTGGTTTCTGCTTTCGGAAATCGAAAGGATTTTTTTTTTTTTAGTATAAGGCCCCATGCACACGAACGTGCTTTTGCGGCTGCAATCCCTAAGAAAATCAACGGGAGAATTGCGGCCCCATTCATTCCTATGGGGCATTGCACATGACCGTGGTTTCCACAATCCGTGCGTGGCCCAGGAGCCCGGACCGCAATAAGAACGGACATGTCTTATTACGGCCGTGTTCTGCAGTCCAGGCTCATAGCAAATAATGGACACTGCCATATGCACTTCCGTTTTTCACGTCCGAGTTTGCGCTCTGTGGTGTGAATCTGGCCTTAGTCAGGGGAATTGTATAACTCTGCAGCTAATCATTGTATAGACTCGTCTATTATATTGCTGTACTCCTGATCTATTAAGGCAGAAATTATCTCTTCAGCAGCTCTATATACATGGGGACATAAGAGAAACAAGGAGGTTGGAGCTGGGTGAGGAGGGGAGGTGTCTGAGAGATGCCAGTATGCATACCTCCCAACTTTTGAATTTGGAAAAGAGGGACATTTTAAGCCAGGCCCCAACCACGCCCAATATCCGACATAAACACATCAAATCGCGGCCAGATCCTTCTGCAAATAACACGCGCACATTCTCACTGCGGATCTCTAGACTGTCTGGATATCACAGATATTATGGATCCGGTTATGTCGTCTTTGTGTTACTTTTCCTATCTTGGGTATAACATTTGCTCATCACGGCAGCTGCAGGACAAACCAAAAGGTTGAGAACAATGAAAGTCAAGAGGGAGACCCTGTGGTTGATGACTTCAATTGACAGGTAGCAGAGTTATATGATGGGGATTTTTTTTTTCCAGTTGTGTAACTCTGCTACCGGTCAATGGAAAAATTCATCAGAGCCCCCCTGTAGATGCCACATTACCGCCAGAGCGATAAAGGTAAGCTTTATTCACACGACCGGGTCTGAGTGTCGGCCGATTAAAAACGGCCGTTTTGCATCCGTTCCGATTCTGTTCCGGGCCATGTTGCTGTTTTTAACGGCCGATTTTGACCCGTTTTTCATCAGTTTTTTTTCCCTGTCCGTTTTAAAATCGGATGAATTTAATTTACATTTGTTGCCACACACAGCCCCCTGGTAGGTAATGCCACAGCCCCCCTGGTAGGTAATGCCACCCAGCCCCCTGTAGGTTGCACCCACCCCCACCATTTTTATGGTCAAACTGAAATCGCATGACACTGCTGCCCATAATAAAGAGGCTCAAAATGTATAGATGCAACTGAGCAGGGAAGGAACCAATGACTGCTAGAATATTGCTTGTGAGTTAACATGATATTTTCAAAAATAAAATTGCTGCAGTGCTTCTTCAAGAATACTATCATTGTACACTTGTGGCTTCACGAGAGCTTCTTTAACAAAATTTTATTTAATTTTTTTAGATCTGCTGCAATGTTCTGATTTTACTTAGGCCCCATGCACAGGACTGTAGATGTCTGTAATTCCGGTCTGAAATTACGAGCCCATTCACTTCTATTGACCACGGACACCTTCCTGTATATTTGCCGGAAGGTATCCAGGCCGTAGAAAGCCTCCACAAAAGATAGGACACGTTTGCTAGGATAGGTTTTGCTTTTTACGTACCGTGCTCCCATACTCTATATGGGAGCACGGGCCGTGAATGCGGGTGGCTGTCCAGTGTGCATGAGGCCTTAATGAAAACATGCCATTACACCTCAGAAACCATCCCCTCATGTCTGCAGCCAAGCAGATAAATCTCAATGATACAAGGCCACCATAATTGTGGTCCATCAAGGCTGTCAAGCTTAGAAATATATGACTACTGCAGCAACAGAATCCTTGTTAGAAGGGGGACCAGTCTTGTGTAGGCTCAGAAACCTGCAAGGAGCTGTGTGATATTTCATTCAGGAACTAGTGATAGGTGGCAGGCGTCTATCCATGATACAGCTGTCTATAAACTATGTTTCTGAATGCCATGTTTGTAGGTGATGTAATGCAGAAGTCTCAAAATGACATCACTAATTTTCCAATCTATTACCATGGTTTTCACTCACAGAACGAAATTAGAAATAAAACCATACCCATCAAGTATTGTAACCACAAAAGAAACCTCGCAAGGCACATAAATGACATTTGTAACTGTAAAATCACATGCACGTATAAAATCCTTTTTCATTATTGCAGATACACATTGCATTGTATACAGAATAGCATTACTGTGTATTGACTGCATTCCATCTTCTATAGACCATAATGTTCCTATAAGCCACAATGCCCTGTGCAAATCACGTTTGTAATGTCCTCCCGACGTACGCCTGTCTATACAGCTCCATTACCCGGACAAAGGCTAAGAAACAGGTTTTTTTTTAGCTTCCAGTGGGCTGCAACCTTTATTTGAATCATGGAATAGCGTAGTAGAACACACTTTAATTTTGTTTTAATCCGCAAAAGAACCATATACTGTGCAATAAGAATTTTAACATGGGAGCCTATAGATATGCCACTGCATGACATCCGGCACAGGTATTTGTTTAACATGTACGTCAAGGGCTTTTCAATAGCTTTTCATGACATATCTGTTAAACGGACACCATTATAGTCCATGGGTGACATTCGTAAAAGCACTTTCATTGTTAATGGAGGTGCAGTAAAATGTCGTTTATCTGCATAACCTCATGGCCATTAACAAAGAAAGTGCTTTTACCTGCATTAATTTTGAAATGTAGAACAGCACGCTTTCATTTGCATCATGGGCTGTAGGCATAATTTTTTTTCTTTTTTGCTGGCTTTTTTAGTGGGGGAACTCTGCATGGTACTATTAATAATGATGGGCACTCTGGCGCTATTAATAATTGGGCAGCCTGCTGGCAGCATTAATAATGGAGGGCACTCTGCCGGTAAAGGGGCTTCTTGCTATAAAACGCCTTTTAGCCTCTGGCCCTTTCCCCTGTTGGCCATCCTACTTCCTGCCCAAAATGAGCAATTTTTTTTTTCACTACAGAGGAAGCACTCGTTAGTTAAAACGGATGTCTGTCACAAAGTTACAGGTTATGTCTGTGTGACAGGCACCATTCAGCAGCCATAATGGATTTTTGGGCCCCAAACAACGGAAACGTCTGTGCCTGTGCCCCGCCTCCCGGGTGGGCTAGGGAAGTTTAGGGTGGAACTAGTGGCAGCGCGATCCTGGGTTGTGCTCCTCTGCTCTATAGGCTTTTGCTACAAGTGTCCTCAATGTTCACTACTTCCAGCCTAGTCTTTGACGATCAGTTAAAATGACCACCTTGAAGCCTTTATCTGTCCTGTGCTAATATAGTCCGAGACAATAAAGCAAATTGCTCCTTTCCCCTGAGAGCACGTGTTTAAGAATCATACGTGAACCCAACTGAGTAATATTGAGTGTAGTAACCATTATTTCATTTCCTCAGGGGCAACGATGGATAGTGTAAGGTATCTGAAGAGTTCTGTCCCTCTTTCATTCATCTGCAGGCTGAAGAATTTTTTGATAAAGTAATAGCATTTGATATTTTGAACTTCTGTGTTAGATTTTTTTTTTTTTTTTTTTTTTTATAGCATGATCTGTCTCCAAATATGTAATAGCATTTTTTTTTTCATTGTCTTCACTATCAGGATAATGTATATGGTGGCTAGGCTAGAAACTACTACCAGTCTATTACGGGGTTTACGTTGACCAGGAAAGGAGTTGAAGTAGTGGTCCAATATTCTTATCGACCTACAGTGCTGAGATGTGTGGTTGACACATGCAGATCTTCTTGCTGGGGGACACAAAATGTTTTTCTGCAGTCCCCAAGTTGCAGGGCATGCATAACTAGAGGTGCAAGTATCTTGTAGCCTTTTGTATGTTAACCGTGGTTTTATAAAGACCATTGTGTTGAGAACACAGATGGGGTTTCACTATGACCAATACTAAGACTTTTTTATGTTTTTGTTTCTAGAATTCTAAGCGGGACTGGAGGCCGTTGGAGGAGCACAGTTGTACTGATATTCCATGGCTGCTGCTATTTATCTTGTTCTGTGTCGGAATGGTGAGTAGCTTTTTGCTTTTTCATCTCTGTTAATCTATATATATTCTTTTATTGTCGATTGAACAGTTAAAAGGGTAACTCGCAACAATAAATAGGACCTGTCATCTCTTCTGACTTGTATTCCCCATGACACGACAATACTAGAGCATCTTTTCTTAGAACTCTGCGTTGTGCCTTTCCTCTGTTAAACCTACTAAAAATGTTAGGAATAAATTGACTGGGTGTTACTATTCCCCTTGTCAAAGGGGCGTGTCCCTACACAGTCTGAGACTGTCCGCACTGATTAGACAGTCACTTTGTAGTGACACGCCCCCAACTGGTAACGCCGATGACCTTTTAGTCATACATTTCTAGGAAGAATAACCGAGGAACAGCACAATGTAGAATTCTACATGGAGAATAAAATTATTTAGTAAAATAGACCTGTCAGGAGAGGTGACAGGAACACTAAACCTGGAAATGAATGATGAAAGTAATTAGGAGATCTATTTGCCCTCACGGCTTGTCATTCAGTAAGATTTTCTACATGTTCCTAAAACAAACAGTCTTGTATAAATCCTGCAGAGAAAACCTAGCATTTTGTCTCCTTCTAATCCTGTTATGTTTCAGCTGGGGAACGACTGAGGCTGCGGGCTTGTCAAATGGGGTGAGGCTTGATAATCTTTTTGTCCTACTGCAGGGGGAGGGGGTCCCAGCCAGTGGTCTGACGGCAAGACATAGGGCGGTGAGTAGTAGGGGGTATGTGGCTGGGCTCCTGGGACACCCAGAAAAGATTGCTTTATATATTCATCGGTTTTAATTGTAATATGAGACAAATGGAATTAAAGGGAGAAATTGCTGGGACATATATTTTTAATTTTGCATGCATTTTTATGTGGTTATTCGGGATGTGAATTTTTTTTTTTTCTAATTAGGGGCTAGAAATGAAACCCCGTCACGCACCTGGACGTAACTGCATGTCCTGGTGCGGGGGTTAAAGTATGATACAGGCTCAATTTTTCTTACAAAGAAAATGAAGTGATCAAAAAGTTTTACATTATAGGATACTTTAAATGGTGCCAATAGAAACTACAACTCGTTATTGTACTTCTTTTTATCCTTTCTTCACGTTTTATATAAACCCCTTCTGTATCTCATATGTACAGCGTCCTGGAGGTTAATGGCACTATAAAATAATCATTTAAGTGCTTAACTAAATTATCCTAAAATTAAAATTGCAGAAACTTTTTTTTTCCCAATTTTTTTTGTTTCACAATGGATTCCTTCCCTAACTGTTGGAATGGAAGTCTTGGGAATTTTAAATTTAAAATCTTTCATGGGTACTCTGAGACGGGAAGAAGCTTGGATATGATTGATGATATGCCTGTAACTCGCTCAGGGTCTCTGCACTCAGAAAAAAGCGTGAAATATCAGAACTTCATGAGAGGAATAGTTGTGTGAACAACTACTATGCTCTCAAACTGGCTTGGAATTTAGTCCACTATATGTGAATGGGGTTTACTTATGGTACAAGCCAAGTTTTCATTGTAGGGTCTGTGCTAAAAATCGTCATCAATCCTGCATAAGTAGGAACCCATGTAGTTGAATACCATTGTTCTTTCTTTTCTGTCAATAGTTTATTATGCTTTCTTAATTGTATTATTACCTGGCACACCTAAATGACACACGCGTAGATCATGTGTAGCATAGCCCAGAAAACCACACATGATTATTGGTTTCTTGCATTTGTGGTCAAACGCTTCACATATGAGCTGTATACTGAAATAAGAACAGACCCTGTGCTCCCTGGTGCATTAAATAGCTTTGTTTCTATATTGCCAAGAAAAACCGTCAGCCCATGCTAAGTTTATTTACAAGTATTTTTGTAGTGATGGTGAAGTTATAATTAGCATGGCAATTACTGTAGGGCAGCATGCGGAGCTTTCCGATTCTGTTTGTTGCTCAGGAGACAAATAATTAGCTTTCTCTGCGATATTCCTTTCATTTGGAAGTTGACATGTTAACATGTTTTGACAACAACAAAAAACTCATCTTGGATGGCTGCAACCCAAATTTTGTATGCCTGTTTCACAAGACAACGTTTTACACTTCTCGTCAAGTAACCTTTTGACATTGTAAACTATTAGAAAATGAATGCAAGTTGGAGTCCAGTTGGAACAGGATGAGGCTACATTTTGAAGTTTTTCACGTTCGAGATGCACCCATGCGGGACGTGCTCTCACGGATCCCTCATAGACTAGCTTCTATTGAGGGATACGTGAAAACGCAAGAAAATAGGACAGCTGAATTAGTCAGTGAGCTGGTCTGATGGCTCGGTCTGCAGCGGCTCCTGTGTGCTAAGTCTGAGTATGTTCACACCGTTACTAAAAAAGTCTGAAAATACGGAGCTGTTTTCAAGGGAAAACGCTCCTGATTTTCAGACTTTTTTTTTTTTGCAACTCTCCTTTTTCGCTGCGTTTTTTTTAGGGCCGTTTTTGTAGCGGTTTTTCTATAGTCCATGCTAAACGGCTCAAGAAGTGACATGCACTTCTTTTTCGCGGGTGTCTTTTTACGTGCTGTTTTTAGAAAATGAGGCGTAAAAAACCGCCCCGTCGGAACAGTACGCCGTATTGCCCATTGAAATCAATGGGCAGATGTTTGTAGGCATTCTGCTTCCATTTTTTTCGAGGCGTAAACGGCCCAAAATATGCCTGAAAACACTACGTGTGCACATACCCTAAGGCTGGGTTCACACAGAGTTTTTTTTGCAGGAGGAAAACCTGCCTCAAAATTCAGTTTGGAATTTTGAGGCAGATTTTCCTCTGCCTGCACGTCGATTTTCACGCCCATTGAGCGCCACGGGCATAAAACGCTGCAAAATACGCTTTCTCTGCCTCCCATTGATGTCAATGGGAGGTCAGAGGCGTAAACGCCCCCAAGATAGGGCATGTCCCTTTTTTTTTTTTTTTCTCCCGCGAGCCGGTTTATCCGCTCGTGGGAAAAAAAACGCCTCCACCTCCCATTGAAATCAATGGGAAGCATTTTTTGCCCGTTTTTGGCGGTTTACGCGTAAAAAAAACAAACTCGTGAAACTCTGTGTGAACTCCCCCTTATACTGATCAAATCAAAGTTGATCCACTTTGATTTGATCAGTGTTAGGCTTAGAAGATCACTCGGGAGCACTCAGCAGCTGCTGCAGACAAAGCCATCAGACCAACTCACTGACTGGTTCGACTGACAACGGCGTTCTGCAGCTTCTATGTACAGTGGTACCTAGAAGCTGTAGAAGTGAAAAGGTATAACCTTTTTAATAAAAGTACATTACAAAAGTGCTTTTTATGCTAAAATACATACATTTAGTAAAAGAATAGCCAGCAAAGGTTTCCATAGCCTTTTTAAGCTCTATTGCGGCCCGTATTTTCAGACTAGAAGACGGTTTTTAGCAAGAATAAATCTATTCTAACCGCTTCTTACATAACCGCTTCCCGACCCATGATGTGCTGGCGGGGGAGGGGATGATGTTTGGAGCGGAGCGAGCTCACACGCTGAGCACGCTCTATACACTGCAGGTGTCAGCTGTATTTTGCAGCTAACACGCTGCTCTAACGGCGTTTATAGGCGTCTTCCCATGAAGAACATTTATGACGTTATCCACAGGATATGTCTGATGCGGGTCCCACCTCTGGGACCCGCACCTACCACTAGAAGGGGGCCCCCTAAACCCCGTTCTATCATACCCGGCTCCGCTGTCTCCAGGCCACTTCCTGGTTAGTTGATCGGGAGTTACGGAAACAGACGAGTGCTTGCCGAGCTACACTGTTTCCGTAACTACCATAGAAGTAATTGGGAGTTACGGAAACCGCTTAGCACCGTGAGCTACTCTGTTACCGGAACTCGGTCGCTTAGAAAACCGCGTACATGGTCGAGTTACGGAAACCGCATTACTCGCTGAGCTACGCTGTTTCCGTAACTCTCATAGAACTGAATGGTAGTTACGGAAACATGCTACGCTGCTTCTGTAACTGCCTTTCACTACTATGGGAGTTACGGAAACAGCGTAGCTAATAGTTTCACTGTTTCCGTAACTCATCCATGTATTGTATTATTCAAGGCCCCCTAGGGGAACTAATAAAATGTGTAAAAAAAAAAAAAAAAAAAAAAGTTCTATACATTTTTTTTTTCCCCAAGCAAAATGTAAAAATAAAATAAATTGGTATCACTGTGTCCGTAAATGTCCGAAACGATTACAATATAGCATCATTATCGCGCGGTAAGTTGCGTAAAAAACAGAATTTAAAGACCCAGAATCTGTTTTTTGGTCATCATAGAGCTAAAAAGAATCAAATAAAGTGTTAAAAAAAAATCGTATGTACCGAAAAATTGTGCTAATAAAAACTACAGCTCGTCCTGTACAAACGATGAAAAATTATAAAAGTTATGGCTCTCAGAATGTGGTGAAGCAGAATACATTTTTTTTTTTTACCAATAGTTTTTTCTTTGTAAAAGTAGTAAAGTATGAATTTTTTTCCTATTTTCTGTTGTCTAAAACCTGGGTGCGTCTTTTATATTCCGAAAAATACGGTAGTTCAATCAGGCAAAATGGCCCTCAGGCAAAAATTAAAAAATGAACCCTGCTTTAAATGATAAAATTCTGGCTGCCTGCAGCAACTACTAAGGGGCGTTAAGGTAATTTTTCGGGCGACTTTTCAGAATAAGCTGTCAAATGTGCGTATATGAGGAGTAACACTATTTCTGGCCAATATATGACTTCTACTCTGCATTATTTAGCAGTTTCCCCTCTTCAGGCTCTATCTCTGATTCTTAGTTGTCTCTGAACTAGGAGGCGGAGCCAAAACAGCTATTATGTCTTCTATACACTGCACCAGTGATGTAACTATAGGGGTCGCAATTTCGGCCGTTCCCCGAAGCCAGGGGGGGCCCGCAGCCCCCTGCACCACATCATTGAAAAGTTACTATAGTAACTGGGGCCTATGTAATAAACTACATGGGCTCCTGTTACTATAGTAACTGACGGTACTTACCCTCCCTCTTTCCGGAGCGCAGCAGAGGTTCTGACGTCACAGCGCTGTGTGCAGCGCATGACGTCCCGACGCTATGCGCTGTGCACAACATGTCGACACTTTGATGGAGTGAGGACCTCCGCTGCGGCCGAAGAGTTGGGTAAGTTTAATACCACTGTCTGAAGATGATTTGTGGGGGTCCTGGGAGTCAGACCCCGACCCATCAGCTGTTTTGAAGGGGGTGCAGAGCTCATACAAGCGCTACTTCCCCCTTCATTCCGGTCACTTTCTCACACATCGCCGACACGGACTTGTCATCGATTCACAGTCGGACCCTGACCCATCAGCTATTGATGGCCTATCCTGAGGATAGGCTTTCAATGTTTAGGGACTGGACAACCCCTTTAACGTGTGTTAGGCTTAGTTACAGGACCCCAGCAGTCAGTAATCTTATAGTGTATAAGATTACTGACTGCTGGACCCTGTATCTAAGCCTACCTTAGGCTTAGATACAGGGTTCAACAAACCGTATCTCACACGCATATGGGCCCTGTATTTAAGGCCCTGTTCACATCACTGCTCCTCTTCCGTTGAGGGGTCCTGTCGGGTTAACCCCTCAACGGAAAAGAAAACGGAAACCTTTGCTTCCGTTTGCATCACCATTGATCTCAATGGTGATGGAAACTTTGCTAGTGGTTTCCGTTTGTCCCCATTGTGAACGTGTTCCGTTTTTTTGGCGGAATCAATAGCGCAGTCGACAATGCAAAACAACTAAATCCTGTCATAGCGGTGACAAACGGAAACCTTTAGCAACGTTTCTGTCGTCCTTGAGATCAATGGTGACGGAAGCGGAAGTGGAGGTTTCAGTTTGCCTTTCTGTTGAGTGGATAAACTGACGGAACCCCTTAACAGGAGGGCAGCGGTGATGTGAACTGGCCCTTACTAATGTTTTTTTTTACAAGTTCGGTCGCTGGACTACGACAGATTCGAGGACTACTTGGATGACTGCTTTTTTTTGTTCACAATAAAATGGTTAATGAGGGTTGTGTGGGTTTTTTTTGTCACTACAGATGGTCAGGTACTGGTTCGTACCCGGCTCTTCCCGGTACCCCTGGTGGCGGTGGGTACCAGGGTAATAATGGGGGTTAGTGTTAGTCTCTTCATGTCTAATATTAAGACCAGCCTTAGTTATGGGCGTTGTCAATCAGCCAGCGGCCATTACTAAGGTGGTAGTAATAAATGTAAAAAAAAATACAAAGAAAAAATATTTTATTGAAATAAAAATCCCACACAATCCTTGTTATCCATTTTAGTGAGGAAAAAAACAACGCAGTTATCGAAGTCCTCGAATCCGAAGTAGTCCAACAAACGAACCTGTAAAAAAAACAAACCCACAAAAATAATTAGTAACATATAAAAAAGGAAAATAATTCTTATACGTACCTTTCCTAGGTCCAGCGCTGGAGCTGCAATGTCAGCGAACTGGGCCCTATATCTAATCCTATCATGTGTGATACTGTCTGCTCAGCCACTGTACCCAATCCTATAATGTGTGATACTGTCTGCTGAGCCGCTGTATCTAATCCTATCCATAGCTATAGATTGCTATAGATATGCTGATATATATATATATATATATATATATATCTCTACACACGCGCACACGCACACTTTTTGTTGGGAGGGGGCACATATGCATTGTGGCTATTCCCCCTGATGTTTTAAGTCCTTAGTGACTCCCCTTGCTGCTAGTGCTGCTTTTTTGGATCACTTAGGAGACCCAGCGATAAAGCTGAAAGCTGCGGGCCATCGGCCCTGAGAAGTTTGGGGGGGCCCAACAAGAATCTTTGCATCGGGGCCCATGAGCCTTTAGCTATGCCCCTGTACTGCACACATAGGGGAGCAGGATTCTCCTCTCCTCTGTCTCTATCATATATGCTACAGCAACATGGAGGAGATTATACAGCAGTAATGAGTATTCCAGCCCTGCGTGAGAGAGAACACTTACTGGGAAGCTGCAGCATGTCTGTGTCCATTTAAACTCCGTAATAAATCTGTAAACATTAAACTCCACTATGTCACCAACCATTTCCAGCTCGGCTGCAGCTATCTAGAATTGTATAATTTCACACTATAGCTGTGATAAGGAAGCAGGCGATTTTTGCGTTTTTTGATAGATCTAATTGTACACTGATGGCACCCACTACCTTCAATGTTGCAGGATTTTTGACACAAAGGATAGCACAGTAGGTGTGTTTTTGTGTTTGCTGTCAAAAGTATCAGAAAACTTGATGGAAAAACCAATGGAGGTACTTTTACCATTAAACCCACTAGTGTGAAGCACAGTCTATATTTGACCTTATGCCACTACAAAAAAAAATTCTTTAGGATTGTAGATGAAGTAAATATTTTTCAGGAAAGACAGATTTTTGTTATCCTTTGTGAGAGAACCCTTCTCTTTCTAAGGCTATATTTAGACAAGCGTGTCTGATTTGTGCGCGTAAAAAACTCAGCGGTTTTTCTTTCTTGTCCGTGTGCATTGCGTATTGGCATCAGTGTGCTTTGTGTGTGGCATTCGTTTTTTACGTCCGTGCAAGCACTTAATGAATTAATTTTTTAACATGTATTTCTCTGCTTTTCACGGACGTCGTTCGCGTGCTGTCCGTGGTTTTCGCGCACCCCTAGACTTCAATGGGCGACTAGGTGTGCAAAAACGCACCAATATAGGACTTGCAGTGAGTTTTACGCAACGGACACACACTTTGTGAAAAACCATTCATGAGTGAATGACCCAATTGAATTGCATGGGTCTGTATGCTGTGAGAGATTTCAACGCACCGCACACGGACGAGTATTACGCTCGTCTGAATGAGCCCTTACTTTTTTGCTTTTCCTTTCACATTCAATTACTGAAATAAGCAATGTAAATAAAGTGATGTGTGTTTTTCACTTGTCTGGTCACCTTTTTCTCAATAGATTGCTGGTTTGCTCCTTTATGTTTGGGTATTAATGGATGTGATCTGGAAAAGTGCAATGTGATTGTGCCCATCTACTGCTAGTAGACCGGATTTAGCAACACATTCCCAGTAAACACAGTTGGCCCTCATTTGAAGACAAGATCAGGAAGTCTTTGATGTTGCTTAGTTTCTGTAAGGCTGGTTGTTCCTGATAAGTTGTATCGGCAGAAAAGCTTTCTCCCTGCTGTTTTCATATAACCCCAAGGGTTAATGAGGGAAATCACATTGTAAGGATATCAGAATCCTTATTTATTTCTGAGATATTTGCCTGTGTACGATATGCAATGACCACATTCCATCCCAGAATTGAAGAAGCAATACATATCATTGCCATAGTACTATATTTCCCCTAAAATTAATATTTGCTCCAGTGATTATTTATTTAAAAAAAAAAAAAGAAACCTTATGTAACAGAGGAATTTTACCAGGTATCTTGAGAAAAGGGGTTGTTTAGTTTGGAATACTAATCCCTAGACTAGATGATCAGGGGGTCCTTCTGTTGGGACCTCAATTATCAGCAGCTATCGGGGGGAGGGGGCACTCAGCACGTTGTTTTACCTTGATTTAAAGGGGTTTTCCCATAGTCCATATTTATAACCTATCGGTGGGGGTCCGACCGCTGGGACACCAACTGATCACGAGAACAGGCTTAACTTGCCGTTCCTGGGAGCCCCATAAGAATGGAGCGATAGTATTCATGCTCGGCCACCGCTCCATTCATTTCTATAAGGCTGCCGAAGATAGGAAATGCAACATAACTGGGGAATAGGTATATATGAGCAAAAACTCAAGCTGAAATGCACATCGGGTTTTGTGCCATTCCAGTTTTATTATAGTTATGTAATGTATTGTTGGTTGTAGTACTCTATTGCTGCATTGAAGAACTTTTATTCAGGATTCAATACATTTCGGTATACTATTGATGTTTGAGTTTAATCCCTTCAGGACTGAGCCTGTTTTGGCCTTGTGGACGGAGCCGATTTTTTTTCAAATCTGACGTGTCCCTTTATGTGGTAATAACTTGGGAATGCGCTTACTTATCCAAGCGATTCTGATTTGTTTTTTTTGTGACGTACTGTACCTTATGTTAGTGGAAAAATTTGATCAATAAGTTCAGTATTTGTGAAAAACGCCAAACTTTAGAGAAAATTTGCAAAAATTAGCGTTTTTCTAAATTTAAATGTATCTGCTTGTAAAACAGATGGCAATACCACACAAAATAGTTACTAGTTAACATTTCCCATATGTCTACTTTATGTTGGCATCGTTTTTTTGAACTTCCTTTTTTTTTCTCTAGAATGTTACAAGGCTTAGAACTTTAGCAGCAATTTCTCACATTTTCAAGAAAATTTCCAAAACCTATTTTTATAGGTACCAGTTCAGTTCTGAAGTGGCTTTGAGGGTCTTCTATATTAGAAACCCCCATAAGTTACCCAATTTTAAAAACTGCACCCCTCAAAGTTTTCAAAAGAGCATTTAGAAAGTTTCTTAACCCTTTAGGTGTTTCACAGGAATTGAAGCAAAGTAGAGGGGAAATGTACAAAAAAAAAATTTGTCAGAAAATTTATTTTTTCCTGTAACACAAAAGGTTTTACCAGAGAAACGCAACTCAATATTTATTTCCCAGATTCTGAAGTTTTTAGAAATATCCCACATGTGGCCCTTGTGTGGTAATGGACTGAAACACCGGCCTCAGAAGCAAAGGAGCACCTAGAGGATTTTGGGGCCTCCTTTTTATTAGAATATATTTTGGGCACCATGTCCGGTTTGAAGAGGTCTTGTGGGGCCAAAATAGTGGAAACACCCCCAAAAAAACACTATTTGACAAACTACACCCCTCAAAGAATTTATCAAGGGGTATAGAGCATTTTAACCCCACAGTTTTTTTGCTGAATTTAGTGGAATTCGTCCATAAAAATGAAATTCTAAATTTTTCCCAATATCACTTAGAAATTATCAATTTTTACAAGGAATAAGGAAGAAAAAGCACCCCAAGATTTGTTAAGCAATTTCTCCTGATTACGGCATTACCCCATATTTGGTAATAAACTGCTGTTTGGACACACGGCGGGGCTCAGAAGCGAAGGAGCGCTATTTGGCTTTTGTAGCTCAAGTTTTCGGGTGTCATGTCGCATTTGCAAAGCTCCTGCGGGACCAAATCAGTGGATATCCCCCAGAAGTGACCCCATTTGGGAAACTACAGCCCTTAAAATAATTTATCTAACGGTATAGTGAGCATTTTGAATCCATAGGTTTTTTTGCTGAATTTTTTGTGTAATTAGGCCGTGAAAACTTCTATTTTTTTTTTTTTTTTTTTTTTTTTTTACGGCGTTCACCGTGCATGTTAAATAACATATTTTAATTCTGTGGGTCGATGCGGTTACGGCGATACCATATGTATATAGGTTTCATTTATGTTTTACTGCCTTTACACGATAAAATTACAGTTTTAAAAAATATATTTTTTTTTGTGTCGCCATATTCTAAGAGCCGCAACTTTTATTTTTGCATCAAGAAAGCCGTGTGAGGGCTTGTTTTTTTGCGGAACATATTAGTGTTAATTGGTACCATTTTTGAGTACATGCGACCTTTCGATTCCTATTTATTAAATTTTTTTGGGAGCTGAAGTGACAAAAAATACAGATTTTGGTATCGTTTTTTTATTAATTTTAAATATAAATTACATTATATTTTTATAGTTCAGGCCGTTACGGACGCGGCGATACCAATTATGCATAGTTTATTTTTTTCTAAAAAGAAAAGGACTTTATAAGGGAAAAAGGGCGTTTTCTTTTTTTTTTTTTTTTTTTAAGTCCCACTAGGGACTTCAAGTTCCAATTGTTGGATCGTTGTTATAGTACCCTGCAATACTTATGTATTGCAGGGTATTATATTTGTCAGTTTCACACATCCATAGATGGCAGACCGGAAGCCTTTGTTAGGCTTCCGGTTGCCATAGCAACAATTGGCCCCCGCAATCGCGCAGCGGGGTGCCGATTATTGTTGCAACAACTTAAATGCCGCGGTCACTGTTGACTGCCGCATTTAAGGGGTTAATCTGTTCGGATCACCGCTGCGAACCGACCCGATGTTTTCCCCCAGTACTAAGGCTGCTAGTAGCAGCCAGTACTGAGAGATGCTGGGCTGCGGGGAGCGTCTGTGTGCTCTGTTAGGAGCACACGTAGATTAACGGGCTGCAGGCACAAGGACCAGCTATGAAGCCCGTTAATCTACGTGGGGTGGTTGGGAAGGGGTTAAGCAAATGTAATCTACCTATACCTCAGTGATGTTGCGATTTCCTGGTTTTGAGGCTCATTTTAAAGGCTTTGAATTTTAACATTTTATGTGATACTTGCAAAAGTTATATATTTTTTTTTTATGCACTTATTTGGCTATTCGCACTCATTCTTTGTATGTATTTATTGTTATCTGGTACAGTGTGGTAATAGGTATATACATTTTCTCACTATAATTAGGCACCACCAGAGTTGGACTAGGCCTAAGGGTGACTTGAGATGTGACCGATTTTTTCACACTGGATTTTGCGGCAAAATCCGTGATAAGGTGATAAATACACATCAAAAACTTAAGACGCAAAAAAAAAAAAAAGTTAAATGTGACGTGCGGATTTTCACCTAATGTATTGCATTGTTGCCTTCAGTCGAAGGTATACGTCTGGAGGATTTCTGCATACCCGTAGGCGGCAAAGTATCCCACTGTATAAGCTGTATACAGTAGGATACGTCGCCTGAACTCTCTCCACTCAGCCCGCCCGTTGCTCCTAGCAGCATTTACACAACCAGTTGTGTACGAGCATATATAGCCGGTTACTTCAGCCTCTTCTGATCTTCTATCCCTAAACAGTAAAGACATGGTATCAAATACTGCTTTATTCCAATTGAAGCCAATTTTACATGTAAAGTTACGGTATTTTCTGGTTGCCAGGGCAGGGACCCACACTTAGGCTGGCCATGCACTTGAGATTGCTATTCCCAACGTCTTTCTCCTCCCCCCCCCCCCCCCCACACGTGCACGCTCAGCGGCGGCCGAGCGTGCATGTGTTTTCAATACAGAGAAGAGAGAAAGCCGCTGCCGGACTCCTGGTGTGGCTTATCGCCAAATGAAAAAAAAAAAAAGGATGAGGCATGTTGAGATCTGGACGCCACCATACACATTAGATCGTCGACCAGCTTTACTGGGCCACTATCAATAATGAGATTACAAATTAGTGATCACTTGCTGTGGGTTAACCATTTATTAAGCCCATTAGTAAATAGATGATTTTCAGACAGATTCTTGGTGTCCATGGCCAAATAATATATTCATCTGCATGCAGTGCAAAATGTCAGGGTTCGCTCATTTTAGGTTTCCTGTTGCTAAACAAATGATATAAGCATTCAGACTGAAATACGCAGATTGCGATGTACCGCAGATCAATAGCAAATTAACATCCTTACAAGTCACGCAGGTCTTTATTTTACAGCAGTGCCATCAGAATATTAAGTGTCATCAAAGGACACTTCAAAGATTAGGTTTAGAGCTGCATATTGTCAAAAGCCAAGGGACCAGATGATGACTGTGAAATACACAATGTGCAGGCACAGCAGCTCGGGGAAATCTTTTTTTGCCACAGATGTAAAGTTATTCAAGGAGTTCTTTATGTTTGTTCTCAAGCAGAATTGTGAATTTTTCAACATCATGATACAGTTATTTCAAGGTGAGTGTCTTAGGAGATTATCACTTACTCCCTACCACTGCAGGATGACCAGATAAAGATACGTTTTTCCTCTACATCTCTGGACTTAAAAAAACAGTAGCCACTTGGCAGAGGTCCAGTGATTGAAATATCAATAAAGCTATTGACCGCTGACAACCCGAATGTTTCTGTAATATCCACAGCGCTACTGCATGGACGGAACGTTCGAATATGGTCGTAAATATGCGTGAACTCCATTTAGCAGTTGGTGTCCGTGCTGAACTAGAGGACAACTGTTGGTCTGGATGTACGACTAGGTGATCAAGTTTCACTTAGATTTCGCATCCCAATGTGATCCTATGAAGAAAACTGCTGTGGAGCAATTGCATGATTTCAAGTGTTGGCACATATCTGCATTTTATTGCTGGTCCTAATCTAAGGCTATGTCCAGACATAGCTGACTTTTTGCGCTGTGTATTTAGGCGCAAATCGGTGGCAAATCCACATGTAATACATTGCAATGGGTAAAATCTGATGTCCTAATCTGAGACATTTCCACAACAGAATTGACATGCTGCAGATCCTCCGCATGCTCTGATTTCTGCGCAGATTTTTTGTTCTACATGAGGATGGGGTTTTGAAAACTCAATCCACATGTATTGTACTGTAAATCCGTGACCGATCCTTGATGTATGAACTGGCCCTAAGAAGTCTTTATTTTCCATTGGTGTTTGTTGCTAATATCACACTGACATATATGTGCTAGCAAAATATGAGGGTATTTCTAGTCATCAGAAAAACTGTAAAATAAAGAGCTAGAATATTATTGGATAACAATATTTTACATTCACATTTACATTTTATATTCTATTCACAAGAAGTTATCTATCCACTGTGCTCTGCAGTTTTCCTCAGTGTAATAGACTTTGGAATGTCAGGGCGCATGCCCGACCTGCGCTTCATTCAATTCTTCCTAGTTTGGGACTGAGGGCACTGGACTAGTAGATCCCCACTTATTTACCAGTTATCACCTATCCAGTTGATGTGTGATAACTTCTTGTGACCAGAATACCCCTCTAAATGCCATTTAAAGCATCTCTAATGATCCACGGTAAAAATATCATATTCGGTCCTCCATGTGTGAGTTTAACGTTCTAATCTAGATGTAATGCTTACAAGGGAAAAAAAACAAAAGGGGAGAAGTTGGCGCTCCTCTAAGGTGATAACGTTGGGGATAAGTGGAAAGAAAAAGGTGGGTCTGAATATACTAATTTGGCGGAGTTGTGCAGGATCATCGGCACAACTCCACTTTAGGACATATCGGGTCGAATTGACCCTGGTGTCCGCACAGTTTGCAGGCCTCTGGGTGTCCGCTCCAATGCTGGAGGTTCTCCCGCAGTCTGGTTATCAGTAGAAAGGTAGAAAAATAAGCTACTTTGTGGGGCGCTCTTGTGCAGATATTCAAGTAAATCCACAATCTATTTCCAAAAGATAGGAATTTAGTCACAAATATATAAAACAAAGTGCTATAAGTTTCAACCTCGCATCGATGTCTTTGTCGGGCATCTAAAATCTACCCTCCATAAGTACCCTGGCATAGTTACTAATGCCCAGGTCAGATGTTAGGGGTGGGAGTCCAGTGTGTGGGTGTTTTAAAATCTAGTTTGTCACATTATTTCTTTTAATTTAGTTTATTAAAGTAAAAATTCATGTTTTTTTCGTTAATATAAAACTTGTTTTTGTGAATTCATTATGTTACAGACTTGTGGGTGTTCGGGAAACACTGTAGCGATAGTTTGTTTTTCGTTTTTACTTTCAACGGTTTGTTTTTTGGTGGCTGAGTCATTATCGCTTAGCAATGTGTATCTGACCGTTGATTGGCTGGTACTTTCTGTTGCCTTTGATTAGTGCATGCTTCCCTGCTCTTAGTTGTTGCACGGATACTAAAAGATTGATTGTGCTATGGTCGCCAGGATGGATCAAAGGGTCTGCTTGCCGTCAACTATGGAGGTTTTTTTCCCCCCGGACTTCGGGTTTGATTTGATTCGTACACAAAAGATTATTGTGGATTCTTGTATCTTTTGGGGGTATTTTTTGTCTGAAGATCTAGCTATTGGTGATGTGTTGGATTACAGCGGAAGACATTTCTAATGGCAAGTAATTCCCATCTGGAAAACTAAACTAGTTTTATTATGTTCGGTTTGATTGATATCTTGAAGAGACTCTGTCACCACATTATAAGTGTCCTATCTCCTATATAAGGAGATGGGCGCTATAATGTAGGTGACAGCAGTGCTTTTTATTTAAAAAAAACGATCTGTTTTCACCACTTTATTAGCGATTTTAGATTTATGCTAATGAGTTGCTTAATGCCCAAGTGGGCGTGTGTTTACTTTGGTCAGCGTCATACACTCCTCTGTACAACGCCCACTTGGTCTAATTCGCCTCATGCACTACTCTCCATTCATTTAGGCAGCGCATAGAGATCCTTTTAGATCGCTATGTGCTGTCTTATACTAACACATTAACAATACTGAAGTGTTTAGACAGTGAATAGACATCCCGTGGAATGTCTATTCAATCTCTGCACTTCGTTACTGTTTCTGTGGTAGTTACAGCAGAGGAAGCGTGATCTTGTTGTATCCTGTCATCTACAGTGTAATCTCGCGAGATTACATAGTTACCTGCTGTTGTGTTAAGGACCGAACTGCAGCGACGTAACTGTACGTGGCGTGTCAAGTGGTTTATTGGGTGCTGTGCAGAGAAAATGTCAAATGTGTTTTGGCCCATTTGTTGTATGTATCAGCGAGGGACCCCACTCACCAGAAAGTTATGGGTTTACCTAACAGTATTCCATAACTGAGTGTAGCTCTGGCTCTACATCTGCTGTTGGGGGGGGGACACGGCTCCTAGAGGTTGAATTTTACCCTAATCCTTTGCTTTCTCGGAGGCGATCAATACCAGAAGTAACTACCATCTCTGAGTCACCATTGCTCTATTAAAACGTTGTGCATGTTCGGTCATCCAAATTTAATAGCTTTCAGTAGCAGTACAGATGACTAACATCTATTGGCAGCTTTATATGAAGGAATATTCAAGTCCCCTATTGACTCACCATGTACGTTTTTAACAAGACTTTGTTTTACTATTATATACTGTATCATTAATTGATTTATTACACTGGAGCTGTTCAGCTGAGCATACATACATTGATTTTACAATTGTGTTTACTTAGGTGAGAGGTTAGACGTTTACAACAGTCACTCTATTGCGAAGTCAAACAAACCTTCGATAAGTAATATCATTATCTGCTGCTATCAGTAGACTACTGGTTGTATCAGAATGCAATTCAAAACTCAAGTACAACCATTGCCAGCTAAAAAGTTTTAGGTTTGCCTCAAAAAAAAAAAACGGCACCTGTTTAATTCGAAAATCATTAGCCCCTTTAATAAAGTAGTATTTTTTTTTAACTGTAACTAAAACAAATGTAAAGAAACCATTGTATAAAAGTTACTTTAAATATTCAAATGACTCTACTTCCCGCAAGAGTCCAGGCCCGAGCTTCCTGGTTAGGTGCTCCGGGCATCCCCTGCGTATTCCCATCTTGAGATGATTCCAACGGCGTCCTGCACACGTGCAGTGGTCAGATGAACCCGAGGCCAGTACACCTGGACTCCTCGCAGGAGTCTTCTCTGCTAATTTACATACAGGGCATGCTGTATTCTCACTTCTTTTTAGATCACACTAAAACAGACCATTTTGAGAGGGGCATGTTTAGGACTTTCTATTGAGTCTGTACACAGCTACATCGGCTTTGTTGTTATTGCACTACCTAAGGGCTCATTCAGATGAGCGTGTATCTCGTCCGTGTGACGGCTGTTAAAACAACGGCCGTGATACGGGACTCATGGATTGCAATGGGGCTGTTCACACGACCGTTGTTTCAACGGAGCGTGTGAAGTGTCTGTGAATAAATAGGACATGTCCTGTTTTCCTGCGCATCCTTCCATAGACTTAAATTTTTCACGTCCAAGGTTAGCTACTCTCTTCTGAATGTAGCCTAAGAGGCTTAGTTGATCAGAGATGTTTTTGACATCAAAAACCACACACTATAAGGTGGCTAGTTTGGTTTTTTTTGTTTTTTTTTTAAAACGGATGTCAAACAGGAAGGTGTAACATGATTCTTATCCTGTAGCATCCTGTTGGCAAAGACTTGCATTGTACAGAAAATGGATCCAGTTTTTCAACCGGACAGGAAATAAGACCGTCTAAGTTTGTCCGTCCTGTTGAAAAAACGGATCCTATGTACACGCCTCGGTCACATCATTCCGTTGTTCTGCTCCATCAGAGGAGCAGAACAAGGGAATACCGGAAGAAACGGTTCTGTTGCACAACGGACACCACCGGTGGCTGGTGGAAACCATTGACTGTAATGGGTTCCGTTGGATTTCTAACGGAGCCTCCAACGAAGATGTGAAGGAGGCCCGATTTTAAAAACGTATGGATCTGTTTGAAGATGGGGACAAACCCACAAACTGACGTTTAAACAGGATGCTCAAACGTGATGTAACGGCAGTAAGAGTGGTCATTCGAATAGCACCACAACCAACGGTTATTTCTCGCTAAAAAAAACTGGTGTAAAAACATAAGCAATACATTTCTTTTAAGTTCATAAATAGGACTCCTCTAATATATTTTTTTTATTTTTTTTTAGAATGGTTTACTGTACTATTTCATGGATTCTCTTAAATTACTTAAGGTTCACACAGGGCAGTTTGCTACTAGTTTTTTTGTTTTTGGTTTTGTTTATTTAAAATTTTCCTTGGTAAAGAAAGGTGGGGTTTGGTGGTGAGGGTGAGCAACAAAATTTTCTTTTTTATGCATTTATATTTAGCCAAAACCAGTGAATCTTGAGGAGCAGAAAAGTATAAATAAAGGTTGATATCCAATCCCTGTTTGGGAAGAGCAAAACTGCAAACTCATACAAGTTCCTTCAAATGTAGATAAATTCCTTGTATTAGTTAAATAAAAATTTGCTTGATTAATGTTTTTACTGCTCTATCTTTACATGGATTTTCTGATTTTATTTACATTTTTTCATAGGGTTTTATCTGTGGATTTTCTATTGCCACCGGAGCTGCCTCCCGTTTAGTTTCTGGTTATGATAGCTATGGAAACATTTGTGGGCAGAAGAACGCCAAGGTCGAAGGCTTTGAAAATAGTGGCCTTGACCACACTAATCGCAAGTAAGTAACATATTTTTACAAAAGTGACATCTCCCAAAGGATGCCCGGTGCTCTCGAAAATTACATGCAAGTCACTACCTGTGGGCATTGCTTACCTGTTTACTTCATTGCTGGCTCTGCTCTATTAGGACACAATTACATTCAGTGACTGCAGTTTAAGCTGGCCATACATGTAAGGGTATATTCGGACTTGCGGTTAAATCCTTTTTTTTTTTTTTTTTTTTTTTTACTGCGATTACGGTTTTGCTGTGGTTTTGAGATTTGACCACATCATCTGCATGTACCCTTAGGCTGGATTCACACGACCATGTTGTGTCCATAATGGACCGAACGTTTTTCGGCCGCTAATCCCGGACCGAACACACTGCAGGGAGCCGGGCTCCTAGCATCATAGTTATGTACGATGCTAGGAGTCCCTGCCTCGCTGCCGGACAACTGTCCCGTACTGTAATCATGTTTTCAGTACTGGACAGTAGTTCCACGGAGAGGCAGGGACTCCTAGCATCGTACATAACTATGATGCTAGGAGCCCGGCTCCCTTCACTGTGTTCAGTCCGGGACTTCCGGACGAAATATGTTCCATCCATTACGGACGTAACATGCTCGTGTGAATCCAGCCTTAGAGAGTTGTCGGCTGACAGCGTTCTCCTTTTTAACCTCCCTCTTGTCGGGCAAGCTTGGTTATTCAACGTGGGGTGATAGACAAACCACTGCACAACACTTCTGGCAGTAGTTTTACCTGATGGCACAAAAAGGGATGCCGCCATACATTATATTAGATTAACATTTTTAAAATTGTATCTGTGGATCTTAATAACTCTGTTTATAAGACTGCTGCCTTTATTGTGAGCAGGCTTCTGGTATACTCGTATGACCAGACCTATATACCCCAAACCTCTTGCTAGAAGTCCCGTAACAATGTCCAAAGACTTAATTTTATTACTGCAATACAAAAATACACAGCACTGTTAGAAGACCCACATACATAGAAATTTGGAAAACAGGAATACAATACGCCCAGTTCCAGCAACGCCAGCTAATGTGCAGTAATAAGTAAGAAGTAAAAACTAAATATATAAATAATTGTACAAAAGGTATGTATAGTGCAGCCTATAGGGGGAAGTGTCAAAAAGAAAAGGGCAAACCATACACAAGCAGTTAACTATATGAATATAAGTAATGGCTAATGCCCAGCACTTATGCATGTAAAAATTGTTTTGCTCCTAGCCTTAGGCATGATGGCAAATGGGCGCTTGAGTGGGGATTCCAGCCTCGCCACACGTTTTAACCCAGCAAGGACACACCTGAATGTGGATCTTTTTTCACAGTGTTGTCAATTTATTATATGGTTTTATTTAACCACTTTGGCTCTGTACTGCTGTAATAAAATATATGTTTTATAGGTTTCAGGGGCTTCAAGTTACCCCTTCTGATGGGTTTGGTCATTGTGTAATGTCAATGTAAAGGATCTGCCAGGCACTACGTCTGTGGATACTCCCAGGATTAATCAGTCGACACCTGAGGCCAGACCTCTTAGACTGACACCGGCTCCCACCAATCATGGTGGCAGGCTCAGGAGTGGGCGAGCCTATCGCGGCCTGGTCAGTCGGAGTTAGCTCCGCCCCCTGTCCATTTATACCTGCCGTTTTCTCTTCCTCATTGCTTGTTATTCTTCTTGGATTCCTGGCCCCACTGCTGCCTTGCTCCAGCCTGCTTCTGCCGTGCTTCTGCTTTGCTTCAGTTCCCGCTTATCCTGCTTCGCTCTGCCCCTGGCTTGCTTCCTGCTCCGTGCTCTGCGTTTGTATACTCCACTACATCCTGATCCTGACTGGCTCGTTCACCACTCCGTTTCCTCACGGTGTTCCGTGGGCTACTGCCCCTTCCCTTGCTTGTTCCCTGTTTGTATCCCCTTGCACTTAGTCAGCGTAGGGACCGCCGCCAAGTTGTACCCCGTCGCCTAGGGCGGGTCGTTACAAGTAGGCAGGGACAGGGCGGTGGGTAGATTAGGGCTCACTTGTTCCCTTCACCTCCTTCCTGCCATAACATAATAACAAGCCCATACCTAGTCTACCATTTCTCCTACGCTGACGCTATCATGGACCCCCTTGAGACCCTGACCCAGCAGATGCAGGGCCTCTCCCTACAGGTCCAGGCCCTGGCTCAGTGGGTTAACCAGTCTGACGCTGCCATAGTAGTACCCCTCACCTCTAGAACCCGACCTCAAGTTACCTGACCGGTTCTCAGGGGACAGTAAGACTTTTCTCTCCTTCCGGGAGAGTTGCAGACTTTACTTCCGTCTAAAACCTCACTCCTCAGGTTCCGAGAACCAGTGGGTGGGTATCATTATATCCCGACTCCAGGAAGGGCTCCAAGAGTGGGCCTTCTCCTTGGCTCCTGACGCCCCTGAACTTTCCTCCGTCGATCGTTTTTTCTCTGCCCTCGGACTCGTTTACGACGAGACTGACGACTGCCTTAGCCGAGAGTCAGCTGGTGACCTTACGTCAGGGTAGGAGACCTGTTGAGGAATACTGTTCTGATTTTAGAAAGTGGTGCGTAGCTTCTCGGTGGAACGACCCGGCCCTAAGGTGCCAGTTTAGGTTAGGATTATCTGACGCCCTGAAGGATCTGCTTGTTAGCTACCCCTCTTCTGACTCCCTAGACCAGGTTATGGCCCTAGCAGTACGACTTGACCGACGTCTCAGGGAACGTCAGCTTGAACGTTTCAATGTTTTCCCCTCTGACTTCCCTGCGATTCCCCCCGAGGTCCCGTCTCCTCGCTCTTCCACGGAAGACTCGGAGGTACCTATGCAACTCGGGGCCTCCATGTCCCCTCGACAACGTAGAGAGTTCCGCAGGAAGAATGGTCTCTGCTTCTATTGTGGGGGTGACAAGCATCTACTGAACACCTGTCCCAGGCGCAAGAATAAGCAGCCGGAAAACTTCCGCGCCTAAGTGATCATCGGGGAGGTCACTTGGGCGCACAGGTATTTCCCGTTAATATGAAACGCAATAAAATTTTGCTTCCCTTTCAGGTCTCGTTTGCTGGCCGGTCTGCCACTGGCAGTGCCTTCGTGGATTCTGGCTCATCTGCTAATATCATGTCTGTGGAATTTGCTATGTCTCTAAAAATGCCTTTTATTGATTTGCCTTATCCTGTCCCGGTAGTGGGTATCGACTCCACTCCTCTTGCTAATGGTTATTTTACTCAGCATACTCCTGTTTTTGAACTCCTTGTTGGCTCCATGCATTTAGAGCAGTGCTCTGTACTGGTGATGCAGGGATTATCGTCCGATCTGGTATTAGGTCTTCCCTGGTTGCAGCTGCATAATCCCACGTTTGATTGATTAGAATACTGGGGATCTCACCAAATGGGGTCGTGAATGCCTGACGTCATGTCTTTCGGTTAACTCTATTTCTCCCCGTGAGGAGGTGTAAACGCTACCTGAGTTTGTTCAGGACTTCGCTGATGTGTTTTCTAAGGAGGCCTCCGAGGTGTTGCCCCCTCATAGAGATTACGATTGCGCCATCGATTTGGTACCTGGTGCTAAGCTTCCTAAGGGTAGGATATTTAATCTTTCATGTCCTGAACGTGAAGCTATGAGGGAGTATATCCAAGAATGCCTGGCCAAGGGTTTAATTCGCCCCTCGACTTCTCCTGTAGGTGCTGGCTGCTTCTTCGTGGGGAAGAAGGATGGTGGTCTTAGGCCGTGCATTGACTATCGGAACTTGAATAAGGTCACAGTAAGGAACCAGTATCCCCTTCCTTTGATTCCGGATCTTTTTAATCAGGTTCAGGGGGCCCAATGGTTCTCTAAGTTCGTTCTATGGGGGGCATATAACCTTATCCGCATCAAAGAGGGGGATGAGTGGAAGACTACGTTCAACACGCCCGAAGGTCATTTCGAATACCTGGTCATGCCCTTTGGGTTGTGTAATGCCCCTGCCGTCTTCCAGAATTTTATGAATGAAATTCTGAGAGATTACCTGGGAAATTTTCTTGTAGTGTACCTTGATGACATACTGGTGTTTTCCAAGGACTGGTCCTTCCACGTGGAGCATGTCAGGAAGGTCCTCCAGGTCCTTCGGGAAAACAAACTGTTTGCGAAAACCGAAAAATGTGTGTTTGGGGTACAGGAGATACCATTTTTGGGTCAAATCCTCACTCCTCATGAATTCCGCATGGACCCTGCCAAGGTTCAGGCTGTGGCGGAATGGGTCCAACCTGCCTCCCTGAAGGCGCTACAGTGTTTTTTGGGGTTCGCTAACTATTACAGGAGATATATTGCCAACTTCTCAGTCGTCGCTAAGCCTCTTACGGACCTCACTCGCAAGGGTGCTGATGTCCTCCACTGGCCTCCTGAGGCCGTCCAGGCTTTTGAGACCCTCAAGAAGTGCTTTATCTCGGCCCCCGTGCTGGTTCAGCCCAACCAAAGGGAGCCATTTATTGTGGAGGTTGACGCGTCCGAGGGGGGAGTGGGGGCCGTCTTGTCCCAGGGTACCAGCTCCCTCACCCATCTCCGCCCCTGTGCTTACTTCTCTAGGAAGTTTTCGCCCATGGAGAGTAACTATGATATTGGCAACCGCGAACTTTTAGCCATTAAATGGGCTTTTGAAGAGTGGCGTCACTTCCTGGAGGGGGCCAGACACCAGGTAACGGTCCTTACTGACCACAAGAATCTGGTTTTCCTAGAATCTGCCCGGAGGCTTAATCCTAGACAAGCTCGATGGGCGCTATTCTTTACCAGATTTAACTTCTTGGTTACCTATAGGGCTGGGTCCAAAAATATTAAGGCTGATGCACTGTCACGTAGTTTCATGGCCAATCCTCCTGAGGATGATCCTGCTTGTATGTTACCCCCTGGTATAATCGTTTCTGCCACTGATTCTGATTTAGCCTCTGACATTGCGGCTGATCAAGGTTCAGCTCCCGGGTACCTCCCTGGGGACAAGCTGTTTGTCCCCCTGCAATACCGGCTAAGGGTACTCAGGGAAAACCATGACTCCGCACTATCTGGTCATCCTGGCATCTTGGGTACCAAACACCTCATTACCAGAAACTATTGGTGGCCTGGGTTGCCTAAAGACGTTAGGGCTTACGTCGCCGCTTGTGAGGTTTGTGCTAGGTCCAAGACCCCTAGGTCCCGACCTGCGGGCTTACTACGTTCTTTGCCCATTCCCCAGAGACCTTGGACCCATATCTCCATGGATTTTATCACCGATTTTGCCTCCATCTCAGGGCAAGTCGGTGGTGTGGGTGGTAGTAGACCGCTTCAGCAAGATGTGCCACTTTGTGCCCCTTAAGAAACTACCTAACGCCAAGACGTTGGCTTCTTTGTTTGTTAAACACATTTTGCGTCTCCATGGGGCCCCAGTCAATATCGTTTCTGACAGAGGGGTACAATTTGTTTCCTTATTTTGGAGAGCTTTTTGTAAAAAGTTGGAGATTGATCTGTCCTTCTCCTCCGCCTTCCATCCCGAAACTAATGGCCAAACGGAAAGGACTAATCAATCCCTGGAACAATATTTAAGGTGTTTCATCTCTGACTGTCAATTTGATTGGGTCTCATTCCTTCCTCTCGCCGAATTTTCCCTGAATAACCGGGTCAGTAACTCGTCAGGGGTCTCCCCGTTTTTCTGTAATTTCGGGTTTAATCCAAGGTTCTCCTCCGTTTCTCCTGGTTGTTCCAATAATCCCGAGGTAGAGGACGTTCATCGGGAACTGTGCACAGTCTGGGCCCAGGCTCAGAAGAACCTAGAGGCGTCCCAGAGCGTACAAAAGATTCAGGCTGATAGAAGACGTTCTGGTAACCCCCGGTTTGTCGTCGGGGATCTGGTGTGGTTGTCGTCTAGGAACTTGCGCCTTAAGGTCCCGTCCAGGAAGTTTGCTCCCCGATTTATTGGGCCTTATAAGGTCATTGAAGTCCTCAACCCTGTATCCTTCCGTCTGGAGCTGCCCCCATCCTTTCGCATACACGACGTCTTTCATGCCTCCCTCCTTAAACGCTGCTCCCCGTCCTGGTCCCCCTCGAGGAAACCTCCTGTTCCCGTTCTCACCCCTGAGGGGGTGGAATTTGAGGTGGCCAAGATTGTGGACAGTAGGATGATCCAGGGCTCCCTCCAGTACCTGGTCCATTGGAGAGGATACGGGCCGGAGGAGAGGACTTGGGTACCTGCTCGAGATGTTCACGCTGGGGTATTGGTCAGGAGGTTCCACCTTCTCTTCCCCACTAAACCGGGTCCTCTTAGTAAGGGTCCGGTGGCCCCTCATAAAAGGGGGAGTACTGTAAAGGATCTGCCAGGCACTACGTCTGTGGATACGCCCAGGATTAATCAGTCGACACCTGAGGCCAGACCTCTTAGACTGACACCGGCTCCCACCAATCATGGTGGCAGGCTCAGGAGTGGGCGAGCCTATCGCGGCCTGGTCAGTCGGAGTTAGCTCCGCCCCCTGTCCATTTATACCTGCCGTTTTCTCTTCCTCATTGCTTGTTGTTATTCTTGGATTCCTGGCCCCACTGCTGCCTTGCTCCAGCCTGCTTCTGCCGTGCTTCTGCCTTGCTTCAGTTCCCGCTTATCCTGCTTCGCTCTGCCCCTGGCTTGCTTCCTGCTCCGTGCTCTGCGTTTGTATACTCCACTACATCCTGATCCTGACTGGCTCGTTCACCACTCCGTTTCCTCACGGTGTTCCGTGGGCTACTGCCCCTTCCCTTGCTTGTTCCCTGTTTGTATCCCCTTGCAATTAGTCAGCGTAGGGACCGCCGCCAAGTTGTACCCCGTCACCTAGGGCGGGTCGTTGCAAGTAGGCAGGGACAGGGCGGTGAGTAGATTAGGGCTCACTTGTTCCCTTCACCTCCTTCCTGCCATAACAGTCAATGAATCCCATGCATGAAAGTCCAACATGGTTTTTTGTTTTCTAATTTTGTGTTTTAGGTATGTTTTTTTTCTGGACCCTTGCAAGTTGGATGTAGTGAACCGAAAAATAAAGTCCATGGCTTTGTGTGTTTCGGAGTGCCCTCAACAAGAGCTTAAAACTCTGAACGATGTAAAAAAATTTGCTGAAACAAACGGTAAGTGTAAAACTAGTTATTAAACATTTTGGCAACGTAAGTTTACAGTGTGTCTCCCAAAATAATTGACTTCCTCTATGGGTAAACTTAGACACCTCTAAGAACAGTGGCTGCTTCAGGGTTTGCTTTGCCAGCAGCTTTTTGCTGGAAGCTCCGGTATAATTTATTAATGATGTATATATCGTTAACACTGCTTCCATGCAATTCATGTGTTCATAACATTACAGTATTTTTGTAGTTTCTTGAAATGGATTGTTAAATCAGGGCTCAAAACATTCCAGCAGTCAGAAAGCCAATGGTTATAAAAGGATGTTTTAAAAAATGAGTTTTCAACCTTAAATTGAAATTGACTTTTTGGATCGTAGAGAGAGAAATATTGTTTCTCTAACTTAAACTAATTTATATAAAATTCTTTATTAGGCTTTATTCACACTGGCGTGTTGTGCCTGTATTAAATGGCCTGAACCACTTACACTTCTACTAAACTTAAAGGACCATAGATTTCTGGAATGACTGGGTGTTACATCTAGAATGTAGATAATACACAGGTACAATATGCTCGTGTGAATGAGGCTTTATTCTGTAATTAACCCCTCTGTAAAGGCCCTTTTACACTGGGCGCTTATCGGGCAGACAAGCGTTCATAGAACGCTCGTTGCCGATAATTTCCCTGTGTAAACAGGGCAGCGATCAGCAGATGAACAAGCAAACGCTCGATCATTTGCTGATCGTATTGTTTTAAAAAAAGTGAAATATTATAGTTGTCGGCAGCACATCTCCCCGTGTAAGCAGGGAGACTCGCTGCTGATGTGATAATGTATGGGAACGAGCGATCGGAATAACGACCGCTCGTCCCCATCCATAGCTCCGTGTGACAGGAGCAAACGAGTGCCGATGAACGATGTCTTGCTGATCGGCGCTCGCTGCAGCGGCCAAATATCGGCAGGTGTAAAAGGCCCTTAAGTTTAATAATCTTTCCTTGCACTTACACTGCAGGACGTGTCGGCGGAATACAGACCACAATCTTTTTTCTCCCAATGCACATTAGCAGCCTCTATTCAGCAGCTTTGTCTACAGAACGCTCTCATCTGTAAACCGAGAAATTCCTATTGAACCCCTATTTATCATGTACCCGGGAAGAGGCATATGTCTTAGATCCCGGCCGTTTAATTCCTTCACATTAGTATCGATCATGGTAGTGTCAAAAGAGAGCTCCCTTTAACTGGTTGCCGACACAGGACGAGTATGCTCGTCCTGAGCGGCGAGCACTTCGCGCATTAGGACGAGCATACTCGTCCTGTGTGACAGCCGTCTGTGCCGTCTCTGTGTGTGCGATCGAGAGCGGGGCAACGGCTGTAATACACAGCCACGGCCCCGCTCTGACAGCGGAGAGGAGAGAAACATCTTCTCTCCGCTGTTAACCCTTTGAACGCCGCGATGACAGCTGATCGCGGCGTTCAAAGAGAGGGGACTGCACATTGATCGCGTCACAGAAAATAACTGTGACGCGATCAAAGCCCACAACTCGTATGGCCAGACAGCCCAGGGTCCAGTGAAGGACCCCAGGGCTGTCTGAACATATTTCCTGTTGTTAGGGCATACTGAGGTATGCCCTAACAACTGCCTGTGTACGATCAGTAACAGGCTAATGTACTGGCATATAGATCTATGCCAGTACATTGCAGTTACAAAATAAAAATCTAAATGATAAATCCCTTTATGGGATTAACAAAAAAAGTTAAATGAATGTAAAAAAAAAATAATGGTAAATAAATAAATAAAAAGTAAATAAAATACACAGAAATACACATTTTTTATAATAAATCAACTTTTTAAAATATAAGTCCCAAAACATGAAATAATATGGACATATTTGGTATCGCCACGACCGTAACAACGTGTACAACAAATGTATACCATTATTTATGATGATCGGTGTATGGTGTAAAAAAAAAAAAATTAAAACTGCTGCGCAACTGCTTTTTTTCTGCATTTTAATCTAATTAAAAATTTATAGAAATTAAACGATAATGTATTTGTACCAAAAAATGGTACCCACATAAAGTACAACTCGTCCCGCAAAAAACAAAGTCTCATACAACTATGTCGTACAAAAAATAAAAGCGTTATGAGCGTCGGGATGCAAAGAGGGAAATGTAAAAAAAATTGCTCTGTCCTCAAGGCTAAAATTGGCCGTGTCCTTAAGGGGTTAAACAACGATAGTCACCCCAACATTTTGTTTACCAGGGCCGACAAACTTACACGGACAGGCAATTCTTTGAAAAACATAAATCTCTTTTACTAAATAGAAGTCCACATAAATAACTTCATACATGTAAAAACCTGAGCAATACAATTATGGTATCATTTAGGTTAACGTTGAATGGCCTTAAACTAATTATTCCGCCATTTTAAAAAAATGGGTTTCAATTACTTGCCATCTTATATGTACCTCAAAATGATGCCAAAAAATCGGCAACTCATTACGCAAAAAAACATGGCCTCAATTAGAGACATAGTCATAATAATATAAAAGTTATGGCTGCATGAATATATTGAAGCAAAAAATTAAAAAATTCTTGCTGTCCATAAAATGAAAATGGGATCGGTCCTTAATGCGACCCTCCAGTCGAAATGGAAAATTTGGTTTTACATGACAAATGTAGTCCATGTACCTAAAGCTCTCCTCACGTACCATCCTGCCATCATTCGTGCCTTCTCGTCCCACATTTGCATCCTTGCTCTGCGTAGGAATGTCTGAGACTGTGGCTGCGACTTGGCATTCTTAGGAAGTCTGAGACACGCCACCCCCTCCACCACCCTGTGATCGACCCAAACATTTTGCATTTGGAAAATCTATACTTCTTTCCAAATTACCTAAGCAGCCTCTAAATTCTGTAATTTTCGTTTCTTTCCATTGTATAAAACCATTTTCTAATCGCCTTATATCTCCACTGAAGAACATAATAGACATATCCGAACACGATCAGTAGAATACATTATCCCATATACACGTAACATGTATACAACCAAGATGGTAAGATTATTTTACCTTCATGTCAAGCTTGAAGCACAATAGATCTCTGAAATAGATGTGTTCATGAAAATATTAATGTTCCCTCTTTTTCTGTTTACAATTAACTTCTTCAAGAACGTAATAGCTTTATGCAGGCACACACAAGTTGTTCTAGAGGTCAACTAATCTCCCGAGGGTTTCCCATATCTTCAAGGCAAGATTTACATTTACAGCAGCAATAAAAGGATTTATGTATTCATCTCTAACCAGGGAATAATAAAAAGAGCTTTTAGCATTTAACACGTCTATAAAGTATCTTGTTGGATCCTTTGTATCCCCAAATTAATCTACAGTGAATGAAGAGAAAAAGAAGTCAAATAGAAAAGGGTTTTGTGTTTTTTTTTGTTTTTTTTTGTTTGTTTTTTATCAGGCGTTTTCCCATGGAAATTGTCTGTGCAATTCTTCTGGATATGAGAGAGAATGGTTGTCATTCGTTGATTGCAAACGGAGATCTTAAAAATGGTGAGAAACTGAAACGCCAAGTTAGAAAGTTGCAGAGCTTTTAATCATACAATATTTAAGCTTTATTTATACAAAACCAGGAAACACCCTTTAAACCGGTGCAAACATTGGATGTGGCTATATACACTCCTCAACATTGAAATTGCAACACCAAGAAGGAAAAGTTTTGGAATTGTGCAAATCACAGGATCGATAGACATGTTAATGATATGCAAATGAAGTCAAATATTCCAAACCTCTTGATTTATTGAGTTTCAAGTACGAGGGCTGTGCAAAGAAATACACACTTGGCATCAGTGAAGTTATTAACGGTTGTCTGAGAAACGTTATGCCATGTTGAAATCACTTTGGCATGCAAATCATCAAGAATTGCCGACAAATGATGTCCCAAATGTGCTTGACGGGAGAAGTCCGGAGAAGCTGCAGGCCATGTTAGCACATTTAGGCCACGCAGGCTACTCCCAGTAGCACGAGCAACATGCGGCCTGGCGTCCTGTTGAAAAACGAGTTCTGGAACACTTTGGAGAAATGGCCGTACCACTGGATCCACGACCAAATCAACGTAACCAGGAGCTGTTATACCTGAAATGAAGACTAGAGGGGTCCGGCTACCGTACATTATGCCACCCCGCACCATAATCCCAGGAGTAGGACCAGTGTGACGTTCCCTTGTGAAGGCATCTTCATGGCGTTGCCCACGTGGTCTCCAGACCAGTCTCGAGCTATCATTGCGTTCGAGACAAAAGCGTGACTCATCACTGAACAGGATAGACCTCTATTCCAGCCTCCATTGTGGTCTTGAAGTGCACAAAAATAGCCTTTGAGAGCGGTGGAGTGTGGTCAATAGAACACCTGTAGCTGGGCGTCTGGCTCGTAGCCCAATGTCGTGCAAATGCCTACTAATGGTTTGTTTTGACACTGGTTGCCTCCCTAGGCTTGGCATGTGACGTCCAATTTCACTTGCCGTACAAAATGGATCACTACGACAACGTTGGACAGTGCCTTGCTCTCGGCCTAGGCGCGTAGAGATCTGCAGGAGAGATAAACCAAGGTCACTCAGTTCAAGGCTTCTGTCCCTCTGTTTGTGACAAGTGGCGATAAATGGCACGTCGTTGAGCAGGAGGCATCGCACAATCATCCCACACCACTTGATCTGATTTTTGATAGTTTTAGTTATAGCTTCATGTGGCTAAAAAACTTTGCTTTCCATTTGGCTTTTATGCCTCCCACATGCCACAGATTGGAGCTAGGTGCTTGAAAATGTGATCATTTGCAGTTCTTGGCGACACTTGCTACTTCCTCGATTTGCATAACCTTGCGGCTTGCCCTTCTTGGTGTTGCAATTTCAATGTTGAGGACTGTCGATTTTTTTATTTTTTTTAAAGTACCTTCAGTACCTGGTCAACACCGCTCGTCCAATGAATGTAGTGATATATGCCATGTTGCATTACCATGGACCACCATGGTGAATGCAACCCCATTATAGCGCTCTGTCATTGGCGACCAGAGTCACGGAATGTGATGTCCAATCACTACAGACCAGTAAACATGGGACAGGCAGCGGGGAACAGGAGGGGCCACAACGGTGAACACAGCAGAATTTATTAAAAGTATATTGTTGTTTTATCTTTTGATTCGTACTGTGGTCATGATGCAGTGGTTTTCAAACTCCTTTAAATACAGCAATATCAACCAATTTTATAAACATTGTGTTCTTTTTTCCAACAGGATCACATTTATGTGATTATGCACTATCCCCTAGCCAGTATCCTACAGATACCAGAGCATCGTCGTTCTGCCCAAAGCTTCCAGTGCCAGAAAGGTAAGTAATGGGATGTGTATCTTCTAAACCGTGTACACTTCCCCTTTCAGATGCCAGGTACTTTATATGAACCACCTTAAAGGCAATGTGTTGCCAGAAAAACATGTTTGTTTTTTTAAATGAAACATTTAGTGTGTGGGTGATTAAACATTGTTCAAATTTTTTTTATTTTTTTCACGAGTCAGGAAATATTATAAATTGGATTCAAATTTATAGTATTTACCATTTCTGGTCACTAGATGGAGCCATTCCCAAAAATATGTGGTAAAGCAACCACATACCCAATTTTGCAGCAGAAAAGCTAAAAAGCCCTCGCTCTAGTGAGCTCTCAGCATCCCCCCCTCCTTTATCCTGGCTAGTGCCGGGATAAACGAGGGGTTTGAACGGTGTAACCTCCTACACTGTGTGTCGCCATTTTTTGAGCTAACACACAGTGTAGTAGGTTTACATACAGTAGTAAACACACACAAACACGAACATACATTGAAATCTCTTACCTGCTCCTGCCGCCGCGGCTCCCTCCGGCCCGTCCGCTCCGTTTGCTGCCGCTGGTCCAAGTGCACAAATCCGGAAGCCGCGACCGGAAGTAGTAATATTACTGTCCGGCCGCGACTTCCGGTCCACAGGAAAATTACGCCGGACGGCGCCAATTTCGAAT
Organism: Rhinoderma darwinii; assembly: GCF_050947455.1. NCBI lineage: Eukaryota > Metazoa > Chordata > Amphibia > Anura > Rhinodermatidae > Rhinoderma > Rhinoderma darwinii. The sequence continues at coordinate 342,862,740 of NC_134687.1, forward strand.
TGGACTGTGTGGGAGCGGCGCATGCGCAGTTCCCACACAGACGCCGTACACTGAAGTCAATGGGACGGGAGCCGTTCGCAGTCCCTATGGGACTGTGGCTGCCGTATTCCATGTCTGTATGTGTCGTTAATCGACACAGACAGAAATGGAACAAAAAATGGCAGCCCCCATAGGGAAGAAAAAGTGTAAAAATAAGAAAAAGTAAAACACAAACACACAAATGAATATAAACGTTTTTAATAAAGCACTAACATCTTTAACATATAAAAAAATAATTGGTGATGACACTGTTCCTTTAAGAATATCTTGGAGCGTTCTGTTTGGAATTTTTTTTTTGAGGGCACCCCCACAGTTTCCCTTCTCTTTTATGAATGCAAATTCTTGCGGTCAAATGTTCGCAGTACTTTTCTAGTAGTATTCATGCTGAAACCTCTGTCTAGTTAAGGGTCAAAAATCTGTTTGTGCAAAGCTGACAATGTGAAATCTGAAGTTTTATTAGACGGTGTTGGACGAAGACCACTGTCGTCATGTGTCCGGATTTTTTTGTATTCCGCCTTATGAAGCTTTGGAGTATTTTTGCACTCTTCCTGCAAACCAGTGATCAAATCATATAATCTGAAAGAGGCAAATTATAATTTTTGGTTTTCAGAAAAGATTATTCAGTGTGAAAGAATGGCAAAAACATTTGCATCAAACCCTCTGAAAATCGGCCCATAATAAATGTTCTTATAATCTTACCATGGGCACACGCAGATTATACCCAGTACATAGTACATTTTCTGACATGGCTCATCAGACCGAAATATATATTTTTTGAATATCCTCAATGCAGACTGTCACTGTGTTTGGCCCAGTTTTTGTTATGATCTAATATACGCTATGTGGCCACAAATATGTAAACACCGTTTCTATTTGTAGGTTTGCTCATTTAGGCCTCATGCACACGACCGTAGCCATGTGCACAGCCGTGATTTTCGGGTCGGCTGGCCGGCCACGGAGTGTCACCCGCGAGCCGCCCGGAAATCGCGGCCCGTGCACATGGCCGCGTCTATTATTTTCTATGAGCCTGTACCGCAGAACACTGCCGTAATAAGGCATGCCCGTTCTTTCTGCGGTCCAGGCTCCTGGGCCATGCACGGACCGTGGAAACCACCGTCGTGTGCATGGGCCCATAGGAATGAATGGGGCCGCAATTCTCCGGTGGATTTTCGGGGGAATTGCGGCCGCAAAAGCACGTTCGTGTGCATGGGGCCTTAGACGTGTTTGTTTTAATAAATACAGTACTTGTATTCCAATTCCTGGAGCATCTTTACTTAGAGCTTTACTTTTGTGCTTTTCCTCTGTTGTTCCTCCTAAAAATGTATGATTAAATCGACAACTGGGTGTTACTAATCTTTTTGTCAATAGGGTCTGTCCCTACACAGTCTGGCGCTGAGTAATTACGGATCAAATTGTGGATCCATTCATTTCTATTGGTCATGGACCGCTTTCAGTATATATACGGATGTGTGTAGATCTGTAGAATATAGAACGTGTCCTATTTTTGTCCGCAATTGCGCCACGGACTCCCCATAGACTATGGGTGCTTTCGCAAATGCGGAAACGTTGCTGTGCGACACCAAGGGATTCCCCATGATTCCTCCGTGACTTATTTTTGTGGATCCATAAATACGGATGCACTACAGACCATAATTACGGATACCGTCACATATTTGCGGATGACTAGAGATTCGTATTTGTGGACAGTAAAAATACCTACTGTCGTGTGCATGAGGTATAAGACAAAAGTTCAGGGACCCTCATCCTTGAAACTGTATTAGGCCCCATGAACACGGCCGTGCCCGTAATTACGGCCCGCAATTGCGACCACGGACAGCCGGCCGCAATTGCGGGTCATGTTCCCATATAAAGCATTGGAGCACGGTCCGTAAAAAGCAAAAGCTAGGACATGTCTCTTATAATTTGCGGCGGCTTTCTACAGCCCGGACACCTTCCCGTAAATAAACGGGAAGGTGTCCGTGGACAATAGAAGTAAATGGGTCCGTAATTGTGGACTGTAATTACGGTCTGCAATTACAGATTATTTTTACGGTTGTGTGCATGGGGCCTTAGGTTGCCACCTTTCCAACAAGCCAGTTCATGTTTTTTTTTTTATCCCTGGTTGAGCTGCCTTGGTCAACAGTAAGTTCTGTTGTGATGTGGAAACGGGTAGCAACAACCACAGCCAAGCCGAGAATCTGTTGGCTGCACAGGCTCACATTGAAAAATCAACTGTCCTTTTTTTATATTCCAAAATATCATACAAAACGTTTTCACAGAATCGATTAACAATAAGATTCAACACGAGGTCATTGTATACCAGAAGTATTATCAAAGTAAAAAAAAAATGACATTCCAGTCTTTCAGTGAACATGCTCAGTCGATATAAAGTACCGGAAGAAGTGCTAGCGGGCTTATATGCTACTCAAACTGTTCTCAAGGGGTAAGTGAAGAGACAGACAAGGGGGGACGGGACTTACATTAGTAGTGTAAGGGTGCTTACCCATAATGTATGGTCTCATTTCCCTGCTCACTACCTAAATCTATTTGTACAAACCCAATTGTGTCTTCCAGGGAGCCCAAACGTTATCAAATTCGAATAAGGTGTCGATACTGGACAGGTGATCATTAATCATGATCCACGAAAGTTTCGTTTTGACTACATCTATGGATATACCGTATTTTTCAGGCTATAAGATGCAGTTTTTAGCTAGAATAAATCTTGCTAAAAAGTCCCTGCATATTATAGTCGCCAGTCAGGGGACCCGGCAGCACCAGGCCCCCTGACCGCTACTTACTTAACCCTTTCCCGACCTGTGATGTGGCGGCACATCATGGAGCGGGGAGGGGATGATGTATGGAGTGGGCTCACGCGCTGAGCCCGCTCAATACGCTGCAGGTGTCCGTTTCTGACACGCTGCACTAACGGCTAGGAACAGTGATGGCGCTTTTCCTGGCCTATTAACTAGTTAAATGCCGCGGTCAATATCGTCTAGGGCATTTATAGTGGTTTTCCCGTGAATGACATTTATGACATATCCACAGGATATGTCATAAATGTCAGATAGATGCGGGTCCCACCTCGGCCCCCTAAGCCCCGTTCTATCTTACCCTGCTCTGCTGTCTTCCGGCCACTTCCTGATTACATGGTTGAGTTACGGAAACAGCGTAACTCGCTGAACTACGCAGTTTCCGTAACTCCCATAGAACTGAATAGTAGTTACAGAAACCGCGTAGCTCGCATGCTACCCTGCGTCTGTAACTGCCATTCACTACTATGGGAGTTACGGAAATAGCGTAGCTCAGCGAGTTAGGCTGTTTCCGTTATTCATCCATGTATTGCAGTGTATTGTACCAGCAATCTAATGATCTCTGGTTCAAGTCCCCTAGGGGAACTAATAAAATGTGTAAAAAAAAAAATAAGTTAAATACATTTTCAGGAGTGTAAAAAAAAATTAAAAGTTAAAAAAAAAAAAAAACATTTCCCATTTTTCCCCACGCACAGTCAAAATAAAAAGATAATTAAAAAAAAAAATTGGTATCGCTGCATCCGTAAAAGTCGGAAACTATTACAATATAGCATTATTTAAAACCCCAGAATCGTCCATTGATCACCATAGCGCAAAAAAGAAGGAAATGAAAAGTGATAAAAAAAATCGTATGTACCAAAAAAATGGTGCTAATAAAAACGACAGCTCGTCCCGTAAAAAATAAGCCCTCACACCGCTCAAATGATGAAAAAATATATTTTATGGCTTTCAAAATGTGGTGAAACTTAACAAATATATATATTTTTTTAACCAATAGTTTTTTCTTTGTAAATATTTTCTGTTGTCTAAAATCTGGGTGCGTCTTATAGTCCGAAAAATACGGTAGTTGTTCTGTGCCATGATCTGGCAATAGCGATCTTTGAGGCTAGAAAAATATACTGAATGAGTTTGCATGAGTATTTAGACATATGGTGTAGAGAGCCGTTTAACAGAGCTTCGACTGGATCCGCCGAGAGCGATATAGTAGTGAGGGAGGAAATAAGATCATATACCTCTGCCCAAAATCTATGCACAATGGAACATTCCCACCAAATCTGAAACCTAGTACCTTTATTACCACAATTTCTAAAGCATTCAGATTCAACTGATTGGTACATACAAGATAATCTAGAGGGGCCCATATACCATCTCATGAGTACTTTATAACCAGCTTCCACTAATGAAGTGTTGACGGATAGTTTAGAAGTCAAGGATGACATGTCTTGCCACTGTCTGAGATCCAACTCCCTGCCAATCTCCGATTCCCATTTTCTCATGCAAGACCATTTTCCTGGAGGGGAAACCAGTTCCGTGTATAATACAGAGATTTTTCTAGTAGAGGAAGGAACCGCATAGGCGTTCAAAGACAATGTGAGCGCAATTATTATTTAATGAATGCTTCATGGATTGGCATTGTACATGGGTATGTCAGACCATTGTGTGCCAAGTATCTGCTGGATAAGTGTAAAACTCACCACCATTGGAGCAGTGAAGAGGGGCATTTTTTGACATGCTAAGCTTCACCATTGAAGAGATTATTTGGCGTTTAAAGGATGACAGGAGGGTACTTTTTGAGCAGGGAGTATTCTTCATTGTTTGGTCTTCTTTATATTAGTTAGGGGGGATTCACACGAGCGTGATTTGGCAGCGTGTAGACCGCGTGGTTTTCGCGCGGCACGCAATGCCCTATAGAAGTCTATGGGGCAGTACACACAGTCCGTGTATTTTGCGCAGCGTTTGTTCGCTGCGCAAAATACGCGACAGGTTCAATAACTCTGCGTATTTCACGCATCACGCACCCATTGAAGTCAATGGCTGCGTGAAAACCAGGCAGGTCGCAGGGAAGCTCTTCCGTGCGAACTGTGTGTTTGCGCAACAGCTGTCAAAAGGATGAATGGAAACAGAAAAGCACCACGTGCTTTTCTGTTTCCAAGCATCCAAACGGAGTGTCTTTGCGAGGAGCGAACCCCGACAACCGAAGCTAACTTCACCGGGTTCGGCCAAACTCGTTTTGGCCGAACCCGGCAAAAAAATTTCCGGTCCGCGACGTCGGAAGACATTCACTGTGCATGGTGCTGAAAGAGTTAAACTGTTTCAGCACCATGGACAGTGACTTGCGATCCCAAAATACATGAACCTGTAAAAAAAAACCGAAGTTCTAACTTACCGATTACTCCTGTCTCCTTCCTGCAGTCCGACCTCCCGGGATGACACTTCAGTTCAAGTGACCGCTCCAGCCAAGCACAGGCTGCAGCCAATCACAGGCTGCAGCGGTCATTTGGACTGCCGCGTCATCCAGGGAGGTGGGGCCCGATGTCAAGAGAGGCGCGTCACCAAGGACGCGTCACCAAGGCAACGGCCGGGAAGTTCTCGGTAAGTAGGAACTTTATCTTTTTTTTTTTACAGGTTTTTCGCTGTTGTGTTCGGCATTCACTGTCGAGGGTGCTGAAAGATTTAGCTCTTTCAGCACCTTGGACAGTGACGGGCGTCGACAAGCCTCATCTCTATGATGCCGGCAGCGCGAAAATCACGCAGCCGCGCATCAGACACGCATGACACACGCAGCTGTCAAATGGTTTTTGCGCTCGCAAAACGCCGCGTTGTTTGCGCGCGCAAAAACGCAACGCTCGTGTGAATCTGCCCTTACAGTAAAGGGAAATCTTAAAGTATGGCAACCTGTTACATTTTTTTTTTTAATGTTGCGCCATTGCATCTAAAGTATAAAAAAAAAATGTTGCAGCTTCAAAAAAATATATATATTTTTTTTATTCATTTGCTTTCTAAATGTAAAATTAAAGGAGTTTTCCCATCACGGACATTTTATGACCTATCCACAGGATATGCCATAAATGTCAGATAGATGCGGGTCCCATATCTTGGACCTGCACCTATCTCTAGAATGGGGCCCCCTAAACCCTGTTCTATCTTTCTTTGTTCCCGCTGAGACTTGTAATTTTCGACCATGTAAGTAGACAACCGCATAGATCGCATGCTATGCTGCTTCCATAACGGCCATTCACTTCTATTGGAGTTACAGAAACAGCGTAGCTCAGCGAGCTACGCTGTTTTCTACTTACATGGTCATAAATTACAAGTCACAGCGGAAACCGAGAAAGATAAAGGGTTCAGGGCACCCCATTCTAGAGATCTTAAAAGTGGGCATATCCTTTTTAACCCCTTCCCGACATCTGCCGTATATATACGGCGCACGCCAGGTGGGGGAGTTTGGAGCCGACACTTCCGGGTAACAAGCGAGATCCCGCTTGTTTAACCCGTTAAATGCCACGGTCAATAGCGATCGCAGCATTTAAATGACCAAAAACAGGGGGAGTAACGTTTCAACGCCCAACCCCCCCCGCGGCGAGATTGCGTGGTGTCGTTAATTGGCATGGTCTGCCTCCAGCAGGGCTTCATAGGAGACTCAGAATCACGATATACTGCAATACATTAGTATTGCAGTATATCATACAAGCGATCCAGCGATCGCTGGTTAAAGTCACCTAGGGCACAAGTAAAAAAAAAAAACAGTAAAATAATGTGTTTTAATAAAAAAAATTAAGAGTTCAGAAAAAAAAACCTTTCCCTCAAGCACAATGTAAAATAAATAAAAAGCGAACATAACTGGTATCGACGCGTCTGTAAAAGTCTGACCTACTACAATATATCATTATTTAGTCCGCACGTTGAACGCAGTAACAAATAAAAAACGGAACTGCTGTTTTTTTGTCACTTCGTCTCCCACAAAAAATGAAATAAAAAGTGATCAAAAAGTCTCATGTACCCCAAAATATTGTACCAGTATAAACTACAGCTCGCCCCACAAAAAATAAGCCCTCATACCGCTAAATCGACGGAAAAATAAAAAAGTTATGGCTCTCAGAATATGGTGACAAAATTCTAATTTTATTTTTAACAATCAGTTTTTTTCCTTGTAAAAAATTAAGAAAAATATATAAATTTGGTATCGCTGTATTCGTATTGACCCGCAGAATAAAGTTGACATGCAGTTTTCACCGCTCGGTGAACACCGTAAAAACAAAACCTCCCAAAAGATTGAGGAATTTTTCTAATTTCACCCCACATATATATTTTTTTTCTCGTTTCCCACTACATTATATGGTACAAAAAATGGTGCCGTGAAAATCTAGAACTCGTCTCGCAAGAACAGGCCCTCATATGGCAATATTGATGGAAAAATAAAGTTATAGCTTTTTGAAGATGGGGAGCTAAAAACAAAAGTGAAAATCCGAAAAATGGCTGTGGAGGGAAGGGGTTTAATGATACAGCATACAATGAAATGCTATTGAATTGTGTACTTCCAGCTTTGCGACAACACGTTTAAAAGACCTTTTCTATTTCATCAGGACAATGGTCTTCTAAACTAGCTTCCTTTTATGTATTAAAGATTTTTATATTTTCTTATGTGGAAAAACAGGACTGTCCCTTTCCGAACCCATGACCTAAACAGGATAAATAATAACTCTGACTCTGAGCCAAGCCTTAGAGGCCTCGTGCACACAACCGTAGCCATGTGCAAGCCCGTTATTTTCGGGTCGACCGGCCCGCTGTGAGCCGCCCGCAAATCACGGGACATGCACATGGCCGTGGCCATTATTTTCAATGAGCCCGGACCGCAGAAGACGGCCGTAATAAGACAGGTCCTTTCTTTCGGCGGTGCGGTCTCCCGGGCCGTGCATGGCCCCATAGAAATGAATGGGGCCGCAATTCTCCCGTGTATTTTCGGGGGAATTGCGGCCGCAAAAGCACATTCGTGTGCATGGGGCCTTATTGCCAAACCAATGTGATCTATGCTGAATCCAATCTTCTCAGCCATGTATAAAAATGTAGTGAAAAGCGGCGTAGGTTGGCGGCACAACTCCATGTTACTGTCATAGCTTTCAAATGAGAAGTTCAACAAGTATAGAATTTGATATTCAGGTGTTCACTTACTTTCGGCCATATAGTATATGTCTATTCATATACCAATTTACAGCATAAATTTGCCTAGCATGTTTAAAAATTTCAAGTGTATTGGTGGCAAGAGACTACAGAAATGGATGTCAAATTTGTTCTGTTTCACTGTGGTTTTTTTTTTGCTTGCTATAGGGCAAACAAGGGCTTGTACAGTCCCTGGTTTTAAAAGAAGTGGCCACTTTGTGTTACCGGGAGTTATTTTTTTAACCCTGTAACACCTAGCCACTGCTGAAAAAAACCATAGTAGCCAAAACGCAGTGGAACTTGAGGGGCTCTATATAGGTTCACCATATCCTGAAATAGTACTTTTTCTCCTACAAGATAATCAAATGGGTTTTTATCCTCTAACAGTCACTTCAAAACCTTACAATATGAGAAGCTGCGACTATAGATGACATAATAGAATAGGTCAGCAGATAAGTGTAACCCCCGCTGTCTTCAAGCACAAAAATAAATGAGAAACTGCATAAAGTCCTCGGCCATTGATGTATTCCATTTAAAAGCTTGAACTGATTTTTTGATTTTTTTTTTTTGATCCCGGTATGAAAAGGCTGAAAAAGACCTGTAGTCTACCAACTATATAAACTTTACCTGAACCAGAGCTGAGGCACCTATTGGTATTGGTGGGCTTTCTTGATTCATGTGTGTAGTTGTGGAATTGTAACCATGAACAGAGACTTATTGCCCCCATATATATTTTGTGTGTGAACCTACATGGCCTTACACTAGTTGCGCTACATTGACTCTCGTGTGACAGCTGAAAGGTTCGCTTTAAGGCTCACTGCACACCATGTGTTTTACGTGTGACTTTTGCCATGCATATTTGCGTTCGGCGTATCCGCAGCGTAATACAGTACCAGCAAAGTAAATGAGATTCCAGGAAATCATGTACACGCTGCGTTTTATTTTCGACATGAAAATTACTTCCGTATTTTAAAATCCGCAGCATGTCAATTTATCTTGCGTTTCCGCCTGAAAATTGTATCTGCCTAAGGGTATGTTCACACGTAGTCAACAAAAACGTCTGAAAATCCAGAGCTGTTTTCAATGGAAAACAGACCCTGCTTTTCAGACGTTTTTTTACCAACTCGCATTTTTCGCGGCGTTTTCACGCCGTTTTTGCGGCGTTTTTTACGTCCGTTTTTGGAGCTGTTTTCATTGGAGTCTATGAGAAAACAGCTCCAAAAACGTCCAAAGAAGTGTCCTGCACTTCTTTTGACGAGGCTGTATTTTTACGCGTCGTCGTTTGACAGCTGTCAAACGACGACGCGTAAATAACAGGTCGTCTGCACAGTACGTCGGCAAACCCATTCAAATGAATGGGCAGATGTTTGCCGACGTATTGTAGCCCTATTTTCAGACTTAAAACGAGGCAAAATACGCCTCGTATACGTCTGAAATTTGGCCGTGTGAACATACCCTAAGGAAAAACACACCAAAATCCGCAGCATGTAAATGCACCGATTAATCAAAACGTAAAAATTACACTGAAAAATTCATTAAAAAACTATATTAGGTACGGCTTTTACCTGCGAATTTCCGCCAGTTTTGATGCATATTTTCCGCAGCAAGATACGCAACGTGTGCATTGGGCCTAACGGTTTTCAAAACGCATGCTTTTTTTATAACTATAAACAGAAAATGTAAATAGCTCCACTTAAGAGTTAAATGTGGTTGCCACAGCAGAAATCCTTCATGTTCTACCCACAGAGCTCCCGTTTGGCAGGATCATCACTAGAGCTGCTCTTGCTTTCTGTGTGAATGTGACAATCTGTGACAACAAAATAAAATTGCCTCTATGGGGTGACCAAGTCAAAGTGAATCGTACTAGACCCTACATAGGGACTATTTTGTTACAGAGAGAAGATTACTAGTGATTACAATTTTCAAGTTTTTGGTTGAATTTGCCTATTTTATTCTTATCATTTTTATTATTAATTTATTTTTTGCAAAACTGAAGACCAATTCCTATCTGTTGTATATATGAAAGCAAACTGAAACACGGCACAGATTTTATGTTATAGACCTATATATATATGGCCTTAGTGGTAAAGGAGTATGCCTGATGTCATACCTTTAACTCTTTGTACTCGTCAAACGTCAGTTTGACAGTATTTGCCAAAAAATCATATCCAAATATCCAGGTTGTAATGAACCATGTATTAGGCATACAGGTCTTATAATGTAAAATGTATTACACTGAATTATTCATTTATATAGGCATGTGTAGAAGCCAATTTTTCCTTTACTAGTTTTAAGCTGCTTCTATGTACTTTGTAAGGTAAGTCTCGAACATTGAAGAAAATCCTCAACAACATGTCACTTGTTTTGGCACCCAAACCTCACACTGGCCTGTAGACCAAAGGAATGATAGTCGGTCCTCTCTATTTCTACTGTATGTGTGAACAATGCGCAATAGCTTTGCAATTTGATTTCAAAGTGTTCCTGCGCCCACATGTACATGAGCGGATATGTGTCCGCTGGGCGTTTCATCCTCAGAAAGAGTCCGGCAACATATTATAGCTTCCAGCAAGTTGATTGATGTTGCAAATTTCTTCCGCCTCCAGGATGTGCTCCAAAAATATCTTGCGCATGTGTCGAGATCGTGTTTTTTTTGGTGGCTGCACAATGTAACAACCATGTACACAAGCCTGGCCTTAAAGAGTCTCCGTCACCACATTATAAGTGCCCTATCTCCTATATAAGGAGATCGGCGCTATAATGTAGGCGACAGTAATGCTTTTTATTTAGAAAAACGATCTATTTTAAACCACTTTATGAGCGATTTTTAGCTTTATTCTAATGAGTTTCTTAATGCCCAAGTGGGCGTGTTTTACTTTCGTCCAAGTGGGCGTTGTACAGAGGAGTGCATGACTCTGACCAATCCGTGTCATGCACTTCTCTCCATTCATTTAGAATGCACTAGCGATATAGTTATATCGCTATGTGCAGGTTCATACACACACTATAACATTACTGCAGTGTCCTGATAATGAATATACATCACTAGCAGCCTGGACGTGATGTGTATTCAGAATCCTGACACTTCTGAATCTTTTCTGTGAGATTCCAGGAAGGCAAACGTAATCTCGCGAGATTACGATGTAACCTGTCATTTCAAACGAGATTACGCTTGTCTTGCTGGAATCTCACAGAAAAGATTCAGAAGTGTCAGGATTCTGAATAAACATCATGTCCAGGCTGGTAGTGATGTATATTCATTATCAGGACACTACAGTAATGTGTGTGTATGGAGCTGCACAGAACGATATAACTATATCGCTAGTGCAGTGAATGAATGGAGAGAAGTGCATGACGCTGATTGGTCAGCGTCACACACTCCTCTGTACAACGCCCACTTGGTCTAAAGTAAAACACGCCCAGTTGGGCATTAAGAAACTCATTAGCATAAAGCTAAAAATCGCTCATAAAGTGGTTTAAAATAGATTGTTTTTCTAAATAAAAAGCACTGCTGTCACCTACATTATAGCGCCGATCTTCTTATATAGGAGATAGGGCACTTATAATGTGGTGACAGAGCCTCTTTAAAGGCTATGTACGCCTTTGAAATTGTTTTATTCTTAATAAAAATGTGTATTTTGTGCAACTTTCAAAATATATTTTATTAAAAATTATGTTTACTTTTTGAGATACAGCTGCTATGTATAGTTTATACAGAGCAGCTGTATCATGCGCGGAATCCTGTATCCGTCAGGTTAGCGGCACTGAACGGTTCAGTGTCAGCGGGTCCATGCAGGATCAAGCCGTTGCTGATCACATCTAAATTATGAACTTGGACGTGATCCGGAACAGCTCTATCCTGTGTGTCAGACATGCAGGACCCCACTGATACTGAACCCATCCATGCCGCTGACCTGGCATAGCCTAGAACTACCTAGGTTCAGGTCCACAACCATGCCCACATGCCAGATATTTGATCACAGCGCAGCATTTCAGGGGCACAGGATGAGAAGTGAGAGAGAACAAGAATATTAATCAAAAGGCTGGAGACTGAAAAGAAGATGCCCTGACGACACGTACCATCTAATTTACATACGCTGCGGGAACACTGAAATCCAATTGTAAACGTATTGTGCATTGTTTACACATCGAAATACTGAGGACTATCATTTCTCCGGCCCACATGCCGGTGTGGGTGCTAAAATGGACATGACCGGTTCCCTTTAACTACATATTTCTGCTTTTCTTCTTTGTATAAATACTTTTTGTAAATGCTGTTAATAAAATATTTTACTTAAAATATCTTCCTACATTGTAAATGGATAATAATGGCTTTCTCATATACAACTTGCTTTGTTTTTTCTCCCTTTGATCTCCTGTTGCAGTAATGTAAACATTGCTTACATTACTGCTTGCACTGAGGTTGCCATGGTAGCATCAGACTATGGTTTTATTCACATGAATGGTCTGTTTGAATGCTGTATATTTTATATCGAAGATGGAATCTGATCCTGTCAAAGTAAAAGCAAAGGCTCTTTTACCAGGAAAGGTTTTGGGGAAGGAAGGGGGGGGGGAGGGGGTTTCTTTTGATCTAATATTTAGAATAAATATACAGCATTCACACGAATGAAGCCTCTCTGCGTGGACATGGAACTTTAATGTAACTTCAATGCATAAGAACTCAATCACAAAAAGAAAGGTCAAATATTATGTTGATTCAGGGCTTGTTTGACGCTACCATGGCAACCCCAGAGCAAGCAGTAAAGTAAATAATCTTGATATTACAAGTGTCATTATTTTCAACTTTATTGAGCTACAATTTTTAAAACTACTATGCCCCTTTAAATGATAAACCAGATAAGATCAACAATTCTATGCATCTAAGATACTGGCAAGCAAGTCTCATTTCTCATCGATAATTTTATTTATATGGGTCATACCACTTTTTATTGGTCCACATAAATTTCTTTATATATTGCTCCTCCTCTTTCTGACCGACTGTCTTTTTGCTTTCACATCCATTCATTTCCATAGACTGCATCTCCCCAACCATCGCCCATCATGTTTTTTCCCGAAACCCTTCATTATGAATTAAAAGATATAGGCTTCCTCTCACCTTTCCATTTCTGTGTTGATGTGACATTTTTTTTCATTTTATATTTCGGTAGGAGTAATTTTTTTTTCTATTTTGTTTTTTTTTCTCCTTGTGTCACCAGTGCACCTATTCCATTCTTCCATCGCTGTGCTCCTGTGAACATTTCCTGCTATGCCAAGTTTGCAGAAGCCCTGATCACTTTTGTCAGTGACAATAGTGTCCTACACAGGCTGATTAGTGGAGTAATGACCAGCAAAGAAATTATTATTGGACTTTGCTTTTTGTCACTAGGTAATGGTTTTTCTAATTATTAGACTTGATGTATAGCATTGTTATAGGCGACGTTGTTACAAATTCACACTTTCTGGGCTATACTAATTCTAAAGAGGGTCTCCTGGAAAATGGAAAATATTTATGCTTACGATCCTAGTGGGTTTCATATTTTATGCTTCACCTTAGTAATTTAGGCCTGTCCTATTTGAATAAGCAGAGACGGCTTTCAACCTTTTGTTTCTGTATATTAATTGACTGTTCTTGAACTGCGTTTAAATGTAATGCCTATTACTTGTACAGTGTGTATATGTTTTATTTATATATATATATATATATACACACATATAGATATATATTGTGCTAGAGCTATTTGTTACTGTAACGTCACATGTGGGTAATTCCTTGTGTATCCTATTCACCACATTGTATTTTTTGTGGAGGATTAGGTGACCAAAAAATAGAAATTCTGGTGTTTAGAAAAAAAAATTTACATTTTTTTTTACGGCATTCACCGTGCGGGTTAAATAATGATATATTGTAATAGTTCAGACTTTTACGGATGCGTCGATACCAATTATGTTTATTTACTTTTTTTACTATGCTCTAGGTGGAAAATGGGAAAATACTTTTTTTTAATATTTTTTTAACTCCTTATTACTTTTTTTTATTAGTCCCCCTAGGGGACTTCAACCAGCGATCGTTAGATCGCTTGCACAATATTCTGCATTACTAATGTATTGCAGTATATTGTGATTCTGACAGGCCCTGTAATAGGTGTACAAAGATGGCGGACCTGGGGGCCTTCATTAAGCCCCAGGCATCCATAGCAACCATCGCCCCCCCACCAACATAATTACGTTGCGGGGGGCGCGATGAGCTGTTAGAGGGGGTCGTCCCCCTCTTTCTAACGCTTTAAATGCTGCGGTCGCTGTTCATCGCAGCATTTAACGAGTTAAACGAGCGGGATCGAGCGCGATGCCGCTCGTTACTCTGAAGTGTCGGCTGTAACAAACAGCCGACACCTGCATCGTATGGAGCGGATTCACTCCGTGAGCCCGCTCCATACTTCCCCTACCCGACTTTGGCGTATGGATACGTCAAATGTTGGGAAGGGGTTAAAACTGTTCCTCAAGCCACAGGATAAAAAGCTTAAAAGTACAATTGAAATTAAAGTTATCATAATAACAAAAAGAGCACAATGAAGAGATGCTAGAGAGAGTTCTATGCACAAAAGGTTGCAATCCCTCTTAAAAAATCTTGTGCATTGTATGTGGTAACCCCATGCACGATTGCGCTGCTTTACATACAGGACTATCTAATCTGATTACATGGGAACTTGCCTGATTTCCTGTGTGAATGTCCTCCTATTTCCTGAAATATGAAAACTCTAGGTACGGAAAATAAAAAAGGGGTTTTCCTTGGATGCTCTATTGTTAGAACATGCATCAGTGTATGATCGGTGGGGGTCCAAACACATTTTCCATTCATGATTATCAAGGAACAGGGATGTTGATATGAGTGTGGCTGTGACTGGTAATGCAGCTCAGCTCATCTAAGTGAATCCAGCAAGCACTTCAACCCCCTCGTTCTGCTGATTGGTGGGGATCCTGGGGTTCAGATCCCCACAGAGCATACATTCATGGCCTGTCCTAAGGATAGGCCAATAATAGAAAACCCATTTGAATATTACGTTTCTTCACAAATATCTCCTTTCTTGGAATTGGTGGGGTCTGAGTGGTTGAACCACTCACACGTTTCTGATAGATAGATAGATAGATAGATAGATAGATAGATAGATAGATAGATAGATAGATAGATATTTATTTATTATAATCTTAATGATTGTATTTGTACAAACTTTGGGAAGCATTTATCAAAACTCGTGCAAAGGAAAAGTGGAGTAGTTGCCCATAGCAACCAAAGGACCTCTGTAAAATGAAGGGTAAAATCTGATTGGTTGCTATGGGAGACTACTCCACTTTTCCTTTGCACTAGTATTGATACGTTTTCCCCCTATGCAGCTCCATTCAATTAAAAGTCATGAAGAAACATGAAAACCCGTTGTGTTTCCATCTGTCTTCTATAATGCGTTTTTTTTTGTTAGGGTGTTAAATTGGTGTCATTAACATTATGTACAGATTATTAGTTTGGGAGCTTACTTTATATTTTTATTCTAGTGGGTTTTGTCATATGATATTCCTGTTTTATAACTTTGGTGTATATGTTAAAAGCACATTCATTGATGATGTTGACTAACCGCGATCAGAGATTTCACTAATGCCTATCAAGCTTTGATTGTCTGCATCATGTAGTATCTTATTACAGGCGTGGACATACCATTGGTGCAGCTGCACAGGGGCCCAGTAGGTAAGAGGGCCCACTGCCACCTTAGGCTATGTTCACACGGGGTATTTTGCCGAGTTTTTTGACGCGGAAACCGCGTCGCAAAACTCGGCAAAAACGGCCCGAGAACGCCTCCCATTGATTTCAATGGGAGGCGTCGGCGTCTTTTTCCCGCAAGCAGTAAAACTGCCTCGCGGGAAAAAGAAGCGACATGCCCTATCTTCGGGCGCTTCCGCCTCTGACCTCCCATTGACTTCAATGGGAGGCAGGAGAAAGCGTATTTCTCGCTGTTTTATGCCCGCGGCGCTCAATGGCCGCGGGCAAAAAACGCCGCGAAAATCGGCGTGCAGGGAGAGGAATATCTGGCTCAAAGTTCCAAACGGAATTTTGAGGCAGATATTCCTCCCCCAAAATACTCTGTGTGAACATAGCCTTATAAGCCGCTTCCTACAGTCTATAGCTCACAATTACTGTTGGATTGTTAGAGAAACATAAGGAGGATGCTCTATAAAGAGTTAAGAGGGTGTTTTCCACTTTCTGACAACGGTTGACCTATCCACCGGATAGAGCTGTATCGTTGATCGGCGCACGTTGTTATTGGCCGGTGTAAAAGGGCCCTTACTGTTCTTGCACTGTTTGTGTCCACCCCTGATCTTGAAGTGGTAAACGGGTTGTCCAACTAAAATGTACTTTTGAACAAATATGGTCCGTAAGAGATAAAGAAGATACTTTTCCCATCTCTGCCCTTAAAGAGGCTCTGTCACCAGATTATCAAATCCCTATCTCCTATTGAATGTGATGGGCGCTGCAATGTAGATAACCGCAACGTTTTTTTTGGGGGGGAAAAACGATAATTTTTGCCCAAGTTATGAGCAATTTTATATTTATGCAAATGAGCTTTTCAATGGACAACTGGGCGTGTATTGTGTTTTTACCAACTGGGCGTGTATTGTGTTTTTACCAACTGGGCGTTGTGAATAGAAGTGTATGACGCTGACAAATTAGCATCATACACTTCTCATCGTTCCCACCCAGCTTCTTTCACAGCAGACACAGCGTGACGTCACCCACAGGTCCTTCAACCTTGTCGTCGGACAAAGAAGGTACATCGGCTCCAGGCGTCCAAAAGGTTAATATGCTCGTCTCTAGGGAGTTTGCTGTGCTTACCTGCACATACCCTGCACTGTACTCTCTGACGCCTGGTGCTGATATGTCTTCTCTCTTCCGACGCCAAGGTTGAAGGACCTGTGGGTGACGTCATCATTCCCAGCCAGCTTCTTTCACTGCAGACACAGCGTGACGTCACCCACAGGTCCTTCAACCTTGGCGTCGGAAGAGAGAAGACACATCCGCTCCAGGCGTCAGAGAGTACAGTTGAATTTGCAGCAGCATCACCATGTGCAGGTAAGCATAGCAAACTCCCTAGAGACGAGCATATTAACCTTTTGGACGCCTGGAGCCGATGTATCTTCTTTGTCCGACGACAAGGTTGAAGGACCTGTGGGTGACGTCACGCTGTGTCTGCTGTGAAAGAAGCTGGGTGGTAACGATGAGAAGTGAATGATGCTGATTTGTTCACAACGCCCAGTTGGTAAAACGAGAAAACACGCCCAGTTGTCCATTGAAAAGCTCATTTGCATAAATCTAAAATTGCTCATAACTTGGGCAAAAATTATCTGCCCATCACATTCAATAGGAGATAGGGATTTGATAATCTGGTGACAGAGCCTCTTTAATTCAGTGGCAATTCTGCCTTGAGTTAAATCTGAGACAGACTGGTTGCTAGGGAAGTGGTGGGTTACAACCTCGTTGTAAACACTGTGGTTATAAGGCAATGTATCCCTAGCAACCTCCGCTAATCAGCTAATATTGGTTCTCTACCGACAGCAGAGAAGAAGAAATTCAGCTTGGCAGGTGCCATATTATGTGATTTATTATTTTTTTTTTTTTGTTTTTTTTTTTTTTCCCCTCTCATACAGTTGTTAATTTAATAACCGTTTATTCTAAATGTAAATTCAACTGGATTTCTGCTTTTTAAGTCAAAAGGAAAAGTCTTGTGAAATGTCTAATTCGCTTCCTCCTTGTGAGTTGTTGGAAAATATCCCTAGATCACAGGGATGTCAGTGATGGGGACATTTTGAAACTACTAGGTTGAAACCACCTGGATGAATGGGGGAACATCTTCAAGGTTTTAAAACAGATTCATTTTTTTTTTTTGGTAAAACTGTTACGGGATTTGTTTCACTACTGTCTTTTATAGACAACCTAAAACTAGTATGTTTTTAATACATGGTTGCTTAGAATTCAGAAATACAGAATATTAAGATGATTTATGAACATTCTCCGAAGTCTGGACACTTCTCTTCTCAACTAACCCTTCCAGTAAGGCTGACTTGTTTTAATATAATGGCATTTGGACATTTCTCAATTTCTGTACAATCTTGCCACACATCAGCATTTGTTTTCATGTTTTGTATACTCTCAGCATTGAGCGTTTCTGATTATTCACAGGCAAAGCTGAGCGGTAAAATCAATACTGTAGTTGGCAGAGGGTGCTAATGCCTCATACGAGAGGCCACCTATAACACTCTGCGGAGACATTGTCATCGGTAATACTGATAAGCATTCATTTGCCGTACAACACATCACTAGATCAAGCCAGCCAAGCTTGTCTCTGCAATTTACAGCAAAATAGTATTGCTGATGGTCTGAGATTTCAGAGACGCCATCTGCAATGATATAACACTTCTCAGAATTACTCTACCTAAACCGTTTTACTTTACATTAGCCTCATACATATCACTCAAGACTGCTATAATATACATAATTCAATATGATCCTATAATAGGGAAGAATGAATGTATTATAAGGAAGGAGACTAAAATGATATTTCTCGTTTCCTTCATTAAAAAAATAAATTTTCGGCTGGAAGCACACATGGAGTTTTTAGAGGCAAAGTCAGAAGTCGATCCAAATGGAAGGAAAAGTATAAGGGGCAGACTTTGTACATTTCCTCTTTTGTATCCACCCCTGTGTATCGCTCAAAAAAAACTGCACCCAAAAACTATTTTTGAAAACTTCATGTGTAATTCCAGCCTGGGTGTAATCTTTTACTACAGTTCGCAGAATGAAAAGCATGGTAATTCTATGTTCCCCATTTCTTTTATACTACACAGCTGCAATCCATACATAAAATCGGAAAGGGGTCTTAATGGAATCTATTTACTGGCAGAAATACCATACTTTACTCCTCTTGGCTGATGTGACCTTTTTGACCTTGCATTTAATGACGCTCTCCTTTCTCCTCTTCAGTTGTTTTTTTATTTTCAGCTTTGTCATTTTATTACCATTGATAACACATTGCTAGCGATGATATATCATTGGAGAGACCAATTAGACCAATCAAATAATTTTCTGGTGTAGCATAGGTACATGTGAGAAGTGGAATATGATCAAGTCTGGGATCTCCCGAATAATAAGACTGCTCAGAGATTTGTTACTGGCAATTAGCACAACATTCTAAGCAATGGACATTGGAAATCTGTGATGGTCAAAGACCATACTTTGCCATTGTGATCTTCTCATATGTATCTGAGATATCAAAATAAATTTTGACTGAATTTTCCCATTTTCTTTTTTTTTTGTAGCATTTTGGTTATCATACTTCAACTTTGGGAAATGAAATTCAATGAAGGATAAGTTGTAGAATATGTTCAATGCTCTCTCTCCTTTTCTTTGCAGTGCTTTCAATGATTTTGATGGTTGTGATCAGATACATCTCTAGAGTACTTGTGTGGATTTTAACCATCTTGGTCACATTGGGATCACTCGGTAAGTTTTGCTCCTCTAATTCTTTTTGAAAATGTGATGATTTGTTAAATCCTATTAAATAAGTGTGATAACGTATATGACTAAAATGAGGCAGCCGAGAGCCATACTAATGCTACTAGTATGATTTTGTAGCAATTATTTATTTAGGAAATACCTGCTTTGGAAAATTGTTTTCCCTGCATGCTGCCTAGTCTAAACAGATTTTTTTTTTTTTTTTTTTTTTTCCATGACCGTCTTAGGCTATGTTCACACAGAGTTTTTTGCAGGCGGGATTTCTGCCTCAAAATTCCGTTTGGAAGTTTGAGGCAGATTTTCCTCTCCCTGCACGCCGCGAAAATTTTCGCTGCATTTTTCGCCTGCGGCCATTGAGAGACGCGGGCATAAAACGCAGCGAAATACGCTTTCTCTGCCTCCCATTGAAGTCAATGGGTCGTCAGGCGGAAATGCCCGAAGAAAGGGCATGTCGCTTCTTAAACCGCCTCGCGGGAGAAAACCGCCCCCGCCTCCCATTGAATGCAACGGGAGGCATTTTCGGGCCGTCTTTGACGAGTTTTTTTGGCACGGTTTCCGCGTCAAAAAAACTGTGATCATAGCCTTAGACTAGAATAATATAGAAAACGACACTGTATCCCAATGAAATACTGTTCATGACAAAGATATGTGATTATATTTTAAGGTGTATGCTGTATTTTTGAAAATAAGATGCGCCCACATAGCCTATTGTGTGCTATTCTCCTGTTCTAACTAGAAACTGTCAACAAGCTGCTGACGATGGATCTGGTTTTCTTAGGCTCTGTGCACATCACGTTTATGCTGTACTTTTAGCGTGTACATCGGGAAAGCAGCCGACGTATAGGCGCTAAACCTATCCATTGGGCTCCATTAGCCTGACATCTGTCAGTCAGGCTGGTATACGCCCGTATACCTTTTGTTGTTAAAGTATGGAATAGTGTAGAAGAGTTTGCTTTGCCATCCCACAAAAAAAACGCATACCCCACGATATACGTTTTTTCAACATGAGGGGGGGGGGGGGCCTATGGTTGACGGATGCCACTGTATGACATCCCATGTAGGCCTATGCTTCGGGAAGCTCCAGTTTAGTAACTGTCCATATATGGAAAGATATCACTGGAGCTTCCCAACGCAGCACACAATGTCCGTTCTAGATCATCCAAAAGGTGTTTGATGGGGTTGAGGACAGGGCTCTGTGCGGGCCAGTTAAGTGCTTCCACACCAAACTCCCCCAACCATGCCTTTATGGACCTTGCTTTGTGCACTGGGTCACAGTCATGCTGGAACAGAAAACGACCTTCCCCAAACTGTTCCCACAACGTTGGACGCATACAAATGTCTTGGTATGGTAACGCATTAGGATTCCTCTTCATTGGAACTAAGGGGCCAATCCCTGCATAACAACCCCATAGCATTAGCCCTCCTCCACCAAACTTTACAGTTGGCACATTACAGTCAGGCAGGTAACATTCTCCTTGCATTCGCCAAACCCAGACTCGTCCATCAGACTGCCAGATACAGAAGAGTGATTCATCACTCCACAGTTCCACTGTTCCAGATTCCAATGGCGGCGTGTTTTACATCACTTCATCAGACGCTTGGCATTGTGCTTGTTGATGTAAGGTTTGCATGCAGCTGCTTGGCCATGGAAACCCATGCCATGAATCTCCCCGGGACACAGTTTTTGTACGGATGTTAATATCCGAGGAGGTTTGGAACTCTGCATTGAGTCAGCAAAGCGTTGGCGACTTTTATGCACTATGCGCCTCAACAGTCGGTGACTCCGCTCTGTAACTTTACGTAGTCTACCAATTCGTGGCTCATTTGCTGTGGTTCCTAAAAGCTTTGACTTTGCAATAATACAACTTACCGCTAATCGTGGAATATCTAGGAGGGAAGAAATTTCACAAACTGACTTGTTACAACGGTGGCATCCTACTACGGTACCACGCTGGAATTCAGTGATCTCTTTAGAAGGACCCATTATTTCACAAATGTTTGTAAAGGTAGACTGAAGGGCTAGGGGCTTGATTTTATTTACCGGTGGCAATAGGACTGAATGAAACGCCTGAATTCAATGATGAAGATGTGTCCCAATACTTTTCTGTAATTGCTTATCGGATCATAGAGCAAGCCACAGAAGCTTGTAACTGCTTCAGAGTTGTGAAAGTTCTCTTGTTGTACTCCCTGCTTGGGGCTTGTCCACACGTTACGGCATTACTGCGTATTTTCATGTCTGGAATTGCAGATGGATAATACGCAGCAGAATACAGTAGCAGCAAAATGGGAGAGATTTAATGACACTCAACACAACACGTCAGGTGTTCAGAATTTCCTTAAAGGGGTATTCCGGTTACAACAAGTTACCCCCTATCCGTGGGGTAAGGGGTAACTTGCTGATTGGTGGGTGTCCGACAGCTCAGACCCCCGCTGTTTGAGCACTACAAGTTTGAACTGAGCAGCAGGTCGCTCATGCGTCCTGCCGCTCATGCGTCCTGCCGCTCATGCGTCCTGCCGCTCATGCGTCCTGCCGCTCATGCGTCCTGCCGCTCATGCGTCCTGCCGCTCATGCGTCCTGCCGCTCATGCGTACTGCCGCTCATGCGTACTGCCGCTCATGCGTACTGCCGCTCATGCGTACTGCCGCTCATGCGTACTGCCGCTCCGTTCATTCTCTTTGGCAGCGCCGGAAAAAGCCGAACACTGCACTCTATCTCCGGCGCTCTCCTAGAGCATGAATGGAGCGGCAGAGCGCGTGAGCGACCTGCCGCTTGGTTCAAACTTGGGGTTTGGGTAACTTCGGTCTCCCCATTCTCGTAAACGGTGGAAGTCCGAGCTGTCGGACACCCACCGATCAGCAAATTACCCCTTACCCTATGGATAGGGGGTAACTTGTTCTAACCGGAATACCCCCGGAATAAAAAAGTTTTGTAAAATCGTGTAGCTTTGCAAAAAATATGCTGCGTTTTTCAAAAGATCATCGCAAAATGTTACAATAAGGGACTATTCACACAGTTTGGTCAAACAGCGATTTTTTTTTCCACAATTACCCCAGAATTGCGTCAAATTGCAACTTTTGGGCTCTTTTGCAACTTCTCTATGCCAGAAAACTGACATATAACGGTTCAATGCATTTCCCCACTAAACTTTTTTTGTAGTAAACGATATATCGCGGTCTATAGGAGTGCACTAGAGTTACACACAGTATTTATCTCACTGCAAAAAAATCGCTGTGCTATATCGCTGTCCATAGGAATGCATTGCGTAACTTGAAAATCTCTTCAAAGTCACTCCAGATGTGTGTAGCTCTGAAGTCCCGGCATGTAGCGGTTACAAATAAAATCACAAGCAAATCTTTTGACTGGAGCAATTTTGAAGAGATTTAAAAGCTACTCAATGCATTCCTATGGACAGCGATATCATAGTGATTTTTTTGTAGTGAGATAAACACTGTGCGTAGCCCTAGTCTAATGTATACCTATGGACAGCGATTTATTGTTTACTACAAAAAAAAGTCTAGGTTTTGCCCGAGCCTTATGAAGCCTATCAATTGACTTCTTTCTTTGCGTACACAGTTGCTCCCTTTTAGCCCCCAGTCAGGACTTAAAGAGGCTCTGTCGCCAGATTATAAGTGCCCTGTCTCCTACATAATGTGATCGGCGCTGTAATGTAGATAACAGCATTGGTTTTTATTTTGAAAAACGATAATTTTTGAGCAAGTTATGAGCTAGTTTAGATTTATGCTAATGAGTTTCTCAATGGACAACTGGGCGTGTTTTAACTTTTTACCAACTGGGTGTTGTACAGAGGAGTGTATGAGGCTGACCAATCAGTGACCAATCAGCATCATACACTTCTCATTGTTCCAGCCCAGCATGATCCACAGCACAGTGTGATTGTGCAGTGAAAGAAGTAAACACGCCCAGTTGGTAAAAACACAATACACGCCCAGTTAGAAATAAGAGAAAACACGCCCAGTTGTCCATTAGAAAGGCTCATTTGCATAAATATAAAATTGCTCATAACTTGGCCAAAAATGATTGTTTTAAAAAAAAAAAACAAGACTTTACTGTTATCTACATTGCAGCGCCGATCACATGCAATAGGAGATAGGGGTTTGATAATCTGGTGACAGAGCCTCTTTAACCCCTTCCCGACATTTGCCGTACATGTACGTCATGGAAAGCATTGACTTCCCGCATCTTGCCGTACATGTACGCCGAATGTTTGGGACCGGCTCAGAAGCGGAGCCGGTGCCATCATCACCGGATCTCAGCTGTATCTTACAGCTGACATCCGGCTGTAACGGCGGGGACCGAAATTAGCTTCGATCCCCGCCATTAACCCCTTAAGTGCAGCGCTCAAACGCGATCGCTGCACTTAAGGTGTTTGCAGCTCATCGGAACCCCAGTAATGAAATTGCCGGGGTTCCGGTGGCTGCAATGGCAACCGGAGGCCTAATACTGGCCTCCCGGTCTGCCTAGCACCGAAGCCGGTCAAGATCCGCCCGGCGGCGGAGCCTGATCGGCTTCCGTAGCTGCCGGCAAGATGGCGCCGGGTCAGGAGCTGATCCAGCGTCATCAGCGGTGGAAGTCAGCTGTACTGTACAGCTGACATCCACCTGTAACGGCAGGAACCGGAGCTAGCTCCGATCCCTGCCATTAACCCCTTCGATGCAGCAATCGAAAGCGATTGCTGCATCGTAGCGGTTACTAGCAGATCGCCAGCCCTGACAGGCAATCAGGACTGGCGACTGCTGTTATGGCAACAGGAGACACAATGGTCTCCTGCTCTGCCATTACGGAAGCCGATTTAGGCCCCGCCGGGAGGCGAAGCCTAATCGGCTTGCTGTCAGTGAATGACTGACAGATCTAATACATTGCACTACATAGGTAGTGCAATGTATTAGAAAAAAAAAAATCTGACCGTTGGTCCTTCAAGTCCCCTAGTGGGACTTGAGAAAAAGTGTGAAAAAAGTGTAAAAAAAAGTGCAAATAATAAAAGTTTCAAGTAATCAAATAAAACACAATCCCCCTTTTACTCTTATCAAGTCCTTTATTATTGAAAAATAATAATAAACCATATGTATTTGGTATCGCCACGACCGTAACGACCTGAGGTATCAAAATATTATATTATTTATTGCACGCGGTGAACAGCGTAAAAAATAACGTTACCAGAGTTTCTGTTTTTTAGTCACTTTGCCCTACAAATGTTAGAATAAAGTGATCAAAAAGTCGCACGTCCAAAAATGGTACCTATAAAAACTATAGCTCGTCCCGCAAAAAACAAGCCCTCATACCACTACGTCTATGAAAAATAAAATTAGTTATGGCTCCAATTAGTCAGGAAATAAAAAAATATGCAGTTGTGCCCGAGGGGAATATTTCTTCTGTTTGAAGAGGCGATTTATCAAGGACCTAAAATTAGGGAACCAGGAAAGGGAGGGCCCAAACATATCCGCTGGAAGCGACGGTGCCCGTATTATACCAGGACAACACTTCCTAGCAAAATACCCCAAACTACAAAGACGCGGAGTGGGGATCAAAAGGGGGATAATAAAGGACGCCACATATCAGTGCGACACCGGCCTGTGCAGAAAGGATTGCTTCACAGCGTAACACACATCTATGGATTATTTTATTGTTTTTTTTTTACCCCATTATTATACCACCTGACTATGCCCCTTATATACTCCGCCCGGCTTACATATGCCCTACATTATAAATGGAAACACCAGTAAGACTCCAAACAAAACTACTACCAAGCAAAATCCACGCTCCAAAAGCCAAATGGCATTTCCTCCCATCTGAACCCTACAGCGTGCCCAAACAGCAGTTTCCTTCCACATATATGGCACCGTCATACCCGGGAGAACCCTTTTAGCAATTTTTGGGGTGTGTGTCTCCAGTGGCAAGCTGGGCACGACATATTTGCCACTGAATGGCATATCTAGGGAAAAATATAAATTTTTAATTTGCACCATCCACAGCGCATTCATTTATGGAAAAGACCTGTTGGGTGAAAATGCTCACTACACCCCTTAATAAATGCCTTGAGGGGTGCAGTTTCCATAATGGGGTCACTTCCCAGGGGTTTATTTTTATTATTTCACATCTGAGCCTCTGCAGTTGTGAACCAATACTTTGTAAATCGCCAAATTAGGCCTCAATTTTACATGGTACGCTTTCACTCCTGAGCCTGGTCGACTGTCCAGGCAAGAGATTAGGGCCACATGTAGGGTGTTTCTAAAACCAGGAAACCCAGCATAATAATTAGAGAGCGGTCTTGTTATGGTGGCACAAGCCGGGCACCACATATTGTCCACATATCTGTGGGGAAAAATCCCATTTTCACTCTGCAACATCGAGTTCACACTAATTTCTACAAAACACCTGCAGGGTTAACATGCTCACTACACCCCTAGGTAAATGCATTGAGGGGTGTAGTTTCCAAAATTGGGTCACTTCTGGGGGGTTTCCACTTTTTTGGGACCACAGGCGCCCAGAAACCAATCCAGCAACATCTGCACTCCAAATGGCGGTCCTTCCCTTCTGAGCCCTGCCGTGTGCCCAAACAGCAGTTTATGACCACATATGGGGTATTGCCGTAAAACATGTTGAAAAAATGTTGATTTTAATTTTCACGGCCTACTTCCAATAATTTCTGTAAAAAACCTGGGCGGTCAAAATGCTCACTGTACCCCTAGATAATTTCCTTGAGGTGTGTAGTTTCCCAGATGGGGTCACTTTTATGGGATTTTGACTGTTTTGGCACCGCAAGAGCCCTTCAAACCTGACATGGTGCCTAAAATTTATTCTAACTAAAATAAGGCCCCAAAATCCACTAGGTGTTCCTTTGCTTCTGAGGTCGGTGCTTCAGTCCAGTAGCACGTTACGGCCACATGTGGGATATTTCCTAAAACTGCAGAAACTGGGCAACAAATATTGAGTTGCATTTCTCTGGTAAAGCCTTCTGTGTTATAAAAAAAATTGTACTAAAAATTTATTTCTGCAAAAAAATATGAGATTTGTAAATTTCACCTCTACTTTGCTTTAATTCCTGTGACATGTGTAAAGGGTTAAGACATTTTCTAAATGCTGTTTTGAATACTTTGAGGGGTGAAGTTTTTAAAATGGGGTGACTTTTTGGGGGTTTCTAATATATAAGGCCTGAACTGGCCCCTGTAAAAATGGCCTTTTGAAATTTTCTTGAAAATGTGAGAAATTGCTGCTAAAGTTCTAAGCCTTGTAACGTCCTAGAAAAATAAAAGGATGTTCAAAAAACGATGCCAATCTAAAGTAGACATATGGGGGATGTTAATTAGCAACAATTTTGTGTGGTATAACTGCCTGTCTTACAAGCAGATACATTTAAATTGAGAAAAATGCTAATTTTTGCAATTTTTCGCTAAATTTTGGTGTTTTTCACAATTAAATACTGAACATATCGAGCAAATTTTGCCAGTAACTTAAAGTCCAATGTGTCACGAGAAAACAATCTCAGAATCGCTTGGATAGGTGAAAGCATTCCGGAGTTATTACCACATAAAGTGACACATGTCAGATTTGAAAAATGAGGCTCGGTCAGGAAGGTCAAAAGTGGCTAAAGAGGGAAGGGGTTAAGGGGATCATTTATTCGGTAGTATTGCATCCTCTACGAGACCGATCCTGTATAATAAATATAAAGGGGATATTTCTGTGTTGATTCCCTAATTCTCTATTTAGGAATAATAATAATAATAGCAAGTTGTTTGTATTTATTTTAATTTGTTCTGCAGGAGGTACAGGTGTTCTCTGGTGGATGTATGCTGATCACCGGAAATCTTTAAATGAAACTCTTCCACCAGATCAGCTTCAGGTTTCCAAAGACAACCAACAAGCCTTGCTCATTTATTCTATTGCTGCAACTATCTTCACAGTAAGCCTTCAGCTTTGTGTTTTTATATGAAACTGGGTCATTTATTTCTCACTTCCATTTTTATTGTTAGCAACACATAGACGGTTTACAGATGACTGGGGATTGTGCAAATCCTCAAGGTCTGGGTAGACTTTCCTTTACAAACTTCTTTCTTCTTCTTTTTATTTTTTATTTTTATTTTTTACTTTTCAGCTAAAACTGTCTCACCCAAACAGAATGAATTGCAAGCTATATGTGGGTTAGTAGAGAGAACTTGTGTGACCACAGGGCAGAGGGGAGCTATAATGTGAGCTAGCAGTCTTGTAGACCTAGTGACTGGTACCGGGCTGCAGCTCTACTATCTGTACCGTGGCAGACAATGACCACAAACGAGGGAGGTCTGCACAAGCAAATGACTACGGTTTAAAATGAAAGACTTTACAAAGGTACTGCACATAAGGATCTAACCGCAATGAGAAGTCAGTTCATTACATGGACAGCCCATTGATTTCAATGGGAACTTTGTAATGCTTGATTTCCCCTGTGGTGTCATTGTAGAGGAATGGAACACTTCCTGTCCGGTTCCCCCACAGATTATAGCTGATCCCTGGGGGCAGCTTCTACTCGGGGAACCCTATTAATATATGGATTGCACAAAGAGGACAACACCGTTTAAAGATAAACTTTCACCTTCCCATACATGTGCAGCATGTATTAGGCAGGGCTTCACAAACACTGTCTAACTTGAAATAATTTTGCTCACTTCCTCCATTATTTACATATCGGTGCTGTTCTATTTGGCGCCCGATATGTAAATAGGCCCCTGAACTGTCAATGGGGCGTTTCTATCTAACTAAATGGCAAGGTAGCGTGATCTCTTCGCTCTGACACTGTCCAATCAGCTACGGACAGTGTCAGGGCGGCTTGCGTGGTGTTCCATCCCGCGAGAACACACACAGACTGAGAGAGCGCTCTCTGCAGAACCACTATCCTGTGTTCTCGCGGGAGGGAACACAGCGCAAGCCGCCCTGACACTGTCCATAGCTGATTGGACAGTGTCAGAGCGAAGAGATCACGCCCCCTTGCCATTTAGTTAGATTGAAACGCCCCATTGACCGTTGAGGGATTTATGTACATATTGGGCGCCAAATATAACGGCACCGATATGTAAATAACAGGAAGATAGGGAAATAATTTCAAGTGAGACAGGGTTTGTGAAGCCCTGCCTATTACATGCTGCACTCCGCTGCACATGTCTGTGCAGGTCAAAGGTTCTCTTTAAGCCTTTGTATAAAATGCTATCTATGACTATTTGCTCTACTGTACTAGCTGCCAGTTTTGTGGTCTTTTCTATTTGGATGAATTGTTTCCTGTCACTGCCCAGGGCCCTTAGCTACATAATAATCTTAGTTCCCAATGTTTCTTCTTATGGAATAATTTATCATGTTTCCTGATGTCTCAGAAGAATAGCCGCTTAACATTTTTATCTTGTGGTCTGGGGACATAAAGAAATTCAAATATTCTACATAATGTGTTAGAAAGGTAAATATGTATTGTGTTTAACTGCACCTTTTGACATTTAAATAATTGGATTCAGACGTTTTTAGATACCCATTCCAGCTTAGCATATAACTTTTACAGATTGTGTGCTTGTAATATTTTTTTTCTGTGTGGACACAAGCAAAAAATTCTGTTTTTAAAATGGGTCATAACAATTTTTGGCAACCTTATCCTACCTTAGTTTTAACTTTTGTAAAGACCATCTGTCACCCGTGAGCTGTTAATTTTGGGTTTTTAATAAGACACCGTATTATTCAAGAGGTAATAATGGAGGCATTTGTATCAACTAAAAGGTCCCCTCATTATCTTTTATATAAAAGAATCCCTAAACTGGCTCTGCCAATCAGAAGTGCAGATTTTGTTAATGTGACTTCTTCTTCCAGCTGCGTAGACATTTTAAAGGTGACCGTGATTTAAACTATTTGCAAGCAATAACGTGTTACAGCCCTGGTGTTGATGTAGTAAGGATACTGCTATATATCTTCTTCATTGGAATCTCCAGTTCTTTGCTACAGCATTGCTTCTTGATTCTCCTTGCCTCCCACAAACCTTTCCTTGCCCTTGAAGTTGATAGATAATCTTGTCACTGCCAGAAGGATATGTAGAGAGGTGCCATGTCTGCCACCCTTGATGGCAGTATTATTGTTTAATGATTTCCAGCTGTGCCAGGATTGATATTGACTTTAATGAGGATATAAATTACTCCTCGGGTTGGTGTTTATTGTGCCTTTTAACTTCAATACCCTGCACTTCTGCATTTGTCACGGCTGGTAAAACCATATGATACAAAGGCTTTCTATAGTTTGTGTAGCCCTTTTTCTTATTCTTCACTTGTGAGGCACTCTACAATAGGATTTTTATTGAGGCAACCACTTCTGTGCCTTATGAACTCATTGGGGCATTGGTTACAGGTATCCTCTTTTTCCTAATAATTTCTTTCTGTATTTCATAATGGTGCGGTATGAAATGCGACTTGAGTTTTTGTGTCCTTTGGCAGGTGATCCTGTTTCTGATCATGCTGATTATGAGGAAACGAGTTGGCCTAACCATTGCCTTGTTCAATGTGGCCGGGAAGGTTTTCATCCATTTACCACTGTTGGTCTTCCAGCCCTTCTGGACCTTCTTTGCTCTTCTTCTCTTCTGGGTCTACTGGGTCATGGTCTTGCTTTTTCTGGGAACGGCAGGTAAGACTTGGAATTCCAGTTCTAGTGAAGGTATTCTAGCTTAATGCATGAATTCTTTGTTGTTTTTTGAGACAAAGATGCTGTTGTTGTTGAATGTTCTAGTATTTTGTGCGTGTTAGGCCTCAAGCACACATCAGAGCTGGAGGCAGTATCGTTTTCCATATGGTGCCGCATTCTGAAGTTATTCTCCCCTTGAATCCATGCTAATAATTCTATATTAGGGCCTCTGATGCAGCATGCCACAATAAATATCCTGTCTGTCACAGTCATATGGAATCCATATAACATGGAGGTACAGCAGGGCTCCAAAGAAGTCTATAGGGGGGAGTAATAATACTTTGTAGAACAGTGTGTTACATCTAATATCTAGAATAACTGATGTGTATCGATTATGCCATAAATCTAGAGAGGAGGATGGATGGATATTCTTAAAATGCTAGCCGCTGGTACCTTCAGAGGTCTTAATACAGTATAGTGCAGCAGTGTTTGACTTTTTATCTATCTCGCAGATTTGACGTTTTGCCGCATGGACAGCGCAAGCGGAGACTAATTTTATAAAGAGGCGTTTGCTGCTCAATAAATTAGTAGCATCTTACTCCTGTAGGCTTCAGACTAAGACTGGTGTATAGAACGCCACTCTTTGTAAATCTGCTCCATTGTGGCTTAAAGAAGTCTGTGAGGGTTGCCGAGTCTTGGTAACTAGAGTTACACATGGGTTATGCATGTTGTCATGTATCATATACGCAGAATCAAGGCATTTAGGCATTACAAAGCAAGTATGTTTTGGCACCTAAGATGTTTTGATTATAATGTAGCACTCAGTCAAAAAATTTCCAGGAAAGTAATGTGGGGTTTTTTTCTGGGAACCAACAGATCAATTATTTCAGCAATAAATTTAAGCCTTTAAAATTCATAGACTCTTCAGTGTCATAGTCTATTAACCTCTTATTATAACTTCTCTCTTCAGGTGATCCATTCACTAATGAACAAGGATTTGTTGAGTTCAAGATCAATGGTCCATTGCAATACATGTGGTGGTATCATTTAGTTGGGCTCATATGGATCAGTGAATTCATTTTGGCCTGCCAGCAGATGACAATTGCAGGAGCTGTGGTTACCTATTATTTCACAAGGTAATAGGTTTTATAGATTTTTTTATTTTTATTATTGAAATGAAGATGGAGAAGGGATGTTATTAGAGTAGACTCTGTTTAATCATCAGTGTCTATGGCTATGCGTATATTTTAACCGTACTTGACGTCCCACATGTTCTGTTGGTTATTTTATAAACTTGTAATCTGCCTGCAGAAACAAGAGAGACATCCCATTTACTCCGATTCTGGCTTCAGTGAATCGACTGCTTCGTTACCATCTTGGGACAGTGGCAAAAGGAGCCTTCATTATTACTCTGGTGAAAATCCCACGAATGATCCTCATGTACATTCATAGCCAACTCAAGGGGAAGGTAAACCATATATAAGTAATGGTGTATTTATATTTAGCACATTTATTTTCTCAGCATAGCGCTTTCCGTCTTCAGAGGTTTGCATCTGATAAAATATATGCGGTCTTTTCCAGTATAATGTAATAAAATATAACATTGACTCAATGTATTACAGTATAGAAGATGCAGTTTTTTTTCTTTTTTTTAAAGGCTATGTACACTTTTGAATCCTTTTTTTTTTTTTTTAACTCATAACTTAGATGTGATCGATAACAGGTGGATCCTACGTGTTGGAGACACGCAGGACCCGCTTTCACTGAACCAGTAAGTGCTGCTGACCTAACAGATTCATGTCTCATCACACGATACAACTGCTCTGTATACAGGATACAAAGCAGCTGTATCTCAAAAGTAAAAAGAATTTTTAACAAAATGTAATTACAAACTTGTATCAATCACACTCATTTTTTTTTTTTTTTTTTATAAAAAGGTGTACATAGCCTTTAAATGTTTAAGTTAAAAAACATTGTATAGCAAAACTGGGAGTAAAACATGACCGCAATACATATCATTGAGTACAGGTATACAGAGTCCACGATTACAGTAAACCAAAGTCAGGGAGGTGACCTGTGGAGAGCAGGCCAAACGTAAGCCTTAACTAACTGCTCTACACTAATAACAATACACCACTCACACATCATGCAATCCTATGCGTCCCACATCCTGACCACTCCCTCAAGCCCTGCAAGGAACTGCAATAAATTTAAGTAGCAGTATCCAATGTCTCCTCCAGATCTTCTCAAGTTTATAGGGACCTTTCCCTAATATTATATAACATTTGATACAGAGGTATATATTTATTAATAAGCTGAACGCATCATTGGTGCCTTAGTAGCCTTCCAGTGTTCCTGTAAACCAGGTATTGAACAACACATACCTGCTAACCATTAAGGTTTCAGACCAAGATAAATTCGACTAAGTCCCTTATTAAACGTGTCCCTTAAATGGTCACAAACTACTCAACAAATTTTACTTAAATCAGTAGTATAAGTGAATTTAAGAAACTTTGTAATATAACTTATTCTAGAATAATGACTTTCTCTACTGATCAAGCTCCTTTCCCGCCCATCTCCCCTTTTATAACTGTGTCTCCTCAAGACGAGACTGATCAGGTTACATGCGGCCCATAGAAGTCTATGGAGGGGGGGGGGCCAGGAGCAGAGAGAGAGACGCACACACATGCTGTAGCAGCTTTCTATTAAGTGTAATATCTCAGCCCAGTGTTGGATTACCAGCTACACTGCTCATTACGGCTGTATGATTTTCCCCATGCTGCTGCAGGTTCTATATATATATATATATATATATATATATATATTATATATATATATAATATAGATCGGAAATCCGGATTCTCCACTTCTCTGTGTGCAGTGTATGGCGGACATGATAGCCATTAGCCTTCACCCACCAGCTCGGAGACCATTGAGAATTAGAGAAAGCGCCTGCAGAGGGGAAAACTGCTAAAAAAAATAAAATGCAGCAGTCATATAATGGCCAGAAATAGTGTTATTCCTCATGTACACACATATGACAGCTTATTCTGAAAAGTTAGGTACACTTTAAGCGTGGTGTTTCTCTATTCGGCTAGGACTATCTGTCCATTGAGTCACTTGAAAATCTCTTTGACTTTCTCTTGAAAATTGCTCCAGTCAAGCAGATCACACTGGACTTCTTTTTATTAATCGCTACTTAATAGGATTTCTGAGTGGTTTAAAAAAGTAGTAGCTACTATTTTCTTTCCATAGAGAAATATAAAATTTGCTTGAAAATCTCAGTTCTGATTCCTCTGTGGGGAAAAAAGTCTTACTACAAACAGTATGTGTGTAGCCATGCGAGTGGATCTCAATATTTGAAATGTTCTAAGGGGCTGTTTAATGACAAATGGTAGTCCTATGAAGTGCCAGACTAGGGTGAGTTCTGTAAGGGGCTTGGAAATATTTTTGCTATTTTCAGTACCCCAAGAAGAAGTTATAGCCAATAAACGGTTTACATTGTCATGAGGCTTTCCAGTCTCCTATGAATGGAGTGCAAATTTGATCTTGATTTAACTGATAAATCAGCATCTATTGGTCTCTCATTACAATGTGCGATTATATAATGATGATTGTTATAAATCACAACATTTTGTGCCGTCAGTAAAAATTCTTCTGCACCAATTATTGAATAATAATTTGTCATTTCAATTCCATTCTTTGGGCCTGTCAACATATGCATTGGGCTTCAATTTGGCTTTCCATTCGTCTGTTTCGGCAGAGGAACAGCTGAACGGAAAGATGGAAAGTATCATTTCAGTTTGCATTACCATTTCGATGGTATTTTTTTGTTTTCAGTATGTCAGTTTGCCACCGTTCCATGAAAAAAACGGAGACCTGGCGGAGCGGAGGCAAACAAACAAAAAAAATACTGTTAAAATCAATGGAAACAGAAACTATACTTTCTGTTCATCTTTTCCTCTGACGAAACTGATGACCGGAAAGCCAAACGGAAACCCAACGCTGCTGTGAACAGACCCTCACTCTCTCTTTATGGTTTGCGTAATATAAGCTCTGCTTTCGCGACAACCTATGTATATTGTACAAAACGTCACCAGTCAAAGTGGCAAAGCAAACTACACTTTTGACAAATTTTTTCGCTCTTGTCAAAGTGCTAATGTCCAGGGATTTTTTTCCCCCCCAGAACTACACTGTTGAACTAATGTTTATTTTTTTTCTCCTTTATCTTAAAAAAACAAAACTGCATTTCAGATCTGATCTGAGCGTTATGTGACCACATGAATCGCAATATATATTGTTGTTTTTCTAGGAGAATGCATGTGCCCGCTGTATGTTAAAATCCTGTATCTGCTGCCTCTGGTGTCTAGAAAAGTGCCTCTCATATCTAAATCAGGTGAGAACCATAATTATTACTCTGCAAATGACATGTAATATACTTTTTGTCTTTGCAGTATAGCAAAGTATGTCCAGCACCAGATTCTATATATATATATATATATATATATATATATATATGGCCTCATGCACACACAAGATGTGCATTGACTTCAAAGAGCCCATACTGCAATTGAGGTCCGTAAAATGACATGTCCTATTTTTTTTTTGCGCTCTGGTCAATGCACGAACTGTGTAAACCACGGTCGTGTGCATTGCCCCATGGGATAGAATGGGTTTTATACTATTCACAATTGCAGCCCCACAATTGCGGATAGTATGTGGCCAAAAATGCACGGTCGTGTACATGAGAAAAAGAGTATAGATCATGGGAAGGGGATTACTTCCACTCTTATGGATGGTTTATGATTTAGTCGCCAGAAGATGTTGTGTAAAGAAAGTAACATATGGACTCTAAAATTTTACTGTAAGGGCAATGGCTAAGGTAATAAAGTTTTATCCAGACACTTGGTTCACTTTATAAAATTTATTTTGTTGAGTTTTACAGAAATCTTAAAATGTTTTACCACTTCTAGTATAAGACAAAAATATTTCTTTCAAATGTTCTTTGATTCTTTGTAAAAGCGCACTATTTTAACAGACCGGGTTTTACAAAATGTCATTTAAACAAAAGAAAAAGAATACTTGAAAAAAATATATATATATTTATTAGGGCGTCCTTATTTAATAGAGGGGAGTCCGTCACTCATAACATCCAACATCCATCAATTGGCCTGGCACTAAGCAATTAATCGAAATCGAAATTCAGCGCAATTAATCAACGTCCTCTTTTCTCCCAGTTTAAACTCTATCTGCATCGTTAGGATGCAGATAAAGTTGAATCCAATGGTAGAGCAGGGAGCCGTAAGGTCCCTGCTCTACCATTCGCTATGTATGGCTGGACGCGAGGCAGTGACCTCATCGCGCCTGTCTGCACGGAGCAGAGTGATCTCCTCCACTCGTCATTGGAACGGGGTTAGGTGAGTATGTATATTATTATTTTTATCAGGCACTATTGGGGCAGCTGTGGGGGCATTATACACAGTGTGGGCAGCTATGGGGAACTTTATACTGTGTGGGGTGCAGCTATGGGGGCAGTTATGGCGGCATTGTACTGTGAGGGCAGCTATAGGGGCATTCTACTATGTAGAGGGCAATTATTGGGGGGTATTATACGGTGTGGCAGCTATGGTTGGCATTCTACTGTGTGGAAGCAGTGTCAGGGGGTATATTCTATACAGTAGTAATACAGCAGACCCGGGATGAATATTAATTCAATGGCGTGGTATGCAGAAAGGGGTGTGGCCTAAATATTCGTTGATTAATTGTACATGTAATCCCGATTACGATTATTGGTGATTTTGATTTAGGTCACAATTGCCCAGCCCTACTTGGCACCATGTAATGTTTAATTTCCCTCTGCTTATGAATATTAAGGATTACTGAGTGTGCTGTGTAGTCCTTGATTTGATATTTATCCACCAGCTACTGATTGACCGCATCTCCATACTATGCATAGGGAGAAAGATGCCAATCAGTATCGAGTGGGCTGGGTAGCCATAGTTCATAATTACGGGCTATTTTATGCTGCCTTCAGGTAGGGAAGCATAAACCTGGTGACAGATTCCATTTAGAAAAAGTACACACCATGAATATTTTCCTGAGGCAAATCTGCAGTGTACTACAGTATCGGCAAAGTAAATGAGATTTCAATTAATCTTATCTACACGTTGCAGAATTTTTCCACACGTAAATTGACCTGCGGTACGTATTTCACCTGCAAAATTACCTTCCTTTACCTACGGTTCTGATGTCTATTTTCTGCACCAAATTCTGCAACGTGTGCATTTAGCCTAAAGGGGTTAAATACGTATAAATGTATTTCATTCAAACAAAGTGCATATTATTATAGAGTCTGGTCACATCTGCCGAGTAGGTATTACTTTGTTCTCTACAATCCTTTTTTTTTTTTTTAGAAGACCACACATGCATGGTAAGGACAAGGTATCAAGCAAAATTCAATATTAGGAGAATGCTATCCCAAAGAAACTGCCATTTATTCGTTTTTCTCTATGCTAGAAATGATGGAACCTCTATATATATTTCCTATGTTTTGCTTTTATGCATGATGAACATTTTTATGATTTCTTCATTTTCTAGAATGCATATACAGCCACTGCCATCAACAGCACAAACTTCTGCACTTCTGCAAAAGATGCCCTTGTTATTCTTGTGGAAAATGCTTTGAGGGTTGCTACCATCAACACGGTGGGAGATTTTGTACTCTTCCTTGGAAAGGTAACTGTGTAGTATGCCCAGCGAGAGATTTATGTGTGATATACTGTGTACAGTATGTGCGTATATACTGTATCTGATGTGTGTATACAGTAAAAATAGTGCTAGACTATTCGATGCTGGATGAAAGGAAATTTACGAAGTGTGTGTGTGTGTGTGTGTGTGTGTGTGTTAGTTATATTATTATTAAAACTGGAAATATAGGCTGAAAGTCTCTTTTGGTTAACCCCTTTCCGCCGGATCACGTACAGTAACGTCATTAAAACTGGTGTCTTACCGCATTTTCACGTTACTGTAAGTCATGGAGATGAAGCTGGCTCAGAAGCTGAGCCAGCGACATCACCGCCGGGTGACAGCTGTATGTTACAGCTGGCACCCTGAGGTATCGGGCAGATCACAGCATGTGAGGAGTTTATAGCCACCGGCACCCCAGCAACGTGATCGCTGGGTTTCCGGTGGCTGCAAAGGCGATCGGAGGGCTAATTCATACCTCCCGATCAGCCTGTAACGGAATCCTCCTATGCCCCGTCGTCGGCGGGGCCCAGGAGGCTTCCGGTACCATCAGCAAGATGGCGCCGCCTCAGCTTCCGGCTCAGAAGCTGAGCCGGCGTCATCAGCAGTGGATGTCCGCTGTATGTTACAGCGGACACCCCGATCTATCGCCAGGAACCGGAGCTAGCTCCGATTCCTGGCATTAACCCCTTCGATGCAGCGATCCATTGTGATCGCTGCATCCTAGAGGTTTGTAGAAAATCGGCAGCCTTGCCATGCAATGGCAAGGTTGGCGACTGTTACTATGGCAACAGGAGCCCTAACAATGGACTCCTGTCTGCCATTGCGTAAGCTGATTAGGCCCCGCCCAGAGGGGGAGCCTGATCGGCTTGCTGTCAGTGAACAACTGACAGTTCCAATACATTGCACTACATAGGTAGTGCAATGTATTAGAACATCAAACAAACAGTTGTACATTCAAATCCCCTAGTGGGACTAAAGAAAAGTGTAAAAATAAAAGTTGTAAAACATACAATAAAAGTTTCAAGTAATAAAATAAAACACAATCGCCCTTTTTCACTTATCAAGTCATTTATTATAGAAAAAAATAATAAAGCCATACATATTTAGTATCGCTGTGACCGTAACGACCTGAACTATAAAAATATTATGTTATTTATCCAGCGCGGTGAACGCCGTAAAAAAAAAACCTCACAAACTCTGCCATAATTACTGTTTTTTTGGTCACTGTCTTCCAAAAATTGAAATAATAAGTGATCAAAAAGTCGCGTGTATCCAAAAATGGTACCGATAAAATCTATACCTCGTCTCGCAAAAAAGAAGCCATCACACAGCTCCATCGATGAAAATATGTAAAAGTTATGGCTCTCACAACATTCTCTTTCCAAAAGTAATTTTATTGTGCAAAAAGTTATAAAAAAAGTTCTAGAAATTTGGTATCGCCGGAATCGTACTGACCCGCAGAATAAAGGTAACATGTAATTTATAACGCATGGTGGATGCTGTATAAAAAAAAATAACTAAAAAACTATGGCAGAATTGCTGTTTTTTTTTGTCACCTTGCCTCCCAAAAAAAGGATAACAAGTGATCAAAAAGTCGCATGTACCCCAATATGTACCAATAAAAGATACAGCTCGTCCTGTAAAAAAAGAGCCCTCATACCACTACGTCTATGAAAAAATAAAATAAGTTAAGGCTCCAATAATTCAGGAAAGAAAAATATCCAGTTGTGAAGACCCGAGGGGAACATTTCTTCTGTTTTAAAAGGCGATGTATCAAGGCACTAAAATTAGGGAACCAGGAAGGGGAGGGCCCAAACATATCTGCTGGAAGCGACGGTGACCGTATTATGCCAGGACAACACTTTCCCGGCAAAATTCCCCAAACTGCAAAGGTGCGGAGTGTGGACCAAAAGGGGGATAAGGAAGGACATTTATCAGTGCGACACCGGCCTGTGCAGAAAGGATAGATCACAGCGTAATACACATCTATGGATCATTTTATTATTTTTTTTACCATATTATTATACCACCTGACTATGCCCCTGATGTACTCTGCCCAGCTCAGATATGCCCCACATTATAAACGGAAACCGTGATACTCCAAACAATACTATTACCCAGCAAATTCCTCGCTCCAAAACCCAAATGGCGCTCCCACCCATCTGAGCCCTACAGTGTGCTCAAACAGCAGTTTACTTCCACATATATGGCATCACCATACCCGGGAGAACCCTTTTAACAATTTTTGGGTGTGTGTCCCCAGTGGCACAAGCTGGGCACGACATATTTGACACTGAATTGGCATATCTAGGGAAAATTTTTAATTTGTACCTTCCGCAGTGCAATCATTTATGGAAAAGACACGTGGGGTGAAAATGCTCACTACACCCCTTAATAAATGCCTTGAGGGGTGCAGTTTCCAAAATGGGGTCACTTCTCAGGGGTTTCTTTTATTATTTCACATCAAAGCCTCTGCAATTGTGAACCAATACTTTATATGTCGCCAAATTAGGCCTCAATTTTACATGGTACTCTTTCACTCCTGAGCCCTGTCGAATGTCCAGGCAAAAGATTAGGGCCACATGTAGGGTGATTCTAAAACAGGGAAACACCGCATAATAATTGAGAGCTGTCTTGTTATGGTGGCACAAGCTGGGCACCACATATTGGCGTATCTAAGGAAAAATTCCCATTTTCATTCTCCCACATCGTGTGCACACGAATTTCTGCAAAACACCTGTGGAGTTAACATGCTCACTACACCCCTAGGTGAATACCTTGAGGGTGTTGTTTCCAAAATGGGGTCACTTCTGGGGGGGATCCACTGTTTTGGTCCCACAGGGACTTTGCAAATGCAACATAGCGCCCAGAAACCAAATGCAGCAAAATCTGTACACCAAAAGCAAATGGCGCTCCCTCCCTTCTGAGCCCTGCCGTGTGCCCAAACAGCATTTTATGACCACGTGTGGGGTATTGCCGTACTCCAGAGAAGTTGCTTTACAAACGTTGGGGTTCTTTTTTTCCTTTATTTGTTGAGAAAATTTAAAATTTGGAGCTAAAGCTACGTCTTATTGAAGAAAAAGGATTTTTTTTATTTTCACTGCCCAATTCTAATAAAATCTATGAAACACATGTGGGGGCAAAATGCTCACTACACCCCTAGATGGATTCCTCAAGGGGTGTAGTTTTCTCAATGGAGTCACTTTTTTGGCGTTTTCACTGTTTTGGTACCTCAGGGGCTTTGCAAATGCGACATGGCCTGCGCAAACCATTCCTGCTAAATTTGAGCTCCAAAAGCCAAATAGCGCTCTTTCCCTTCTAAGCTCCGCCGTGTGTCCAAACATCCGTTTATAACCACATGTGGGGTATTGTTTTACTCGGGAGAAATTGCTTTACAAATGTTGTGGTGCTTTTTCTCCTTTAGTCCTCGTGGAAATTAGAAAAAATTAGCTGAACCTACATTATCTTTGAAAGAATGACGATTTTTATTTTCACGGCCTACTTCCAATAATTTCTGCAAAAAACCTGCGGGGTCAAAATTCTCACTATACCCCTAGATAATTTCCTCAAGGGGTGTAGTTTCCCAAATGGGGTCACTTTTGGTGGATTTCCACTCTTTTGGCACCGAAAGAGCCCTTGAAACCTGACATGGTGCCTAAAATATTTTCTAATAAAAAGGAGGCCCAAAATCCACTATGTGCTCCTTTGCTTCTGAGGCCGGTGCTTCAGTCCATTACCGCACTAGGGCCACATGTGGGATATTTCTAAAAACTGCAGAATCTGGGCAATAAATATTGAGTTGCGTTTCTCTGGTAAAAACTTCTGTGTTACAAAAAAAATAGATTAAAAATGAATTTCTGCAAAAAAATTTGAAAATTTCACCTCTACGTTGCTTTAATTCCTGTGAAACGTTTAAAGGGTTAAGAAACTTTCTAAATGCTGTTTTGAATACTTTGAGGGGTGAAGATTTTAAAATGGGGTGACTTTTTGGCGGTTTCTAATATATAAGGCCCTAAAAGCCGCTTCACAACTGAACTGGCCCCTGTAAAAATAGCCTTTTGAAATTTTCTTTAAAATGTGAGAAATTGCTGCTAAAGTTCTAAGCCTTGTAACGTCATAGAAAAATAAAAGGACGTTCAAAAAACGATGCCAATCTAAAGTAGACATATGGGGGATGTTAATTAGCAACAATTTTGTGTGGTATAACTGCCTGTCTTACAAGCAGATACATTTACATTTAGAAAAATGCTAATTTTTGCAATTTTTCACAAAATTTTGGTGTTTTTCACTGGTAAATATTGAATTTATCGACCACATTTTTCCACTATCATAAAGTCCAATGTGTCACGAGAAAACAATCTCAGAATCTCTTTGATAGGTAAAAGCGTTCCAGAGTTATTACCACATAAAGTGAAATATGTCAGATTTGAAAAAATGGGTCTGGTCCTGAAGGCCAAAATGAGCTTGGTCCTGAAGGGGTTAAGGTGATAAGGAGATGGCAGATGGCAGATGTGGTAGTTATACAAGTCTACCATCAACTATATCCACTGATATTTTTTTTTTTTATAATTGTATGTTTTTTATTTTCATTTATCATAACATAAATATACAAAACCGTAGTAAATTCAGACAAGTAGATACATCTTATTCGAATAAAGGCGACAACATTTTGCATAGTATATTGGTCATTTTTACAGACGTCAACATCTTATTACCCCAGTGTAGCATATGGATTCCATATGCGGATTGCCCTCTATCCGTTTATATATCCGAGAAACATTAAAGAGGTTATTGTCTGTTCTGAGTATGGAATAAAGGATATGAAGTTTTATCTCGTTCCTCAATTCACAATTGTATCTCTCGCCTACACAAAATAAAGATTAATTCCAACAATACTAACACGACAATCGACAGACACATTAGGATAGGGAAGGGATAAGGTAAGAATTGTAGCTTTAGGAGATATCTTAATCTCTATATTAAACCTGGATGTACTTTAAGAACAGTGGTCTCTCTCTCTCATGGAGGTCTAGAGGAGTCGTACATGTCCCAAAACCTCCACACACTTGTAAAGCGGTCTACGCAATTATTCAGTGAGGCCGTCAATGATTCCAATCTCTTGACCTCCTTTATTCTGTTGTAAAGGGCCTCTAGCGTAGGAGGCGTTTTACGTTTCCAATTGGCCGCAATAAGACATTTCGCTGCTGTCAGTATATGTAGAAGTAACCGGGACTGAACTTTCCCCCAACCCTTCGGAGGCACATTTAAAAGATAAGTCAATGCTTGGTTCGCAGGTCTATTCCCAAATACTTTTTGAATGAGATTTTCTACTTCCCCCCCAAAAGGGTCGCACTAGTTTGCAGTCCCAAAAAATATGAGGAAGTGTCCCCACGTCGCTGTGGCATCTCCAGCACCTATCCGATACCAACGGGTAAATGCGATGGAGGAATTCCGGGGTGTGATACCAATGCATTAGAATTTTATACTGGTTTTCCTTATAAGCCGCACATAAAGATGACTTCGCTGCCAGGGACCAGATGATTTGCCACAGCGACCTGGGTATCTCCCTACCCAAATATGCCTCCCACCTGGCCATATATCTATGTCTGGCTGGCTCTTGAAGGGGGGAGTCGGCCAGTATAGCATACATCTCCGATATTAACCCTCTAGTTGAAACAGTTGTTTTGCAGAGCCTTTCAAAGGCTGTGGGCTTAGAGAAACCCTGTTCTGTTCGTATAGAGCTAGCAAAGTGTGTGATTTGAATGTAACTGTAGTATGAGTTGTTGGGCAAATTGTATTTAGCTTGCAACGTTGAAAACGGTAAAATTGTGCGTTGACAAGGGTCTACTATATCAGCAAAGTAAAATAATCCTGCTCTCGACCATGGCTGTGACATCTTTGTAGTGAGGCTCTCTGGTAGGGAGGGATTATATAGGAAAGGTGTCATTAGAGACTTTAAGGAAGATAATGCATATTTCGCCTTCGATAACCTCCAGATATTCCTAGTGAATGTCATTGTGTGTAGGAGGGGGGTCGCTAAAGTGTCCGTCGTCCCCGACCATAATAATGCATTTGGGTGTGTAGGTGCTATCCACAGTTTCTCAATCTCAGTCCATTTATTATATGCCCTTAGAGAGGTCCAACATGGTATCCTTCTCAAATGTACCGCTAAATAGTACCGTTAAACGTCTGGAACCGCCAATCCACCTGCCACCACCGACGTAAGCATGACTGATACTGGGATTCTATGTCTTTTACCCGCCCAAATGTATTTCAGTAGTGTTGTTTGAAATCTGCAGATGTCTTTTCGTGGTATAGGGACCGGGAGGGTTTCCAGAAGGTATAAGTATTTTGGTAGGATATTCATTTTAACCGCCGATATCCTGCCAAAAAACGACAGGGGTAGGACAGACCATCTAGCTATGAGTTTGCTTATATCCTGAAAGAAGGGGACATAATTATGTTTGTAGAGGGAGGTATATGAGCTAGAGATCTGAGTGCCCAAGTATTTTATTGTATCTGTCTTCCAAGTATATTTAAAGGAAGACTGCAGGGTTGTTATGA
The DNA here is from genome assembly GCF_050947455.1 of Rhinoderma darwinii. Lineage (NCBI taxonomy): Eukaryota > Metazoa > Chordata > Amphibia > Anura > Rhinodermatidae > Rhinoderma > Rhinoderma darwinii. The sequence continues at coordinate 342,906,247 of NC_134687.1, forward strand.
GCGCTGGGGCTAGATTGATCGGCAAGGCTTCTGTTTTAGAGTTGTTAATTTTATAACCTGAGTATCGACTATATTCCTTCAGAACCAAGTGCAGATTAGGCAGGGATATTTGCGGATTGCGTAGAGTCAGGAGAACATCATCCGCGAAGAGGGATATCTTAAATTCCCTGTCTCTTACCATGATACCCTGTATGTCTGGATTTTTCCTGATATATGAAGCCAGTGGCTCTACGCAAAGTACAAAAAGGAGGGGAGAGAGCGGGCAGCCCTGGCGGGTACCATTGAATATAGAAAAGGTTTGGGATGTAGCATGTGGCAATTTTACCGCCGCGTTTGGAGAAGAGTATAGTGCTCGTATCGCTTGGAGGAAAGGGCCAGAAATGCCTATTGTCTCTAGGGTGGCGAAGAGGAAGGACCAATCTAATCGGTCAAAAGCTTTCTCAGCATCTAAGCTCAGGAGTAAGCCCGATGTTTCTGTTTGATTAACCACATCTATCAGGTCTATAGTTCTTCTAGTATTATCCCCTGCCTGTCTATGCATGACAAATCCCACCTGGTCTTTGTGGACTAGCCCAGGTAGAAGGGAACTCAGTCTATTGGCTAAAATCTTAGTAAATATTTTTAAATCCGCGTTCAGCAGCGATATCGGTCTATAGTTAGAGCAATCAGTATGATCCTTTTCTGGTTTGGGAATAACCGTAATAAAAGAGTGGAGCATTGAGGGAGGTATCTGTTCCCCCATCAGGAAAGAGTTAGAGATCTATCATGTGTGGAGTTAGTGAGTCCTGAAAAATTTTGTAATGAAGATAAGAGAAACCATCAGGCCCTGGTGATTTGCCGCTAGGGAGCTCCTTGATCGTATCTTGCATTTCTTCTAACGAAATGGGTGCATTAAGCATGTTAATGTCTGATGCTGTGAGAGTAGGTAGAGAGCTGGGTTTTAAATATTCCAAGAGACATTGGGTTCGGGTTGTGGGATCCGTAGGGAGTTGGGACGGTAGTGAATATAGCTTTGTATAATATTGGTGGAATAGGTCAGCCTGTTGTTTAGGGTCAAAGAGTAACTGTCCTTGTGAGTTTTTAAGTACCGCTGGGGTCGAATTTAATTGTTTAGTACGTAACTGTGCTGCTAATAGTGAGTGTGCCTTGTTTCCCCGTTCGTAATATTTCTGCTTAGTATATAATAATAACCGTTCCACCTTGGCTATGGAGAGATCTTTCAATTTTCCTCGCGTCTCAATAATGCGACGGAGAGTAACTGTAGAAGGCGATATAGCCATTTTACGCTCCAGGGAAGCAAGTGTCACTGTCAAATCTTTCTGCTGTTGTTTTGTGTCTCGCTTAATACGTGAAGAAATAGAGATACAGTGCCCCCGAAGAACTGCTTTATGAGCTTCCCATATTGTAGATAGCGTAGGGACTGAGTTTTTTTTAAGGATGAAATATGTGTCAATGTGATTCTTAAGAGCCTCTCGGTGTATCAGATTTTTAATCAGCCTTTCGTTTAGTCTCCAGTGGCATTGTCTTGTAGTCCGCAAGTCCGAACTGAGGTCAAGCATGATCGGTGCGTGGTCCGACCACGTGATAGGGCCAATATCTGTCGAGGACGTAGAGCGTAAGCCCGGTACATTACCTAAAAAGAGGTCTATCCTTGTATGAGTGTTGTGTGGGTGGGAGTAAAAAGTGTATTGTTTAGCCGAAGGATTAGTTACCCTCCACAGGTCATAGAGATTATGTTTACGGATCAGTCGACGAAAGGCTAGGGTATGTCTGCGTAAGTTTGCTGGTGGTGTGGGTACAGTGAGGGACTGTCTATCCCTTATGTCCGATACTGGAAGGTTAAAGTCTCCCCCTATGAAAAGAGTGTTAGGCGGAAGACGTGCGAATTTTGCAAACACTTTCTCTAGGAAAGGGACCTGCAGGGTATTTGGTGCATAAATATTACATAACGTAAGTGGGACTCCTCTCAATGTCCCTACCAGGATAACATATCGCCCCATTGGGTCCATAATGGACTTACTAACTTGCAGGGGGTATCCACTGATATTGACAATGTAATTCCTCCCTTCCACTTTTTGTTGCCAATTCCCTTGTAGCAAGCTTCCAGCATTAGAACAAAGGCTTTTATTATCTGCTCACTAGGTGTATTATGATTCCTTAGCATTATGTCGTCTAATAATATTTTCGTGATCACATCTATTCCTTAGACTGATGCCGGGGGAGAAAAAAGTATTTGTAAAATTGCTGGAGGACAAATCACAAAGTAGTAAAGACACTGAGCACGTTAATAGATTATTATTACTCCCCAATGAACTATGCTTAGAATGGACTGCTACTTGTAAAGGCTATGGTTATTGCAGTGAGATTGGATGTGGGGCCCAATATTCCAACATAAATTGCCTCAAAATACCATAATATTAATAACCAGTATGATCAAAATCTGCTCATCCTCTATCTGCAATTGCACAGTCCTGGAGACAAACATGTAACACTCATGCTAGACAATCTAATAAGCATCTTATGGTGATGTTCGCTTGTGTTATCAACTTTAGAAAGCTATTTTCATTCATTTTATATATCTACTCCCCAAGTGTGTCACATAACTCCTTATAATGTGGTGATAGAGCCTCTTTAAGTGCCCTATATTGAACATGATGTGATCGGCGCTGTAATGTAGATTACAGCAGTGTTTTTTATTTAGAAAAACGATCATTTTTGACGGAGTTATGACCTATATTAGCTTTATGTTAATGAGTTTCTTAATGAACAACTCGGCGTGTTTTACTTTTTGACCAAGTGGGCGTTGTGGAGAGAAGTGTATGACGCTGACCAATCAGCGACCAATCCGCGTCATACACTTCTCCCCATAGAGTTACAGAGCACATAGCGATATAGCTCAATCACTATGTGCAGCCACATAAACACACTATAACATTACTGCAGTGTCATGACAATGAATATACATTACCTCCAGCCAGGACGTGAGGTCTATTCACAATCCTGACACTTCGCTAACACAATCCCGACACTACAGCACGCTGTAAACTGTCATTTCCAACGAGATTACGCTAATAAAGGCCCCCAGGTCTGCCTGTGGTGAATACCTGCTAGATCATGCCGGAGGCATGACCTAGCAGGTGCCTGTCCGTTTTACACGGACAGGCATAATACACTGCAATACAGAAGTATTGCAGTGTATTATAAATGTGATCGGATTATCGCATAGTCCCCTAGTGGGACTAGTAAAAAAGTGAAAAAAAAAAATGAAAAACACACTTTTCCCCCTTACAAATTGCTTTATTATTAAAAAACAAAATAAAGTAAAAAAGTTACACATATTTGGTATTGCCGTGTCCGTAACCACCCCAACTATAAACTTATTACATCATTTAACCCGCACGGTGAACGTCGTAAAAAATAAAATAAAAAAACATGCAAAAATTGCTGTTTTCTTTGAATCCAGCCTTGAAAAAAATGTGATAAAAAGTGATCAAAAAGTCGCATCTACTCCAAAATGGTACCGATAAAAACTACAAGTCGTCCCGCAAAAAAAAAAGCCTCCCTACAATTCCATCGGCGAAAAAATGAAAACGTTACGGCTCTGCAAATATAGAGACACAAAAACAAATCATTTTGAAAAAAAAGTGTTTTCACTGTGTAAAAGTAGTAAAACATACAAAAACTATACATATTTGGTATCGTTGCAATCGTAACAACCCGCTGAATAAAGTTATTGTGTTATTTATACCACACGGTAAACGGAGTAAATTTAGGACGCAAAAAAGTGTGGCGAAATTGCGGGTTTTTTTTCTATCCCCTCCCCCCCCCAAAAAAAGTTAATAAAAGTTAATCAATAAATTCTATGTATCCCAAAATGGTGCTATTAAAAATGACAACTTGTCCCGCAAAAAACAAGACCTTTATACAGCTATGTCGACGCAAAAAATAAAAAGTGTATAGCTCTTTGAATGAGACGATGGAAAAATGTAAAAAATGGCTTGGTCATTAACGTCTAAAATAGGCTTGTCATTAAGGGGTTAAATTGCAACGCACATGGTGTTAAAAAAAATAACAAAAATAAAATCATCCCGCAAAGAACAAGCAACCATATGGCTACATTGATGGAAAAAAAAATTAAACCGTTTTTGGTCTTTGGCTATTGCAGCAGATCGGCGCTGCAATGTAGATTACAGTAACGTTTTTATTTTTTAAAAACGAGCATTTTTGGCCAAGTTATGACCATTTTCGTATTTATGCAAATGAGGCTTGCAAAAGTACAACTGGGCGTGTTGAAAAGTAAAAGTACAACTGGGCGTGTATTATGTGCGTACATCGGGGCGTGTTTACTACTTTTACTAGCTGGGCGTTCTGATGAGAAGTATCATCCACTTCTCTTCACAACGCCCAGCTTCTGGCAGTGCAGACACAGCGTGTTCTCAAGAGATCACGCTGTGTCGTCACTCACAGGTCCTGCATCGTGTCAGACGAGCGAGGACACATCGGCACCAGAGGCTACAGATGATTCTGCAGCAGCATCGGCGTTTGCAGGTAAGTCGATGCAGCTACTTACCTACAAATGCTGATGCTGCTGCAGAATCAACTGTAGCCTCTGGTGCCGACACGATGCAGGACCTGTGAGTGACGTCACAGATATGCACTGCCAGAAGCTGGGCGTTCTGAAGAGAAGTGGATGATACTTCTCATCAGAGCGCTCAGCTAGTAATAGTAGTAAACACGCCCCGATGTACACACATAATACACGCCCAGTTGGACTTTTACTTTTCAACACGCCCAGTTGTACTTTTGCAAGCCTCATTTGCATAAATACGAAAATCGTCATAACTTGGCCAAAAATGCTCGTTTTTAAAAAATAAAAACGTTACTGTAATCTACATTGCAGCGCCGATCTGCTGCAATAGCAGATAGGGGTTGCAAAATCTGGTGACAGAGCCTCTTTAAGGATATCCACATATACACACACCTTATACAAGGCACAATTGAACAATTTTTACATTAAACATTCTGTTTTAGCATGTATAGTATTCTTGCAAGTAATTTATCCTGTTACCTGAAATACTTCTATACAAAGTTCTGTGTCTGAAATGGCTGCTCGAACTGATACAAAATATTTTTTTCATTGAGCACAAATGTCACTTCCAGCTGTGAACGTCTGAAATCTCCATCAAAGCTTCCTGCCGAACAGTGGGTGCCATTAGCAGTAGTGTGTATATCCGAGGAAAGACGATTCCATGTGCTTATCGTGGGTGTGGGAAATGACCTCTAAATTGGTTTACCCATTCTTCAGACTGATCGTGTTTGGCAATAGTCTCATAGCACTTCATGTCGCAAAGTTCCATTTGCCATAAAATCAACATTTAAAGGGAGTCTGTCAGTAGATTTTACGTTACCAAACGGCTGACACCAGTTGTGTAGCTCCAGATAATGGATTAGGGACATACCTGTGTTCCTACTGTTACTGCTTGCATTTGTAGGATAAAAAAAAGCTTTACTCTGCCACGTGCTGTGCTCACTGTACTAGGAAGAGCTGGCATCTAGCACTCCAACACCTTCCCTCTCCTATGCAGTTGATTTAACAGTCACTCAACTGCATAGCAGAGGGGAAAGGTTGGAGGGCTAGTTAGACTTTTCCCACTAATGCAAGCTACCTAGTGGTGTCGCCCGTTTGGTAGCGTAAGATCTACTGACACTCCCTTTAAGTGAACTGATTCAATTCTGTTTAATTTGACATGAAAATAATATCGTTTTAACAGATACTGGATTTACAGATTTATTGTACTAACTCATTAAAAGCAATTTTTTAAATGTAACTTTTTAAAGCTTCAACTACTTCAGAAAAAAATCCAACATAATGTTGACCCCTTTTGGTTGCTTCATTCATGGCTTGTTTTAGAGGAAAAAAGGCAAACTATTATTACTCACATACTCCCGCTCTCTCTCACACTATCCATTGATTTGGTTTCGATTTATTAGTATCCTGTGAGAACATTTGTGTTTACAGTCACCAATGGCGTCAATTCTTTAAATGTACAGTCTAAATAACTTTTGAGCAGACGCGCCTAGATGAGTATAATGTATTGTGAATATACCAGACACCGGCCATTGAAGCTTTGACATCACACATACATAACAGCAGTACACTGACCAGACAAGTTTGTTGTACTGTGGAGGGGCGTGGCTTGGATGGAAGCCTGAGAGGACGCATAAACCGGAGCTCCTGCCATCCTGACTGCCATCCTGCTTTCCCTGTTGCCATACATTGCCCTACAGCCTGCTACACAAGTGGATCTGACCCCTGAAAGGTCCAGGTATCTTCTGCCCACTGAATCGCCGTGCTCCTGCCTGCCATAGCGGAGACACGCCATCCCTACAACACGCTGACCTTGGCGTCGCCATCTTGCGGCCGACTTCCCGGCAAACAGCCCTCCTTGGCGGTTGCTCCTCGCCCTACCTTGCCAGCCGCTGCAGAGTCGCCCGCTTCCACTGGACGGGGTTTGTGAGTATCGGCTGAGCCGCTCCTGTACTCACCTGGCCTGCACTCCAAACGCCAACATCTTAAGCCGGCTCCCTCACATGTGTCTTTCAGCGTCTCCCTGTCGCCTCTGACCCAGCCTCCCTGATCCGTTCAGGGCCTCATGAGCTATGCCAAGACCTGCATCAATCTCCCTGTGTATGTTAGAGACTCCTGGTGAGACGAAGGGTCCACTGTATGCCATTATACCTTGGACCATGTGTGTTTGATGCGACACCATATACAGTGAGTAACTCCCTATACACTTCTATTGTTACCATTCAGGTTTCCAACCAATTGCTCCACGCTATGACAGCATGTAAAGCCTTCCTTACTGGGAAAATAGAAGAAATGTAAAATTGATGTGGGTCTTTTGCGCCAAGATATGCTATCTATGAGAGGCCGAATAACTGAAATGGAGTCTCGAGTTTCTAAGTTGGAGGGTACATTTAATCCGTTGGCCTCTATGGTGTCAAGGAAGGCAGACACATGGCAACAAAAAGCGGATTACCTTGAAAATCGGCTACGTCAGAATAATATCCGAATCATTGGACTACCTCAGCGGTCGGAGGGACAATACACTGAGCGATTTGTGGAGACGTGGCTTAAGGAGACTCGGGGAAGATTTCTCTCCTGTGTATGTGGTGGAACGTGCTCCTAGCGTACCAACAAACCCCCACCATAGGGGGCACCACCAAGACCTCTTTTGGCTAGTTTACTCAACTGCAAAGATCGAGACACAGCCCTTCATCTGGCTAGACAGAAAAGACCCCTGAAATATAACCATAATACGGTGTCCATCTTTCTGGACTTTTCAGTGGAACTTCAAAAGCACAGAGTCCAAGAGGAAATTTAAAGAACGAGGAATTTTATACTCCATGGTCTATCCGGCCCGACTCTGAATTGTCCATGAGGGATCATCTACCTTTTCACTACCCCCGCTGAAGCAATGGACTGGTTGCAGTTTCATCAACCTCTGCATAGACCGTGATCGGACTGCCTACCTATCAATCACATATCACTCTGATATCCTATTTAAAAATGCCATATTTGTTATGTTAATATTTTGAAATGCAAGGTGTTTTTCACTTTTTTGATCCACGGGTACTTTTGTTAACCGAAGGGAGCTCTAGGTGGTGTCCGATGCATGATCTTAGCAATCGCTATTTATAGTGCTGGTAACTCCTATATGTACACACCTGTCCTCCAAATGCGGGACTATGCTACTATATCTAAAGTTAACTGTTTTGTTTGGTTACACAAATTTTACCATTCCATTTATTTTTTGTTTCATGGGAATATCTATTTTTTGTATGGGAGACTTTAATTTATTGATGGATAGTTCTTTGGATAGATTTCATGCTTCTGCTACTTCACAATACTACTACTGCTTTCTCTACTTTTGGACTGGGGCCAACTGGTTAGGCATGTGGTGTTTTCAATACCCTACTGCGTTGGAATATACATGGCACTCCTCAACTAGACGTACCTTATCATATTTAGATTATATCTTTGGCACACATGACCTTGCATTTCGTATAACCTTTATACAACATGAACACGGGAATATCGGATCATAATCTGGTTATTGTTTCTCTTCATACCCAATCCATTATGATTAGACCCTTATGGAAAGGTAACCCATTCTGGTTATCTCTTATTGGTCCATCAGATAGAATACCAGACCAATTGGAATGTTTTACTTCCTCAACGTATGACCCCCCAAACAGATGCTGACCTGCTTTGGAACACTTTAAAGCATATTTACGTGGTTGTTTATCTTCAACCATTTCGTCCATTAAATGCACTTCTGCAAGAGATGATTGATGATGATGATGATGATGATGATGATGATGATGACGACGACTTGACTTAATTAAAATTACCTGAACAAACATATGTATCAGAACCCACTGACTCCCGCAGGTCTGACTGGTTAGGTCTCCAGAGGCTATATCCTCAACAGCAACATGTCAAATCTAAACGGAAGTTGTTTTGCTCTAGACAGTCCTATGTCTGGGTAATCAATATAGCAAATTACGAAGACCCCTCTGAAGCTATCCTCACTGAGGCTGAATCTCTTACCAATTGCTTGTATGACTACTATAATTCTCTGTATAAAACTACCAAAAGAAGGTATCGGAATCCGACATATCGGATTACTTATCTGATCTGACCTTCCCGAGACTCACAGATGTCCAACGCATCTCACTGGATGCGGACATCACCTTAGACTAAATGAATTTGGCTATCAGGGATATGACTAGGGGTAAAGCTCCCGGCCAAGATGGGCTCCCCATAGAGATTTATAGTAAATATGGGGACCAGCTATCCCACCAATTACATAAAGTCCTATTATCCACCATAGCTTATGGCACATTGTCATCTTCATTTTACGACGCCACTATAGTGGTACTACTTAAACCAGGTAAAGACCCCCTGGAGTGTGGTTCTTACTGCCTTATTTCTCTAGTTAATGCTGACTACAAAATTTTAACAAAAATTCTTGCCAAACTACTTAACGACGTTATTCTTGATTTTGATACACCCCGACCAAATCAGGTTCATGCCAGGCAAAAACACGTCTATAAGCATTAGGAGAGTTCAATCGCTAGTGCAATGTAGCACTTTACTAGAAAATAACTGGGCAATAGCTTCTCTCGAGAAAAAGAAGGCATTCTACTCGATTGAAAGGCCCTTTTTATTTCAACTCCTCCAAAAATTTGCTTTTGGGCCTAAATTCTGTACCTGGATTAAGACACTATATATGCCTCACCGCAGGCTAATGTTCTGGTAGATAGAGGGCATCACTGGAGGGGGATAATACATTGTCACCTGCCCTTTTTAGTTTAGCAATAGAGGCATTAGCTGATAAGTAACACTCCTCACCTCTCATATGTAGATGATGTATAGTAATTTTTACAGACCACATTCAGGACACTCTCCCCTCTGTCATTACCACTATTGAACAGTTAGGGAGATACTCGGGCTTTTCCATTAATTGGGGGAAAGCTTTCTTGATGTCATGGTCACACACTCCACCTCCCCGATTGTCTGAACGCTCTCCATTACCCTTGGTAGACCACTTCAAATATCTAGGCATTTTTATTGCAAAAAAAACTCTGGCATAGATCTCTCTGGATATACTGCCATTACTTTGATACACTCGTTAGAGGTTCACTGTCTGGAGTAAAATTACCTTTATCTGCCTCTGGACGCATAAATTTGATCAAGATGATCCTCTTACCCAAGTTTTTATACGCGTTACAACATAGCACAATTTATTATTCCCAAATCTTTTTTTTTTTTTTTGTTAAACTGTTAGTGTATAAATGATTAAACATTGTTCTAATTTTTTTCACGAGTCAGGAAATATTATAAATTCGATTCTCATTTATAACATTTCCCTGTGCTGGTCACTAGAGGGAGCATTCCCAAAATTTCAGCATTGGCATGTGGTAAAGCAACCACTTTGCTTTATGCTGCAAAATTTGAGAAGACACACTCTCTCAAGCGTCCTATAACTAGTGCCAGGAGAAAGGAGGGGATTGAATGTTCAAACCTCCTACACTGTGTGTCGCCATTTTTTGAGCGAACACACAGTGTAGTAGGCTTACATGCAGTAGTAAACACACAGTAAAACACGAACAAACACAGACATAACTTACCTGCTGCTGCCGCCGCTCCCTCCCGTCCGCTCCGTCTGCTCCCTCCGCTCCTAGTGCTTGCTTCAGAACACATGTCCGGAAGTAGTCCTCTTACTGTCCAGCCGCGGCTTCCGGTCCACAAGAAAATGGCGCCGGATGTTGCTCGGCCGAAGACCTTCCATTTGGACTGTGTGAGAGCGGCGCATGCGCCGTTCCCACACAGACGTCGTACAGCATAGTGAATGGAACGGCTCCCGTTCGCATTCTCTATGGGGCGGCTGTATGTGCCGTATTCCATGTCTGTATGTGTCATTAATCGACACATACGGAGATGAAAAAAAAATGGCAGCCCCCATAGAGGAGAAAAAGTTAGAAAATAAAAAAAGTAAAACACACAAATTAATATTTTTTTTTTTAAATAAAACACTAAAAGCAAATTTATATCTGCTTATCTGATGCTCATTAGCAGCTCAGATTACAGTGTCCTGAGACTCCTTGCCGGGGGATAATCATCCAGGCACAGAAACCGGTGCGCACAGTCTCTTCCCTGCGCTCTGCTGCTGCAGATTACACTAAAGAGAACTGTGTAGTGTATAGAGGCAGAGACCTTCCTGACGTCACGATGGGGGCGTGCACATCTGACGTCAGGATGGGGCCACCACCCACCCGTACTCCTAGGCAGCAGAATCCGTACACTGATACATTCAAACGGTGTACGAATTTCTGCTAGCAACAGGAGAAATACAAGAAATAAAATGTGGTAGAAAAGTGTCAGTGGCCATTTAAAACACATATAACACAAAAAGGAGCCCAAATTCATTAATAAAGTATATTACAAAATATATTTATATTACACATGTTGCTAGGAAAAAAAAAGTTGATCGAACGTTTAGTTACGCTTTAAGTTGCCATGCTTCAGTTGCTGATTTTTGGCACATGATGTGGACGTGTGACTCCATACGCAGTTTTTGGTCCAAGGTAGCTTCCCTCTTGTCTTCCTTACTGCATTCCCCAATCCCTCTACATCCTAAAGTTTACCTATTTGGCATATTAGATGAAGAGATGTGGAGACACCACACCAGAATCTTTTTAGGAGAAACGTTATTTCTGGCATGTAAAACCATAGCACAATGTTGGATAAATGATCACCTTCTAACTCTTAAGTACTGGATCAATCTAGTAGTTCGTTTATCAAAACCGTGGATGCGCTACAGAATTTTCAAGAATTTGGGACTTTTGGGAAAATTCCCCCTTAACGACAAATACATCTCATGACCGCTGAACAGTACAGTGTAGACGTGCAGTGTGACTGAGTACACAAGTCTGACTTCTTTCCATTACACCTCTATCGACTGAAAGAAACGAGGGTCCTTCATATGTATTTCTTCTACACGGTTTCATTTTATTTTGTTTAGGTTAATATGTGTTGACTTATCTGGACTGCGTTCCACTTTTCCTGCTATACATATTATTGCATTAATGTCATGCTTACTCAGTTATTTCTGTTTAAACATCTTCGTCAATTCTGTAATATTCTGTAGTTGGCTGTTTCCGACTTTTGTATACTTGTTGTTACACCAGATGTCCATAAAACGCATTTAACCCCTTCCCTCTAGCCACGTTTGACCTTCCTGACAGAGCCTCATTTTTCAAATCTGACATGTTTCACTTTATGTGGTAATAACTTCGGAATGCTTTAACCTATCCAAGCGATTCTGAGATTTTCTCGTGACACATTGAACTTTATGTTACTGGCAAAATTTGCTCGATTACATTCAGTATTTAAATGTGAAAAACCCCAAAATTTAGCGAAAAATTGCAAACATTTGCATTTTTTTATATTTTAAATGTATCTGCTTGTAAGATAGGCAGTTATACCACACAAAATAGTCACTAATTAACATCCCCCACATGTCTACATTAGATTAAAAAAAACGATATCAAATATTCTTTTATTTTTCTAGGACGTTACAAGGCTTAGAACTTTAGCAGCAATTTCTCACATTTTCAAGAAAATTTCAAAAGGCTATTTTTACAGGGGCCAGTTCAGTTGTGAAGTGGCTTTGAGGGCCTTATATATTAGAAAGTCCCCATCAATCACCCCATTTTAAAAACTTCACCCCCCCAAAGTGTTCAAAATAGCATTTAGAAAGTTTCTTAACCCTTTAGACGTTTCACAGGAATTAATCCAATGTAGAGGTAAAATTTACAAATTTCATTTTTTGTTGTTGCAGGAATTCATTTTTAATCAATTTTTTTTGTATCGCAAAGTTTTACCAGAGAAACGCAACTCAATATTTATTGCCCAGGTTCTTCAGTTTTTAGAAATATCCCACATGTGGCCCTAGTGTGCTAATGGACTGAAGCACCGGCCTAAGAAGCAAAGGAGCACTTAATGGATTTTGGGCCTCCTTTTTATTAGAATATATTTTAGGCACCATGTCGGGTTTGAAGGGCTCTTGCGGTGCCAAAACAGTGGAAATCCCCAAAAAGTGACCCCATTTGGGAAACTACACCCCATAAGGAAATTATCTAGGGGTATAGTGAGCATTTTGAACCTACAGGTTTATTGCAGAAATTAATGTAAGTAGGCCGTGAAAATGGAAATCTAGGAGAAAAAGCACCACAAAATTTGTAAATCAATTTCTCCCGAGTAAAATAGTACCCCATATGTGGTAATAAACGGCTGGTTGGACACACGGCATGGCTTAGAAGGTAAAGAGCACCATTTGGCTTTTGGAGCTCAAATGTAGCAGGAATGGTTTGCGGCGGCCATGTCGCATTTGCAAAGCACCTGAGGGACTAAAACCGTGAAAACACCCAAAAAGTGACTCCATTTTGGAAGCTACACCCACAAGGTATTCACCTAGGGGTGTAGTGAGCATCTTAACCCCGCAGGTGTTTTGCAAAAAAGTGTGCGCTCGATATTGCAGAGTGAAAATGGGATTTTTCAATAGATATTCCAATATGTGGTGCCCAGCTTGTGCCACGATAACAAGACGGCTCTCTAATTATTATGTAGTGTTTCCCGGTTTTAGAATCACCCTAAATGGGGCCCTACTCTTTTGCCAGGACATTTGACAGGGTTCAGGAGTGAACGAGTACCATGCGAAATTGAGGCCTAATTTGGCGATTTACACAGAATTAGTTCACAATTGCAGAGGCTCAGATGGGAAATAATAAAAGAAACCCCCCAGAAGTGACCCCATTTTGGAAACCACATCCATCAAGGCATTTATTAAGGGGTGTAGTTAGCATTTTCACCCCACAGGTCTTTTCCATAAATGAATGCGCTGCGGATGGTGCAAAGTAAAAAATGTTTTCCCCAGATATGCCAATTCAGTGGCAAATATGTCGTGCCCAGCTTATGCCACTGTAGACACACACCCCAAAAATTGTTAAAAGGGTTCTGCCGGGTATGGCGCTGCCATATTTGTGGACATAAACTGCTGTTTGGGCACACTGTAGGGCTCAGATGGGTGGGAGCGCCATTTGGCTTTTGAAACGTAGATTTTGCTTGGTAGTTTTTTTGAGTATTGCTGGTGTTTCCGTTTATAATGTGGGGGCATATGTAAGCTGGGCAGAGTACATCAGGGGTATAGTCAGGTGGTATAATAATGGGGTAAACCATAAAATAATCCATAGATGTGTGTTGCGCTGTGAAGCAATCCTTTCTGCACAGGCTGGTGTCGCACTGATAAATGGTGTCTTTACTTATCCCCCTTTTGATCCACACTCCGCACCTTTGCAGTTTGGGGAATATTGCTGGGAAGTGTTGTCCTGGTATAATACGGGCACCCTCGCTTCCAGCAGATATGTTTGGGCCCTCCCTCTTCCTGGTTCCCTAATTTTAGAGCTGCGATAAATCGCCTCTTAAAACAAACAAAATGTTCCCCTCTGATCTGCACAACCGCATATTTTTATTTGGTGACTTTTTGGAGCTTTAACGAATTTTATTTTTTCATAGACGTAGTGGTATAAGGGCTGTTTTTTTGCGGGACGAGCTGTAGTTATTATTGGTACCATTTTGGGGTACATGCGACTTTTTGATCACTTATCCTATTTTTTGAGAGACAAGGTGACCAAAAAACAGCAATTCTGGAATAGTTTTTTAGGGGATTTTTATACAGCGTTCACCATGCGTTATAAATTACATGTTAACTTTATTTTGTGTGTCAGTACGATTCTGGCGATACCTAATTTATAGAACTTTTTTGTTTTACAACTTTTTGCACAATAAAATTACTTTTGTAAAAAGAATGTATTTTTTTCTGTCGCCATGTTGTGAGAAACATAACTTAAATTTTTTCATCGACGGAGCTCTATGAGGGCTTGTTTTTTGTGAGACGAGCTATAGTTTTTATAGGCACCATTTTTGGATACATGCGACTTTTGATGACTTTTTATTTAAATTTTTGTAGGGCAAAGGGACCCAAAACCAGAAATTCTGGCATTGTTACGGTTTGTTTTTTACACCGTTCACCGCGTGGAATAAATAACATAATATTTTTTATAGTTTAGGCCGTTACGGTCACGGCGATATCAAATATGTATGGTTTATTTTATTTTTTTCAATATTAAAGGACTTGATAAGGTAAAAAGGGCGGTTGTGTTTTATTACTTGAAACTTTTTTTTTTCCACCTTTTTTTTTTTTTTTTTTTTTCCCACTTTACTTTCGTCCCACTAGGGGACTTGAAGGTCCAACTGTCAGATTTTTTTTCTAATAAATTGCACTACCTACGTAATGCAATGTATTAGATCTGTCAGTCATTCACTGTCCGCAAGCCAATTAGGCTTCGCCTCTGGGCGGGGCCTAATATGCTTCCGTAATGGCAGACAGGAGGTCATTGTTAGGTCTCCTGTTGTCATAATAGCAGTCGGTAGTCGTATGATTGCAGGGCAAAGCTGGCGATCTGCTAGCAACCACAAAGATGCAGCGATCGCATCCGATCACTGCATCTGAGGGGTTAATGGCAGGGATTGGAGCAAGCTCCAGTTCCTGCCATTACAGGTGGATGTCAGCTGTAATATACAGCTGACTTCCACCGCTGATGACGCCGGCCCATCTCCTAAGCCGGCGTCGTCTTGCCGGAGGCTACGGAAGCCTTTCAGGCCCGGCCTCCGGGCGGGGGATGGAAGTTTTCCGTGCTAGGCACACCTGGAGGCCAGTATTGGGCCTCCGGTTGCCATTGCAGTCACCGACACCCCGGCGATTTCAATGCTGGGGTGTCGATGAGCTGCAAACACCTTAAATGCAGCGATCGCTTTTGACGGCTGCATTTAAGGGGTTAATGGCGGGGATCGAAGCTAACCGCTCCCCGCCATTACAGCGGGATGTCAGCTGTAAGATACAGCTGACATCCGGGAATGATAGCACCGACTAAGCTTCTGAGCCGGTGCTATGCATTTGTCGTAAGTATACGACATTTTGCGGGAAGCCCTGGCTTTCCATGACGTATACTTAAAGAGACTCTGTCACCAGATTATAAGTGCCCTATCTCCTACATAGTCTGATCGGTGATGTAATGTAGTTGGTCAGCCTCATACACTTCTCATTGTTTCAGCCCAGCATGATCCACAGTACAGTGTGATTGTGCAGTGAAAGAAGCTGGGCTGGAACAATGAGAAGTGTATGACACTGATTGGTCACTGATTGGTCAGCCTCATACACTTCTTTACAACACCCACTTGGTCAAAAGTAAAAACACGCCCAGTTGGTCTTTAAGAAACTCATTAGCATAAATTTTAAATTGCTCATAACTTGCTCAAAAATGATAGTTTTTCAAAATAAAAACCACTGCTCTGCCGATCAGATTATGTATAAGACAGGGCACTTATAATCTGGTGACAGAGCCTCTTTAAGACAAATGTCGAGGGGGTTAAAAAAAAATTGTCGTACTTTGTGTGTAATACGTGACTGCTTGTTCATAGTTATTGACCCATTTCTTATATAGCTGCTAACATAGTGTGCCGTGCTGTGTTTTTTATGACGAACATCAGTTCCTGTCTCACAATCTAATTTCCCTGTATATTCCACTCATACTCATTAAAGAGGACCTGTCACTAGGTTATAGACGTTGAACTGGTCAACTGACCTGAATAGCGCTGGCTCCCTGATTCCAGCACTGTTTTTTGTTTTTTTTCTGTCTTCCTGGACAACCCCCCCCCCCCCTGTTTTAGAGATATGGCCCACTCTTGTGTTTGCTCCTTATATGCTACTTTGCTGTAGTTGGCCATCAGTACGTGTACTACCCTCAAGCTCTCTTGCGCTGATTGGTTAGCATCAGAGGCAGGTAAACTTTTTCCACCCCATTATTAGCATATAGGGAGCCAACATAACAGTGGGCCATACCTCTGGAACTGGGGATCCAGGAAAAAAAGAACAGTGCTGGAATGAGGGAGACAGCGCTATTCAGATCAATTAACCAGTTCAACTTATGACCTAGTGACCGGTCCTCTTTAAGGGGGAACGTAACAACGTTTCTATACCAGTTTTCTGGCGTGTAAACGTCCCAAAAGTTGCAAAAATTTAGGGGAGGCCTGGTCATCTGCAGCCCGACGCATTTACTAGAATTTACGTTAGAAACTGGCGGAAAGTATAGCAAAAATGAATGTTAATTTTTTTATATATATATATATATATATATATATATATATATATATAATTTTCTAAATGACAGTAGGTAGAATGCAAGTCTCAGACTTGGGTTCTACCTACTGAAAAACCCTTGTGAACAAAACTTCTGTGATAAATGATGTCGTCTTCCAAGACTGAAAGCTAGGAAAGGCATTTTACGTTGTTTTTCTTTCCGCGGTGCATGAATCACAAATGATCAGTAAACCAGTCTGCCATGAAGTGACACTGACATTTGTCAAATAGTCCACTGTTCCCTTTTTAAGGAGCAAGTTGATAAATGCTATAGCCTCAGTTGTAAATCAATGTGATATTGGCCGTGTGTATATATTTCCATATTCCCAGTTTTAACTGTTCGCGTTCAGAACACAGCAACGAAATACAAATATATAATTTGTTGCTGTGGATTTAATCATGTTTGTACCCTTTGCTCCCTACTTTGAATGAGCTGTTATTATTCTAAAGGTCAGGAACCTCATTCTGTGCAGTTATTATATAAGCTAAATAAAGTAGCATTTATATGTTTGACCTTCTTCTGCCTTAACGTTTGGTTCCAGAAGGATATGTGCAAGGAAATAGCAATAACAACATTTTGTACCAGTTCTAACATTACTCGGCGTGATATTTGTTCTATTTCTTGGTGTAACCATGGTTGCATCGGTCTAGTTCTCAATGGCCACTAGCAAAGATTGTTGTAAATCTCTTTTGACAGCTATCATTAGTTTACCTGCTACCATTTATCCATAGCTATACCATATTGTACGCATGAATGAGTCAATGGGAGGATATTTCTGGAATGACAAATTAACTTGTGACACCGGTCATCTGGCTTATCTAGCGAGTAGCCTTTCTCTTAACCGTTTTTTTTTTTTTTCTCTTCTGGCTATAGATTCTGATTGTGAGTACCACCGGCTTGGCAGGCATTTTGCTGCTCAACTACCAGAGAGACTACACAGTATGGGTATTACCGCTCGTTATTGTCTGCCTATTTGCCTTTTTCGTTGCACACTGCTTCCTCTCCATCTATGAAATGGTGGTAGATGTCTTGTTCTTGTGTTTTGCTATTGACACAAAATATAATGATGGGAGTCCAGGGAAAGAATTCTACATGGACAAGGTTCTTATGGTAAGTGACTATTCTATGCAGTAACAGTAGCATTGAGTGGATGATTTCAAGGATCCTATGATAATGAAAGATTATTTCTTTTTTTTTTTTTCTTTTTTTTGTGTTTTGCAAAGTCCATGACTGCCACAAGGAGGTCTTATCCCTATAAGTCTCTTATCTGGCGGAAACTAGGGCTCCCCTTATGAATACAGCAGACTCATAGGTAGAAGTCCGCTGTATTCTTTCTTAGTGGCTATTCACAAAATGGCACAATATACACAGTCGAGTCACATTATTATGACCACCAGCTAATATCCAGAGTAACCGCCGTGTGCAGCACAAACGGCAGCTAAACGGGCTGGGAGTCACTCAATAATGTGCTGGTCGGTTGTCTCAGGTATCTGGAGCCATGCTCACTGCAGAGCATCCCACATTTTACTGGAGGGTGCGTGGGGTAGGATCCATAAAGGGATCAAGGTGGTCCCACAGATGCTCATTTTTGTTAAAGTCTGGCTAATTAGGGGGCCAGGAAAGTACTTGGAAGTCTTGGTTGTGCTCTTCCAACCACTGTCGGACATTTCTAACCATGTGACGTCGCATTGTCTTGCTGGAGATTCCATCTGCCCCAGGGAAGACAAGCAGCATGTATGGGCAGACGTGATCTGAAACTTTGGATTCATACCCAAATCGGTTCAGAGTTCCTGTCACTTGGATGGGTGGGCCCAGAGAATGCCATGAAAAAATTCCTTAGTACATAACCCTGCTGCCACCAGCTTGTGTTCTTCCAGCAATGGTTGCTGGGGGTTTTGTTCTCTGATGTTTCTCGCCTGACACACCAATGTCCCATTCGATGAAGCTGAAAATGTGACTAGTCTGAGAAGGCAACCCTTTGCCAATCATCAGTTGTCCAGTTCCGATAGTGTCATGCAAATGAAAGCCTTTTTTTCCCAATGCAACTTTGTTAGCATAGGAGCAGTGACCATCCATCTGCTTCGGAGCCGCATATGCTGTAGTGTTCGCTGAACTGTTTTAGACACACATCTGGTAGCCCCCTGGTTGATTTTCACTGTGGGTTGCTCCACTGTAGTGTGTCATTTGGCCTTCGTAGCCGACGTTCACCTCACATCAATGGCATGTGGTGCTCCGCAGTTTCCACGTCGGTTATTTCCAATGATGCCATTTGTCCACTCACAATACACTTTCACCACAGCAGCACGCGGACAGTTCACAAACTGCGCTGTTTAAGAAATACTGCCACCCTTGGCCCGAAATCCAATAATCATCCCTTGCAACTCTGATAAATCGCCCCTTTTACCCATGGCAACAGTGATGTGTTTAGACAGTCTATGGCACACTTTATATACCCACCAAGCCAGCCCACGACACATCACTTCCTTCATGGGCTACGCACTGCTGACGGCGAAAGTAGGAGGTGGTCATAATAATGTGCCTAGACTGTGTATTTTATGCAGTTTGGTGTAAGAGCCCTGCAGACCTGTCGCTGTGATCTGCTGCCTTTAAATAGGGCAGCATATTCTGATACAGTTTTTTGTCTTTTCTTTTCAGGTTTGTGCTTTTATAGTTCGCCTTGAGTATATAGAATTCACCATATATTTCATTGCTTAAATCCATCTAGCCTTTGATTTTATGTTCCAGGAATTTGTGGAAAACAGTAGAAGAGCAATGAAAGAGACGGGTAGTGGAGCAGAGGGCAGGGAGCTGAAACCGATGGTAGGTGCAGGCAAGAAGATGACCATACTCCAAGAATTTCACTTTTATTTCCTGCCCCTATCTCTCTTCACTGACTGGGCTTCCTCTGGGGACTTCTTTGTAATCTGCGTCACTCAAGATGTCCTTCTTTTCCTGCTTATTTGCTTGCCCATCAGCTGGCTAGCAGAGTTTATGTCACAGCTGAGACCATCACCTGTAAAGACAAGCTGAAAGGAATTGTCCCTGCCACCTTCGGCAGGATGTCTAGGTTATTTATGTATAACCTCTTGTAGAGGTAGCATATCCATTATGTTAATGGCCATTACCATGTCTATGAAACACTGTAGGGCATGTTTGTCCAAATGTTTCTTAAAATTGGCTTATGTTAAAGATGCAGTGCAAATTCTCTAGCCAGAAAGTAGCTGGTTACTATGGGTATCATTGATAGTATACAATCCCATTTGAATGGGAACCTTACCAGTATTTATTTGTTCTTTATACACCTCTTGTTGTTGCATTATTTCCGCAAAATGTTACATTTCCTTTCAGCTTGTTAGAACCATACCATTCATAAAAACTGGCTTGTTTGTGTTATGTTTGTAACTTTACCTACATTATGCAAAGCTCTAACTAATGTAGCCTCAATCCATGCACATCATCACATTGTGGATAGGAATACTGTATTTCTATTCACCTATAAGGCTCTGTTCACACTAAAGTTTTTATCCAGATTTTGATCAGGAAACCTTTTTTTAATTGTAACAAGTGGAATAGTGTAACATTCTACGCTGTTCTACCCACTGTCCAAAATATGGAAACCTGATCAAGGTGAATGAAAAAGCAGCTCACAGCATCCTTTATCAATGGTCATTTCGATTCAGTAAAAAAAATTAAAGGCAACTAGTAGTGTGAACTGAGCCTAATTGTTAGTGGTGCACTTCTCTATACTGTATGATCGTCAAATAAAAGGGTCAGTCTCTGTATACCATGTGTTGCATATAACTGTTACAACAAACATTTCTGACACTATATGCTGCATTCCCAAAGTGAAATAATTCTTATATTTAGTTCTGTTTTTTTGTGTTGTGACCATTAATGTCTTCCTTGTTTCCATAGTGTGTATTATTCTGCATGCACTTTGAGACTTTTCTTAATATGCCATTACAGACGAATAATGCCTCCCTCGTAAAACGCCTAATAGACTTCTAAGTATACAAACACTTACTACAACCTGAAAATCCACCCATGTAGTAGTGAACTATCGCAGAGTATGTCTACAAAAGGGACAGCTACTCTGTCCACTTTGTATTGCCCAGTGTATGTCTACAAAAGGGACAGCTACTCTGTCCACTTTGTATTGCCCAAGAGTTTATGGGAGGTTGCTGTAAGAAGTTCATGAGACTATTGAAGTCTCTGGAAATATGTAGAAAGTAATTTTTTATTTATAATGGCTAGAGCTGTACCAGCAGGAGGGTATAGTGGAAGGAAGAGAATTTAGTAATTCTTCTGAACCGGAAAAGTGCTGAAACAAATTTTATAACCGCGTGCTCATCTTTCTTGTGAAGGCTAAAAAAAATCCATATCACAAACGTTACAAGGAGAAGTGATGCTAATATATGTACAATTCGTATAACTTATTTCAGCAGTAACATTTAATGTCATTGTCCCATACAGTCTACCCGCTTTTATGTTTCTCACAATCCGTCCAGAGAATTATATCAATTTCATTGGTTTTTCTTTGTCAATTATTTTAGTATACTATACTGGGTTGTTGTTGGTTTTTTTTCCCCACATATAATAGCAACGCCTTCAGAACCATTTTCACCAAAATGTAAATATATTTTAGGTTAAGAAAAGAAAAAATGTCAAATTAAGAAATCAGGTCATTTGTTGTCGTTTTTTGGTTTTAAAAACAAAAAGAAATGTCACCCCTAATGATCTCTTTTAACTGGTTGCCGACACAGGACGAGAATGCTCGTCCTGAGCGGCGGGTACTTTGCGCATTAGGACGAACATTCTCGTCCTGTGTGACAGCCAGTGTCCGCGCACGATCAGGAGCGGGGCAACGGCTGTAATACGCATCCACAGCCCCGCTCTAACGTGGGAGAGAAGAGAAACCTCTTCTCTCCGCCGTTAACACCTTGAATGTCGCAATCAAAGCTGACCGCGGCGTTCAGAGGAGGAAAATCCCTGTGACGCGATCAAAGCCCATAACTTGTATGGCCAGACAGCCCAGAGTCCATTGAAGGACCCCAGGGCTGTCTGAACATATTTCCTGTTGTTAGGGCATACTGAGGTCTGCCCGAACAACTGCCTGTGTACAATCAGTACACAGGCTAATGTACTGGCATATAGATCTATGCCAGTACATTACAGTTAAAAAAAAAAAAAAAAATCAAAATGAAATCCCTTTATGGGATTAAAAAAAAAATGTTTAATGTTAAATTAAAAAAAAGTTAAAAAATACACATACTTTTTACAATAAATAAACTATTTAAAATATATGTCCCAAAACATGAAATAATAGACATATTTGGTATCGCCACGACCGTAACAACCTGTACAACAAATGTATAACATTTATGATTGGAGTATGGTGTAAAAAAAATATATATATATAGATATATTTTATTAAAACTGCAGCGGAACAGCTTTTTTTCTGCATTTTCGCCAAAATTTATATAAATTAAACGATAATGTATTTGTACCAAAATATGGTACCTGCATAAAGTACAACTCGTCCCAGAAAAAACAAAGTCTCATACAACTTCGTCGCACAAAAAATAAAGTTCTGAGCGTCGGGATGTAAAGAGGGAAATATAAAAAAATTATTCTGTCCTCAAGGCCAAAATTGGCCGTGTCCTTAAGGGGTAATGACCACCCCAATTTATTTATCAGATTCCGAGCTAGTTTTATTCTAGGTGAAAATTGAGCTAGAGCGTTATTTTCCTTCACAAGCTTCACTTACCTGAACCTCACTGGAGTGTCCCTGCTGTCCTAAGCTAGTCCAAAACTGAATCGTTCTGAATCATATAAATGAGCAGCGCTGTTTAGCAGAGCTGAATGTGCACACTTGTGAGGTGTTTTTGTACACAGATGTGCAGCTTGTTAGACGAGAGATACTGATACACATAAAATAAATGGGACTAAGCTGCAACATCTGACACAGCGCGTGGACAAGAGTGGCACTGTATCTCAGGGGGTAAGGAAAGACGGATCTTTTTTTTTTTTTTTTCCCCTATCTTAGTCCACTTCTTTAACAATACATGCGTCTTTTTCAGCAGCATATTTTTAGAAGAATGTATAGGAAATACGCCAACTGCCGCTACTGGTGACCTTACGGTGGAATTATTTATTAACTATTTTTTTTACGCCACTTTCCTGTCATAGAAAAGTCAAAAATGGCAAAAGTCACAATTTGCAATAAAGTTGCGACATTTGTGTTTCAGCCGCTCACGCCACTTTGGCAGAGGGCAGAGCTTAACAGAAGAAGAATTTAGCCAGCTGCGGCCTGACTAATTTACGCCAGAGACTTGTAAATTATGGCGCAAATCTACACCAGCTCATGGCTTGCATATATTTCACTTTCTTACACACGGACAGCTAGGGATGCGCCTAATTTATTAAGAGTTGTGCACCTCTTAATATAAATAAAGATCGAGTAAAATCTGCCTAGTTTATTAAGACTAGCCTATAAAACGCCAGTCTTAATTAATTCCACCCGTTGCGTCTATGGTCACTGATACAGGAAGTCATTAGCAATTGTGGAGAAAGAGGCTTACGAACAGGGAATCTGAGCGGTGTATACACCGCAGCAGGGGGCAAGGTGTATGACAGGCCATAATGCGTTGGTGTACTGAGTGTAACAAAGCATTATACAAGGAATCCGTAGATTTTGAAGTCCCCTAATGGGACTAAAAACAAATGATAATCAAAGTTCAATAAAGTTTATTAGGGAAAAATAATTTTATTTTTTTTTTTTTTTCAAGTGGTTTTATTAAGTGTTAAAATAATATATAATAATACATATAAGTCCTTCTCAATGAATTAGAATATCAAAAAGTTAATTTCAGTAATTCAATTCAAAAAGTGAAACTCCTATATTATATAGATTTATTACACACCGAGTGATCTATTTCCAGCATTTTATTCTTTTAACGTTGAAGATTATGGTAACCGTTAATGAAAACCTAAATTTTAGTCTCTCAAAATTAGAATATTATATAAGCCTAATTACAAAAATGATTTTTAATACCAAAATGTTGGCCCACTAAAAAGTATGTACAGTATATGCACGAAATACCTGGTCGGGGCTCCTTTTGCATGAATTACTGCATCAATGCGGTGTGGCATGGAGGCGATCAGCCTGTGGCACTGCTGAGGTGTTATGGAAGCCCAGGTTGCTTTGATAGCGGCCTTCAGCTCATCTGCATTGTTGGGTCTGGCGTCTCATCTTCCTCTTGACAATACCCCATAGATTCTGTATGGGGTTTAGGTCAGGAGAGTTTGCTGGCCAGTCAAGCACAGTTATACTGTGGTTATTAAACCAGGTATTGGTACTTTTGGCAGTGTGGGCTTGTGCCAAGACCTGCTGGAAAATGAGAAAAGCATCTCCTTAAAGCTTGTCAGAGGGAAGCATGAAGTGCTCTAAAATTTCCTGGTAGATGGCTGCGTTGACTATGGACTTGATATAACACAGTGGACCAACACCTGCAGATGACGTGGCTCCCCAAACCATCACTGACTGTGGAAACTTCACACTGGACCACAAGCAACTTGGATTGATGCCTCTCCACTCTTCCTCCAGACTCTGGGACCGAGATTTCCAAATGAAATGCAAAATTTACTTTCATCTGAAAACAGGACTTTGGACCACTGAGCAACAGACAAGTCCTTTTTCTCCTTAGCCCAGTTAAGACGGTTCTGACGTCTCAAGAAATGCGACCGTTGTAGTCCATGTCCTGGATACGTCTGTATGTGGAGGCTCTTGAAGCACTGACTCTAGACGCAGTCCACTCCTTGTGAATCTCCCCCAGATTCTTAAATGGCCTTTTCATGACCATCCTTTCAAGGCTGCGGTTATCCCTGTTGCCTGTGCACCTTTTTCTACCACACTTTTTACTTCCCCTCTACTTTCCATTAATATGCTTGGATACAGCACTCTGTGAACAGCAAGCTTCTTTAGCAATGTCCTTTTGTGGCTTACCCTCCTTGTGGAGGGTGTCAATGACTGTCTTCCCCATGATTGTGTAGCCTACTGAACCAGACTGTTGGACCATTTAAAGGCTTAGGAAACCTTTGCAGGTGTTTTGTGTTGATTAGCTGATAGAGTGTGACACCACGTGTCTACAATCTTCAACTTTTAACCAATATTCAAATTTTCTGAGAGACTAAATTTTGGGGTTTCATTAACTGTTAGCCATAATCTTCAACATTAAAAGAAAAAAAATGCTTGAAATAGATCACTGTGTGTGTAATGAATCTATAAAAGTTTCACTGAATTTACTGAAATAAATTTACTTTTTGATATTCTAATTCACTGAGAAGGACTAGCATATGTGGCTTTGCTGTGATCATAAAGCCTGCTATAATAAAGTTGACATCATTTAAACCACACATTGAACGGCTTAAAAAAAAAAAAAGAACAATTTCTCCCCCCCCCCCCCCAATAAAAGAAAAGTTCATAAAGGTTAAGTTATATGTACCTCAAAACAGTTCTGCGACTTGACCCACAAAAAACAAACCCATACAGCTACATTGATGGAACTGTAAAAAAGTTATGGCTCTTGGAATGCTTCGACAAAAGCTATTTTTATTTCCAAGGAATGTGCGAATACTGTGTACAAATAGTAAAACATTAAAAAAAATCCATATATATATATATATATATATATATATATATATATATATAGTAGAATAAAGGTAACCTGTTTATATTTATCGCACCGTGAACGCCGTAAAAATGAGAGCCAAAACAAAAATGACAATTGCTGCTTTTTTCCATTCCCCACAACCACGATAATTGTACGTTTTTTAATAAATTATGTATGTTACAATGGTGCCATTAAAAAATACAAATCATTCCCCAAAAAGTAAGTTCTCATACGGCTGTTTCTACAAAAAGTTAAAACCTTTATGGCCATCTAAACGCATATTAAAAATAGAAATTGCTGCGTTCTGATGGGGTCTATATATCTGATTAGGAGAATGTGGCATCTTTCTCACTATCCAGCAGCATGTACTTCCCGTTTCCTTGTTGATGGACAGACTGTAAGGGTCAGTTCACACGGCAGATTTTGCGTGACTAGTCCCGCTGCAGAATTATTCCTGCCGTCTGCAGGAAGATTCCTCCTCCCATTGACTTCAATAGAGGAGGTTCAGGCGGAACCCACCCGAAGATCGGGCAGGATGCTTCTTTTTCCTTCTAGCTGAAAAAATGGTCACAAACACTTCTCACCACAAAATACATCTAGTATAATATGGTAAATAGAAGCCAGGGAGGAGGGGGATGCAGCTGGAGTTTTTCTTGGGCTGTGAGAGGGGAGAGACATTTGTTTGGTCAGAGCTCACAGACACCACATCAGAAAGAGCTCATCCACTCCGCAAGTGTGGAGAGAAGTGATTTACAGAAACTAGCAGAGGAAAG
Source organism: Rhinoderma darwinii (assembly GCF_050947455.1). Taxonomy (NCBI): domain Eukaryota; kingdom Metazoa; phylum Chordata; class Amphibia; order Anura; family Rhinodermatidae; genus Rhinoderma; species Rhinoderma darwinii. The sequence goes on from NC_134687.1 coordinate 342,932,519, forward strand.
GAAAAATACATCTACAGCTGCCTTGGGAGGGTTAACAGTGTCTGGTACTAGATAGAAATGATGGTGCCATGCAAAAAAATATTTGGAAACACCCCTATCCTGATTTTATCTTTATCTATCAAGATAAGGGGTCTACATATTAGTACATAGATTTTAGCAACTAGTTCTTGATAAACCATAATTCCTCTTAAGAGCCATCAAGGTTCACCCGTTTCTGTCTGGATGCCGCATGCAATGTATGTAACACTTTCGTATTTTTCCAGTACTGATTCCACTTACTATATGTGTCCTGCTTTGGTCTCTGCACATTGCTGTGTGTTGTGTTCTCCATGCTGAATTCCATCTAAGATCACCCTTATATGACTTTGTTTTCTAGGCTTCGGGAACAAGTTCAGCTTGAATCTAGCCCAGCAATATCGGACCCCATTGACATTCCAAAATAAACACAAGCAGCCAAAATAAAAGCAGGGTTAATAATTCTCCTGTTTACTTCTATAATTTGCTCTATGTACCCTATGATTTGCTGCCAGCAGCATTGTCACCATACAGGTTTTTTGTGTGCAGCGTGTGAAAAAGATCAAGCTACTAAACTCGAATGGAAACGATATTTCCAAGCAGAAGTAGGTATTTTCCCTCCTTTATTTTGAGTCAGGTTTGATGCTTTAATACACAAGAGGCAATCTTTACACTGTCATTTGTGCTCCTGTGTTCTTCATTTCAGTGTCAATGTAATACAGGAAAACATGGGGTTCTTTTTCTCCCTTTTTTTTTTTTTTTATATGTAATTGTTTTAAACATTTTTAACACTTCTTGGAAATGAGGGAATAAATGCAGATCTATATTTTTCATGTTTTTTTTGTCGCTTCAACTGTTTCTCTCCCTCGCCCCTGACATTTCTGTACCCACCTGCAATTTGCACTAAATGTAACCTTAGTCTTGATAACTATGGTACAGGTTGACGTATGCTGGATGTCTATAAAAGTGTAGACTCTGCAGTCTGAGAGGTTAGGCGCTTTGCAACAAGAATTATTCTCTGCTTGTTTCTTCTATGTATCAAAGACAAAGATCTATTTCAAGGTCTCATATTCTGAAAGTGAGTTGCCTGCTGTTTTACGGTTTACTTCCCACTCTTACAGTTATTGTAAATGTTACAGTTTGTATTGATTTCATTCTAGTACTGCTATTCACAGCAGAGCTCAGGTAATTCCTTTGCGGTTGTCACCTTACCAGACAACTGGTTTGCTGGTGAGTGTCTATGCAGAAACATTTATGCCATCACAAAAGGTGTAAAACTACTGGCGTACGCTGTTTTATGGCATCTGTAAAGTGTTCTCTCTCCAGAAGAATTGGCAGCAACTACATATGGAGTCATCAAGGGGATACATCCTCACACTAAACAGGGCTCATTTAGCAATACTTCTTGGTGGTAGTTCTCTCAAAATGTAAAAAATTGAATTTGAGACTATAAAGCCGGTGGCATTTTTGGGTTATTGGTCAATGGCCTGTTTCTTTTGAGTGGTCTATAAAAGCTTTAAAAGAAATGGCCTTTAATTGTTTCTATATTTATAATGTTGGAAAAGTCTGTACGTCTTATTTTTGCTGAATTTCTGTAGTACCCTCAAAGGTGAAGTATCTTTATACACTGTTGAAAATGAGAGAAGCCTTTTTCTCTCTGAGGAGATACAGTAAATCAATAGCCCAAGGGGAGTGACACTTATTTTCTGTTCAGGATACTTCATCTTTGACAGTAGCAATTATTTGGAAAAATATACATTTGCATATGTCATTTCTTTAAAATGTCTTGTTTTTAATGACTTTTGTAGGAAAACAAAAAAATAAATAAAAAATGCTTCAACTGTGTTAGTTTATTTCTCCTCCGCTAAGAATGTTATCACATTTAAGAAAGATTTTGTGTTTTTTTTTTTTTTTTTTTTTTAGGCTCACGAACAATGTTATTAGTCATGGGTCTGGATACATGTTAAAAAAAAAGTCATTTATACGATGAATATAATAATTAATGGTGGGACAACCCCTACCTGGAAAGGTTAACTACTTTTGAGAAATCCAATTATTTTCATTGAGTAATTCTTAAGATATCTGAGATCACAAGGGTGTGTTGTTGAATGGCCCAGTAGTCTTTCTAATGAACATCTTAATACCCTCTACAACTTGGTTCACTTTCACAAAAATACATACCTAGGACCGCTCAGCTCATTATCACACACACATACCTAATGCATTCTTATGTTAACCAGGCTAGATGGGGAATTTATCTATTATTGTAGGAAAAGCAATGATCCAGCGCTGGTGATAATTTAAAAGGGAGATGAGAGTCCCATGTTTATTGAGAAGGATATTAAAATCGAAAGGGAGACGCAGGACCAAGATGCAAGTAGTGAGGGTATGTACCCAAGCCTACACGTTTCGAACGCGGTCTGCGTTCTTAGTCATGGCAAGAAAGATAGTGACAGTGTGTCTGAGGCTCCCCTATATACTGAGTGGTCAGCTGTTGGAGCCGATATGCAAATGTTGGTAATTAGAAAAGTTCATCAGTTGGGGAGTGGCTAAGAAACCCCGGGCAAGTAAATTGAAATAACATTAAATTCAACATAATGATATTATATGTACTACCAGTACATGGTGTTAATCAGAAACGAATAAGAGTCATAATATATAGGTATAACTTCGATAATGTTATTAATAAGTGGGCCCGGTTATGGTTGGAAAGCCAAACGGAAAAGACTAAGACACACGGCCATACAGGTACCCATGCACACATGAAAAACAAACATGACATGTTGACATATCAAAGGATTAAAAATATGTATATATGAAAACAATTAAAAAAGATCGAAGAAACAAAAATAAATGTTTATGTGTATCAAAGTCAATCAGTTAGTTATAAGTTAGATGTATTGGCAATTTGTCGTATTAAATATTATGGTAGTTTATCGTATCCGCCGTACTGAATATTTATTTACATTTTTTAATGTTTATTATCCTGTCAGTATAACTTATTATCATAGTAAAATTAAATGTTATCATATTTAATATTTATCCTATTACAAGGATAAATTGGATAAGTCGGGGATCCGACTGACGCTGCTGGAGACGCAGACCTGTGAGCTGGAGGTTCTCTCCCTTTTTCTACTATTATCTATTATTGTGCCAGGTTTAAGGCACATTCAACCTTGAGTGTATAGAGGCGAGGGAATATACTTTTTAAAGAGGACCTGTCACCTCTCCTGACATGTCTGTTTTAGTAAATACTTGTATTGACCAAGAAATAGCAATTCTGGAGCAACTTTTCTTAGAACTCTGTTATACTGTTCCCCTGTTATTTCTCCTAGAAATTCATGCAACTTGATGTGTGCCTACACAAACTGACTGTCATGGCGTGGGGTGTGGACCTACTGGGCTGTAGCGGGATAGCAGCTTGTTAAACAGGTACGATGCAATGTCTATAGTTCAGAAAGGGTACCTGGGGCAGTGTAAACCGTAGTGGTAGATTCAGGCTAAGATGAGGCTCAGACAGTAGACAGACACCCCCGGGGGGGGGGGGGTTGGGTGATGACCCAACTCCAACTCTTGATGGCTTTGGGTACAGGCAGCAGGAACAGGTAACGCTGGGAACTGGAAAACACTAGGAGACCATTTGCAATGACAAGCTTTAGGTAACAACGCTCAGACAAGGATCGAGAGGGCAGAGCCCCTTTTATAGTCCCGAAGCATTCTGGGCTAATTGCAGTAGTCTGCAACTGTGCGTGTACAGGTCATGCAGGCGCGTGCGCCCTGCAGCAGAGTGTCAGGACCAGGAAGTGAGTGCTGGCGTTTCTCAGGAAGGAGATGCCCTTGGGAACTCACTCGTCCATGGCTGCGGTCATCAGAGGGTAAGTCAGGGCGACGGTCCGCGGCCATAGACATTACAGTATCCCCCCCCCCCCTCTTATGCCCCCTCTTCTTGGGGCCAGAGCGGGAGAGAAACTTCTTCACGAGGCTCCTAAGACCTCTCCTCTGGACCAAATCCTCTCTAAGCCAACAAATAAAACGCCCTTCCTCCTACTTTCTTGCTGGCCAGGATCTCCCTCACCTCGAATGTCCCTGACGAGTCGCCAGTAGCCACTGCAGAACTAGGAGTCCTGGAGTAGCGGTTCAGGACCACGGGCGTCAGCAGGGAGACATGGAAGGAGTTTGGGATCTTGAGGGTGGGAGGCAGCCGAAGCTTGTAAGAGACAGTATTTATTTGCAGCAGAATCTCGAAGGGTCTGAGGAACCTGGGTGCAAACTTGCAAGATGGCACTTTCAGCTGGATATTCTTGGAAGACAGCCAGACCTTGGTACCTGGAAGAAACTGGGGAGGTTCTCGGCTTCTAGTGTCTTTCTTTTTCTTCATGCGGTCGACTGCCAGCAGAATAGAAGATCGGGTCTGCTGCCATATCTGTAGGAAGTCCCTGAAGGTAGTCAACTGCAGGCACCTGGGACATAGTGGAAACAGGAAGAGGTATTTGTGGATGTTGGCCGTAGACCATGAAGAACGGGCTGGAGGTGGTGGACTCACTAGTATGGTTGTTATAAGAGAACTCAGCCCAAGGAAGCAGCTGCACCCAGTCATAATGCTGCATGGAGATAATGTGCCGCAGATAGTTCTCCATAATCTGATTAACCCTCTCGACGACCATTGGACTGGGGATGGTAGGCCGAGGAGAAGTCCAACTTTACACCGAAGAGACCACAGAGTGCTCTCCAGAACTTTGAAGTGAACTGGACCTCTTGATCCGAGACAATATGCAGAGGCAAGCCGTGGAGACGGAAGGTGTGTTGGACGAAGAGGCCGGCCAGAAGGGAAGCAGAAGGCAGACCCGTCAGTAGAACAAAATGAGCCATCTTGGAAAATCGATCCACCACCACCCAGACCACACTGCGTCCAGCAGAGAGAGGCAGGTCTGTGACAAAGTTCATTGCAATATGTCGCCAGGGTGCATTGGGTACAGGCAGTGGCTGGAGCAGACCAGCTGGTCAGGAGTGGGCAACTTTATTTGCTGCGCATACCATACAGGAGGAGACTAAATCTGTGATGTCTTTGGGCAGTGTGGACCACCAGAAGTGACGGGTAATTAGGTCTCGGGTCTTATGGGCACCCGTGTGACCTGCCAGCTTGGATCTGTGTCCCCAGCAGAGGATTCTTCCTCTGCCAGACGTGCAAAGGTCCGTCCCGGAGGAATGTCTCTAACTTGCAGAGTGTTGATAGAGATGATGCAGGAAGGGTCAATGATACTCTGTGGAGACTCCATAGTGTCCTCTGTCTCGAATGACCTAGACAGGGCATCGGCCCTCACATTCTTGTCAGCAGGGCGGTAGTCGAGTTCATACTGGAACCGAGCGAAAACCTGGCCTGACGAGAGTTCAGCCGTTGGGCCGTCTGGAGATAGGTGATGTTCTTGTGATCCGTGAAGACCAGGATTGGATGAGCTGCACCCTCTAGTAGATGTCTCCACTCGTGTAGAGCCAGCTTGATTGCCAGTAACTCCCGATCCTCAATCGAGAAGTTGCGCTATGCAGGAGAAAGAAAAGCTTAGAGTAGTAGCCACATACCACAGTCTTGCCTTTGGAACCCCTCTGGAACAGAAGTGTGCCAGCACCAACAGAGGAGGTGTCCACCTCCAACAAAAACTGTAGGGACACATCAGGATGATGAAGGATTGAGGCTGACGTGAAGGCCTTCTTTCAGCTCTTGAACGTGGCCCCTGCTTCTGGAGTCCACACCTTGGCATTCATGCCCTTTTTGGTGATGTTAGAGATGGGGGCTGTCAGTGAGAAGTTGGGAATGAACAGCAAGTAGAAGTTGGCAAATACCAGGAAGCGCTGTATGGCCCTTCAGCCTTGAGGCTGTGGCCATTCCAAGACAGCCTTTACCTTCTCAGGATCCATTTTGAGGCTCTGATCGGAGATGATATAGCCCAGGAAGGGTAGAGACTTTCTCTCGAACACGCACTTCTCCAGCTTGGCATATAGGTGATTCATCCTTAATCGAAGGAAAACTTGGCGAACATGTCTCTCATGAGTTACTGGATCTGGGGAAAAAATGAAAATGTCATCGAGATACACCACAACACAGACATAGAGGGGATCACGGAAATGTCATTGACGAATTCTTGAAAAACCGCGGGAGCGTTTCACATGCCGAAGGGCATAACCAGGTATTCGTAGTGCCCATCACATGTATTAAATGCTGTCTTCCACTCGTCACCCTGATGAATCCGGATTAGATTGTAGGCCCCCCGCAGGTCGTTTGGGAAAAAAAATTGCCCCCCCCCCCGTATGCGCTCAAACAGTTCCGAGATTAAAGGCAATGGGTATCTGTTCTTTACCGTGATCTGGTTGAGACCCCGGTAGTCAATGCAGGGTCGGAGGGATCCGTCTTTCTTTTTGACAAAGAAAAATCCGGCCAGGGATGAGGATTTGTGTATGAAGCCCCTCTCTATTCTCCTTAACATAGGCAGACATTGACTGGGTCTCAGGTAAGGAGAGAGGGTATACTCTACCGCGAGGAGGGGACGAATCAGGAACAAGTCAATAGGACAATCATACGGCCGATGTGGTGGCAACGTCTCTGCCTCCTTCTTGTCAAAGACATCTGAGAACTGAGAGCAACAAGAGGGCAACCCTGCCATTGACTAATGCGGAGGAGGCTGAAGCGGATGGATATGCCCCAGACAGCGGTTGAGGCACTTGGGACCCCACTGGAGATCCTCTCCGGAGTTCCAAACCAGGACTGGGGCATGTAGACGGAGTGAAAAAGGACTCATATATATATGTGTATGTACGTACGTACGTACGTACGTACGTAAAAGGGCTGGTATAATAGCGGGTTTCACTTGCTTGTGTCACCCACTATTATTACCTCCTTTATAAACAGGGTCACTAGGGTTATGCCTAGTTCCCCTACCTTTTCCTTATATTAACGTTAAACTACTTGCTTTGCTGCTATGTAAGTGTATAATAATTCACTGTATTCTACGATATATTTACTTGTGCTCCCACAAGATAGGAAAATTATAATTCACTGAAGTGATGAATGAGTAAAATGTATCAATTTTATTTCATAACTCTCTAAAAACGGGTACAATCACCACTGTGAAAAAGCACCACCGTGTGCATTAAAAACGTATTAAACAAATACTCCAATTATTGGTTCAATTGTGAACCCTCTCTAACTGGGTATACTTGACAGATAAATATTGGGATCAGCGTTTTAACATTGGTGTAACAGTGGATTAGACCCCAAAACACACCAGAGCCTGCAGTTACCGCTCCTAAATCATCTGGTGCTAGGGTAAACAACAATGCCGCTGTAACCTACGCTAAAATCCCTCACTAGCCTGACCCTACGCGTTTCTAAATATATCATCAGGGGTCTGTAACTTGGTCATTCTGGCTATGATGCCAGCGATGTTCAAACATGAGCAGATATTCTGCTATACAACACGGAAGCGTGCGCGCATAGATGTCAGCCTACGGGCGTCGACACAGAAGCTGTGTCTGGCAGATCCTTTACAGTACCCCCCCTTTTAAGAGGGGCCACTGGACCCTTTCTAGGTGGACCTGGCTTATTGGGGAAGCGAAGATGGAACCTCCTGAGCAATACCCCAGCGTGAACATCCCGGGTACACAAGTCCTCTCCTCAGGCCCGTATCCTCTCCAATAGACCAGGTACTGGAAGGAGCCTTGGACCATCCTGCTGTCCACAATCTTGGCCACCTCGAATTCTACCCCTTCAGGGGTGAGAACAGGGACCGGAGGTTTCCTCGAGGGAGCCAAGGACGGGGAGCAGCGTTTAAGGAGGGAGGCATGAAACACGTCGTGTACTCGAAAAGACGGGGGTAACTCCAGTCGGAAGGAGACAGGGTTAAGGACTTCAATGACCTTGTACGGCCCTATATATCGGGCAGCAAATTTTTTGGACAGGACTTTAAGGCGCAAATTTTTAGAAGATCGCCACACCAGATCCCGACCACAAACAAGGGGTTAGCAGAACGTCTTCTATCTGCCTGAGTCTTTTGTATGCTCTGGGACGCCTCTAGGTTCTTCTGAACCTGGGCCCAGACTGTGCACAGTTCCTGATGAACAACATCTACCTAGGGATTGTTGGAACTACCAGGTGAAACGGAGGAGAATGGTGGATTAAACCCAAAATTACAGAAAAAGGGGGAGACCCCTGACGAGTTACTGACCCGGTTATTAAGGGAAAATTCGGCGAGGGGAATGAAGGAGACCCAATCATATTGACAGTCAGAGATAAAACACCTTAAATATTGTTCTAGAGACTGATTAGTCCTCTCAGTTTGGCCATTAGTTTCAGGATGGAAGGCCGAGGAGAAGGACAGATCAATCTCCAACTTTTTACAGAAGGCTCTCCAAAACAATGAAACAAATTGTACCCCTCTGTCAGAAACAATATTGACAAGAACCCCATGGAGACGCAGGATGTGTTTGACAAACAAGGTAGCTAACGTCTTAGCATTGGGTAGTTTCTTGAGGGGCACAAAGTGGCACATCTTACTGAAACTGTCTACTACAACCCACACCACCGACTTGCCTTGAGATGGAGGCAGATCGGTGATAAAATCCATGGAGATATGGGTCCAAGGTCTCTGGGGAATGGGCAAAGAACATAGTAAGCCCGCTGGTCGGGACCTGGGAGTCTTGGACCTAGCACAAATTTCACAAGTGGCAATGAGATGCTTGGTACCCAGGATGCCTGGATGGCCAGATAGTGCAGAGTCATGATTTTTCCTGAGTACCCTTAGCTGGAATTGCAGGGGAACAAACAGCTTGTTCTCAGGAAGGTTCCCGGGAGCTGAACCTTGATCAGCCGCAATTTCGGAGACTAAGTCAGAATCAACAGAGGAAATTATTATACCTGGAGGCAAAACACATGCAGGATCTTCCTCCGAAGGAGGGCTGGCCATGAAGCTATGCGACAGTGCATCAGCCTTAATATTTTTAGACCCAGCCCTATAGGTGACCAAAAAGTTGAATCTAGTAAAAAATAACGCCCATCGAGCTTGTCTCGTGTTTAGCCTCAGGGCAGATTCTAAGAAAACCAGATTCTTGTGGTCGGTAAGGACCGTTACCTGGTGCCTAGCCCCCTCCAGGAAGTGGCGCCACTCTTCAAATGCCCATTTAATGGCTAAGAGTTCGCGGTTGCCAATATCATAGTTACTCTCAGTGGGCGAGAACTTCCTGGAGAAGTAGGCACAGGGACGGAGATGGGTGAGGAACCTGGTACCCTGGGACAAGACAGCACCCACTCCCACCTCGGAGGCGTCAACCTCCACGATGAATGGCTCAATTTGGTTAGGCTGAATCAGCACAGGGGCCGAGATAAAGCACTTCTTAAGGACCTCAAAAGCCTGGACCACCAGTGGAGGAGGTCAGCACCTCTGCGAGTAAGATCCGTAAGAGGCTTAGCGATGACCGAGAAGTTAGCAATAAATCTCCTGTAATAATTAGAAAACCCCAGGAAGCACTGTAACGCCTTCAGGGAGGCAGGTTGGACCCATTCAGCCACAGCCTGAACCTTGGCAGGGTCCATGCGGAATTCATGAGGAGTGAGGATTTGACCCAAAAATGGTATCTCCTGCACCCCAAACACATTTTTCGGTTTTAGCAAACAGTTTGTTTTCCCGAAGGGCCTGGAGCACCTTCCTGACATGCTCAATGTGGGAGGACCAGTCCTTGGAAAACACAAGTATGTCATCAAGGTACACTACAAGAAATACCCCCAGGTAGTCTCTTAAAATCTCATTTATGAAATGCTGGAAGACCGCGGGAGCATTACACAACCCAAAGGGCATGACGAGGAATTCGAAATGACCTTCGGGCGTGTTAAACGCAGTCTTCCACTCATCCCCCTCTTTGATGCGGATAAGGTTATAAGCCCCCCGTAGATCAAACTTAGAGAACCATTGGGCCCCCTGAACCTGATTGAAGAGATCAGGAATCAAAGGAAGGGGGTACTGGTTCCTTACAGTGACCTTATTTAAGTTTCGGTAATCAATGCACGGCCTAAGACCACCATCCTTCTTCCCTGCAAAGAAGAAGCCAGCACCTACCGGAGAAGTAGAGGGGCGAATGTAACCCTTGGCCAGGCATTCCTGGATATACTCTCTCATGGCTTCACGTTCGGGACAAGAGAGATTAAATATCCTACCCTTAGGGAGCTTAGATCCTGGTACCAAATTGATTGCGCAATCGAATTCTCTATGAGGAGGTAACACTTCGGAGGCCTTTTTAGAAAAAACATCAGCTGAATAAACTCAGGTAGAGTGTTCACCTCCTCAGTGAGAAAATTAACAGAAAAACATGACGTCATGCATTCATTACCCCATTTGGTAAGATCCCCAGTATTCCAGTTAAACGTGGGATTATGCATCTGCAACCAGGGAAGGCCTAAAACCAAATCGGACGATAATCCCTGCTTTACCAGTACAGAGCACTGCTCCAAATGCATGGAGCCAACAAGGAGTTCAAAAACGGGTATGCTGTGTAAAATAACCATTAGCAAGAGGAGTGGAGTCGATACCCACTACCGGGACAGGTTTAGGCAAGTCGACCAATGGCATAGCTAGAGACATAGCAAATGCCACAGACATAATATTAGCAGAAGACCCTGAATCCACTAAGGCACTGCCGGTGGCAGACCTACCCTCAAAAGAGACCTGAAAGGGAAGCAAGATCTTATTAGGTTTCATATATACGGGAAATACCTGTGCGCCCAAATGACCTCCCCGATGGTCACTTAGGCGCAGAAGTTCTTCCGGCTGCTTATTCTTACGCCTAGGACAGTTGTTCACTTGATTCTTGTCATCCCCACAGTAGAAGCAGAGACCATTCTTCCTGCGGAACTCTCTACGTTGTTGGGGAGAGACGGAGGCCACGAGTTGCATAGGTTCATCCGAGTTTTCCGTGGAAGAATGAAGCAACGGAACCTCGGGAGCCATCATGGGGGGGGTCAGAGGGGAAGGCACAAAAAACGTTCCAGTCGTCGTTCCCTGAGACGTCGGTCAAGACGTACCGCTAAAGCCATTACCTAATCTAGAGAGTCAGAAGAGGGATAGCTAACTAACAGGTCCTTCAGGGCGTTCGACAGACCCAATCTAAACTGGACCCTTAAGGCAGGGTCATTCCACCGAGAAGCTACACACCACTTCCTAAAGTCAGAACAGTACTCCTCAACGGGTCTCTTACCCTGACGTAAGGTCACCAGCTGACTCTCGGCAAAGGCAGTCTCGTCATATATGAGCCCGAGAGCGGAAAAAAAAAGATCAACAGAGGAAAGTTCAGGGGCGTCAGGAGCCAAGGAGAAGGCCCATTCTTGGGGCCCGTCCTGGAGCCGGGACATAATTATACCCACTCGCTGGCTCTCAGAACCTGAGGAGTGGGGCTTTAAACGGAAATAGAGCCTACAACTCTCCCAAAAGGAGAAAAAAGTCTTCCGGTCCCCTGAGAACCGGTCAGGCAATTTGAGGTGGGGTTCAAAAGGTGAGGTGGAGGCACTACCAGGGTAGCATCATGCTGGTTGCCCTTCTGAGCCAGGGTTGGTAGGGAGAGGCCCTGCATTAGCTGAGCCAGGGTCTCAAGGGGGTCCATAGTTGTGTCAGGGACCAGGGTAGAAAAGGTATATGGGCCTGTGCTTATGTAATGACGGGGTAGGGAGACAGACAGGTGAGCCCTAATCTACCCGCCACTCAGTCCCTGCCTACTTGCAACGGCCCGTCCTAGGCGCGGCGTACAACTGGGCGACGGTCCCTACGCTCAATAAGTGCACAACAGACAAACAGACAAGGGTACACAGAAGCTAAGGGAAATGGGACAGTGAGCAACAAGAGTAGTGAACGAGCTCAGTCAAACCAGAAGTGCACGAGGTACCAAACGCAGAGGAGCGTAGTCAGTAAAGCCAGGGTCAAAAATGAAGCAAGGTCAATAATCATAGCAGGAGCAGCAGAGCCAGGAAACAGAAAAAATCACAGGCAAAGGAGGAGCAGGAAATGCAGGTATAAATAGACAGAGGGCGGCAGCTAGCTCCGTCTGGCCAGGCTGTGACAGGCTCTCCCACTCACCAGCCTCCCAGCCTGACTGGTAGAAGATCGTGTCACTCTCTCAGATTTAGGAGCAGGTGCAGACTGATTACCCACGGGCGTCGACACAGAAGCTGTGTCTGGCAGATCCTTTACACCTTGGCTGAGGATCGCATCCTCCTTCTTCCAACATCCATCTGTACAGACAGATATGGATGGCTGCCCTAATAGGTTAGGATATCTGAGGGGAGCAGTAGATGAAGTACCATTTTGTGGATCTTCACAATTCTCATGTTTGTGGAACTATATCCCCATCTTACCAAACCTATTATCTTAAAATCAAGATAAGGGTGTAATGCCAGGGTAACCTCCCCCTGTCAACCTTTCCTAAAGGACCACTCCAGTTAAACACAAAAGAATCAGCCATACTGTTATTCGCTATATTTAATTGCACTCGCATTAGGCCTCATTATGAAGTTGTGTTACCTGTCTGAACCCCCCAGGTCTAGGTGCACAGAATAACATAAAACACTACACCGTGAACTTATGTTATCTGTTCGCACTGCTCAACCTGAGTTCACAGTATAATAACAACTTCAACGTTATCCTAATAGAGAGCAATTAAAACATTTTGCGATTATAGATGTAAATGTATTATCACCTTGAATTTCAAGGTCTAGGTGCGCAGCATAACATAACACTATAAGTGAACTTATGTTACCTGTCCGTACCTCTATACCTAATATAAGTTCACAGAACAAGCAAATACATCACTATTCATTGGCTGGTTCTCCAGTTGTTTTCCTGGAGTGCTTTTCTAATTATGTATTATGAATACAGGCAACACCCATATAGTATAACTACTGATAACCAGGGATATACCACAATAGAATCTGTGAAGGAGCCACAAAAGAAAACACAATGACAACAAAAGAACTAAGAACAAACAGACCATAAACACACCACAGTACAGACTTCAAAGAGATAACACCCAACTGTGAACATGTAAATTATGGCCTACTTGAAATTCACAGCTGAATTCCAGACCAGTTGTGGTTCGTTATTCAGATCTTTGAACACATGGTTTAGCAAATGTGTGGAGGAGATTGTCATGTAGCCATTTAGTCCTTTCCGAAATCCAACATTTGATGTAATGTGGCCATTTTCTATTGCTTCATTACTAGGATTTCCACGGTTGCTTATGCCATGGCTGTTTCTAGCAATATGTCCCATCTGACCATATTTAAAATATTTAACAGGACCACATTGATTAGTACCCAAAGACTTGCAGTACTTCGCAATATGGCCTGAGCCGGCACATGCAAAACATTTAACAGTACATGCTCTGCTGGACTTAGGGCAGTCACCAGTGCATGATCTCTTAAAGTTCTGCATGGCTAGGGACGCACTTCTGATTATCGTATGCTTACATTTGCGTAACACTTTCGTAACAATGTTGCCTTCAGGTTTCTGGATGTGATCACGATTTGGGACATCTGATCCATCACTCTTACTACTCCCCCCTTTTTGCCCTGTAGAGGGCAAACTTACAGCAGAATCAGGCCTTGAAAAAGACAAGGCCAGTAACATTTTTGAGAAATCTTTTATGATGTTTTGCATACTGGCAACCAATTGTAACCTAGCAGTAAGCTCATCATTCAAGTTGGCAATGATGGCATCCGTATATGCCGCCTTATCCTTAAACACATTGATCACAGCATAAGACCCAGTCAGCTGTGTATCAATATCATCACCACGATTTTTCAAAACTATCACCTGTGATTCCAGCATGCAAATTTGCTTATCTCTATCAATTTTACATTGGGCATTCTCTGCCAGTTCTGTCTGCAAAGCACAAACCCGCTTCACATTGTTGACACAACACTGGCAGTGAAGATATGGGGAATCACTCTTCATTTCTGAGTTCTCAGGCTTCCATGTCTCCACATACACACACATATCAGTTTAGCCATCATGTGTAGCCTTTTGGAGGTTTTGTTAAAAACACTCCTCTTGCTGATGCACATCTTATCATGCGCATAAGCCTCGTCCAGCAGAGTGGACCACAGCATTCCTGCTGACTTGTATGTAGTGGGGGGTACTGGGTTGAATGAACTATGTTTAGAAAGTTTTTTAAGTGTGGAGAAATCCATACTCTATCAGAAGTCATCTTGGTTACTGCTGAAGACTCTAATGTGTTGCTCAATCGCCCGACGATTTGTCGCCGTAGATCAGCACGCCTCAAAGCAAAATAAAAACATTAATACCTCAGAAAAGAAAACAAAAAAACAATAGGTTCGCTGTTCTCAATTGTTACCTGTATCAAACCTTAAATAAAATTGTGTTACTTGTCCAAACTTCAAGGTCTGGGCGCACAGTATAACACAGCACTTCACCGTGTACGTATGTTATCAGTCCACGCCTCTCCGCCTACCTTAGTTCACGTTTTAACACAATTTTATTGTACAAAACACAGAAATAAATTGAAAACAGTGGGTTTCACCTACTTGTGTCACCCACTATTACTACCTCCTTTATAAACAGGGTCACTAGGGTTATGCCTAGTTCCCCTACCTTTTCCTTATATTAACGTTAAACTACTTGCTTTGCTGCTACGTAAGTGTATAAGACTCAGTAAATACAATTGTATAGTAAATAAAGGGTAATATTTATTACTGACAATAATCACACACATATTAGGGATGTCACGATACCAAAATTTGGACTTCGATACCGATACTTCGTTTAGTATTGCGATTTCGATACCAATTTCAATACTTTTGCCAACAGTAATAAAAAAAAAATCTTCCGTTTTCTGATGTGAGGCGCAACGTGTGATGAATTTTGAACGCGCCTCACATTAATAGTAATTAATCCCATCATGTTTCTCAGTCATAATGGGTTAATGTGTAAGGTACATGATGGGGTTAATTACTATTGTGAGGCACGTGGAGGTGAAATTCATCGCACCTCGCGCCTCACATTAATAAGTGATAGAAAGCTGTGTTTATTTTATTTTTTTACAGCGCACACATCATAAATGATGCAAAAAAATTATTGTGTGCGCCATTACTGAATGTGTATATTTTATGTATTGAGACTTATTTTAATGTTTATTGTAAAAAAGGTGAAGGTGTATTTTTTTAAATTGATACTTTGTTTTTACTTTATTTTTAAACTTTAATGTACTGACATATATCAGATATGTGCCAGTACATTAGCCTGTGGACGGATAGCACACAGGCAGTTGTTAGGACATACTTGGGTATGTCCTAACAACATGAAATATGGTAAGACAGCCCTGGGGTCCGTCAATAGACCCTGGGCTGTCTGCCCATATATGGTATGGCCCTCGATCGCGTCACAGGAATTCCCTGTGACGCGATCCAGGGGCATCCCCCCTGCTCACTTTCCCCTGAATGCTGCAGTCAGCTGTGATCGCAGCATTCAGGGGAATAACGGCGGAGATGAGAGGTTTCTCTGATCTCCGCCGTTATAGAGCAGGGCTGCGGCTGTGTGATACAGCCATTGCCCCGCTCCTGACAGGAAGTGCACGCGCGGTCAGCATGAGGTGATGCGGCCAACGCTGCACTAATGAGCGGCGGTTCAGGCACTGAGGACAGAACATGGGGGTGTTTTGTAGCGCGCCCGCCATGTTCTGTCTCCAGTGCCGCCGCTCATTAGTGCAGCGCCGGCCGCATCGCATCATCCTGACCCCGCGAACTTATCATGACTCAGGAGCGGGGCTGTGGCTGAATTACACAGCCGCAGCCCCGCTCTGATACATTCATGTATTACTATACTGAGCTGTGCGGCTGCGCAGCCAAGTATCGAAATACAGGAAATAGCGGTATCGAACCGTTTAGGGATGCACAGTATCGAAACAGTATCGAAGTTTCGATGCACCGTGCATCCCTAACACATATAAAATACACCAAACACAGAACACAGTAACTGATCACAGTATAGTCTCAGTATACCCCAATACATATAACAATTAATATATACTGAGTATACTCACACTATATGTAGTACAGTATAACCATGGTATCACAAACCTACGTTATACCGCCACCCCCATACCTAAACATACATATGAATACAGTTACGTTACAATACAATACACGCTCACTATTTCTGTCCCACTTCCTCCTAATATAACTTTCCCTATACACTAAGGGTTAATAATCAGGTAAAAGGGTCAACAGTGGGAAGGATTTTCAGACTGCAAGGGGTAGACCACAGCAATGGGTAAACACGGAACAAGAAGGGTGTGGGAGTCCAGGGGTATGGGAATGTGCAGGTAGGGGTACAGGTAATGTGGGGGCTGCAGGAAAGGGTTACTGGGGAGTATAGGGGAGAAGATACGTAGCAGTTCTTCTGGTCCAAGGTTGGTGTGGGGCCATGAGGCAAGAGCAGACCAGGTGGGAAGTGGAGTCCATTGGGAGAGCAGGAAATAAGAGGGAGAGTGTGATGCCGTTGACCCTCTTATACCTTGTCCGTGCACATCTGTGTGACATCACAGCTCTTGCATGTGAAAGGGGGTGCTGGGCTTCATGGCTACCTCATGGAATACCATTATCTAGTAGGGGGATGGAAGGGCAGTTAGAACTTCCTGCTTCCTGGATTAGTTCACTGTTTATGGTTTCCATCCCCCAGGGTGTCTGATTACCTGGTAGGGAGATGAATATACACCTTTCTGGAGGGATAAATATATATATATATATATATATATCTACTGTAATGATGGGGGTAGGGAAACGGACAAGTGAGCCCTAATCTACCCGCCACTCTGTCCCTGCCTACTTGCAACGACCCGCCCTAGGCGACGGGGTACAACTGGGCGGCGGTGCCTACGCTCAGTAAGTGCACGAGACAAACAGACAAGGGTACACAAAGCTAAGGGAAATGGGGCAGTTGCCCACGGCAACACCGTGAGCAACAAGAGTGGTGAACGAGCCGAGCCAAACCAGGAGTGAACGAGGTACCAAACGCAGAGCAGGAGAGTAGTCAGTAAGCCAGAGTCAGTATGGAGCAGGATCAAATAGATAGAAGCTGTAGCTGGGCCAGGAAACCACACGAGAAGAATCACAAGCAAAGGAGGAACTGGAAAGGCAGGTATAAATAGACAGAGGGTGGGAGCTAGCTCCGTCTGGCCAGGCTGCGATAGGCTCTCCCGCTCCTAAGCCTGCCATCCTGAGTGGTGGAAGATGTAGTCAGTCTCAGAGACATAGACTCAGGTGCAGACTGATTACCTATGGGCGTATACACAGAAGTTGTGCCTGGCAGATCCTTTACAGTACTCCCCCTTTTATGAGGGGCCACCGGACCCTTTCTAAGTGGACCTGGTTTATTGGGGAAACTAAGGTGGAACTTCCTGACCAATACCCCAACGTGAACATCCCGGGCGGGAGGACAAGTCCTTGGAAAACACCAGTATGTCATCAAGTTACACTATAAGAAATACCCCCAGGTAATCTCTTAAAATCTCATTTATGAAATTCTGGAAGACCGCAGGAGCATTACACAACCCAAAGGGCATGACGAGGTATTCGAAATGACCTTTGGGCGTGTTAAACGCAGTCTTCCACTCATCCCCCTCTTTGATGCGGATAAGGTTATACGCCCCCCGTAGATCAAACTTAGAGAACCATTGGGCCCCCTGAACCTGATTAAAGAGATCAGGAATCAAAGGAAGGGGATACTGGTTCCTTAGAGTGACCTTATTCAAGTTACGGTAGTCAATGCATGGCCTAAGACCACAATCCTTCTTCCCTACGAAGAAGAAGCCAGCACCTACCGGAGAAGTAGAGGGGCGAATGTAACCCTTGGCCAGGCATTCCTGGATATACTCTCTCATGGCTTTACGTTCGGGACAAGAAAGATTAAATATCCTACCCTTAGGGAGCTTAGCTCCTGGTACCAATTCGATAGCGCAATCGTATTCTCTATGAGGTGGTAACACTTCGGAGGCCTCCTTAGAGAAAACATCAGCGAAGTCCTGAACAAACTCAGGTAGCGTGTTCGCCTCCTCAGGGGGAGAAATAGAATTAACAGAAAAACATGACGTCAACCATTCATTACCCCATTTGGTAAACTCCCCAGTATTCCAGTCAAACATGGGATTATGCAACTGCAACCAGGGAAGGCCTAAAACTAAATCGGACGATAATCCCTGCATCAACAGTACAGAGCACTGCTCCAAATGCATGGAGCCAACAAGGAGTTCAAAAACAGGGGTATGCTGTGTAAAATAACCATTAGCAAGAGGAGTGGAGTCGATACCCACTACAGGGACAGGTTTAGGCAAATCAATCAAAGGCATAGCTAGAGACATAGCAAATTCCACAGACATGATATTAGCAGAAGACCCTGAATCCACGAAGGCACTGCCGGTAGCAGACCTACCACCAAAAGAGACCTGAAAGGGAAGCAAGATTTTATTACGTTTCATATTTACGGGAAATACCTGTGCGCCCAAGTGACCTCCCCGATGATCACTTAGGCGCGGAAGTTTTCCGGCTGCTTATTCTTGCGCCTAGGACAGGTGTTCACTTGATGCTTGTCATCCCCACAATAGAAGCAGAGACCATTCTTCCTGCGGAACTCTCTACGTTGTCGGGGGGACACGGAGGCCCCGAGTTGCATAGGTACCTCCGAGTCTTCCGTGGAAGAGCGAAGCAACGGGACCTCGGGAGGCATCACGGGGGAGTCAGAGGGGAAAACACAAAAACGTTCAAGTTGTCGTTCCCTGAGACGTCGGTCAAGTCGTACCGCTAAGGCCATAACCTGGTCAAGGGAGTCAGAAGAGGGATAGCTAACTAGCAGGTCTTTCAGGGCGTTCGACAGACCCAACCTAAACTGGCACCTTAAGGCAGGGTCATTCCACCGGGAAGCTACGCACCACTTCCTAAAGTCAGCACAATACTCCTCAACAGGTCTCTTACCCTGACGTAAGGTCACCAGCTGACTCTGGGCAAAGGCAGTCCTGTCAGTCTCGTCATAAATGAGTCCGAGAGCAGAAAAGAAACGATCAACGGAGGAAAGTTCAGGGGCGTCAGGAGCCAAGGAGAAGGCCCACTCTTGGGGCCCTTCCTGGAGCCGGGACATAATTATACCCACGCGCTGGCTCTCAGAACCTGAGGAGTGAGGCTTTAAGCGAAAGTAGAGCCTACAACTCTCACGAAAGGAGAGAAAAGTCCTCCGGTCCCCTGAGAACCGGTCAGGCAACTTGAGGTGGGGTTCAAGAGGTGAGGTGAGGGGCACTACCATGGTAGCGTCAGGCTGGTTGACCCTCTGAGCCAGGGCCTGGACCTGTAGGGAGAGACCCTGCATTTGCTGGGCCAGGGTCTCAAGGGGGTCCATAGTAGTGTCAGGGACCAGGGTAGACTAGGTATTTGGCTTGTGATTATGTAATGATGGGGGTAGGGAAACGGACAAGTGAGCCCTAATCTACCCGCCACTCTGTCCCTGCCTACTTGCAACGACCCGCCCTAGGCGACGGGGTACAACTGGGCGGCGGTCCCTACGCTCAGTAAGTGTACGAGACAAACAGACAAGGGTACACAAAGCTAAGGGAAATGGGGCAGTTGCCCACGGCAACACCGTGAGCAACAAGAGTGGTGAACGAGCCGAGTCAAACCAGGAGTGAACGAGGTACCAAACGCAGAGCAGGAGAGTAGTCAGTAAGCCAGGGTCAGTATGGAGCAGGATCAAATATATAGAAGCTGTAGCTGGGCCAGGAAACCACACGAGAAGAATCACAAGCAAAGGAGGAACAGGAAAGGCAGGTATAAATAGAGAGAGGGCGGGAGCTAGCTCCGTCTGGCCAGGCTGCGATAGGCTCTCCCGCTCCTAAGCCTGCCATCCTGAGTGGTGGAAGATGGAGTCAGTCTCAGAGACATAGACTCAGGTGCAGACTGATTACCTATGGGCGTATACACAGAAGTTGTGCCTGGCAGATCCTTTACATCTACACTCACATGTAGATAGATATAAATATATAAAACACTTCCCTTTACACGGAGCCAAGGCAAACCCAGCAGCACGAGGTTGATGGCCATGGGCAGGACGAATGGAGTTGATCTCAGAATGAAGGGCTCCCACTAGAAGCCTCAGCGGCTTGGTCACAGACAATATTGGGTCGGGCAACGGCAGTCCATCTACTGAGGCAAAGATCAATGACTTCTCCAGAAGGGTAGTGGACAAGTGAAGAAGAGCCACAAGGTCTTTGCGTATAAAATTGGCTGCAGAGCCAGAGTCCCAGATAGGCAGAGACCAGATGGGGCCTCTCGCCAGCGACAATAGTCACAGGGATGAACAGCTTGGAGGAGAGTTCTCTGTCAAATGCTGTGTCGCCCAGGATTGTCTCTCCAACTACTCCTCGGCGTTGGAGTTTTTTGGCTTCTGGGGACACACGCACGACATGGCCAGTGAGGCCGCAGTATAGACAGTCCAGGAGTGCGCCTGCGCTGTTTTTCCTGGACAGATAGTTTAAGCCGAGCTGCTTGCATCAGAACCTCGGGTCGAGCAGCGGATGAGGACAAGAGGGGGTTTCTGGAAGTTGGGAGCCAACCTAGGAAGCCTTCTCTCTTGACGAACCTCTTGGGATCTTTCTCTGAGCCTCATGTCTACCCGGGTGGCAAGTAAAATGAGGTAATCCCAGGTAGGTGGTAGATTACGAGCAGTTAGTTAGTTTTTGATCTCGGATGACAGACCATGCCAGAAGGAAGCTACTAATGCCTCGTTCCAGGGCAGCTCTCCTGCCAGGGTCCAGAACTGGATGGTGTACTCGCCCACGGAGGTGTCTTTCTGGCGAAGGTTCAGTATAGAAGTAGCTGCCGTCGAGACTTGTCCAGGCTCCTCGAACACAGTGCGGAATGACCGCACGAACCCCTGGAAGTCTCTGGTCGCTGTCGTTCCCAGATTGGGTTCGCCCACGCCAGGGCCTTGCTGGCAAGTAGAGAAATAATTAAGGTGATCCTGGCTCCGTCTGAGGGAAATGCTCTGGCGTGCAGGGTGAAGTAGATATGACACTGGTTGAGAAATCCCCTGCACACGCTTGCGTCTCCGTAGAAACAAGGATCAGAACCGGCACTGCCAGAAGATTTAGCAGGAGGATCAGTCTGAGAAGCTGGAACAGGAGCAGAGAAGGAAGCAGCTAGCGCACCTAGCTGTAGTGCCATGGAGTCTACTGCCACAAGAAGTTGATCCTGTCGTGTTCGCAGGTCCTGCAGGTCCGCCTGCATGGCTTGGGAGGGTGACAGGTCCATGGCCTGAGCGTACTGTCACAGCGCGGGGTGTGGACCCATGGGCCCTACCGCGTAGCGGGATAGCAGCTGGCCAAACAGGTACAATGCAATGTCTATAGTTCAGAAAGGGTACCTGAGGCAATGTAGACAGTAGCGGTAGATTCAGGCTAAGATGAGGCTCCAACAGTAGACAGACACCCGGCGGGTTGCGACACAATCGATGCAGCGGAGGGCACAACACGACTCCAACTCTTGATGGCACGGGATACAGGGTACAGGCAGCAGGAACAGGTAACACTGGGAACTGGAAAACACTAGGAGACCATGTGCAATGACAAACTTTAGGTAACACAACAACGCTCAGGCAAGGATCGAGAGGACAGAGCCCCTTTTATAGTCCCGAAGCATTCTGGGCTAATTGCAGTATTCTGCAACTCTGCACGTACTGGCCCTTTTAAGGCCGTGCACACGCAGGCGCACGCGCCCTGCGGGAGACACTTCCTGGTCCGGATACTGAGTGCCAGCGTCTCTCAGGAGGGAGATGCCGCCAGGAACTCACTCGGCCGAGGGTGTCAGGACAACGGTTTGTGGCCATAGACATTACACTGACACTGTCCAATCAGTGCTGACAGTCTTAGACTGTGAAGGGACAAGAAGAATGGTAACACCAAGTTGCCAATTTATTTATACGTTTCTAGGAGTAATAACAGAACAATGGCACAATGCAAGAAAATGTTCCAGAATTGTTATTTTATGAGGACCACAAATATTTAATAAAATAGACGCCAGGAGAGGTGGCAGGTCCTCCTTAAATTAAATTGGTATTCTGGTTTCAGCAAATACATTTTATTTCTCACCTACCTGACCGCACCACAGGAGTTGCCCATTGGTCCTATTAAGGACAGGAAAACACTAGAGGTTAAAAGACCTTCCCCATCCTGCCTTCACCAGTGTTTCCATGTGCCTAATAGGGGAAAAAACGTGAGGGGATTAGAACCAGAAGATTTTCCATATTTGCTTAATTCACTTCGTGCCAGGGCAGCTGGTTGATCGGGTATCCTTCTTCCTTCCAGATCTGCAGCATGATCTGTTCTATGGATAGGGTCTTTTAAGCTGTTCTCCCTGGGAGTAAAAGCTGGGCATACTCTGTGTGTGACTTTGGTCTTCTCAGGAAGCTCCCCCGTCTCTCCTGTTGCCCCACCTGTCAGGTGGGGCAACGCTGCAGAGGCATCCTCATGCTGTGAGGAAACGGAAGTCACGCTCTCGGCATCAGTATGGTTGCCCGTATCTGAGGTCTACAATTTAAGGTAATACATTATCCTTATTCTTTCTAGCTTAGTGTTGTTGATATCCAATATGCCTGAGACAGAACAGACCTGCTGCTCTCAGTCTGCAGAGCCTGGAGCAAACCGTCAGTCCAGTAAGTACGCTGGATATGGGGCTTCTATGTATTTTGTATAGAGAGCCTTTATTGATTAGTCCTTCTCTTATCCGGGAGACTAGGACCATTCTCATCTGCTTATAAAAAGACATGTCAGATGTGCACCTCTAAGGTACTTAAAGAACAACAACCGTCTATGATGCAGGAATGAAGACAAATGGTTCGGAAAGAAAGTGTTTCCTCATCACATTGTCTCCAGCACCTGTCATCTGAAAAACCATCTGGGTCTAAAATGAAAAAATTATGAAGATATTTAATTCTGATTGGGAATCTGATTGCTGCCAAGGCTCTGTTTCAGAAGACCTTAGTGAAGGAGAAATTATGACTAGTATGGTTCAAGATGACAGAAAATATTTTTCCTCCGAGGACGCAGAAATCCTTTTAACCCCTTAGAGACGCAGCCAATTTATTTATTTTCATTTTTGTGTCCTCCCTCCCTCCAAAAGCCATAACTTATTTTTCCGTCAACATAGCCGTGTGAGGGCTTGATTTATGCAGGACAAGTTAAAGTTTCAATGGCACAATTTTATGTACCACATAACATACTGGGAAAATGAAAAATTATATTAAATCGTAAGGTGAAATGGGGAAAATTCCGCCACTGCACTTTGGTTTTAGTTTTTACGGCGTTCACCATACGGTACAAATGACATGTTAACTTTATTCTATGGGTTGTTTCGATTTTATAGCGATACCAAATTGTGGGTTTTTTATGTTTTACCACTACCAAAAAAAAAATAGTTGTTTAAAAAAATTATTTGTTCTGTGTCACCATATTCTAACAGCCATAACTTTTTTTCTTTTTTTGGTCAATTAAGCAGCATGAGTGCTTATTTTTCACGTGACTAGCTATAGTTTGTATTGGTACCATTTTAGGTACAAACACTTTTTTGGGGAGCTATGGTGATAATAAAAACAGCAATTTGGGTGTTTTTTTTACAGTTATTTAACCTCATAGGGTAAACGTTATATTAGAATAGTTCAGACGTTAACAGACACAGCAATACCAATTATTACTTTAGGGGAAAAATGGGAAGGAGTTTTTGTAACTTTTTGTACATTTAAAAATAAATTTTTTGTTTTCTACGTATTATTTTAATCCCCTAGGGAACTTAAACTAGTGATCAAGTTGGATCACTTGCACAATATACTGCAATACTTATGTATTGCAGTATATTGAGCCTTCATTAGGCCCCAAGGCTGCCATGACAACCATCCACACACCTCGATCATGTTTTGGGAGAGTATTATGCGCTGTCAGAGGGGGTCGACCCCCCCCCCCCCTCTTTCCAACAGCTTAGATGCTGCGGTCGCTATTGACCGTGGCAGATCAGTGGTTAAACGTCCAGAATCTGAGTTAGCTCTGATCCGCTGCAGTGAGGTGTCGGCTGCGTGTTATGCTAATCCTGTGAGCCCGCTCCATACTTCCCCTTGGTGGCTGTTACGTACTGTTATGTCACATGTCGCAAAGGGGTTAAAAGCTATTAGGAATAAGATGAACGTTGAAGAGACCAGAGAGCAAAGAGCCATGCAAAACTAGATGATTGCAGTTCTCAAAACAAGGAAGAAGATGGTTTTCCGAATCCATCAGAATATACAGACACACATTAAGAATGAATGAGAAAAGCCAGAACATAAATTCTGTTCCTGTTGTGATTAGGAGATGTTTCCCTTTTTAAAGATGATGATATCCGAGATTAATTGACCCACAAGTGGCAACATTTTTAAAGTAAACAACCCTTACTATTTAGGACCCGATGGACAGAACAGCTGGAATCCTTCAAAAAAGATCATCGTGGACGTCAGCAGCCTTACTTAAAACCAATTTTGTGGGTATATCTATGTGCATCTGGATTGACAAACTAGAGAGCCATTTTAAGGGAAAGAATTCAAGAGAACAGATACTTCTATTCCCTTATTAAATGATGGCGACCGGTTTTATGGTAGATGCATCTGCTGAATCAGTCTGGGTAGTGGCCAAATCAGCGGCATTAACAAACCCTACAATATTAGCCATAAGGCTCTTCTAGTGATCAGCAGACAAAGTTTCCAAATCCAAGCTCTGCAGCATCCCATTTGAGGGAAATTATGTGTTTGAGCAGCTCTGGAGAAAATTCTGGAATAATAGATCTACCCTAAAAGTGGCAAAGTAAAAAATGTAATCTTCAATCCCAGTCATAATACTCAAGAAAAATCAATGAAGCCGAGAAAATAAGGGGGATTTCTCCCCAATTGGCAGGAAATAACCATCAAATCCTTGGGTACTGAATATCATTCAAGAAGGCTACAAGAACGAGTTTGTATCTTCTCCCCAGCCAAGATTCCTGATTACCAGACAATCCTCTCCAAATCAACGGGCAAAAATGTAAAACTGAGTCCTAAGGCTTTTTTTAGATGAAAAAGAAAGGAGACATTACTTAATTATTTTCCTGGTCAAATGAAGGGTTTCACACCATCATCAACTTAAACCACTCAACATGTTCATAGCATACAGGCGTTTCACAACACCGCTTATTTTAAAAAAATGTAGCCATGACTACCATCAATTTACAAGATGCAAATTATCATGTCCCGATTTATGCAAATTCTGAATCAGATTTCCTGTAGTCTTTAAATGACCACTCCATGAACGTTTGCAAAATTAATGGCGGAGGAAAAAAGAGGTAAATATTTTCCCGTACCTAGATGACTTACAGTTTATTGCAAGTACTTCCCTCCCTTCTGTCAGTCCAACTCAACAGAATGTGTCATCTTTTGAAAAGTCTGGGTTGGATTGTGAACAGAAAAAAAATTAGCTCTCGCTCCAGCCACACGCAATATATTTCTAGGTACAATTCTGGACTCTCAGAAACAAATGTCCTTTCTGCCTGCAATGAAAAGTCAAAATATACTAGAAGGATTTTGTGTATTTCAAAAAAGAATAACCTGTAGCTTAAGAGAAGCTATGTTATTGGTGGGTTCCATTGCTTATTGCATCCCAGGAATTCCATAGAGTCCTGCTCAATCGAGACCCCCTTCTGAGACTAATTCTTTCTTGCTGTAACAAAAATACTCAATACCTAGAATCAAAAATTACTCTTACAATCCAAGTCAGAACGTCTCTTTGCTACTGTTTAAACCCAAGAAATCTAAA
Organism: Rhinoderma darwinii; assembly: GCF_050947455.1. NCBI lineage: Eukaryota > Metazoa > Chordata > Amphibia > Anura > Rhinodermatidae > Rhinoderma > Rhinoderma darwinii. The sequence continues at coordinate 342,958,424 of NC_134687.1, forward strand.
AAGAGGGGTAAAGTGGCAGAAACCCAGGAAAGTTCACATACTACAGTATCAGAGGTTGGGGAACCAAATCCCCAATCACCCCTTTCAGGGGGTTTTGTCTCTAGAGCCCATTCTTCAAATTTCAGACAACAGAGTGCAGTTTTGGAAACCTAAAAACAAGCAAAACTTCTGCTTCAAGGAAATCATATCCATGCAATCGGACAATATAAGCTACTTTCATCATCTTTGTCATCAGGGGAGCTCAAAACATCTGTCTCTACAGCTCTGTCTGAAAAAATCTTCAGATGGGAGCAAAACTAAGTTCTATCTCTTTCTACGATTCACCTAAAAGGGTCAAAGATCAGGTGGATTTTCTAAACTGTAAAGACCTAAACCCAGGGGAGAGATGTCTAAACAACGTGTTTCCGTCTTTAGTCATTCACTGGGGAGACCCAGGTAGACTTGTTTGCGATCTGGCAAAACCAAATGGTCAAAAACTTTTTCTCTGAATCCACAGAACAAACCTCAGGGAGTAGATGTCCTATCCAAAACTTGTAATTTACCATATGCTTTTCCCCCAATCCCTCTTCTTCAGATGGTGCTGCAGAAAGTTTTGTCAGAAAAGACCAGAATAATCCTTACAGCAGAACGTACCTGGTCCTCTTTGACCAATGAGAAGCTAAAAGAACTTGCTATATAAGGTCCAATAATGCTTCCAAAGACTCAGGATCTTCTACATTAGGGTTCAATATTTCACTCTGATGTCATAAACCTCCACCTAAATGCCTGGATCCTGAAAGGTCTGTTTTACCGAAGAAAGGTTCATCTCTAGAGGTGAGTAACACACTGAAAGCCAGGAAAAAAGTAACTTCCACTATCTACCTTAAAGAGGCTCTGTCACCAGATTAGTGCCCTATCTCCTACATAATCTGATCGGCGCTGTAATGTAGATTACAGCAGTGTTTTTTATTTAGAAAAACTATCATTTTTTAGTTATGACCTATATTAGCTTTATACTAATGAGTTTCTGAATAGACAACTGGGCGTGTTTTACTTTTTGACCAAGTGAGAGAAGTGTATGACGCTGACCAATCAGTGAGCACTCAGCGTCATATACTTCTCATTGTTCCAGCCCAGCTTCTTTCACTGTACAATCACATTGTCCTGTGGATCATGCTGGGCTGGATCAGCTGGTCAGCGTCATACACTTCTCTGTACAACGCCCAGTTGGTAAAAAGTAAAAACACGCCCAGTTGTCTATTGAGAAAGTCATTAGCATAAATCTAAAATTGCTCATAACTTGCTCAAAAATGATCGTTTTTCAAAATAAATACTCTTATAATCTGGTGACAGAGCCTCTTTAACCTCTTAAAGACGCAGCCTAGTGTTTATTTGTGCAAAATAGCAAAATGTAAAGAAAACAGCATATTTTTTAAGTTAAATGTATCTGCTTGTAAGGCAGATGGTTATACCACACAAATTCGTTACCAATTAACATTTCCCATATGTCTACTTTAGATTGGCATCATTTTTTGAACATTCTTTTATTTTTCTAGGACGTTACAAGGCTTAGAACATAACCAGCAATTTCTCATATGTTCATGAAAATGTCAAAATACTTTTTTTTTAGGTACCAGTTCAGTTCTGAAGTGGCTTTGAGGGGCCTCTGTATTATTACACTACTAAATATGTATTGGCCAGATTCTGCGGTTTTTAGAAATGTCCCACATTTAGTGTACTAGTGGACTAAAACACAGGCCCCACAAGCAAAGAAGCACCTTGTGCATTTTGGGTCCTCTTTTTTTATTAAAATATATTTTAGGCACCATACTAGGTTTGAAGAGGTCTTGTGGTGACAAAATTGTAGAAATCCCCCACTACACCCCTCAAGGAATTCATTTATGGGTGTTGTAGCCATTTTGACCCAAAAGTTTTTTCACAGAACTTAAATTGGGCTGTGAATTTTAAAAAAATGATTTTATTTTTTTTCCAATAACATATAGTTTTGGCTCAAAATTTCTAATTTTCACAAGGAATACAATACCCCATTTTGTTGACCAACTTGTCCTGAGTGCGGCAATACCCCATTTGTGGTGATAAACTGCTGTTTGGGCCCATGGGAGGCCTCAGAAGGGAAGGAGCGCTGTGTGTTCTTTGGAGTCCAGATTTTGCTGGATTGGTTTTCGGGTGCCATGTCGCATTTGCAGATCCCCAGAGGTACCAGTACAGTTGAAACCCCCTAGAAGTGACCCAATTTTAAAAACTACACCCCTGAAGACATTAATCTAGAGGTGTAGTGAGCATTTTGACCCCACAGGTATTGTGTAAAAGATAATGCGCAGCAGATGGTGCAGAGTGAGATTTGCAATTTTCTATACATATATGCCATTTCAGTGTCCGATATATTGTGCCCAGCATGTGCCACTGGAGACATACACCCCATAAACTGTAATGTGGGTTATCCCGGGTACGGCAATACCCTACATGTGGCTGTTATTAGCTGCCTGGGCACACAGCAGGGCTCAAAAGGACCACCATTTGGCCTACTGGAGCTTTTCTGGTGCTAGGTCATGTATGCAGAAGCCCCTGAGGTACCAGTACAGTTGAAATCCCCGAGAAGTGACCTCGTTTTAAAACCTACACCCCTTAAGGCATTCATCTAGAGGTGTAGTGAGCATTTTTACCCCACAGGTACTGTGTAAAAGATAATGCGCAGCAGATGGTGCAGAGAGAGTTGCAATTTTCTATACATATATGCCATTTCAGTGCTTGATATATTGTGCCCAGTATGTGCCACCGGAGACATACACCCCATAAACTGTAATGTGGGTTCTCCCGGCTACGGCAATACCCTACAAGTGGCTGTGAAAAGCTGCCTGGGCACGGCAGGGCTCAGAAGGGAAAGATGAGGGGGATAAGCTGTGCGGAGTGCATCAGTGTAAGTAAAACTGGGGTAGATTAAAAATCAAGGGATGTATGATAAATTTTAAAACACTCATTCATACAGAGTCCTGGTTTTTCGGGACACGTGTCACATTGATATATTGTGTCCTTCCTTATCCCCCCCCCCCTTTTTTATTCAGACTCTGCACCTCTTTTGACTTTTTCCCTTCTTGCCAGTTTTGGGAACTTCTCCTGGAAAATGTTGCCCTGGTACTATGCGTGTGGCCTCGCTTCCAGAAGTACTGGGTGCCCCTCCTTCCTGGTCCCTAAAGATTAGGTTCTTAATAACCACCTCTTGAAATTCCAGGAAAGTTCCCCTCTGGCCTGCACATCGATGTAGCACGTACACATCGTACAATGCCATCTCTATGATGTGCACAGCCAGCTTCTTATACCACACCCTCGATTTCCGCGTGGCACTGTAGGACTTCAGGACTTGATCTGAGAAGTCCACCTCTCCCATGTACCTATTTTAGTCCAGGATGCAGTCTGGTTTGGGGGTCTCTGTACTGGTACCTCGTACAGGTACATGGGTAGTGGTGTGGTCATGTATTGTTGTCAATACAAGGACATCTCTCTTGTCCTTGTACCCGACACACAATATATTGCTGCTAGAATGTGCCCTGCTCTCACCCCTTGTGTTTGCCCAAGCAGAGTCTTAGGGAGGCCTCTCAGATTTTTTTCTAGCAGTGCCGCATGCCACAGTACTTATGGAAGTAAGGCACTTGAAGAGTGGGACGCTGGTATCAAAATTATCCAGGTAGAGGTGGTAACCCTGGTCCAGCAGTGGGTGCACCAAATCCCACACAATTTTTGTGTTAACTCCGAGTAAGGGGGGGGGCATTCTGGGGGCTGAATACTGGTGTCCTTCCCTTCATAAATCAAAAAGTATAGCCTGATGCACTCTCGCACAGCTTATACATTTTCACACCATACCTTGCCCTCTTACTAGGCAGGTACTGGCGGAATTGAAGCCTCCCTTTAATATGTACCAGGGACTCATCAACAGAAGTACACTTCTCGGGGGTGTATGCTTGGGCAAACCGGGAACTGAAATGGTCTAATAGCGGTCTCAGTTTATACAAACTGTCAAAACTGGGGTCATCTCGGGGTGGGCACTGCTCATTATCTAAGAAGCATAATGTAAGAAGCATAGTATTGCCTCATAATGCATCCTGGACATGACAATGCGGTACATCGTGGTGTGGTATAAGATGTCTGCACTCCAGTAGGTCCTAACGGATGGCTTTTTCAGAAGTCCCATGTTCAAGTGCAGTCCCCAGAACTTGCCCAACTCTGCTGCGTCTACAGGAGTCTGCCTGTGGGATTGGGCATAAAAGGATGTGGGGTTCTTTGTTATATGCTGTTGGGCATATAAATTTGTCTGGGACACCATAAGCTCTATAAATTCATCCATGAACAAGAACTTGAAAAAGTCCATCTCACTGAGCCCTGCTGTATTAAATTTTACCCCTGGGCTGCCCGTGTACTCAGGGATTTGGGTCTCATAATTGTCTGGTGTGGTGGTCCAAATGGGGTCACTTCGCTCGGGGGTTTCAACTGTTGCGGGGTCACGTCTCTCAGGGGTTTCAACTGTGGTGGTGGTCCTGGGGGGTCTCCTAGGGGGTCCCTCCTCTTCATCACTGTATAAGGAGGTTGACAAATAAAAGAGAGTCTCGCCATCCGACGAGTCTGTCTGAGGCAAGAAACGCATAGGCCTCTTCTGCAGAAAATCACCTTTGGGACATCTTTATTATTTATGTGCTTAGACATGTGTAAATTGTGTGCTAAGACACGTGTATTGTGTATGCAGCAAAAAACTTTAGAAAACTTGACAAGAACAAAATAAAAGTATACTTCCCTAACTGGAAGCAATAGACTGCTAAAACTTTTTTTTTGTTGTTTTTATGGAACGAGTGGACTTCCCTGACACTAAACCTAACTAGATTTTAAGTGAACTTCCCTGACACTTAGGCTGGGTTCACACGAGCACATTAACGTCCGTAATGGACGGACGTATTTCGGCCGGAAGTCCCGGACCGAACTCAGTGCAGGGAGCCTGGCTCCTAGCATCATAGTTATGTACGATGCTAGGAGTCCCTGCCTCTCCGTGGAACTACTGTCCCATACTGAAAACATGATTACAGTACGGGACAGTTGTCTTGCACGGCCGTGATTTTCGGGTCGACCGGGGGCGGAGTGTCACCCGCAAGCCGGCCGCAGATCGCGGGCCATGCACATGGCCGCAACCATTATTTGCTATAAGCCTGGACCGCAGAATACGGCCGTAATAAGACATGTCCGTTCTTTCTGCGGTCCGGGCTCCTGAGCCATGCACGGACCGTGGAAACCACGGTCGTGTGCATGGCCCCATAGGAATGAATGGGGCCGCAATTCTCCCGTAGATTTTCGGGGGAATTGCGGCCGCAAAAGCACGTTCGTGTGCATGGGTCCTTACTGGTAATATGGTTTCTTTGAATCCTGCATAACAGCACCTGATTTTTCCCACCCTATAATGTCAAGTTTTCCTTGGTTAAATAAAACTGCTAAGCATTTATTTGTGCCTGAGTAGTTATTTATAAAGCACTAGTAAAGGCAGGATGGAGAGGGGCTTTTAACCTCTGTCACAAAATGGACCAACGTGCAACTCCTGTGGTGCGGTCATGGAGGATTTGTAGAAACTGTATTACCGGTAAGACTAATTGTTTTGCAATTTTTCTAATCTATTTCCTGCACTAACTCTCCACATTGATCATGATCTCTGCTTGCTGTCGTTTAATGTGAACCTTTATTGTTTACATCCAGTGGATAAGTCTATTCTGGTCATGTGATAACTGTAATGACCTGTGTGTCCATGGGTCTGACTTGCAATACCAGGCACAACCCACGGACAGGTGTAGAGCTGTTTCTGGGAAAAAATCAACTCCTTTAGGCCTTATTCACATGGACGTGTCCGTTTTGCGCGCGCAAAACACAGCGTTTGGTCCGTGTGTCATCAGCATATGGTGAGCGGCTGCGTGATTTTCGCGCAGCCAGAATCATGATGACACTCTGGTTTTATATTGCTTTTCTGTTTTCATTCATTGTTTTTACTGCTGTTGCGCGAATCACGTGCGGCACCCGGAAGTGCTTCCGTGTGCAGAGTGCGATTTGCACGCACCCATTGACTTCAATGGGTGCGTGCTGCGCGAAACATGGGCAAATATAGGACATGTCGTACGTTTCACGCAGCGGACATACGCTGCGTGAAATTCAATGACAGTCTGAACGGCCCCATTCAGTAACATCACGCGCGTAGCAAAGACGTATCATACATTCTTGTGACTAAGGCCTTACATGTACATCATGATGATCACCAGTGGGAGTGTCTGTGACTGACAGACACACTTTAGCACTGATTGCGGTTTAACCATTTTAACACTGCTTTCAGTACGGATTGTGGTGCATCTTCCTATCAGCCATGGCATTGTGAAAGTCAGGGCTGACTGATTTATACCCCTATCCCGGGGGCCTAAAAAAGGCCCCAAGGGCTGTCCTGTATTGGTGCCTAATAGGGCATACCTTAGGAATGCCCTGACAAATGCATGTGCATGCTACATACATAGGCAATTATATGTCCTATACATATTATCCTATAGTAAAAATAAAAAATGTTTAACATACGCTATATTGACAAAAGTATTGTGACACACCTCTTCATTATTGAATACAGGTGTTTTATCTAGTCCCATTGCCACAGTTATATAAAATCAAGAAGTCGCCTTTACAAACATTTGTGAAAGAGTGGATCGTTTTAATCCCTTGGAGACACAGCCAGTTTTGGCTTTGTGGACACAGACCATTTTTTTTAAAGGGAAGGTGTCACAAAAAATTAATTTTTTTATATAATATTGCTTTTAGTATGTTATTAAAAGAAATTTTATTTATTTGTGTTTTTGTGTTGTACTTTTTACTTTTTTCTTTCTTTTACTTCTCTATGGGGGATGCCATTTTTTTTTCATCTCTGTATGTGTCGATTAACGACACATACAGAGATGGAATACGGCACATACATCCCCATAGAGAATGCGAACGGGAGCCATTCTATTCACTATAGCATACGCCGTCAGTGTGGGAACGGCGCATGCGCCGCTCCCACACAGACCAAAAGGAAAGTCTTTGGTAGAGCGACATCCGGCGCCATTTTCATGTGGACCGGAAGCCGCAGCCGGACAGTAAGATGACGACTTCCGGTTGCGGCTTCCGGCCATATGTTCAAGGCAGCGCAGACGCAAGGACTAGGAGCGGCGGCGGCAGGAGCAGGTAAATTATGTTTGTGTATGTGATGTGTGTGTATGTTAGTGTTATACTGTCTGATTACCACGGTATCTAATCCTCCTACACTGCATTCGCAGATTCTGCAGTTTTTAGAAATATCCCACATGTGGTCCTAGTGTGCTAATGGTCTGAAACACAGGCCTCAGAAGCAAAGGAGCACCTAGTGGATTGTGAGGTCTCCTTTCTATTAGAAAATATTTTAGGCACCATGTCAGGTTTGAAAAGGTCAAGACATAGGAAAAGCCCTCAAAAGGACACCATTTTGGAAACTACACCCCCAAGGAATTAATCTAGGGGTGTAGTGTGCATTTTGACCCCACAGGTGTGTCATAGATTTTATTAGAATTTTGACGTGAAAATGAAAAATTTAAATTTTTTCCAATAAGATGTCGTTTTTGCTAAAAAAAAAATCAGTTAACACAAGGAATAAAACAAGCCCCCAACATTTGTAAAGCAACTTCTCCAGAGTATGGAAATACCCCATATGTGTTCCTAAAATGCTACCTGGGCACACGACGGAGCTCAGAAGGGAAGGAGCACCATTTGGCTTTTGAGCACAGATTTTGCTGGAATATTTTCAGGCACCATGTCAGGTTTGAAAAGGTCGTGTGGTGCCAAGACATAGAAAAAGCCCTCAAAAGGACACCATTTTGGAAATTACACCCCAAGGAATTAATCTAGGGTTATAGTAAGTATTTTGATCCCACTGTTTTTTTGCTAAATTTCTTTGAATTAAGCCATAAAAATTATTTTTTTTCCAATAAAACATACAATGTTTATTTTTACAAGGAATAAAGCAGAAAAAACAACCGTGTCACATTTGCAAAGCCCCTGAGGGATAAAAATAGTGGAAACCCCCCCCCCCCCCCAAAAGTGACCCTTTTTCCCATAAAATGCAGCTTTAGCTTAGATTTTTTTTCATCTTCACAAGGGCTAAAGGACAAAAATCACCCCAATACGTGTAAACCAATTTCTCCTGAGCACTGCAATGCCCCATATGTGGACATAAATTGCTGTTCGTACCCACGGCAGGGCTTAGGAGGGAAGGAGGATTATTTGGCTTTTGGAGCTCAAAGTTTGCTGGAATAGTTTCCATGTCACATTTGCAAAGCCCCTGCAGGACCAAATCAGTGGAAACCCCCTAAAAGTGACCCCATTTGGGAAATTACACCCCTGAAGGAATTTGAGTGGTATAGTGAGCATTTTGACCCCAATGTTTTTATGCAGAATTTAGTGTAATTACGCCGTGAAATTGAAAATTTATTTTTTTCTGATAAAACGTGGACATTTTCAATTTTTACGAGGAATAAAGGAGAAAATGCACCACAACATTTGAAAACCAATTTCTCGCAATTACGGCAATACCCCATATGTGGTAATAAACTGGTGTTTGGACACACGGCAGGGCTCAGCAGGGAAGGAGCGCCATTTGGCTTTTGACGCTCAAGTTTTGCTGGAATCGTTTTTGGGTGTCCTGTCGCATTTACAAAGCCCCAGAGGGACCAAAAGAGTGGAAACTCCCCAAAAGTGACCCCATTTGGGAATCTAAAGCCCTCAAAGAATTTATCAAGGGGTATAGTGATCATTTAGACCCCATAGTTTTTTTCCTGAATTTAGTGAAATTAGGCCGTGAAAATGAATATCACAATTTTTTTATACTAATGTTGAATTTTTTCATTTCCACAAGGGATAAAGGAGAACAATCACTTCAACATTTGTAAAGCAATTTCTCCCGAGTACGGCAATACCACACATGTGGTCAAAAACTACTGTTTGGGCACACGACAGGGCTCAGAAAGGCAGGAGTGCTATTTAGCATAATGATCTTGCGGATTTGATTTTTGGGCGCCATGTCGCATTTGCAAAACCCTGAGGTACCAAAGTACAGTGGAAGCCCCAAGAAGTGACCACATCTTGGAAACTGCACCCCTCAAGGCATTTATCATTTGCCTAGACAAATGACAGGGTTCAAAATTGAAGAGCGCCATGCGCATTTGAGGCCTATTTTGGTGATTTTCACAGCATTGGCCCATAATTGCAGGGCTCTGAGGTCAAATAGTAAAACAAACCCCCAAATAGTGACCCCTATTTTGGAAACTACACCCTGTAGGGCATATTAACCCCTTAGTGACCAGCCTATATTAGGCCATAATGATCAAGCTATTTTTTTCGTTTTTCTATAGTCGCATTCAAAGAGCTATAACTTTTTTATTTTTCTGTCGACATAGCTGTATGTAGTGTAAATCTGACAGGCAATCTATTAGGACGTGACTCCGGCACGTCCTAGTAGGCATATGCCCAGCGCAGACCTGGGGACTTTTATCAGGCCCCCAGCGGCCATGGCACCCCATCGGAGGCCCGCAACTGCATTTGTGGGCCGCCGATGGGTGAGAGAGGGAGCTCCCTCCCTCTGTAAACAAGTTAAATGCTGCGGTCACTATTGATTGCAGCATTTAATGGATTAAACGGCCGCGATCCAAGTAAACTTCGATCGCGGTCGTTGGAGCAGGAGCCCGGCTGTCATTAGACAGCCGAGCCCCGGCCCCAGCCTGAAAAGGCGACGGCCTAGCCTAAGGGCCCTTAGTGACCGCCGTGAAAAGGCGTATTGGTGTTCACTAAGGGGTTAAGGGGTGTAGTTAGCATTTTGACCCCACATGTTTTTTTTTATTAGAAATGAATGAGCAGCGGATGGTGCAAAGTAAAAATTGCAATTGTCCACTAATAAGCTATTTTAGTGCACAATATTTTGTGCCCAGTTTGTGCCACTGAAGACACATACCTCATAAAATGTTAAGAGGGTTCTCCCGGGTATGGCAATGCCATATATGTGGACATAAACTGCTGTTTGGGCACACTGTGGGGTTCAGAACGGAGGGAGCGCCATTTGGAGCGCAGATTTTGCTTGGTAGTTCGGTTTGGGGTTTTACTGGCATTTCAGTTTATAATGTGGGGGCATATGTAAGCTGGGCAGAGTACATAATAATGTGCTAAATAAATAATAATTCATAGATGTCCGGCCATCATCGCACTGATAAATGGTGCCCAATCTTTTTATTTTTTCTCCACCGAAGCTGTTTGTCACGCAACAAATAAGCCCTTAATCTTTAGTTTTCATTGGTACCATTTTGTGGTGCATGTGATTTTTTTTTATCACTTTTTATTCCATTTTTTGGCAAGCAAGGTGACCAAAAACAAGCAATTCTGACATGTTTTTTTATTCTCTTTTGTTTTTTTGTGTTCACCATGGGATATAAATCACATTTTTACTGTATTCTGTGGGTCAATACGATTACGGCAATACCATATGTATATAGTACTTTTTGTAACGTTTTCATTTTTTCCTTATAATAAAAGACTTATAGAAAAAAAGGCAGTGTTTGTTTTTTTAAACTTAAAACTGTTATTTTTACACTTTTATTCAACATTTTTACAAACTTTTTGTTTTGTCCCACTAGGGGACTTGAAGGCCTGCACCTCTGATCTTTAATACATTGCACTACCCGCGTAGTGCAATGCATTAGAGCTGTAAGTTATTCACTGACCGCAAGCCTATTCGGCCACACGTACCTTCTATAAATGGGCTTTCATTGTTAGGCCTCCGGTTGCCATGGCAACGATCAGCAACCCTGCGATCACATCGCAGTGATGCCAATAAGCTTCAAACCACTAAGATGCCGCAATCTCTTTTGATCGCGGCATCTAAGGGGTTTACGGCAGGGATCGGAGCTAGCTCTGTTCCCTGCCGTTAGAGCAAGGTCTCCGCAGTAACATACAGCTGACACCCGTGGCTGATGTCGCAGGCTCAGCTTCTGAGCCTGCGCCATCTTGTTTCTGGGGACGGAAGCCTTTTAGGCCCCGCCTCCTTGCAGGACCTAACAGGCTTACGTACTTTGCAGACAGGAGGCCATTTGTAGGCCTCCGGTCTGCCAAAGCAGCTATCGGAATGCTCGCTTTTGAGTGCTGCATTTAAGGGGTTAATCGGCCGGATCGTAGGCCAGCTCCGGTCCTGGCCATGCAGCAGGGTGTCAGTTATAATATACAGCTAAAAACCCGCCGGCGATGGTGCAGGCTCTGCTTCTGAGCCCTCACCAGCAACACAACGTACAGTTACATTGTTTTGCCTGAAGATCTTGGAGACAGCAACGTAATAGTACGTGACATGTCGCCAAGGGGTTAAAGGGCTCAGTGAATTCCAGCGTGGTACTGTAATAAGATGCCACCAAGTCAGTATGTGAAATTTCTTCCCTCCTAGATATTCCCTGATCAACTGTGAATGGTGTTATGGAATAAATATATGTATAATGTATCTGGGGCCCCAAGGAGTGAAATGTTATAGAGGAGAGCATGTGAATGGGTATTTTAGAAAGGGTAAGAGAAGAAATAGTTTGCAGCTGCTCTGCTGTCTCTTTTGAAATTGCGAACAGATGGCAGTCAATCACTTGACCAACCCCCCTAAGCATAAAAGGGAATACCTTGTGTTCCACCAATGGGTTTTATTGAATATACAGATGACTCATATGTTATGGAATGTTTTTGTTCTGACGCTATAAAAGCGACCACTACAGTTAAATAAAGTCAGAAGTATTTTGCCTTGAGAAACGTCTCAGTGTATCTGTTACTTCTCCGAGCAGCTCGCCCCCTCCCCACCTGATTTGAACCTGCATGGAGATCAAGGCGTAACGTGACCTCAAATTGCGATCACAGAAATTGGCGCCCGAACCAGGGACTTGACCAGAAGGACGGCACCCCACCCAGGGGATCTCCCGGGACTAGAGTGGCGACCTCCCGGACGAAGGAACGGGCAGACCACTGCTGCAGCAAGGTAAGAAGACTTAATTCTTACAAACTCTGCTCTGCACCTTCCTGTCTGGTAGGTCACCTTCCCGGTAGTACTCCTGAGGAATAGAGGGGCCACATGAGGGTATTTTTAGTGTAAAAATCTGGTCAAGTCTATATGTAATCCTACCCTCAGGATAAAGTGCCTGATCTCCATGGCAGTATTTGTATGAATGTTGTAGGAACCCAGTTTTGTGTCACAAATGCATTTTAGAATAAGGAAATTGTTTTTGGAAAAAACTTCCGATAATCCGGCAAATTACCAGAAACATGTGTACATGCTTCAGGTGACTACGGGGATTATGATAGGCTAAATTTTAGCCTGAAAATCGAAAATTTTGTGCAATCTGATAATCTGGCAAAATACCGAAAATGTGTGTACAGCATTGAGGTACTTGCGGGGATTATCATGCACTGATTTTCAGCTCAAAATTCCAGAATTTTCTGCAATCTGATAATCCAGCATGTCAAATGAACAGCTTGATTTTACGTTTGCCTTGTTATTTGGATTAGGAATATTTGTCATATTACTGTTATGGTGTGGAGGATATCTCCTTGAGTGGTGTCTCAGACGAGGAAAGTTATAAAAGGACTGTGAAAGGGAAAGATCCTCTGGCCAGAGTAGAAGAGTTAGTACGGAAAAAAATCTGTAACAAAATAAGAAGTATCAAGTGGATAAGTAACTGTCGAAAATAGGCAAGAAAGAAATTTGTCTATCAGGAAACTTACCCCTTGAATTACTTAGGGTGTGCCAAAAAAGGCCACCACTTACAGTCACAAGACGAGGAACTTGGTGTTCCTATTAAGGAGTTTCGAGGGGATAAGTAACTGTCTAAAATAGGTGAGGGAAAAAAAAAAAAAAAAAAAAAAAATTCACCTATCAGGAAAATTACCCCCTACGTAACTTAGGGTCTGCCCATAGGCAACCACTTATAACTAGGTAAAATGGGGAACTTGGTGTCCCTATTACAAGATGAGCACCCACAAGGACTGACAGCCAAACAGGTAGTGGCGGAAAAAGAGGGAAAGGATGTGACAAAAGGAACGAATCAGTTAATGAAGGCATGTGGAATGGGAAAAGCGGGAAGATTAGATCTGGAAAAATGGAATGAATGTTGTGACACAAAACGTGGATGGTTGAAAGATAAAAGGTTACAGGGGAAAGCAGAAGCATGGAGAAAAGTGTCAGAAGAAGTAGTACGAGGAGGTTGTCAGAGGAAATTCATATTTTATAAAGTAAAGTTTAAAGCAAAGGAAGTGATAGAAGTAGTAGCTGTTTTAATGTTGCAAATGACCTTATAGTAAATTCCCATATGGTATAATTTAGAATCAACTAGTGTGACAAGAGAAGGGGGAGGTGGAGAACAGCTGCTAGTGAGATAAGAAATGTCATCTTGTTCTTGAAATGAATGGACACAACATTGAATGCTGATATAGATATTTTGTATGACTTTGTGTCATATTGTATGTATTAGAAAACAGGACCAGCCGACGCCCGGTAATGGCGTCCGTACCTCATGTTGAGTGTGTCCTCATTGTTGGTGGGAAACCCCCTGCGCACTGTTTCCAATGGGAGAGGCTGCCCCCCCCTGCCCCTGATGTGGCCACGCCCGGCCCATCCAAATCAGTATGAAATAATCACCTTGTTAATTTTGTTATTTGTAGTGTTTTTTCTATTTACAGAAGTTCCAGTCTAGTTCACTGATGAAACAACACGTAATTATAAGATAGAGATGGTGGCCGACAGATTGTACGGTTAAACATTAACGTAGATAATTTCTATACAATGGTGTGATGAATGATTGCAGATACGTATGTTGTTTTGCCGGCATTGAAAGTGTTAAGTTGTGAGAAGTTGTGAGAAGCTTTGAGTTTGTGACCCCCCTCCCTCCCCTCTAAAGTGTGCTGTGTTTGGGAGGAGGAGGAGGGGGGCTGACTGGGTGCAGTCTGCAGGGCTGATGAGACAAAGGGATTTCAATATGCACTGCTGAGATATATATATATCAGTAATGTCTACAAACCGAAATACATTTCTTCTCTTTTGCGCAAGCGCTGTTGGTTATAAAAGTTACGATATTTATGTGTTATGATGTGATCAGATTTCATGTGTTTTGATAATTCAGATGTATTAAACTATAGATACTGTGAGACACGGGGTTTTGAAAATGTATGTGCCCCCACCGTTATACTGTTTATTGGTTTGCAGTAATTAATGTTATCAGAGATAATATTTTCTGTTTTATTGAATAACTAACTACAATTGTTCTGTTTTTGATTTCACACATGAGTTATGTCATTGTAAAGATCAAATGTTTGTCAGGAAAAAGTCATTTTTGTTTCAGGCTGTTGTACATTACAGGGGGTTAAATTAGTGTTATGTTGAGATGTAGTTTTGAACTCTGCTACATCACTCTCGCAGAGTCCACAAAGGGGGGAAGGGTGAAGGAACTGATCAGGTACAATTTTGGTTTATGTGTAAGAGACCATCCCCCTCCAGCAAAGTTACACAGGAGGCGATGTGACATCACTCACACGAGTCTTTATGGATTTAGATGAGGGAGAAGGCAAAACAAAACTTGTATATTACTGCTATTCTAACTCAAGTACAACCTAAGCATTTGTCCACTGCAAGACATTTGAGATTAACCTGTGCTCTTCTTCTTCCTGAGCAGGTTACTTTACACCGCTGTACTACATTGAACGCAGCTACCTTACTGCCTTTGGAGCAAGGGGGAGAAGACGTAGGTAAAGTATGGTCACAATTTTTGCCTGAAACTGATGAACATGATTTTATGGCCCAGGAAACAGTGGGGTTTGCACATGTAAAAGATACCCCACTCCAAAACCCAGACCTAATACTCTTTGTGGATGGTTCAAGGTATTGTGTAGAAGGATCTTTTCTTACAGGATATGCAGTAACCACCGAAGATGTAGTCCTAGAAGCAGCCTCCTTACCAGCGTCCCGCTCAGCACAAGAAGCGGAGCTTAAGGCCCTGGCAGCAGCATGCCAACATGCAGAAGGAAAGACAGCAAATATATACACTGACTCTCGTTATGCTTTTGGGATTGCACACGATTATGGCCCCATATGGAGGGCAAGACAATTTTTGACCTCTGCAGGTACACCTGTAAAGAATGCAGACTTTGTAAAATACTTGATGGAGACCCTGATGTTACCCACAGAAGTAGCAGTAGTAAACATTAAAAGCTCACACTAAGGTGAGTTCACCAGAGACAAAAGGGGAAATGCCCTGGCAGACGAAGCGGCAAAGCAAGCAGCACAGAAGCTACCCGTGTTAGCAGCCGTATGTCAGATAAAAGATCCAGAGGAAACAAGACCAGCTGTAAGCCCGGAACTACTGCAAAAACTTCAAGGACAAGCAACAGAAGAAGAAAAAGACAAGTGGACGGCCCAAGGAGCAACGCTACGAAAAGATGGCCTCTGGCAATGCAAGAATAAACTGTGCCTGCCTAAGACAATGTTCCCAATGATGGCCCAAATAACACATGGAGCGACTCACCAATCAAAAACGGCAATGATGGACTTGGTAAACAAGGTGTGGTATGCTCCAGGGTTTAGTGTGATGGCCAGCAGTTTTACACAAGGATGCATGATCTGTGCAACACATAATATTGGAAGAACTGTAAAAGTACCACAGAAGCACACACCCAGACCTATATATCCGTTCCAGAGACTGCAGATAGACTATATTCAACTACCCAAAGTTGGTACCTATGAGTATGTGCTTGTTTGTATTGATCTCTTTTCAGGATGGCCAGAAGCTTTTCCAGTAACCAAAGCTACAGCCGTAGCCACAGCAAAGAAACTGATCAACGAGGTGGTGTGCAGATATGGAGTTCCAGAGGTGATCAAGAGCGACAGAGGAACTCATTTTACGGGTGAAATCATGAACTATGTGTTGTCAGCTCTAGGCATAAGTCAAGCCCTACATACACCATACCATCCACAAAGTAGTGGGAAGGTTGAGAGACTAAATGGGACTCTCAAATTGAAAATCCAAAAAGCAATGGTAGAAACCGGGAAACCATGGACCGAGTGTCTACCATTAGCCTTGTTCTCAGTAAGATACACGCCCACAAAAAGAACAGGTCTCAGCCCATATGAGATCTTATTTGGGTCGGCTCCCAGATTAGGATGTTATTTTCCACAGGTGCTCCAAATGCAGTATGGTAGACTAACAGATTATGTATAAACGCTGAACAAACAAGTGACTAAGGTGCATGCACAAGTATTTGCTTCCATTCCAGGTCCTGATTCAGTTGACGTATAAGCTAGAACCAGGAGATTGGGTCGTTGTCAAAAGACACGTGAGGAAGAGCCTTGAGCCAAGGTTTGATGGTCCTTTTCAAGTCCTACTCGTTACAAGCACCTCAGTGAAGCTCGAAGGAAAGGCAAGCTGGATTCACGCCAGTCATTGTAAAAAGGTTCTTCAGCCAGAAGAATGAAGATCTTTGCGGTTGTTGCGGCGGTTGTTGCGTGTGCTCTTATCCAAAAAGGCAGAACTGCTACTCCTGTACACGTAATCAGTACAGAATCACTGGAACAGTTCAGGACAGGGTGGGCGAATGCCACAGTGGATAGAAAGCAGGGTAACTACACCTGTAAGGCCAATGCCCCGTGTTATACTACAAATGTGACTACAACCGAAGGGACTTGGAGAAAAGGACCACATGGAGGGACTGTGTACCTTCACATAGACAAAACAGCCAGCATTAGCATACAAGAAGAGACGGCTGATGTTTTGTTGTTATGAACCAGATTTACAGTATCTATAGAAATATACAACCAGTAAAAATAGAAATGAAATGATAAATAAGACTTATGAAAGATGCAACAAGGAGAGGCTCAACTCTACGATTGTAATAAAATAAACTGATGGGATGATATTATGTATGAATAATAGCCAAATAAGAAATAGAAGATATTTTGTATTCTTGATAACAATTTTAAGAGATAGTTTTAAGCCACATATAACAGTACAAAGTCTGGAAAGAATCGCACACACTTGTAAGAGCGCTGTAACCCAACAGCAGAAAAAGAATGTACACTTCAATATTTCCTTCCCTGAATCCCCCAGCTGTCATAGACAAAAAAGAGAATGGTATGACACGCTATTAGGAGGGGTAGGAACGGGATTAGGAGTATTGAATGGGATACAGTTAGAAACAGTTATGAACAAATTAAACTCAGTGGGAGACGACACATCTACTGCATTAAGGATAGGTGCCTCATGGTTACCTACTACCTTTGCCATACAACAGAAAGGGTTAGCTATAGATGAACTGTTTCTAAATGTTTTTAATGAAAGTATGCTAACCGAATATAGAACATTACAGAATGTATCAACTTTTGTAAATTGGACAGTATGTACGCTTAAAACGATGTGGCAGCAAGAACAGATGAATAATTTTAAGAATAAATTGTTTAGTAGTCATGTTAGGCAATGGACAGACATTCTGCCCGTAGGAGAGAGAAATGATACGTGGTTATTGTTCCAGCCTGAGTATACTGAGTGTACACCTAAATGGTGTGCAGGAAGACTAATAGCATTTCATGTGAAAAATCCTACTCTATTATGCAAATTTATTGTTATGCCAATGGTAATGATTGATCCGGTGACATTATTAGGACAATATTGGATGCCAGAAATAAAAGGAACACACATAGACTCTCAAAATAAGACCAGGAATATAGATTTGTGCCAATTAACAGAGCAAGGATATGTATGTAATCAACAGTCAGGGATATATGAACCCTGTCTAATGCAGCACCAGGATAATGTATGCGCACTCACTATAATCCCAGAAGCTAACCTACAGGTATATATTGAAGTAGGTCCACAGCATGTATGTTTAATAACTAACGACAAGCAGACCCTTAGCCAGTTTAATCTCATAGGACCATTTTCAGGATGTCTATACAATGTGACGCATTTGACTTGGGGGAACCAAACTATAGTGTTCCTGCCTACTTTAGAAGAAATAATGTCCACTGTATGGGTACCTGAACCTTTGCCCTATGGAAATTTTAGTTTGCCACTGGAAGAGTTAAAACAAGTGTTACAAAAGTCTAAAGACGTAAAGAAATTGATAGCAGCCCATAATGTAACTCTAAGTAAAGTGAAAGTATTGGCTACAATAGCAGCTAAGGAAGTAATACATTTATCGTCAGCAATAAAAGATGCCAGTGCCCATCATTGGTATGACATATTTACAGGATTTTCCCCCACTGCCACTAAGATACTGCACGTGTTATTCCAACCCTTGATATGTTTCATAATATTGTTTATATTGCTTACATGTTTTAATTGTTATACATTTTGCAAAATAAGGGAAGCATTCAAACAGAGGCCTATACATTATGATGAAAGAATGTTGTGAGATTACCCCACCTACATACCTGTGTGAATCAAGTGAAGAAATGGATCGAAGCCTTGCTATCAGGAGATAGAAGTAGCATTGGAATTTAGGTGTTGGTAAAATCACAAAAGGAGGGATTGTTATGGAATAAATATATGTATAATGTATCTGGGGCCCCAAGGAGTGAAATGTTATAGAGGAGAGCATGTGAATGGGTATTTTAGAAAGGGTAAGAGAAGAAATAGTTTGCAGCTGCTCTGCTGTCTCTTTTGAAATTGCGAACAGATGGCAGTCAATCACTTGACCAACCCCCCTAAGCATAAAAGGGAATACCTTGTGTTCCACCAATGGGTTTTATTGAATATACAGATGACTCATATGTTATGGAATGTTTTTGTTCTGACGCTATAAAAGCGACCACTACAGTTAAATAAAGTCAGAAGTATTTTGCCTTGAGAAACGTCTCAGTGTATCTGTTACTTCTCCGAGCAGCTCGCCCCCTCCCCACCTGATTTGAACCTGCATGGAGATCAAGGCGTAACGTGACCTCAAATTGCGATCACAATGGTATTAATGCAAAGTGGAAGCTTTTAGGAACCACGGCACGCCACGTACTGAGGCACATAGTGCATAAAAATCGCTAATGCTCTTCTGACTCAATAACTGCAGAGTTCCAAACCTCCTCTGGCATTAACATCAGCACAAAAACTGTGCGCAGGGAGATTCATGGCAGGAAGCTGCGTGCAGGTCTTAAATCACCAAGCACAATGCCAAGTGTTGGATGGAGTGATGCATAGCACGCCACCACTAAAGTCTGGAGCAGTGAAAGTGTTCTCTGCAGTGATGAATCACCCTTCTCTATCTGGCAGTCTGATGGACAAGTCTGGATTTGGCAAATGTCAGGAGAACGTTACCTGCCTGAATGCATTGTGCCAACTGTAAAGTTTAGTGGAAAAGGGATAATGCTATGGGGTTGTTTTTCAGGGGTTGGCCTAGGCCCCTTAGTTCCAGTAAAGGGAAATCTTAAAGGGGTTTTCGCACAAAACACATGTATCCCCTATCCACAGGATAGGGGGTACATGTGTGATTGCTGGGAGTCCGACAGCTGGGAACCCCAGCAATCAGAACAGCGGACCGTAAGTCCCTCGAAGTGCTCCATGAGAATGGAGCGCTGGTGCGCATGCTCAGCCAGTGCTCTATTTATTTCTATGTGAATTTTGGGTCCGCTGTCTCCGGCAGCTCCATAGAAACGCATGAAACACTTCTGGGTACTTTCAGTCCCCTTTCTCATCACTTAGGGTCCCAACGGTCGTACACCCAGTGACCCACTAAGACACCTGAAGATGCTACGTTGGTGGGGCTGGTGTGCTTTTAATTTCTTTGTTAGTGTAACGTCCGTGGTCGCTGACCACAAACTCCTCCCATCCAGTCGACGCCCTTCTCTCGAGATTTCTGCACATACTGCCGTCCTGTTCCACAGTGACCACCAGGGTGCGCTCGCGAGTTCAGTCCAGACTTAAGAAGCCTAAGCGCACGCATGTGAGAGACTGAGCTGATTACTCCCAGAGCACCCTTAGCTATAAGAAGCTCCCAGCCCCATCCTCCCATGCCTGAGCGTTGTTGTCGTATCCTAAGTTTGTCTTGCAAATGGTCCCCTAGTGTTTCCTGCTCCCAGTGTTCCCTGTTCCTGTAACCTGTATCCTGCTCTAGTGCCATGCTGAGCTGTAGCCATGCTGTACTGTATACCACACCTGTCCTGCTACTCCACGCCTGACGTCTACCTGCTGCCTAGTCCCAGCCAAGCCTGCCTTGCTACTGTCCGAGCTGCCACAGGTACCCTATATGAACTATAGACTCTGACCTGCGCCCTGTTGGCCAGCTGCAATACCGCCAAGGTCGGTACGGCCAAGTGGGTCCACGAACCCTACGTGACAGTACGCTCAGGCCATGGAACCCGCTGGTCGATCCAAGACCATGACGACGTCACAAGAGATGCGGGCAGATATGCTAGACCTCCGGTCTCGACAGGACCAACTCCTCCAGGCCTTGAACATTCTCGCACGTAAGAGGGGGCACCAGCTGCCGTTCCTCCTACTACACCTCCTAGCAGTACTGTTCCTCAGACTACACCTCCTGGCAGCGTTGATCCTCGTTTTTCTTTGCCACTTCCTGACCGCTATGATGGAGACGCAAGTACCTGTCATGGATTTTTGAACCAGTGTCAGATCCACTTCAGCCTGTATTCAAGGGCATTTTCATCTGATGGCGCAAGGGTCGCTTGACAGAGACTCTGTCCATGTCCGCCTATGTTAAGGAGAGCTTGGAGAGGGGCTTCATACGGAAGTCTTCCTCCCCGGCAGGAGCCGGGTTCTTCTTCATCTAAAAAAAGGATGGCTCCCTGCGTCCTTGTATTGACTACCGGGGTATCAACCAAATCACGGTGAAGAATAAATATCCGTTGCCGCTGATCTCTGAATTATTTGATCGTATACGTGGTGCCAACATTTTTTACAACTAGACCTCCTCTATGTTTGTGTTGTGGTCTATCTTGATGACATCTTGATTTTTTTCTCCAGATCCTGTGACTCATCAGAGACATGTTTGTCTAGTTTTGTTGCGGTTAAGAGAGAATCGTCTGTACGCTAAGTTGGAGAAGTGCGTGTTTGAAAAGGATGCTCTGCCCTTCCTCGGCTACATTGTCTTGAATAGAGGTCTCAAGATGGATCCTGAAAAGGTCAAGTCCGTTCTGGAATGGCCACGCCCTCAAGGCTTGAGGGCCATACAGCGCTTTCTGGGATTCGCCAATTTTTACAGACAGTTTATTCCAAACTTCTCCTCACTGACATTTCCTATCTCTGACCTCACTAAGAGGCAGAAGCTGCATTCATTAGCCTGAAGAGTGAATTCACATCAGCTTCTCCATCATCCCGACATTGCTCTACAGTTCATCTGTCGCTGCTGGTGCACTCCTGTTCCAGAGAGGTTCCAAGGGCAAGTCTATGGTATGTGGATATTTCTCTAAGCTCTTCTCTTCTGCAGAACGCAACTACTCGATTGGGGATCAGGAGTTACTGGCCATCAAATTGGCTCTGGAGGAGTGGAGACATCTACTAGAGGGCGCAGCTCATCCCATCCTGATTTTTACGGACCACAAGAACCTCACCTATCTCCAGACGGCCCAACGGCTGAATCCTCGTCAGGCCAGGTGGTCGCTGTTCTTTACCAGGTTCCAGTTTGAGCTCCATTATCGTCAGGCCGACAAGAATGTGAGGGCCGATGCCTTGTTCAGGTCTTTCGAGACAGAGGACACCATGGAGATGCCACAGAACATTATTGATCCGTCTTGCATTGTCTCTGTCAATCCCCTGCAAGTTGGGGACATTCCTCCAGGGAGGACTTTTGTGCGCATGGCTGACCAAGGGAGAATCCTCCACTGGGGACACTCCTCTAGACTGGCAGGTCACGCGGAGACCCGTAAGACCCGAGATCTGATTGCCCATCATTTCTGGTGGCCCACGCTGCCCAAGGACATTTTGGACTTTGTTTTGTCCTGCTCAGTGTGTGCAGCTAACAAGGTCGCCCACTCCAGACCTGTTGGCCTGCTCCAACCATTGCCTGATTCTCCCTGGCAGCATATAGCTAGGGACTTTATTACTGACCTGCCTCTCTCTGCTGGATGCCATGCTGTCTGGGTAGTGATGGATCGATTTTCGAAGATGGCCCACTACGTTCCTCTGACCGGTCTTCCTTCTGCTCCTTTACTGGCCAAGCTGTTCATCCAACACATCTTCCACCTTCACGGCTTACCGCAGCATATTGTGTCTGATCGGGGGTTTCAGTTGACCTCGAAGTTCTGGAGAGCCCTCTGCGGACTCCTAGGTGTAAAGTTGGACTTTTCCTCGGCCTACCATCCTCAGTCCAATGGTCAGGTCGAGAGGATCAATCAGATCTTGGAGAACTACTTACGCCACTTCATCTCCAAGCAGCATGATGACTGGGTGCAGTTGCTTCCGTGGGCTGAATTCTCATACAACAATCACACCAGCGAGTCCATACAGAAGACACCATTCTACATTGTCTACGGCCAACATCCACTAATCCCTCTCCCGGTGCCTGATACGTCCGAGGTACCAGCTGCTGACACGGCTTTTAGGGAATTTCTGCAGATCTGGCAGCAGACTCGATCCTCCATCCTGCTGGCGGTCGACCGCATGAAACGGAAGGCGGACACAAGGAGAAGAGAACGTTCTCAGTTTCTCCCTGGCACGAAGGTCTGGCTGTCCTCCAGGAATATTCGACTGAGGGTGCAGTCGTACAAATTTGCTCCCAGGTTCCTCAGACCCTTCGAGATCCTACAGCAGATCAACCCTGTCACCTACAAGCTTTGGCTGCCTCCTACCCTCAGGATCCTCAACTCCTTCCATGTCTCCCTCCTGAAGCCGGTGGTTCTGAACCGCTTTACCAAGACTCCTAGCCCTGCGGTTGCCTCCAGCGGTTCTTCAGACACCTTCGAGGTTAAGGAGATCCTGGGCATTAAAAAAGTAAGAGGAAGAACCTTTTATTTAGTAGATTCTAAGGGGTTTGGTCCAGAAGAGAGGTCCTGGGAGCAAAAACAGAATCTCAACGCTCCTACCCTCATTAAGAGGTTTCTCTCTCGTTCTGGTCCCAAGAGGAGGGGGCGTAAGAGGGGGGATACTGTAACGTTTGTCGTCGCTGACCACGAACCCCTTCCATCCAGTCGACGCCCTTCTCTCCAGAGATGTCTGCACATATGGCCGTCCTGTTCCACAGTGACCACCAGGGTGCGCTCGCGAGCTCAGTCCAGACTTAAGAAGCCTAAGCGCACGCATGTGGGAGATTGAGCTGATTGCTCCGAGAGCACCCTTAGCTATAAGAAAGTCCCAGCCCCATCCTCCCATGCCTGAGCGTTGTTGTCGTATCCTAAGTTTGTAATTTTGTAAGTTTGCAAATGGTCTCCTAGTGTTTCCTGCTCGCAGCGTTCCCTGTAACCTGTATCCTGATCTAGTGCCATGCTGAGCTGTAGCCATGCTGTGCTGTATACCATGCCTGTCCTGCTACTCCACGCCTGACGTCTACCGGCTAGTCCCAGCCAAGCCTGCCTTGCTACTGTCAGAGCTGCCACAGGTACCCAATATGAACTATAGACTCTGACCTGCACCCTGTTGGCCAGCTGCCATACCGCCAAGGCGGTATGGCCCAGTGGGTCCACGAACCCTACGTGACAGTTAGGCTCGCAGTTGTATGGGAATTATAATAGTTACTTGCCGATAGCTCAGCGTTCTGCACCCGCTGGCTGATGCACTTATACACTCTTTGTAACTATTTAACAAATATCTCAGCGAATATGGTCCGATTCATTACATTCTGCTAGTCAACAGTGGCCACTTTTAATTGTGTGTTATATGTGTCCTTTTTCGGAAGTGTTTCATTTAAATTAATAAAGGTTATATTTTAGTTTAATCGATACATTAACAATATTATTTGGTAGCTGACAATTAGGGTCTTTATTGTGCCTCAGGCATAACCGTATTTCTTTGAATTTCTCATGTGCCCGCCAGCTACTAGGGTCTTTCTAGTTTGTACCTCCAGCGATCACACATTTATCCTATGGATAGGGGATACATGTGTATCCCCTTTAGTGCTTCAGCATTCCAAAACAATTCGGACAATTGTATGCTTTCAACTTTGTGGGGACTGTTTGGGGAATGTCCTTTTCTGTTCCAGCATGACTGTGGCCCAGTTCACAAAGCGAGGACCATAAAGGCGTGGTTGGGTGAGTTTGGTGTGGAGGAACATGACAGGCCCGCACAGAGCCCTGACCTCTACCTCATAGAACATCCTTGGGATGAACTACAATGGAGATTGTGAGCCAGGCCCTCTCGTCCAACATCAGTGTCTGACCTCACAAATGTTGTTCTGCATGAATGGGAAAAAATTCCCACAGACATACTTCAAAATCTTGTAGACAGCTTTCCCAGAAGAGTGGGAGCTGTTTTACTTTTAGGGGGGCTAACTTCATATAAATGCATATTGATTTAGAATGGGATGTCATAAAAGCCCCTGTAGGTGTAATGTGTAGGTGTCCCAATACTTTTGTCCATATAGTGTGTATATGTATTTGTATAAAAAAAAACTAATAATATATAACTATTATTTTTTTTATTTGATTGTCCTAACGCGCTTTATTTCTAAGCAATTGTTTTTTTATGGCATTGCTTTTGAATAAAGTAGCACCGCTGGGAGGAGGGTTATCTCCCTGCTCTCAGCTGAGGGCTTGAAGCAGTGTCTGGGGTCTGCTATTTGCGGTCCCCATCCCAGTGCATGCAGAAGTGTAAATTATTATTTTTTTTTTAATTAAAAAAAAACTTGTTAGGCCCAATGATCATTCCCCCTCTTCCACCCACCCCCCAACTGCCGGAGAAAAAAAAAATGGCGCGGGCATGCGCTGTCCGTGAAAGGCAGATATTCTGCCTGTAAATAGAAACTGATCAGGGACCGTTATAATTGGGCCCTGATCATATGGTCACTGTGATATGCCTATCACAGTGACCATAGTCCCATGTTTACAAAATACAGCACAGGATTTCTGCTGTTTCCTTCCCTCCTCTCACTGTTGTTGATTTGTGAGAGGAGAGAGAGATACTACGTTCAAATCTTGTGCTGTTATACTGTGAAATACACCACATATTCGCCTGTGTTCGCAGATTACCCGTAATCACCCCCGGTTACCGGTAATTACCCGTGACCTCCGTAATCTTTTTGTTTTTGCTGATTTCACTGTTTTAATATCGGTTATTAGATGCGGTTTACTGAAATTATTTTTTTTTTGCTTTCTATTTTTAGAGTTATATTATGTTAGTGTTCTATTGTTAGTGTTATATATATATATATATATATATATATATATATATATATATATATAAAATAAAAAATGTAAATACAATTTTTTTTTTTACATTTTGTTAATTTAGTATAGTGAAAAAATGGATCGCAGTAATCGCAGAATGTGCTCTAGCAGTTCCGGCAGCGATACGGACACTGCGTCAGAAGCAGAACTTAGCTCAGAAAGCAAGACAAGTTCTGCTTCTGCCACTGGACCCCCCAGCCCTTTGTTGGTGGCCGCATTGTGGGATCCTGCAGTTTCTTTCTCCCCCAAATTTCGCCATTTACATTGACTCCAGGCATCAACACTGATATCGCAAATTTTACCCCCTATAATTTTTTTAATTTGTTTATTTTAAAAAAGCCTTCCATCCGTTCCTACTGGGCTACCAGCGCTATACACAGCACCCCTGTTTTTTCTGCCATCATGGCCCGAACTCACTATGAGACTATAATGCGTTTCATGCATTTTTTTTAGACAATTCACAAATTCCCCCAATAAGTGACCCAGGCTATGATCGCCTCAACAAATTGAGACCCCTTATCTTCCTCCTATCTGAGTCATTTTTAAACTTCTGAACCACAGGCCAAAAACTAGCGGTAGACAAGTCTTTTATGAGCTTAAAGGGCCGTCTATCGTTTCGCCAATACATCCCCTCCAAAAGAGCCCAATAAGGTGTGCGAGAGCACAATGGGCTACACCTGTGGCTTTTTCATTTATGAGGGCAGGGACCGCCACCTTAATCCCCCAGGATGCCCAGAAGATATTGGCATTAGTGGGAAAATTGTCTGGGAGCTCATGGTGCCATTCCTACAGAAAGGGTACCATGTCTACACGGACAACTACTACACCAGTGTCCCCCTGTATAAGTCCCTCCATGCTGCTAATACAGGGGCCTGTGGGACGGTGTATAAAAATAGAGCCGGCTTCCGTTAACAACTGGTGTCCAGGCGAATAGAAAGAGGTGCGTCACTCTCATTTGCCAGTGACCAGATGTTTGCTGTGAAGTGGAGTGACAAAAAGGAGGTGTACATGCTGACTACCGTGCATGAGGACACCACAGATGCAGTGAGAAAGAGGGGCGTTACCTCTGATAAGAGGAAACCAGTCTCTGTAGTGGACTACAATAAGTTCATGGGGAGGGGGGGTGTTGATCTATCTGACCAGGTCCTACAACCATGCCTGGTTAAACGCAAAACTAGGGCCTGGTACAAAAAGGTAGCGATCTACCTCATCCAGATGGCTACTTATAATAGTTAAGTGCTCTAGAAGGGAATGCTTAGTTTTCTCCAATATCAGGAGAAAATTATAGAGCACCTCCTGTTTGACTCCCACGCACCTGGAGAATCCTTTGAGTCAGATCATGTCAAAAGGCTCACTGAGCGCCACTCCCCCCCCCCCTGCAACTGAGAATAAGTAATACCCCCAAAAGAGATGCTGGGGGTGCAGTAAACATGGAAGGAGGAGGGATAACTGGTTTTACTGCCCCATGTGCCCTTCAAATCCAGGCCTTTGCAACTTCCCCTGTTTTGAGACTTATCATACCGTTATTAATTTTATATATAATTTAGGGAACATCAAAAAGGGTGGTGTGGGGGATTCATTTTAGGGAGTCAATTTCATTTTTTCATATTTTTTGTTTCGTTTCTGGGCTTTCCAAGGGAGGGAGGGATTCTCACGGGGAGGTAGTAAAGTGTATTTATTTCCGACTGTAAAACTAATTTTACCCCTTATGATTTTTAAAAAAAAATCTTGGACAATTAAATCCAGGACTTGATCACTCACAAATTCATTTCTATTATATAAGTCTTGGACAATTAAATCCTGGGCATGATCACTCTCAAATTAATACTGTTTATTGTGCAGGAGCCCACATCTGTCTATTCAGAACATGGACCCCCTCAAGTGTTGAAATAAAAAATAAATGTGGGCATTGCATTTATTAGTAGATAAATCCAATTAGTGGAAGTCATGCGTATTAGCAATGATTACAAGAATAAATTGAGGATGTATTTCCTTTTTCTTATGACTATATCCTGCCACATACATCTATTACATTCCTATTTCTGTACCGTGATATGGGCATGATTATTTTTTTTGGAGGATCTCTAGTAATCGAGCAGTTCCTTATCAATACACCATGGGCTTTATTACAGTTTTGTTCGAGTTCTTACTGGACTTAGAACACCCAACAATTCTTCTGGAAATGCTGACATAAGTTTGGGGATTAGTGATCCTTTACTGTTCCTATAGTTGGTTTTGGACACTGCCCTTTTATATATAAATTAATTGATTTGGTTGTTTTGTGCTCATAGCGGTTCCTACCTTGCCGGGCAGGGGTCTGTTATGGTGTACCGCGTCACTTTGCACGTTCGTCCCTCATATAGGGATTGATGGAGCTAAAGAGACAACCAGTCACTGAAAAAAAAAAGCTTGTCATGACAGACCTGCAGGTGTTCTATCTTGTGAACAAACTCGAGTTTGCCACATAGTTTGATACATTTTCCTCCATTCTTTTTTTTTTTTTATTAAGATATTGCCCGTCACCTCAGTATAGTTTATTTTTTCCTCTCTGACTGATTTTATATTAGAATAGAATGCTGTCCACAATGACATCATAATGGCACAGATGCGGGACAACTGCTTTAGCAAGAAATGGTCATAAGTACAGGCAAATTTGTCGATAGCGACGTGTATCCGTTATGAATACACGGCTTCACTTCTCTTTTGTATGCTGCACAAATTTATTAATGTGGCATAATATCTAACAAAATAACCTTTTACCACATGTGTCCCCTATTTCATGTGGAAATGTAATAAGAATTTGAAGAAAACATTATATGCCCATAGTGTCTGAAATAATACCCATTATTTCCTGCTTTAAATTTTTTTTTACTCAGCATGATCACTACACCACTAGATGAATACCTTTAGGGGTTTAGTTTTTAAAATAGGGGCATTTCTGGGTGTTTGTTTTTTTTATTTTGCTCAGGCAGCTTAATACCTTTAAATGCATGATATGGGGGATGAGAATTTATTCAATTGTGCCCTGAAAGCCAAAGGGTGCTCCCTCTCCCTTTAGGGGTCTAGTTTTCTAAATGGGGTAATTTATGAGGAGTTTCTTTCGTTTTGGCAGCTCAAAGCCTCTCCAAATGTGCAGTGGAGCCTGAAACATTTTCAAGCAAAATATGTGTCCTAAAAGCCTCGGGGTGCTCACTTCCTTTTGGGCCCTGCCGTGTGTCCAGGCAGCGAATTAGGGCCACAATGGCGGTATTTTTGAAAACAACAGAAACAGGGTGATATATTTTGGGGTGTGATACTTCATTACCATGTTCGCTTTACAAAGAAATCTGTCTTTAAAATGACACATTTGAGAATTTTTTTTTATTTTTTACGCCTGCTTTGCATGAATTCTTACAAAAAAAAACTGTGGGCTCAAAATAATTACAACACCCCTTAATAAATACCTTAAGGGGCGTAGTTTTCAAAATGGGGTCATTTGTGGGGGTTTCCATCATTCTGACACCTATGAGCCTCTGAAAACCTGGCTTGGTGCAGGAAAACAAAATGTACTTACAAATTTTATAATCATTTTATAAATTTTGAAGTCTTCTAAATGGCTCAAAAATATTTTTGTTTTTTTCTCAAAAGTGCTGCCAAAATAGAGTAAAGAGATGGAAATATATATTTGATTAAAAAAATTGTACAATATGTATTTACATATGTGACATTGTAGTTCAAAATAGGGAAAAATGTTAAGTTTTACAAAATGTCATCACTTTTTGTATTTTTTAATTAATTTATGCAAATCGTATCAGTTTACTTTTACCACTAAAATAAAGTACAACATGTGACGAAAAAACAATGTCGGAATTACCTGGATATGCAAAACTATGTGAACCTACTAGGCTGCTCCGCCGTAGCGGAGACACAGCTGGCCAAGTCACAGTCTATGCAAAGTCTATACAAAAGTTCGTAGCACAAGGGTACCGGAGATAGTCTGGTCAGTGGCAGAGGCTTTGGCACGGATAGGACTAGACGTGGCAGGTAGCGCCAGATGTGGCGGATGATACCAGGAGTGGCAGATGACACCAAACGTGGTGTATAACAGCAGGAAACAATTAAGGGACCATTTGCAATACGAACATGGGTAGACAACAACGCTGAGGCAAGGAGTGGAAGGGCGGAGCTCTTTTTATAGTACGGGATGATCAGGGATAGATTAGGGAATTTTTAACAGGTGCGCACGCTGGCCCTTTAAGGCCGGGAACCTAACATTAACAGCAGGGCCGGCCGGCCACGAGTGCCGGCAAGACGCTGGCGGGATGTCAGCGGACTGTGGTCGTGGCCATCGCACCGTAAGGAACGGCGGCGGTCCACGGCCGTGACAGTATCCCCCCTTACGCCCCCTCTTCTTGGGTCCAGAGCGTAAGAGGAATTTCCTTATGAGGGTAGGGGCATTGAGGTTCTCTTTTGGCTCTCAGGACCTCTCCGCAGGACCAAACCCTCTCCTGTCCACTAGATAGAAAGTTTTTACTCCTACTCTCTTATAGTCCAGAATCTCCTTTACCTCGAACACTTCAGAAGAACCGCTGGGAGCGACTGCAGACCTAGGAGCTTTACTGAAGCGGTTCAGAACCACAGGCTTAAGGAGGGACACGTGGAACGAGTTGGGAATCTTGAGAGTAGGAGGCAACATAGGATACAGGGTTAATTCATTGCAGAACTTCGAAAGGACCGAGGAACCTGGGAGCGAATTTGTGAGAGGGCACCTTGAGAAAAAATGTTTTTCGAGGATAGTCAGACCTTGACTCCAGGAGAGAACTGAGGAGGAACTTTTTTTATTTTAATGGCATGCTTTTTCATGCGGGCCACTGTCTGGAGGATCGCAGACTTAGTTTGCTGTCAGATGTGAATAAAAGTCCCAAAAGAAGAATTTGTTGCTGCTACCTGAGTCATGGCTGGCACAGGAAGAGGATGCTGGCTGTACATAATGTAGAAAGGAGACGAGGCAGTAGACGCACTTCTGTGATTGTTGTATGAGAATTCCGCCCAGGGCAGGAGTTTCACCCTATTGTTGTGTTGGGCAGATACTAAATGACAGAGATAATTCTCCAAAATTTGATTGGTCCGCTCCACTTGACCATTGGACTGTGGGTGATAGGCAGAAGAGAAGTCCAGTTTTAAGTCTAGAAGGTTGCACAGGGCTCTCCATAACTTGGATGTAAACTGTACACCCCGGTCCGAGACAATATGCCGGAAGATGTGCAGAATAAACAGATTTGCCAGGCGAGGAGCAGATGGAAGACCAGTCAACCGAATAAAATGTGCCAATTTAGAGAAACGATCCACTACTAGAAAGATCGTAGTACATCCAGCTGAGGAGGGAAGGTCAGTGATAAAGTCCATAGCGATATGCTGCCAAGGGGAATCAGGAACAGCCAGGGGTAGTAGCAAACCAGCAGGTTTAGAGCGAGTAGACTTGTTCAAGGCACAGTTCATACACGAAGAGACATAGTCCGCAACATCTACAGGCAGAGTAGTCCACCAATAGTGACGGGCTATCCAGTCCTGTGTCTTACGGACATCAGAGTGCCCAGCAGAGAATTCTCTTTGTGTCAGAAAGACGGAAAAAAGTTTTTCCAGGAGGAATGTCACTAATTTGCAGAGGGTGGGCGGCAAGAATTCTAGAAGGATCTATGATGTATTGAGGAGTTTCCTCAGAGTCATTGGTTTCAAGGGATCGAGACAGAGCGTTAGCCTTCACATTCTTGGCTGCAGTACGGAAGTGAACCAAAAACTGAAATCGGGTGAAGACCCAAGACTATCTGGCTTGCCGTGGATTTAATCGATGAGCCGACTGTAGGTACGTGAGGTTCTTGTGATCAGTATATATGATAATAGGATGAATAGCACCCTCCAGCAAGTGTCTCCATTACTCTAAGACCAACTTGATGGCCAGCAGCTCCCGATCCCCGATGGAATAGTTTTGTTCTGCTGGAGAAGAAATTGTGAGAAAAAGCCACAAGCCACTAACTTGCCTTTAGAGTTCTTTTGGCATAGTAGTGCTCCCGGACATACAGAAAGAACTGCCGAGAAGCATCAGGGTGATGGAGAACAGATGCTGAGGTAAAAGCGCTCTTGAGATTAGTAAACGCTGATTCTGCCTCCGGAGGCCAAACCTTGGCGTTCATCAACTTCTTGGTGAGGGCCGAGATTGCAGCAGTCAGAGATGAGAAGTGTGGGATGAATTGCTGATAGAAGTTAGCAAAACCCAGAAATCGTTGTATGGACCGAAGGCCCTGTGGTCGTGGCCATTCTAAGACGCATTTCACCTTCTCTGGATCCATCTTGAGACCACGGTCAGATACGATGTAGCCCAGGAAGGGCAGGTAGTTCCTCCCGAACACACATTTCTCGAGTTTAGCATATAGGCGATTCCCCCTTAACCGCGAGAGAACTTGGCGAACATGCTTCCGATGTGTCATCAAATCAGGTGAGTAAATTAGGATAGATAGACCACCACACAGACATACAGCAGGTCTCGTAAAATGTAATTTGCATTACATAGTCCAAAGGGCATCACGTGGTATCCTTAATGGCCGTCTCGAGTGTTAAATGCGGCTTTCCACTCGTCACCTTTGCGGATACGGATCAAGTTATACGTTCCGCCTAGATCCAGCTTTGTGAACACCTTAGCCCCACGAATTCTATCGAAAAGTTCTGAGATAAGCGGCAGTGTAAACTTATTCTAAACTGTAATTTGGTTCAGACCATGGCAGTCGATACATGGACGTAGAGATCCGTCCTTCTTCTTCACGAAGAAGAAACCGGCTCCGGGCAGGGAGGATGACTTTCGGATGAACCCTCTCTCCTTAACGTAGGAGGACATGGTTAGTGTCTCAGGTAGGAAGAGAGGATATACTCGACGTCGAGGTGGTGCGGCGTCAGGAAGTAATTCAACAGGGCAGTCGTAGATGCGATGAGGTGGAAGAGTCTAAGCTTCCTTCTTACTGAAGACGTCCGCAAAACTAGCATAATGTTACATTAGATCGAAGAGTGACTGAGGCAGTGTGTAATGACGGGGTAGGGAGACAGACAGGTGAGCCCTAATCTACCCGCCACTCAGTCCCTGCCTACTTGCACGGGACCTACAGACCAACAGACAAGGGTACACAGAAGCTAAGGGAAATGGGGCAGTTGCCCACGGCAACACCGCGAGCAACAAGAGTAGTGAACGAGCCTAGTCAAACCAGGAGTGTACGAGGTACCAAACGCAGAGCAGGAGAGTAGTCAGTAAAGCCAGGGTCAATTTGAAGCAGAGGTCAATAGTATTAACAGGAGCAGTAGAGCCAGGAAACCAGACAGAATCGCAGGCAAAGGAGGAGCAGGAAATAAAGGTATAAATAGACAGAGGGCAGAAGCTAGCTCCGTCTGGCCAGGCTGTGATAGGTTCTCCCACTCCTCAGCCTCCCAGCCTGAGTGGTAGCAGATCGAGTCACTCTAACAGACCTAGGCACAGATGCAGGCTGATTAACCACGGGCGTCGACAAAGAAGCTGTGTCAGGCAAATCCATTACACAGTGGAGGCAAAACAGGACGAACCTGTGGCAGGCAGCGAGCAAGGCATTTGGACCCCCATTGGAGGACCTCTCCAGAACTCCAGTCGAGAACCGGAGCATGTAGAGGAAGCCAAGGCAGGCCCAGCAGGACAGGGTTGATAGCTTTAGGTAGAACGAGGAAGGTGATCTGTTCCGAGTGAAAAACTGATTTTGTAGTGTCAGTGGTTTAGTGACGGACACAATAGGGTCGGGCAATGGTAGTCCATTCACAGAGGCAACAGCCAGGGGTCTCTCCAGAGAACTGTGGGTAGATGTAGACGACCTACTAGATCCTGCTGGATAAAATTTGCAGCTACTGCAGTATCCAGATAGGCAGAGGAGGAGTGTGATGTCTCTCCAGAGATGATGATCACAGGAATAGATAACTTGGGAGAGGCTTTGACGTTTGGCGTTGTGCCACCTAGGGTTGTCTCTCCAACCAACCCTAGGTGCCGGAGTTTCCCTCTTTTTGTGGACATTGACGCACAAAGTGACCTTTAAGGCCGCAATACAGACACCAACCTGAAGAGGGCCTGTGCTGTTTCTCCTGCTCGGACAGTTTGATTCTGTCTACCTGTATAAGTTCTTCAGGTAGAGCAACAGGGGAAGGCAATAGTGGTCTCTGGAACGAGGGTGCCAGTCTGTGGAAACGTCTCTCTCTCACCGAAACCTCCTGAGCACGTTCCTGGATCCTCATTTCGACCAGGGTAGCCAACCGGATAAGAGCATCTAGCGTAGAAGAGAGATTGCGGGCTGCTAGCTCGTCTTTGTTGTGAGAGGACAGTCCCTGCCAAAAGGTCACCACCAACGCCTCATTGTTTTATGCCAACTCTGCTGCCATGATACGGAAGGAGAAGGCATAATCTCCTACTGTGGACCCTCCTTGCTTGAGGGTTAGCAGAGTGGCCACTGCAGAGGATGTTCGACCCGGCTCCACAAACATAGTACGAAAAGTCTGTAAGAATAAAGCTAGGTCCGAGAATTCAGGTCCCTCGTTCTCGTTTCAAGATGGGGTTCACCCTTGCCAGGGCCTTGCCAGCGAGAAAATAAATGATGAACGCTACCTTGGCCTCATCAGAGGGGAGGAGATGAGCTCATAGTCTAAAATGAATGATACATTGGGTGATGAACCCTCTGCAGGCTCTCGGTTCACCGTCATAGCAGGGAGGACGAGAAAGCAATACTGTGGATCCGGAACAGAGAGGAGTAACGGGCAGTGGAACGGCAGCAGCATCAGGAAGAGGAGCAGGTGGTTGATCCAATCGGGCGATGATGGAGTTTACAGCCACGAGGAGTTGATCCTGGCGTACATATTGGTTTGTATCACCTGAACTGCGATCTTAGATTGATCCTGGCGTGCACGTAGGTCACGCATTTTGGTTTGTATCACCTGAACTGCGATCTTAGATTGGCCAGCGGGTTCCATGACCTGAGCGTACTGTCACGGTCTAGGGGTATGTGGACCCACTAGCCCGCTCTGCCGTAGCAGAGCAGCAGCTGGCCAGGCCACAGTCTATACAAAAGTCCGTAGCACAAGGGTACCTGAGATAGTCCAGACAGTGGCAGAGGCTTTGGCACGGATGGGACTAGACGTGGCAGGTAGCGCCAGACGTGGCGGATGATACCAGGAGTGGCAGATGACACTAGATGTGGTGTATAACAGCAGGCGTGGCAAGTGTCACCAAACGTGGTGTATTACAGCAGGCGTGGCAGGTGACACCAGACGTGGTGTATTACAGCAGATGTGGCAGACGACACAACAGGACTCCAACACTAGAAAGGCTTAGGAACAAAAACACAGCACGGGATACAGGTAGCAGGGCACGGGAACACTGGGAGCAGGAATCAATTAAGGGACCATTTGCAATACGAACATGGGTAGACCACAACAATGCTTACGCAAGGAGTGAAAGGGTGGAGCCCTTTTTATAGTCCAGGATGATCAGGGACAGTTTAGGGAATTTTTAACAGGTGCGCGTGCACCCGAACATTAAGAGCAGGGCCAGACGGCTGCGAGTGCCGGCGTCTCCTAGTAGGGAGACGCTGACAGGATGCCAGCAGTCTGTGGTCGTGGCCGTCGCAGGATATGGAAGACATACCAGATTTGATAAATCTGGCTTGGTCATTAAGGTCCAAACAAGCTTGGTCATTAAGGGGTTAACAAGTGTCAACACATGTAATGATCACAATTTATTACTTACTGAGTTAAAATATTGCTATTATTAGCTGCACTCTGGGATCATCAGATGAAGCGAGAGGCAGAGGGGGATTACAGCAACATCCTTTTATCTATAATGTTGTTTCTTATTGCTTGTATAGCTCCAGAATATTACATCGACTGTACACCAGTCATACAAACTCACGTCAGGCCTTCTTGTGCTTTCAGCTTCCTTAGAGAAGCAATGTTTTCAATTATTTTAAATAAGTAATATATGTTAGAAAAAAAGCTTGCTTTTGTTCATGTTTTTAATGGAAATTATCTATCCTAATATTGCATGTAGGTGTAATTTTCTTATGAGGCCTTTAACAGGTGCATAGCAATGTGGGGCTGACATCTAGTGGTCAATATGAAAACTGCAATAATTATTTTTTATATAGGCATAACAAAAGCAAACAATTTCCAAAATGTTTTAAAAATAGATAATTACCAAAAGTAAGCTTATAATTTTTAGTTATATTTCTATATTACAGATTCCATGTGAACAGTATCTATTTTTAAGGTAATCCAGGGCCGCACCGTCCATGAGGCGAGATAAGCTTCCCGTCTCAGGCAGTGGCCTACTGCCTCTCTGAGTGGGGCGGTGGCACCACTGAACCAGCCGCCGCCACCCCCTCATGCAGTATAATTGTACCTGCATCTATAGGAAAGTTGAAAGGCGCTGATTGGCAGGGCAGGATGACATGCCCTTCCATTCAGCGCCTTTTAACGACGCAAGCAGCGCAATGACGTCATCGTGCCACTTACGCCATTCAGCCCAAGCATACCTGCTCCGAAGAGGATGGCATGGGAACGAGATCAGGTGAGTGTGTACAGTTATTTTTTTCTCTTAAGTTTGAGTGGCATTATCTACAGGGGGAGTCTATCTAAAAGGGGCACTATCTACGGGGGGCTATATGTGGGGCACTATCTACAGGGGGCCTATATGTGGGGCACAATCTACAGGGGGGCTATATATAGGGCACTATCTACAGGGGGGCTATATGTGGGGAACTATCTACAAGAGGGGAATTATGTGGGGCACTATCTACAGGGGCTCTATGGGGGCACTATCTACATGGTGCTCTATGGGGGGCAGTATCTTGAGGAGGCTCTATAGGGGGCACTATGTATGTGTGGCACTGTCTACAGGGGGCTCTATGTGTGTAACATCTATGGCTGAGGGCCGTCGCTCAGACTTACCCTCTGACTGCCCCGGTCATGGACAATTGTGTTCTCAGCGACATCTTCCTCCAGGGAGATGCCGGCACTCACTTCCGGGTTCTGGGACTGTTTCCCGCAGGGCGCGCGCGCTCGTGCGTTCAACGCCTTAAAGGGCCAGTACGCGTCCAGCTGTCATCACTCAATAATTTGTCCAGAATGCTGCCGGACTCTAAAAAGGGCTCTGCCTACTTGATCCTTGCCTGAGCGTTATTGTCTACCTAAAGTTTGTCTTGCAAATGGTCTCCCAGTGTTTTCTAGTTCCCAGTGTTACCCGTTCTTGCTGCCTGTACCCTGTATCCCGTGCTATCGTATCTATATTGAGAGTCAAGTCATGTCTTCCGCTGCATCTACTAGCCTTCTACAGTGAAAGTCAAGTTGTGTCTCCGCTACTATCTACATTGCCTCAGGTACCCGTTCTGGACTATATACATTGTTTTGTACCTAGTTGGCCAGTTGTTAACCTGCTACGTGGTACGGCCCAGTGGGTCCACACCCCGCGGCGTGACAATGTGGGGCACTGTCTACGGGGGGCTCAATCTACAGGGGGCACTGTGTGTGTGTGTGTGTGTGTGTGTGTGTGTGTGTGTGTGTGTGTGACACAGTGTATGGTGCTATTATAATCAGAGACATTGCGTATTTCGCTATTATATTTAGGGGCGTAGTGTGTGGCACCATGAGAATTTTATCTTGGTTTATAGGTGCAGAAATGTTTGAAAAGTGAGAAGTTGAAGACATCTGAGCGGCAAATTGCAGAAATGGGCTGTGGCCAGGAGAAGATATCATAGAGGTCTGGACCGGATGGAGAAGAAAAGAGAAAAAAAGCAACTAGAATCTGAGAAGGCGTCACCAGTGAATCACTGTAAATGGTTATTCTGCCTCCAGTACTGTAGTCACTGTATGATCTGCAGCGAGATGATGGGTGGTATGATTTTTTTTTTGTGACACCGCAATTCCCAACTCGGGCCATGCTGAGAGCTGTAGTTTTACGCAGTACAAACCTATTGTCTCGGTCACAGGGTATGTGGACCCACTAGGCCGCTCCGCCGTAGCGGAGAGGCAGCTGACCAGGTCACAGTCTATATGAAAGTCAATAGTAGATAGTAACGCTTGGGTATCTGAACTAGTCCAGACGGTGGCTGTGGCTTCAGCACGGATGGAGGCCGGTGCAGCAGGTAGCGCCAGACATGGCGGGCAGTATCCGATGTGGCAGAAGACACTGGACGTGGCAGAAGACACTAGACGTGGCAGAAGACACTGGACGTGGCAGAAGACACTGGACGTGGCAAACGACAGCAGTAAGCACGACTCCAACACTGGTATGCACAGGAACAAGAAAAGTACGGGACACAGGAACAGGAAACAGGGCACGGGTAACAACTTGAACGGGAAACACTAAGAGACCATTTGCAAGACAGACTGGGATAAACTAACAACGCTCAGGCAAGGATCAGAAGGCCTGGGGCCTTCTTATAGACCAGGAAATCATGGCAGTTGATGATGATGACGGGACACAGCAGAACGGAGATCCATGGCTGCGGGCGTCGGGAGGTGAGTAAACCCGACGGCCCGCGGCCATGGGCGCTACATCTATAGAGCAGGGGTTGCACTAAATTGAGCTGTATTTGTGCTGGTTCTGTATTTATGTACTAATCTTGGTGCTGGTGTTTACATACAGTACTAGTACAAAGCTCTCCACATAAATACAACACCAGAACCAAGCTCAGTACATAAATACAGCACCAGAACAAAGCGCTCTACACAAATACAACACCAGAACCAAGTTCAGTACATATATACAGTACTAGAACCAAGCTCTCCACATAAATACATGTACTGAACTTGGTTATGGTGTTGTATTTATGTAATGAGCTTAGTTCTGTAGTTGTAATTATATAGGATATATTAATAATAACAAAATTGCAAGGCAGATGGAATTGTTTTCAATTCATTGTATGTTTAATGGGAACCTGTCAGGTAGTTTTAACCCCTTGAACCGCCACTGTGCGGTAATATATGACCTGACAATATTTCCAAACATTCCCTTGTATGTTTTTTCTCAGATGCAGCAAAATTTATAAAATCAACTATTAAAATGGTGCACACTATATGCTAATTACTCATTAAAGGGTCATGGGGCAGTGCCGCTATCCTGAACGGTCATATAGTCCTGCCTCCAAACCCACCCTTTCCATGCTTGATTGACAGACCCTTGGCTGTTATACATCACTACCAGTCTCCTACAACTTTCTTGGATGCGCCATTGCCTTGTACTCCATGGTCACGCACCGTGCAGTGAGGTGTACTCTGCCCGGCTTTATCGCTGCACCACGAATGCCAGGGGAGTACAAGGCAATGGCGCATCCGCAAGAGTTGGAGGAGGCCGCTAGCGATGTAGAACTGCCAGGGGGATGTAAATCAAGATCTGGGGGGGCCCCATTTCAATTTTTGCCTCAGGCAGCAGAAAATAGAATCGGCCCTGGGTAAATCAATTTAGTAAAAGTGGTATTCTGCCTATTTGTAGATTGCACAGCATTACTAATGCTCTTTTTTTGTCAAGACTTCCCCTTCAATTTCTCCCATAGATTTTTATTATCCGAGATCTCCAATATTCATATGCAGTTGGTGGGTTTGATCTGGTACATGCAGGTAAAGCAATGATGTTAAGCCTTATCACACCATGCTTCTCTTTATAAGGCCTCATGCACACGAGCGTGTCCGATTCACGCGCGTGAATCGGGTCCGTGTGTGTGTTACGTTATGAATCAGTGTGCTTTGCGAGTGGCATGCGTTATTCACGCACTCGCAAAGCACATCTTTTTTTTTAAATTATTTTCAACTGAATTGATGCGTACATCACACACCGAACACGCATTACTTCAATGGGCGCGATAACGCATGATAACGCACCAATATAGGACATGCAGTATCTTTCACGCAGCGGACTCCCGCTGCATGAAAAATCACGCATGTGTGAACGGCCCCGTGTGGGTCCGTGTGCTGTGCATTGTTTCAACGCACAGCACATGACAGCAATCTGCTATGAAGCACTTGTGTCTGTGTGCAAAATACCAACATTCAAGTAGAAAAAGACGTTTGAACATTTCGCAAACCTAAAATACGGTGAAACCTCTTCAAATAACCACCTCCAATAGAGGATAATTTCCCCTTGTATTGAGTAATCTAGCACTAAGTCCCCAGACTCACGACCGTAAAAACGCCCGTAATTACGGCCCATAATTACGGGCCCATAGACTTCTATTGGCCACGGGTATCTTCCCGTTTGTGTACGGGAAGGTGCCCGGGCCGTTGAAAAATATAGAACATGTCCTATTTCAGGCCGTGCCGGTAAAATAGCGTGATATTTTTATAGTTCATGTCGTTACGGATGCGGTCATACCACATATGTGTACTTTTTTTATGTTTTCCATTTTTTCCTATAATAAAAGTGTTATTATGGGAAAAACGGTAGTTATTGTTTTTTTAACTTGAAACTTTTATTTTTTTACAACATTTTTATTAACTTTTTTTATGAACACCATAAAAAAATAAAATAAAAAACTATTCCAGAATCACTGTATTTTGGTCAGCACCCCTCCCAAAACAGAATCAAAATGTTGCATGTACCCCAAAATTATACCATTAAAAACCACAGCCCGTCTCGCAAAAATCAAGCCCTCCCACAGCTTTTTTGACGAAAAAATAAAAATGTTATGGCTCTCAGAATATGGTGATTCAAAAGATAAATTATTTGAAACAAAAGTGATTTTATTGTGCAGACGCTGTAAAACATAAAAAAAGATACACGTTTGGTATCGCCGTAATCGCATCGACCCTCAGAATAAAGGAAATATGTAATTTATAGCGCACGGTGAACGCCGTAAAAAAAAACAAAAAAAAAAACATCAGAATTGCTGATTTTTGGTCACCGTGCTAGCCAAAAAATGAAATAAAAAGTGATAAAAAAATTGCATGTACCCAATAAGCCCTCACACGGCTCCGGTGGAGGAAAATATAAATAAGTTCTGGCTCTCAGAATACGGCGACGCAAAATGTGCAGTGTTCCAAAAGCGGATACGATTGGGTACCATTTATCAGTGCGACACTGGACACATATCTATGAATTATTATTTATTTACCGCATTATTATACCACCCTATTATGCCCTGATGTACTCCGCACAGATTGCATATGCCCCCACATTATAAACTGAAATACCAGCAAAACCCAAAACAAAAAAACTAGCAAGAAAAATCTGTGCTCCAAAAACCAAATGGCGCTCCCTCCCTTCTGAACCCTACAGTGTGCCCAAACAGCAGTTTACATCCACATATATGGCATTGCCAAACCCGGGAGAACCCGCTTAACAGTTTGAGGTGTTTGTCTTCAGTGGCACAAACTGGGCACAACATATTGTGCATTAAATGGCATTTCATTGGAAAATTGCAATTTTCACTTTGCATCATCCACTGAGCGTTCATTTCTAATTTAAAAAAAAATCCCCTGTGGGGTCAAAATGCTCACTATACCTCTTAAAAAATGCCTTAAGGAGTGCAGTTTCCAAATTTGGGTTCACACCTTGGGGATTTGACCCCAGAGCCCAGACATTGTGGGCCAATGCTGTGAAAATCACCAAAATAGACCTCAAATGTGCATTGTGCTCTTTTACTCCTAAGCCCTGTCATGAGTCCAGGGAAATGATAAATGCCTTGAGGGGTGTAGTTTACAAAATGGGGTCACTTCTCAGGGTTTTCCACTCTACTCTGGTACCTAACGGAGCTCTGCAAATGCGGCAGGGCGCCCGTTCACCAGTCCAGCAAAATCTGCATTCTAAAAGCCAAATGGCGCTCCTTCCATTTTCAGCTCTGTCATGTGCCCAATCAGCAGTTTAGGGCCACAAATGGGGTATTGCTGTACTCAGGAGAAATTGGGTAACAAATTGTGTGTTGTTTTTTCTCCTATTACCCATTGTGAAAATAAAAAATTGGGAGCAAAAACTACATATTTTTGGAAACATTTTTATTTCATTTTCACTGCCTAATTCTAATAAAATCTATGAAACACCTGTGGGATCAAAATGCTCACTACACCCGTAGATGAATGCCCTAAGGGGTATCGTTTCCAACATGGAGTCACTTCTCAGGGGTTTCTACTGTACTGGTACCTTAGGGGCTTTGCAAATGTGACATGGTGCAGGGAAATCAATCAAGCAAAATCTGCATGCCAAGTAGCGCTCCTGCCATTCTGAACCCTGCGGTATGTCAAAACAGCAGTTTATGACCACATATGGGGTATTGCTGTACTCGGAAGAAATTGTTTTACAAATGTTGGGGTGCTTCTTCATTCCTTGTGAAAATGAAAAAAAATCACCATTTTAGTGGAAAAATTTAGATTTTCATTTTCACTGCCTAATTCCAATAAATTCAGCAAAAAACAGTGGGGTCAAAATGCTCACTACACACCTAGATAAATTTGATGAGGGGTGTAGTTTCCAAAATGGGGTCACTTTTGCGGGTTTTGCACTGTTTTGGCCCCTTGGGGGCTTTGCAAATGTGACATGGCGCTGCAAAAGTCAAATGGTGCTCTTTCCTTTCTAAGTCCTGTCGTGTGTCCAAACAACAGTTTATTACCACATATGGGGCATTGCTGTGCTCGGGAGAAATTGCTTTACAAATGTTGTGGTGCTTTTTTACCTTTATCTATTGTGAAAATGAAAAAATCTGAGCTAAAACTACATTTTATTAGAAAAAAAATAGATTTTCAATTTCACGGCCTAATTCCAATAAATTCCGCAAAAAACCTGCGGGGTCAAAATGCTAACTATACCCCTAGAAAAATTCCTTGGGGTGTAGTTTCCAAAATGGGGTCACGTTTGGGTGTGTTTCCATTGTTTTGGTTCCTCCACGGCGTTGCAAACACGACATGGCACTGAAAACCATTCCAGCAAAATCTGCGCTCAAAAATCTAAATGGTGCTCCTTTCCTTGTGAGCCCTGCCGTGGGTTCAAACAGCAGTTTATTACCACATATGGGGCATTGCCGTAATCGGGAAGAATTGCTTTACAAATGTTGGGGTGCTTTTTCTCCTCTTACTCCTTGTAAAAATTAAAACTTTCTACGTTTTTTCAGAACAAAAGTAGATTTTCATTATATTTTAAAAAGAAGAGGCCCCAAAATCCACTAGGTGCTCCTCTGCTTCTGAGGCCTGTGTTTCAGTCCGGTAGCAGACCAGGGCCACATGTGGGATATTTCTAAAAACTGCAGAATCTGAACAATAACTATTGAGTTCTGTTTCTCTGGTAAATCTTTCTGTCTTACAGAAAAAAACGTATTACAAATGAATTTTGGCAAAAAAAAATGCAATGTTAAATACTTTTGTGTCAAAAAAGACAAAAGTATAGTAGGTATGATACATTTATTGGCTAACCATAAAAATTATAAATGTAAGGTTTCAGAGCACAACGGCCCCTTCTTCAGGCAAGTTTACAAATGAATGACACAAAGACAATTAGTAGATGAGGTGATACATCATTAAGATAAGCCGGGTCCATAAAAATGAGGTTATACCAAACACGCAACAGGTCTATAAAATCACTGGCACGTTCTCCTGTACATCCTCCAATGATCCTGGGTACAAGGTGCATAGATAAAGGAATCTACATTGGAGAAACAATACAAAAATTACAAACCAGGATGAATCTTCACAGACATACAATAAAACAGCAGCTGGATACACCCATGCGAAAAAACACTTCTGTTTGGCAGATTTAAAGGTCCTAATACTGAATGGTCATTTTAAAAACAACAGAGAAATTTTTTTTAGGAATTCAAGCTAATGATACAATTCCAGTCATTGACACAAGGCCTCAATCTAAAACCTGGATTTATGAGCCACTACATGGACACATATCACATCCCCCATCAGACTGAATCCAGATCTCTTATCTCCTAAGTCATCACCCCTATAACCTTAGTTTTATAGCCCCGGCTTATCTTAATGATGTATCACCTCATGTACTAATTGTCTTTGTGTAACATCTTAAAGGACGGGTGCGCGGAAAAATATTTTTTTTATATAATATTTCTTTTAGTATGTTTTTAAAATAAATGTTATTTATTTGTGTGTTTGTGTTTTACTTTTTTCTTTTTTCTAACTTTTACTTCTCTATGGGGCTGCCATTTTGTTTTTCGTCCCTGTATGTGTCGATTAACGACACATACTGAGATGGAATACGGCAGCTACAGTGCATAGGGCACAATGAACGGGAGCCGTTCCATTGATTCTGCTCTCTGGCTCTATACTGCGCAGTCGCAGGTCAGAGTC
This sequence comes from Rhinoderma darwinii, assembly GCF_050947455.1. NCBI lineage: Eukaryota > Metazoa > Chordata > Amphibia > Anura > Rhinodermatidae > Rhinoderma > Rhinoderma darwinii. The sequence continues at coordinate 343,002,126 of NC_134687.1, forward strand.
ACACAGAGCAGAGCAGCTGTTTGCAGGGAGATAGCAGGCGCCATCATGAAGACCAGCTGCACTGCAGGTAAGATGTGTGTTTCTCTGTCTGTCCCACTCTCTATCTCACAGACCGCCGCTCTCGTAACCCCCGACGGGCCCCCCCCTGACGGCCCCCCGATCGGCCCCCACCCTCCCCTAACGGCCCCCCCCCAATGGCCCCCCCCTGTATGAAGGACACATGATGCAACTGTACAGGGAAAGCCCTGAACGGTAAATCTCTCTAGTTGTGCTGAGACTGAGAGGTTCATTAGTCACATTCCCAAACAGTCTCAGCACAACTAGAGAGATTTACCGTTCAGGGGTCTGGGAAAGCTGGGTGACCACCATTATCCCTCCTACTGGAGTGTGAGAGGTTCATTAGTCACATCCCCAAACACTCCAGTAGGAGGGGTAATGGTGGTCACCCAGCTTTCCCAGAAGCAGATATAACCAGGAAAGGGCTGGATGGATGGGCTGAGGGTGCACAGGGTTTTTGGTGATGCCCCTCTGTCATGTGATCGGACCTAGGTTACCGGTTCATCAGACGGGGTTCATGTGACTATAAATCTGTCCATAACAAGAGACAGTGCACTCAGGACAAGCCCTGCTCTCATGCCGTAGTTGTGTGGTTCTGTCTGCAGTGATGGCGGTGGGTGGCTCTGACACCCGCCTCCCCCGTCGGGTCATCTCAGGACAGAAGGGGTGTCTGGATTGGAGACAGCGCCGCACCTGTCCTCAGGTTGTGTCTGGTATTGCAGTTCACCTCCATTGAAGTGAATAGGACAGAGCGGTAATACCACACACGACCTGAGGACAGGTGCGGCGCCATGTTTTCCTGGACGACCCCTTTAAGACCTTTCCCGTGTGTGTGTGTGTGTGTGGCAGAGCGGAGTGTGCACGGGCGCCGCTGATACTTCATAGCCGCTTATCAGCTGTCTTGAAGAATCAGCGACGAGCACCCCGCCCCCCCCCCGCACACACACACGCACACACACAAATCCCCCCAAACACGCAAAATCAAGTGTAATCAAGCGTTTTTTTAATGTGGTTTTTTGCACGTAAAATGTGCAAAAAAAAAACGTATCAAATACACGGCGTGTGAACCGGTCAACTGAAAAGTCATTCACTTCACTTTCATCATTCTGAGGGCTCATTTACACGAGCGTGTTATACGTCCGTGCGATGCACGTGATTTTCACGCGCGTCGCAGGGACCTATATTAGTCTATTGGGCCGTGCAGACAGGTGCGTGATTTTCACGCAGCGTATGTCCTCTGCGTAAAAGTCACGACATGTCCGTTCTTTGAGCGCTTTTCGCGCATCACGCACCCATTGAAGTCAATGGGTGCGTGAAAACCACGCATGTCGCACGGAAGCACTTCCGTGGGACGTGCGTGATTCGCGCAACAGCAGTGAAAAGGATGAATGAAAACAGAAAAGCACCACGTGCTTTTCTGTTTACAAACATCCAAACGGAGTGTCATAATGATGGCGGTTGCGCGAAAATCACGCAGCCGCGCATCATACGCGGCTGACACACGGAGCTGTTAAGTGCCTTTTGCGCACGCAAAACGCACACGCTCGTGTAAACCCGGCCTAAGGCTGGATTCACACGAGCGTGTGCCTTTTGCGCACGCAAAAAACGCAACGTTTTGCCTGCGCAAAAGGCACTTAACAGCTCCGTGTGTCAGCCGCGTATGATACGCGGCTGCGTGATTTTCGCACAGCCGCCATCATTATGACACTCCGTTTGGATGTTTGTAAACAGAAAAGCACGTGGTGCTTTTCTGTTTTCATTCATCCTTTTCACTGCTGTTGCGCGAATCACGCGCGTACAACGGAAGTGCTTCCGTGTGACATGCGTGGTTTTCACGCACCCATTGACTTCAGTGGGTGCATGATGCGCTAAAAACGCTCAAAGAACGGACATGTCATGACTTTTACGCAGCGGACTAACGCTGCGTAAAAATCACGCAACTGTCTGCACAGCCCAATAGACTAATATAGGTCCGTGCAACGCGAGTGAAAATCACGCGCGTTGCACGCACGTATATCCCGTTCGTCTGAATAAGCCCTAAGGGTAAGGCCACACACAATGTTTACAGCTGAAAAATCGGAAGCAGAACGCCTACAAGCATCTGCCCATTGGTTTCAATGGGAAATACGGCGTTCTGTTCCGACAGGGCGTTTTTTACGTGGTCGTTTTCCAAACCCGGCACGTAAAAAGACGCCCACCAAAATGAAGTGCACATCACTTCTTGGGATGTTTTTGGAGCAGTTTTTCATTGACTTTATAGAAAAACAGCTCAAAAAACGGCCGTTAAAAAACACGAGTTTGATAAAAAAATGGCTGAAAATCATGAGCTGTTTTCCCTTTCTTTAGTAAGCGTGTGAACATACCCTTAGCCTTTTGGTGTGTCCTATAACTTCTGCCAGCTGCAGAATCACACCCAAAATAGCTGCCGGACACTGCTTAGCAATTTGAAGACACTTTTTCCTGGCTTGTGGGAGGGGGGGTGAGATTCCCTCCCACATTTACAGCAGCTGTGAGTCAGGTTGCTTTGCCTTATTCACCTTGCTGTAATTCTGGGAAGTGCTCCACCTGGTGGCCAACATAGGAAAACATGTAAAATTATTATTTGATTTTTAATACTTTCCACCATATGGAAGAAAAAAAAAATACAGCAAAAAACGTAAAAAAATATAATAGAAATAAGTAACGACACTTAAAAAAAAAAGGTTTAATTCGCGACACATTCCCTTTAAATGTTGTGCTTTTTTCTAAGTCATAAATTTGTAAATTACCTGAAGAAGAGAGGCGTGGCTTGCTGAGCATGTAGAGAGTCGCAAGTTTTTGAGCTCCTGCAAGAACGCCTGAAAAATATCCGACTACTTGGCCTGAGGTGATATATACTTACCTGAACTGCTGTATTACCTGAGATCCTCGCTTGCTGCGGTGGTTGCGGGTTGGAGGTGTACAGATATGACCAGAAGCAAGGCAAGATTCTCTCAGAGGCCCGCTGAGCGGGACTCACAAGATGGCGCTGCGGAGGAAATGCTGGCAGAGCACCACGTGGAGCCGGTGGTCATGATGGCGGACAGGCTGGAGCGCTTTGCCCGTACTGCCGATGACACTAGGGTGAGAAGCAATGTGGAAATGCATGTGTCCGATCCCAACACCTCAGATGGGGAATCAGCGAGTGCCATGGTGTCCCGAGCTTCTGCTGAGCCAGCTGGCGTGTCGAGGGGAGAGCCGCTTTCTGCGCAACAATCAATGGTGGTAGCTGAGCCCACACTACGAGATATCTTTTTGGCTATCAATTGCTGCAAGTCTACACTGTCTACTTTGAGTGTGAAGGTGGGTGCCATGAAGGAAGATATTGCCATTATCAGGCATGATATGCAAAAGGTTAACAAGCGGCTTGGTGAAGTGCAGGGACAGGTCACAGACCTGGAAGATAATTTGTGTACTACCATGAAAGATTCTAAAAAGTCGACTCATGATATTGTGGCTCTGTTTAACAAAACGGATGACCTAGAAAACAGGTTATGTCGTAATAATGTCAGATTGATTGGAATATCGGAAAAATCAGAAGGCTTGAATTGCACAGAATATATGGAGAAATGGTTGCGCACTTCTTTTGGGGAAGGCATCTTCACCCCATTATTTGCAATTGAACGGGCTCATCGTGTGCCGACTCGCCCTTTACCACCTGGGCACCCCCTGAGACCTATATTGGCTAAATTACTGCACTATAAAGATCGGGATATCATTCTACGAAAAGCGCGGGAATGTCCGGAATTGGCTATAAATGGCGGGAAAGTTTCCATCTTCCCGGATTACTCAGCGGAAGTTCAGCGTAAAAGAGCGCGTTTTCAAGATGTCAAGAAACGGCAGAGGAATTTGCAGGTGGCGTTCTCTATGCTGTACGCAGCGAAGTTGCGTGTTGCAGCTCTAGGAGGAACTCATTTCTTTGAAAATCTGCACATGGCCATACAGTGGCTTGATGGTCATGAGAGGCAACTACGAGTCAAGACGCCCTGAAATATGGCTCATATGTTTTATCTTGCAGGTCATGTATTCTGGGACTTGCACTCTGATTAATGTTACGTTTAGTAATGAGTATATGACCAAACCTGTTGCTATTTATTGGTTACTCAGGCAGCACTTACGGGTTTTATGCCTAGCAAGTATATTGTTATGTTGAAATGCAGGATATACGCTACCGTTCAAAAGTTTAGGGTCACTTAGAAATTTCCTTATTTTTGCAAGAAAAGTACAGATTTTTCAATGAAGATAACATTAAATTAATCAGAAATACACTCTATACATTGTTAATGTGCTAAATGACTATTCTAGCAGCAAACGTCTGTTTTTTAATGCAATATCTACATAGGTGTATAGAGGCCCATTTCCAGCAACCATCACTCCAGTGTTCTAATGGTACATTGGGTTTGTTAACTGTGTTAGAAGGCTAATGGATGATTAGAAAACACTTGAAAACCCTTGTGCAATTATGCTAGCACCGCTGTAAACAGTTTTGCTGTTTAGAGGAGCTATAAAACTGACCTTCCTTTGAGCTAGTTGAGAATCTGGAGCATTACATTTGTGGGTTCGATTAAACTCTCAAAATGTCTAGAAAAAGAGAGCTTTCATGTGAAACTCGACAGTCTATTCTTGTTCTTAGAAATGAAGGCTATTCCATGCGAGAAATTGCCAAGAAACTGAAGATTTCCTACAACGGTGTGTACTACTCCCTTCAGAGGACAGCACACACAGGCTCTAACCAGAGTAGAAAGAGAAGTGGGAGGCCACGCTGCACAACTGAGCAACAAGACAAGTACATTAGAGTCTCTAGTTTGAGAAATAGACGCCTCACAGGTACTCAACTGGCAGCTTCATGAAATAGTACCCGCAAAATGCCAGTGTCAACCTCTACAGTGAAGAGGCGACTCCGGGATGCTGGCCTTCAGGGCAGAGTGGCAAAGAAAAAGCCATATCTGAGACTTGCTAATAAAAGAAAAAAATTTATATGGGCAAAAGCACACAGACATTGGACAGAGGAAGATTGGAAAAAAGGGTTATGGACAGACGAATCGAAGTTTGAGGTGTTTGGATCACACAGAAGAACATTTGTGAGACGCAGAACTGAAAAGATGCTGGAAGAGTGCCTGACGCCATCTGTCAAGCATGGTGGAGGTAATGTGACGGTCTGGGGTTGCTTTGGTGCTGGTAAAGTGGGAGATTTGTACAAGGTAAAAGGGATTTTGAATAAGGAAGGCTATCACTCCATTTTGCAACGCCATGCCATACCCTGTGGACAGCGCTTGATTGGAGCCAATTTCATCCTACAACAGAACAATGACCCAAAGCACACCTCCAAATTATGCAAGAACTATTTAGGGAAGAAGCAGGCAGCTGGTATTCTATCTGTAATGGAGTGGCCAGCGCAGTCACCAGATCTCAACCCCATAGAGCTGTTGTGGGAGCAGCTTGACCGTATGGTACGCAATAAGTGCCCATCAAGCCAATCCAACTTGTGGGAGGGGCTTCTGGAAGCATGGGGTGAAATTTCTCTCGATTACCTCAGCAAATTAACAGCTAGAATGCCAAAGGCCTGCAATACTGTAATTGCGGCAAATGGAGCATTCTTTGACAAAAGCAAAGTTTGAAGGAGAAAATTATTATTTCAAATAAAAATCATTATTTCTAACCTTGTCAATGTCTTGACTATATTTTCTAGTCATTTTGCAACTCATTTGATAAATCTAAGTGTAAGTTTTCATGGAAAACACTAATTTGTCTGGGTGACCCCAAACTTTTGAACGGTAGTGTATTTTTTGACAGAATGGTGGTGTTCTGTACACAATCTTTCTGTGGTTCTGTACATTGCACTAGTAGAAATTTCAACGCCCGCTCTCTCGTAGAGAGAGGTTTACTATGTTTATATGTGGGGTTTCTTTGGGGGGTTTTAGGCTGGGTTCACACGAGCACATTAACGTCCGTAATGGACGGACGTATTTCGGCCGGAAGTCCCGGACCGAACTCAGTGCAGGGAGCCGGGCTCCTAGCATCGTAGTTATGTACGACGCTAGGAGTCCCTGCCTCTCCGTGGAACTACTGTCCCATACTGAAAACATGATTACAGTACGGGACAGTTGTCCTGCAGAGAGGCAGGGACTCCTAGCATCGTACATAACTATGATGCTAGGAGCCCGGCTCCCTGCACTGAGTTCGGTCCGGGACTTCCGGCCGAAATACGTCCGTCCATTACGGACGTTAATGTGCTCATGTGAACCCAGCCTTAGGGTTAAAGTTGGAACACACTTGGATTATATGTGAGTGTAAAAGAGACATACATCCTTGCTCAAAGTTGAGATATGACAGGCTAAATACTGTGTCCTATTTTGACTATGGCTAGTTCAGTTAGCTTTATTAGTTGGAATATTCGGGATATGGCTGATGCCACGAAACGTAAGGCCATTTTTCAGTATGTTAGCAAGCACCAGCCGGCGATTGTGTGTCTACAAGAGACACATTTGATAGATGACAGATTACAGCAGCTACAGAGGAGATCGGTGGGCTTTAGCTGTCACTCCACGTTCTCAGTATATTCATGGGGAGTTAGTTTATTAGTTCACAAACAAATTCCATTTAAATGTTTAGACATGGAAGTGGATGCAGAGGGTCGATATATCTGTGTGTTATGTACTATATACTCAAAAATTTTCATAATAATATCTATATACAAACCTCCTCCTTTTTCTAATCAAGTATTGCTGAAGGCCATGTCCTTTGTAGCGGATAAACCGGGGATAGCTTTGCTTCTCCTGGGGGATTTTAATAATATTCTCGACTCCAACTGGGATAGATGTAGAGATGGGGACAGGAGTGACGGGGCGGCCCAGACTCCGTTTGGTACAATGATACAAGAACTGGGATTATCGGATATATGGAGAGTAAAACACCCTCGTGAAAGGAACTTCTCATGCTGTTCATCCACTTACTCTTCTCTATCCAGAATAGATTTGGCCTTGGGGAATGTGTATGTTGCCCCTAGTTAGTCAAGCGGAGTATCTCGCTAGAACGTTATCGAACCACTCTCCCCTTAGGGTCACGGTTAATGTTAATAATCAGGGCTCCCATGGCCCGCGACTGTGGAAGCTGAATCCCTTCTGGCTGTCTTTGGTTGATGGGCAAGGATTTATCGCCCAGAGGTTAGAGGATTACTTTCAGATTAATTGTGGCTCTTCTTCTGTTCCTTATGTCTGGGATGCAATGAAGGCGTATTTGAGAGGCTTGTTTATGCAAGCAATTAGCAGGCATAAAACGGCAACCAGGGCGGAGGATAAGAGGTTACATGAGGAAATGCGTAGGTCAGAGGCGGCATTTATTTGAAACCCCACTGTGGCACATCAAACAAATTTACGAAATTCGCAAGACTCATTAAACTTACATCTTTTAGCAGTAGCGGGTAGAAAACGGCAATTTTATACGCAGAATGCTTTTGAAGAAGGAGAAAAGGCTGGACATAGGCTGGCAATGGTGGCAAAGGCACAGCAAGGGGTGTTGCATATAGCTGCTTTAAAAATGGCAAGGGGCACTATGGTTACAGAGACCTCAGAGGTCCTAGAGGTTTTGGGGGACTTTTACTCTGATCTATATGGCTCTAAGGTGCATCCATTCACAAATGATATTTGCTCATTCTTAGCTAAAGCACAACTCTCTAAACTGTCAGGGGAGGCCAAGGCACTTTTGGACTCTTCACTCACGCTACAGGAATTGGAAGAAGCGGTCAAACAGATGGCTAACGATAAGGCACCCGGGGCAGATGGGCTGCCAGTTGAAATTTATAAAAAATACTCTGAGGTGCTTTTACCCAAATTATTGGAAGTATTTCACCATTCCCTGGCACATGGCTCTTTGCCGGCCTCTATGCAAGAAGCCATTATTGTGGTCTTGCCGAAACCCGGGAAGGATCCTCAATTAGCTGAATCTTACCGACCGATTTCATTACTGACAACGGATGTCAAGATTCTGGCGAAGGCCTTAGCTCTGAGGTTGAATAAAGTGATTTCTACCATTATTCACCCGGATCAGACCGGCTTTATGCCTGCTAGGTCCACAGCTATGAATTTGAGACGCTTATTCTTAAATCTTCAGCTGAAGGCGGATAATGTAGGGGAAAGAGCTATTCTTTCCTTGGACGCTGCTAAAGCGTTTCATAGCGTGGAATGGCAATATCTTTGGTGCACCTTGTAGGCTATGGGTTTTGGATCGTCCTTTATATTATGGATCAATGTCTTGTATTCTTGTCCTACAGCTAGAATAAGGGCAAATGTGGACTATCTGCTCGGTTTGCTCTTGAGAGAGGAACTAGACAGGGATGCCCATTGTCGCCCCTCCTGTTTGCTGTGGCAGTGGAACCCCTAGCAGCGCGTATACGTTTGTCCGATTATATTAAGGGATTTTCATATGGCGCTGTGCAGGAAAAAGTGGCGCTTTATGCAGACCACATGCTTCTCTATTTGGGGGATGTAGGTAGATCACTGGCAGAAACAATATCGCTAATTGAGAATTTTGGTGCATTATCTGGTTTTAAAATTAATTGGGATAAGTCCCACTTGCTCCCTGTAGACCCAATGTGCTCTACACCAAGGATTCATGATGTATTTGTGGGGTGTGTTGAACACTTTAAATATTTGGGGATAGTGGTTTCGTCCTCTCCTTCCGATTATATTGCCTTTAATCTGCAACCCCTCTTGGTCAAATTCAAAATGAAAATATCGGCCTGGTGTAAGTTATACTTGTCGGTTGTAGGTAGGGTTAATCTTATCAAGATGATCCTAATGCCACAATTATTGTACATTTTGCATAACTCCCCTGTATGGATTCCTTTACGCGACTTTTATTATGTTAATGCACTTTTTAGGGATCTAATATGGCGTATGGGACACCCCAGACTTAAATTAGAAATTCTACAACGTGCAAAGCATGATGGCGGCCTGGCCCTACCCAATCCTTGTTTGTACTTCCTTGCTTCCCAATGTCAGCATTTTAAGGGGTGGGGGGAAATTATACCGAGTGGATCTAATGGTGCGGTTTTGCAGCTACAGTTTGGCTCCTCCGCTTTACTGTCAGTTTTGGAAGCAGGTCATTCTCTGCTGTCGGGTAGGAATATGCCCACATATGCGCTAATGCGCAAGGTATGGGATAAGGTCCGGTCCATTAGAGCTATCGGCGTATGCACAGCTTTTACGCCTATATGGGGCAATAGGGCACTCCAGGAGTTCTTCTCTCTTGAAGGATTTGAGGGTTGGCAATCGAGGGGTATCTCTCGTGTATCACAGCTGCTCCAGGATAATATATTTAAAACGTATCAACAGCTTCAGGAGGAATTCAGGAGGAATTTTTTTAAATTGTCCCAATGCATTTAAAATGAAAAATTCTGCAACTTTTCAGTAGTTCTTTATATAATTTTTTTTTATATTTCTTTGTTTCTACAGCTCCTAAACATACCTGTTTCCATGGTAACAGACTACAAACAAACCCTGTAAAGTGTAAGGGTATGTTCACACGTACACGTCCGTAACGGCTGAAATCACGGAGCTGTTTTCAGGAGAAAACAGCTACGCAATTTCAGCCCTAATGGCAAGTGCAGGCGCTTTTCGCTGCGTCCATTACGGACGTAATTGGAGCTTTTTTTCCATGGTGTCAATGGAAAACGGCTCCATTTACGTCTCAAGTGACAGGCACTTCTTTAACGCGAGCGTCTTTTTTACGCGCCGTCTTTTGACAGCCGTATTTTTGGACGTAATTCGGGGCTAAAACGCCCGAATTACGTCTGTAAATAGGGTGTGTGAACATACCCTAATCCTTGCAGTCATATTTCCTTCCATTTCTCCCCTACACTATACTGACATACGTTTGGTAGGATAGCAAGAAGTAGAGGACAGATACAAGGGAATACGAATTTAGTATCAGACTACACGTGGCTTGTTGTCTCTTACCATGGAGATGCATTGTCTTGATTCGATATGTAGAAACAAAATGGTAGGAAAATTTTAATCAAGACCTATTGAAATGTTGCTTAATTTTTAAATTCATTGAGACCATAAAAAAAAAATTTGGTTGCAAACCTGAACATATCCTTTAACATCAATATTTATACATTAATTTACATAAGTTTTTAATTCCCTTAAATTCTATGTATAGTTGCTACTACTTTATATAGACCACCCCTCTAAAAGTAAATTTTTCACAACAAATTTGGGTGGTTGTCTCACAGAGGTTTCGCTGCACCTTAGTTGGACGATTTTGTGTAACATAACAGAAATCAGTGTTTACTGTACGTTGACAATTTATGCTTTAGATTTGACAATGACCAATGTTATCTTTGACTTATCACAATGAAGCTTCAGTAAAGAGCTAAAAGTGGAGATACTATTTAAGGCCTTATTCACACGAACGTCGCACGGCCCTATGTAAGTGAATGGGTCCATTCAGACTGTCTGTGATTTTCACGCAGTGTATGTGCGCTGCGTAAAACTCACGACATGTCATATACTTGCCCGTGTTTCGCGCAGCACGCACCCATTGAAGTCAATGCGTGCGTTCAAATCGCGCACGGCACACGGAAGCACTTCCGGGTGCCGCAAGTGATGCGCGCTACAGTAGTAAAAAGAATGAATGAAAACAGAAAAGCACCTTGTGCTTTTCTGTTTGTAAACATCAAAACAGAGTGTCATAATGATGTCGCCCCCCCGAAAATCACGCAGCCACGCACCATATGCTGATGCCACACGGATCTTTTGCGTGTGAATAAGGCTAAAAATATGTTGAAAAAACAAGCTGCAAAAATCGCCATAAAAAATGCGCTGTTAGAAACCCTGGTCTTGACAAAGTGTTACAGACACATTTAATGATATAAAGACAACGCATCATAATGTCATCAGCAATAATGTTATTAAATAAATTTACCATTGAGGTCGTTTGAAGGAAGATTATCATATTCCATAAAGTGAAATAAACACATTTATTCCACAACCTTTCTTTAAAGAGAACCTTTCACTACCCCATACATGTGCAGCTGAGTGCACCATGTTATAGGCGCTGCTGCACAGACCTTGGGGCACTTTGAATTACCTGTCTAGCCTCTGCCTTTATTATTGGCGCTCCAAAGTGTAATTTAACCCCTGTACTGTGAATGGGGCATACACACATGCCAGTGATGCACAGCCGCCGAAGAGGAGATGCTCTCCTCCTCTCTCCTGTTCCTGATGTGACTGTGTGATCTCGTGAGAGAGATCACACAGCAGAAGCCGCTCTGATTGGACAGTGTCAGAGCGCTGATTATAACGTTCCTGCCCTTTCCATGTCCATGAACGCCCCACTGATAGTACAGGGGCCAATTTACCGATATCTCCAGAACGACGGAGGCTAGATAGGTAATTCAAACTGTCCCAGGGTCTGTGCAGCAGCGCTTATAAGATGATGCACTTAGCTGCACATGTATGGGGTAGTGAAAGGTTCTCTTTTTAATATATATAAAAAAAGAGCTCCGACTACAATACAATGTATATTGGAAGCTCTTATTGGCAGGGACTTTTCTCTCACTGTTCATCTGTTTTGAATACTTGTCACTTTACTTGTTTGTTACTTCCTGAATTGTATAGCACCGTAAAATATGTTGACACTATATAAATAAAGAATATTATTGCTATAGAAGTCCCTATAGAATGTAAGAAATTAATTGATATTAATATATAATATTCTAGTTGACCCGATTGTGTTGGGCTACAATTTTCTTTCACAAAAACTGTTTCACATACGGCCTTAGTGGTGTGTGAGCTGTGCCTTCGCACAGGGCGCATCACTCCAGCAGGTGGAAGGGGGCGCTGCGCTGGCTCCCTTCCCCTTTTTGTTTCAGAAGCGCCCGAGCCCGGCGACTCAGCAGTCGCCTTTCCGCCCGGGCGCTTCTTCACTTAGTGCCGTTGCTACCGCTATAGCAGCCATAGCGGCTGCTAGAGACGACACCAGGCATGAGGGCGGTGGTTCCACTAGCAGCCGCTGCGGCTGCTACAGCAGTAGTGACGGCACTATAGCAGAGCAGGGAGGTATCTCCCTGCTCTGCTATCTACTAGCACCACTGTAGCTCCCTGAAGGAGCATAAACCCCGTGTGGCCGGGAATTCCGCTCCTAGAGCACTCCTTGATGTCTCTGTCCATATATGGACAGTGATATCAGGGGAAACTCCTGCAGTGGAATCCCCGGCCACAGCGTTTCAGACGCTGCGAACGGGGATTCCACTCCAGGAGAAACCAATGACGTCATTGTCCATAAATGGACACAGACGGCAGGAGCTTCTCCTGGAGCGGAATCTCCGGTCACAGCTGTGGAAGGGGATTCCGCTGCAGCTGCCGGAGTTTCCCCTGATGTCACTATCCATATGGGGACAGAGACATCAAGGAGCGCTCCAGGAGCGGAATCCCCGGCTACACAGGGTTTCCGGGGTTTCACGCCCACTTGGACTTTTGCATGCCTCATTTGCATAAATACAAAAATGGTCATAACTTGGCCAAAAATGCTCGTTTTTTAAAAATAAAAACGTTACTGTAATCTACATTGCAGCGCCTATCTGCTGCAATAGCAGATAGGGGTTGCAAAATCTGGTGACAGAGCCTCTTTAAGAAAAAACACAAAAATGTCAAACAACGCTATCATTCCCTGAAGGAATTTTGAGGGAGATTTTTTTTGCCTTACAAAAAACGCTGTGTAAACATAACCTACCAGTGTAGTGCTTTTTTTTTTTAGCTGTTTTCTGTCTTTCTTGAAACAATTTTTGGTAGGGGTGCCGTAAGGAAATTTTATTTTTCCAGTGCTGCTTCGAGTCCGAAAAGGTTGGGAAACTCTGTACCAGGCTACAAGATCCCGTCGTGGAGCAGCTCAGTTCGTCATGGGAACAGGGCCTAGGTGAGTACAATTTTTGTTTGGGGCGCTGTCTACAAGGGGGAGGTGGGGGGGCTGTATGGCACTGTCTACAAGGAGGAGGTGGGGGGGCTGTATGGCACTGTCTACAGGGAGCCTGTATGGCAAAATCTACAGGGGGCACTATACTGTGTGGGGGCCACTAAGCGGACATTATACTGTGTAGGGGTACTACAGGTGGCATAATACTGTGGGCACAATTAGAGGACAAAATACTGTTTCCTTGAAGGGATTGTAATATATTATATTTGTAAAGGATCTGTCTATTTATACCTTCATTTCCTGCTCCTCCTTTGCCTGTGATTCTGTCTGGTTTCCTGGCTCTGCTGCTCCTGCTAGTACTATTTACCTCTGCTACATATTGACCCTGGCTTTACTGACTACTCTCCTGCTCTGCGTTTGGTACCTCGTACACTCCTGGCACATATTGAGCGTAGGGACCGTCGCCCAGTTGTACGCCGTCGCCTAGGACGGGCCGTGCAAGTAGGCAGGGACTGAGTGGCGGGTAGATTCTGAACTATTTGACCCTGCTTCATACTGACCCTGGCTTACTGACTACTCTCCTGCTCTGCGTTTGGTACCTCGTACACTCCAGGTTTGACTCGGCTTGTTCACTACTCTCCTGCTCTGCGTTTGGTACCTCGTACACTCTTGGTTTGACTCGGCTCGTTCACCACTCTTGTTGCTCACGGTGTTGCCGTGGGCAACTGCCCCATTTCCCTTAGCTTTGTGTACCCTTGTCCGTTTGTCTGTCGTGCACTTACTGAGCGTAGGGACCGTCGCCCAGTTGTACCCCGTCGCCTAGGGCGGGTCGTTGCAAGTAGGCAGGGACTGAGTGGCGGGTAGATTAGGGCTCACTTGTCTGTTTCCCTACCCCCATCATTACATAATCACAAGCCCATTTACCTAGTCTACTCTGGTCCCTCACACTACTATGGACCCCGTTGAGACCCTGGCTCAGCAAATGCAGGGTCTCTCCCTACAGGTCCAGGCCCTGGCTCAGAGGATCAACCAGCCTGACGCTACCATGGTAGTGCCCCTCACCTCACCTCTTGAACCCCACCTCAAGTTGCCTGACCGGTTCTCAGGGGACCGGAAGACTTTTCTCTCCTTTCGGGAGAGTTGTAGGCTCTATTTTCGTTTAAAGCCCCACTCCTCAGGTTCTGAGAGCCAGCGGGTGGGTATAATTATGTCCCAGCTCCAGGAAGGGCCCCAAGAATGGGCCTTCTCCTTGGCTCCTGACGCCCCTGAACTTTCCTCCGTTGATCTTTTCTTTTCTGCTCTCGGACTCATTTATGACGAGACTGACAGGACTGCCTTTGCCGAGCGTCAGCTGGTGACCTTACGTCACGGTAAGAGACCTGTTGAGGAGTATTGCTCTGACTTTAGGAAGTGGTGCGTAGCATCTGGGTGGAATGACCCTGCCTTAAGGTGCCAGTTTAGGTTGGGTCTGTCGAACGCCCTGAAAGACCTGCTAGTTAGCTATCCCTCTTGTGACTCCATAGACCAGGTGTGATGGTGCATTATGTGTGGTTTATTGTGAGTCCTCAGCAGAGAGGGATGACTCTGTATTGAGGTACTATAGGTCGTGTCTCCAGCCTATGGACAATCAGACGAGTCAGAGGTGAAGTCCACAAGACATAAAGTGTTCTCATTGTCTGGGCTCCACAGGAGGTCATCAGGAGACACCACAGTTATATTCAGCTCAGGTGCAGACCAGCAAACAAAGGTGATCGAATTATCTTCCCCATTGTGTCCTCATCCCGGCTGTGGCAATACACATAATAGAACAAAGGACCATAACTCACTTACAGACAGTAGATATAGAAACTAAAGCCATTATAATGATGGTGACTAGAAACTGCCAGGATGTTACTCCCCCTGAGTGGATATAAGGGCTTGTCTTGGGGAGGATGGAGATCTTCTGGATTTAGACCTGAAGGAGAGCTGAAGCTGAGGCCAGCACTCTGAAGATGTTCCTGTGACTACCTTATTTTGTGGACTGTGTGTTGTTCCTGCATTGAACGTGTCTTGTTCTGTCAACATTGGATGCAATAAACCCTGTTGGAGTTGCCCTGTCGTCTCTGGCTCTGTTGATCGTGTATTAACGTAACGAACCCCATGACAACTGGTGTCAGAAGTGGGATCAACAGAGTGCAGGAGAGATGGACAGAGGTCTGCACACCAGGATGTCTATCGTGAGGAGAGCAATTGTGTTTTACCAGGAGGCAATGGACTGCCTTGGACCAAAGTTTACAGAAGACATTGAATGTTGGGCTTGGGATAAGTCTCTGACTATGGCAAGGAAGGAACAAGTTCTTGTGCGAGCTCGGGAGTTGCACCAGGAGACCATGGATGCTCTGGGATGTTTGGCCTCCAACGATGATAAGTTCTGGGACTGGGACTGGAATTGGTGTCTGGCAACAGCGGAGCGAGAGGTGCCGCAAACATGGTGTGAACGGCCAGCACAGTGTTATAAGGATTGTGCTGCTGCTCCAGGCTCTGATCGCTACAGATCTCCAGAGAAAGCTCCAGAGTGTCCTGAGGTGAGTGATGTGACGTCTGTGGGCAGCTTATACCATAAGACATGGGAGCACCAGGAGGAAGTAAAGGATTCTGGGCTTGATTCAGGACCGGAAGGAGTGCATACAGGGGATGTCAATGTATCTGCAGAAACGGGTCCTGTGGATGATGAAGATGCAGGAGATGTGGCTAGCACTGGTGTGGATGATGACACAGGAGATATAACTAGCACTGGTGTGGATGATGAGGACACAGGTGATATAACTAGCACTGGACCTCCTGAAACCTTTGGCACTGAGATCACCAGTGCCAGTTCTGAAAGCCCAACTGAGGTTAAGTCACACGATACAGCCCCACTAGTGAGCAATGATGTTTGTGCTTCTCCTGGCGATGTGTTTCCTGCATTCCCTTCACCCCAGGATTTCCAAGAGGTTGAGGAATCCAGCTGTATTATTACCTTGAGGTCTGATTTGTCTTTGTCCAGTGATGTTGTGGATATTACGGTCAGTATGGCCTCTCCAAGTGCACAGTCTTCCAACATGGATGAGGATGACACTGGAGTGTCAGCGAGTTCTATGGTGGAAGGAGTGTTGGAGGAGCAAGGCTGCGAAGGACAACAAGACACTGGTCCCAACAGCAGTGATGACCTTCATGATGGTGAGACTTCAGACCCTTTTCAAATATGCCCATGGCCCTTGTTTTCTCAAACCGATTGGACTTCTATCTCCCCATCTTCTGCCACCAACTTCTCTGGACTCAATACAATTCTGAACAGTGACTGTATTTTCTGGAATGATCTTTGCCTGGGTGATGGGTCAGATAGCCGGCCAGCATTACCGAATATATGGTGGTGGGATGCACTGGGGAGGAAAGTGTCTGGATGGGAGATTCGGAGCCTGCAGAAACCTGTAAACTGGATAAAAGGTCCCAAGAAACCTCCAGACCCCAGAGACTCCATCTCACGAGCTGGACTGTCCTGGAGGCCACCGGATCAGCTCTTTCAAAGCGAACAGATGACGTGGAACTTTTGTGGAAGTGTCTTGAACTTCGTGGTTGTGTTTCCAGACATTGCTCTTGGCCCCGGATGTACATGTGCACTGGACTTTCTTTACAGCCTGTGGACTGTTCTTATTGAACTGTAATAAGTGGTTTATGAGTGAGGTGGCCAGCGGCCTGTGTAGGCCACATGGCCAGCTCACTTATTATATGAGGGGAGAGGTTGTGATGGTGCATTATGTGTGGTTTATTGTGAGTCCTCAGCAGAGAGGGATGACTCTGTATTGAGGTACTATAGGTCGTGTCTCCAGCCTATGGACAATCAGACGAGTCAGAGGTGAAGTCCACAAGACATAAAGTGTTCTCATTGTCTGGGCTCCACAGGAGGTCATCAGGAGACACCACAGTTATATTCAGCTCAGGTGCAGACCAGCAAACAAAGGTGATCGAATTATCTTCCCCATTGTGTCCTCATCCCGGCTGTGGCAATACACATAATAGAACAAAGGACCATAACTCACTTACAGACAGTAGATATAGAAACTAAAGCCATTATAATGATGGTGACTAGAAACTGCCAGGATGTTACTCCCCCTGAGTGGATATAAGGGCTTGTCTTGGGGAGGATGGAGATCTTCTGGATTTAGACCTGAAGGAGAGCTGAAGCTGAGGCCAGCACTCTGAAGATGTTCCTGTGACTACCTTATTTTGTGGACTGTGTGTTGTTCCTGCATTGAACGTGTCTTGTTCTGTCAACATTGGATGCAATAAACCCTGTTGGAGTTGCCCTGTCGTCTCTGGCTCTGTTGATCGTGTATTAACGTAACGAACCCCATGACACCAGGTTATGGCTTTAGCGGTACGACTTGACCGACATCTCAGGGAACGACAACGTGAACGTTTTTGTGTTTTCTCCTCTGACTCCCCTATGATGCCTCCCGAGGTTCCGTTGCTTCGTTCTTCCACGGAAGACTCGGAGGTACATATGCAACTCGGGGCCTCCGTGTCCCCCCAACAACGTAGAGAGTTCCGCAGGAAGAATGGTCTCTGCTTCTATTGTGGGGATGACAAGCATCAAGTGAACACCTGTCCTAGGCGTAAGAATAAGCAGCCGGAAAACTTCCGCGCCTAAGTGATCATCAGGGAGGTCACTTGGGCGCACAGGTATTTCCCGTAAATATGAAACGTAATAAAATCTTGCTTCCCTTTCAGGTCTCTTTTGATGGTAGGTCTGCTACCGGCAGTGCCTTCGTGGATTCAGGGTCGTCTGCTAATATCATGTCTGTGGAATTTGCTATGTCTCTAGCTATGCCTTTGATTGATTTGCCTAAACCTGTCCCGGTAGTGGGTATCGACTCCACTCCTCTTGCTAACCCCTGTTTTTGAACTCCTTGTTGGCTCCATGCACTTGGAGCAGTGCTCTGTACTGTTGATGCAGGGATTATCGTCCGATTTGGTTTTAGGCCTTCCCTGGTTGCAGTTGCATAATCCCACGTTTGACTGGAATACTGGGGATTTTACCAAATGGGGTAATGAATGCTTGACGTCATGTTTTTCTGTTAATTCTATTTCTCCCCCTGAGGAGGTGAACACGCTACCTGAGTTTGTTCAGGACTTCGCTGATGTTTTCTCTAAGGAGGCCTCCGAAGTGTTACCTCCTCATAGAGAATACGATTGCGCTATCGATTTGGTACCAGGAGCTAAGCTCCCTAAGGGTAGGATATTTAATCTCTCTTGTCACAAAAACTGTTTCACATACGGCCTTAGTGGTGTGTGAGCTGTGCCTTCGCACAGGGCGCATCACTCCAGCAGGTGGAAGGGGGCGCTGCGCTGGCTCCCTTCCCCTTTTTGTTTCAGAAGCGCCCGAGCCCGGCGACTCAGCAGTCGCCTTTCCGCCCGGGCGCTTCTTCACTTAGTGCCGTTGCTACCGCTATAGCAGCCATAGCGGCTGCTAGAGACGACACCAGGCATGAGGGCGGTGGTTCCACTAGCAGCCGCTGCGGCTGCTACAGCAGTAGTGACGGCACTATAGCAGAGCAGGGAGGTATCTCCCTGCTCTGCTATCTACTAGCACCACTGTAGCTCCCTGAAGGAGCATAAACCCCGTGTGGCCGGGAATTCCGCTCCTAGAGCACTCCTTGATGTCTCTGTCCATATATGGACAGTGATATCAGGGGAAACTCCTGCAGTGGAATCCCCGGCCACAGCGTTTCAGACGCTGCGAACGGGGATTCCACTCCAGGAGAAACCAATGACGTCATTGTCCATAAATGGACACAGACGGCAGGAGCTTCTCCTGGAGCGGAATCTCCGGTCACAGCTGTGGAAGGGGATTCCGCTGCAGCTGCAGGAGTTTCCCCTGATGTCACTATCCATATGGGGACAGAGACATCAAGGAGCGCTCCAGGAGCGGAATCCCCGGCTACACAGGGTTTCCGGGGTTTCACGCCCACTTGGACTTTTGCATGCCTCATTTGCATAAATACAAATATGGTCATAACTTGGCCAAAAATGCTCGTTTTTTAAAAATAAAAACGTTACTGTAATCTACATTGCAGCGCCTATCTGCTGCAATAGCAGATAGGGGTTGCAAAATCTGGTGACAGAGCCTCTTTAAGAAAAAACACAAAAAAAGTCAAACAACGCTATCATTCCCTGAAGGAATTTTGAGGGAGATTTTTTTTGCCTTACAAAAAACGCTGTGTAAACATAACCTACCAGTGTAGTGCTTTTTTTTTTTAGCTGTTTTCTGTCTTTCTTGAAACAATTTTTGGTAGGGGTGCCGTAAGGAAATTTTATTTTTCCAGTGCTGCTTCGAGTCCGAAAAGGTTGGGAAACTCTGTACCAGGCTACAAGATCCCGTCGTGGAGCAGCTCAGTTCGTCATGGGAACAGGGCCTAGGTGAGTACAATTTTTGTTTGGGGCGCTGTCTACAAGGGGGAGGTGGGGGGGGCTGTATGGCACTGTCTACAAGGAGGAGGTGGGGGGGCTGTATGGCACTGTCTACAGGGAGCCTGTATGGCAAAATCTACAGGGGGCACTATACTGTGTGGGGGCCACTAAGCGGACATTATACTGTGTAGGGGTACTACAGGTGGCATAATACTGTGGGCACAATTAGAGGACAAAATACTGTTTCCTTGAAGGGATTGTAATATATTATATTTGTAAAGGATCTGTCTATTTATACCTTCATTTCCTGCTCCTCCTTTGCCTGTGATTCTGTCTGGTTTCCTGGCTCTGCTGCTCCTGCTAGTAGTATTTACCTCTGCTACATATTGACCCTGGCTTTACTGACTACTCTCCTGCTCTGCGTTTGGTACCTCGTACACTCCTGGCACATATTGAGCGTAGGGACCGTCGCCCAGTTGTACGCCGTCGCCTAGGACGGGCCGTGCAAGTAGGCAGGGACTGAGTGGCGGGTAGATTCTGAACTATTTGACCCTGCTTCATACTGACCCTGGCTTACTGACTACTCTCCTGCTCTGCGTTTGGTACCTCGTACACTCCAGGTTTGACTCGGCTTGTTCACTACTCTCCTGCTCTGCGTTTGGTACCTCGTACACTCTTGGTTTGACTCGGCTCGTTCACCACTCTTGTTGCTCACGGTGTTGCCGTGGGCAACTGCCCCATTTCCCTTAGCTTTGTGTACCCTTGTCCGTTTGTCTGTCGTGCACTTACTGAGCGTAGGGACCGTCGCCCAGTTGTACCCCGTCGCCTAGGGCGGGTCGTTGCAAGTAGGCAGGGACTGAGTGGCGGGTAGATTAGGGCTCACTTGTCTGTTTCCCTACCCCCATCATTACATAATCACAAGCCCATTTACCTAGTCTACTCTGGTCCCTCACACTACTATGGACCCCGTTGAGACCCTGGCTCAGCAAATGCAGGGTCTCTCCCTACAGGTCCAGGCCCTGGCTCAGAGGATCAACCAGCCTGACGCTACCATGGTAGTGCCCCTCACCTCACCTCTTGAACCCCACCTCAAGTTGCCTGACCGGTTCTCAGGGGACCGGAAGACTTTTCTCTCCTTTCGGGAGAGTTGTAGGCTCTATTTTCGTTTAAAGCCCCACTCCTCAGGTTCTGAGAGCCAGCGGGTGGGTATAATTATGTCCCAGCTCCAGGAAGGGCCCCAAGAATGGGCCTTCTCCTTGGCTCCTGACGCCCCTGAACTTTCCTCCGTTGATCTTTTCTTTTCTGCTCTCGGACTCATTTATGACGAGACTGACAGGACTGCCTTTGCCGAGCGTCAGCTGGTGACCTTACGTCACGGTAAGAGACCTGTTGAGGAGTATTGCTCTGACTTTAGGAAGTGGTGCGTAGCATCTGGGTGGAATGACCCTGCCTTAAGGTGCCAGTTTAGGTTGGGTCTGTCGAACGCCCTGAAAGACCTGCTAGTTAGCTATCCCTCTTGTGACTCCATAGACCAGGTGTGATGGTGCATTATGTGTGGTTTATTGTGAGTCCTCAGCAGAGAGGGATGACTCTGTATTGAGGTACTATAGGTCGTGTCTCCAGCCTATGGACAATCAGACGAGTCAGAGGTGAAGTCCACAAGACATAAAGTGTTCTCATTGTCTGGGCTCCACAGGAGGTCATCAGGAGACACCACAGTTATATTCAGCTCAGGTGCAGACCAGCAAACAAAGGTGATCGAATTATCTTCCCCATTGTGTCCTCATCCCGGCTGTGGCAATACACATAATAGAACAAAGGACCATAACTCACTTACAGACAGTAGATATAGAAACTAAAGCCATTATAATGATGGTGACTAGAAACTGCCAGGATGTTACTCCCCCTGAGTGGATATAAGGGCTTGTCTTGGGGAGGATGGAGATCTTCTGGATTTAGACCTGAAGGAGAGCTGAAGCTGAGGCCAGCACTCTGAAGATGTTCCTGTGACTACCTTATTTTGTGGACTGTGTGTTGTTCCTGCATTGAACGTGTCTTGTTCTGTCAACATTGGATGCAATAAACCCTGTTGGAGTTGCCCTGTCGTCTCTGGCTCTGTTGATCGTGTATTAACGTAACGAACCCCATGACAACTGGTGTCAGAAGTGGGATCAACAGAGTGCAGGAGAGATGGACAGAGGTCTGCACACCAGGATGTCTATCGTGAGGAGAGCAATTGTGTTTTACCAGGAGGCAATGGACTGCCTTGGACCAAAGTTTACAGAAGACATTGAATGTTGGGCTTGGGATAAGTCTCTGACTATGGCAAGGAAGGAACAAGTTCTTGTGCGAGCTCGGGAGTTGCACCAGGAGACCATGGATGCTCTGGGATGTTTGGCCTCCAACGATGATAAGTTCTGGGACTGGGACTGGAATTGGTGTCTGGCAACAGCGGAGCGAGAGGTGCCGCAAACATGGTGTGAACGGCCAGCACAGTGTTATAAGGATTGTGCTGCTGCTCCAGGCTCTGATCGCTACAGATCTCCAGAGAAAGCTCCAGAGTGTCCTGAGGTGAGTGATGTGACGTCTGTGGGCAGCTTATACCATAAGACATGGGAGCACCAGGAGGAAGTAAAGGATTCTGGGCTTGATTCAGGACCGGAAGGAGTGCATACAGGGGATGTCAATGTATCTGCAGAAACGGGTCCTGTGGATGATGAAGATGCAGGAGATGTGGCTAGCACTGGTGTGGATGATGACACAGGAGATATAACTAGCACTGGTGTGGATGATGAGGACACAGGTGATATAACTAGCACTGGACCTCCTGAAACCTTTGGCACTGAGATCACCAGTGCCAGTTCTGAAAGCCCAACTGAGGTTAAGTCACACGATACAGCCCCACTAGTGAGCAATGATGTTTGTGCTTCTCCTGGCGATGTGTTTCCTGCATTCCCTTCACCCCAGGATTTCCAAGAGGTTGAGGAATCCAGCTGTATTATTACCTTGAGGTCTGATTTGTCTTTGTCCAGTGATGTTGTGGATATTACGGTCAGTATGGCCTCTCCAAGTGCACAGTCTTCCAACATGGATGAGGATGACACTGGAGTGTCAGCGAGTTCTATGGTGGAAGGAGTGTTGGAGGAGCAAGGCTGCGAAGGACAACAAGACACTGGTCCCAACAGCAGTGATGACCTTCATGATGGTGAGACTTCAGACCCTTTTCAAATATGCCCATGGCCCTTGTTTTCTCAAACCGATTGGACTTCTATCTCCCCATCTTCTGCCACCAACTTCTCTGGACTCAATACAATTCTGAACAGTGACTGTATTTTCTGGAATGATCTTTGCCTGGGTGATGGGTCAGATAGCCGGCCAGCATTACCGAATATATGGTGGTGGGATGCACTGGGGAGGAAAGTGTCTGGATGGGAGATTCGGAGCCTGCAGAAACCTGTAAACTGGATAAAAGGTCCCAAGAAACCTCCAGACCCCAGAGACTCCATCTCACGAGCTGGACTGTCCTGGAGGCCACCGGATCAGCTCTTTCAAAGCGAACAGATGACGTGGAACTTTTGTGGAAGTGTCTTGAACTTCGTGGTTGTGTTTCCAGACATTGCTCTTGGCCCCGGATGTACATGTGCACTGGACTTTCTTTACAGCCTGTGGACTGTTCTTATTGAACTGTAATAAGTGGTTTATGAGTGAGGTGGCCAGCGGCCTGTGTAGGCCACATGGCCAGCTCACTTATTATATGAGGGGAGAGGTTGTGATGGTGCATTATGTGTGGTTTATTGTGAGTCCTCAGCAGAGAGGGATGACTCTGTATTGAGGTACTATAGGTCGTGTCTCCAGCCTATGGACAATCAGACGAGTCAGAGGTGAAGTCCACAAGACATAAAGTGTTCTCATTGTCTGGGCTCCACAGGAGGTCATCAGGAGACACCACAGTTATATTCAGCTCAGGTGCAGACCAGCAAACAAAGGTGAT
The DNA here is from genome assembly GCF_050947455.1 of Rhinoderma darwinii. Classification (NCBI taxonomy): domain Eukaryota; kingdom Metazoa; phylum Chordata; class Amphibia; order Anura; family Rhinodermatidae; genus Rhinoderma; species Rhinoderma darwinii. Next base: position 343,025,536 of record NC_134687.1, read on the forward strand.
CGAATTATCTTCCCCATTGTGTCCTCATCCCGGCTGTGGCAATACACATAATAGAACAAAGGACCATAACTCACTTACAGACAGTAGATATAGAAACTAAAGCCATTATAATGATGGTGACTAGAAACTGCCAGGATGTTACTCCCCCTGAGTGGATATAAGGGCTTGTCTTGGGGAGGATGGAGATCTTCTGGATTTAGACCTGAAGGAGAGCTGAAGCTGAGGCCAGCACTCTGAAGATGTTCCTGTGACTACCTTATTTTGTGGACTGTGTGTTGTTCCTGCATTGAACGTGTCTTGTTCTGTCAACATTGGATGCAATAAACCCTGTTGGAGTTGCCCTGTCGTCTCTGGCTCTGTTGATCGTGTATTAACGTAACGAACCCCATGACACCAGGTTATGGCTTTAGCGGTACGACTTGACCGACATCTCAGGGAACGACAACGTGAACGTTTTTGTGTTTTCTCCTCTGACTCCCCTATGATGCCTCCCGAGGTTCCGTTGCTTCGTTCTTCCACGGAAGACTCGGAGGTACATATGCAACTCGGGGCCTCCGTGTCCCCCCAACAACGTAGAGAGTTCCGCAGGAAGAATGGTCTCTGCTTCTATTGTGGGGATGACAAGCATCAAGTGAACACCTGTCCTAGGCGTAAGAATAAGCAGCCGGAAAACTTCCGCGCCTAAGTGATCATCAGGGAGGTCACTTGGGCGCACAGGTATTTCCCGTAAATATGAAACGTAATAAAATCTTGCTTCCCTTTCAGGTCTCTTTTGATGGTAGGTCTGCTACCGGCAGTGCCTTCGTGGATTCAGGGTCGTCTGCTAATATCATGTCTGTGGAATTTGCTATGTCTCTAGCTATGCCTTTGATTGATTTGCCTAAACCTGTCCCGGTAGTGGGTATCGACTCCACTCCTCTTGCTAACCCCTGTTTTTGAACTCCTTGTTGGCTCCATGCACTTGGAGCAGTGCTCTGTACTGTTGATGCAGGGATTATCGTCCGATTTGGTTTTAGGCCTTCCCTGGTTGCAGTTGCATAATCCCACGTTTGACTGGAATACTGGGGATTTTACCAAATGGGGTAATGAATGCTTGACGTCATGTTTTTCTGTTAATTCTATTTCTCCCCCTGAGGAGGTGAACACGCTACCTGAGTTTGTTCAGGACTTCGCTGATGTTTTCTCTAAGGAGGCCTCCGAAGTGTTACCTCCTCATAGAGAATACGATTGCGCTATCGATTTGGTACCAGGAGCTAAGCTCCCTAAGGGTAGGATATTTAATCTCTCTTGTCACAAAAACTGTTTCACATACGGCCTTAGTGGTGTGTGAGCTGTGCCTTCGCACAGGGCGCATCACTCCAGCAGGTGGAAGGGGGCGCTGCGCTGGCTCCCTTCCCCTTTTTGTTTCAGAAGCGCCCGAGCCCGGCGACTCAGCAGTCGCCTTTCCGCCCGGGCGCTTCTTCACTTAGTGCCGTTGCTACCGCTATAGCAGCCATAGCGGCTGCTAGAGACGACACCAGGCATGAGGGCGGTGGTTCCACTAGCAGCCGCTGCGGCTGCTACAGCAGTAGTGACGGCACTATAGCAGAGCAGGGAGGTATCTCCCTGCTCTGCTATCTACTAGCACCACTGTAGCTCCCTGAAGGAGCATAAACCCCGTGTGGCCGGGAATTCCGCTCCTAGAGCACTCCTTGATGTCTCTGTCCATATATGGACAGTGATATCAGGGGAAACTCCTGCAGTGGAATCCCCGGCCACAGCGTTTCAGACGCTGCGAACGGGGATTCCACTCCAGGAGAAACCAATGACGTCATTGTCCATAAATGGACACAGACGGCAGGAGCTTCTCCTGGAGCGGAATCTCCGGTCACAGCTGTGGAAGGGGATTCCGCTGCAGCTGCAGGAGTTTCCCCTGATGTCACTATCCATATGGGGACAGAGACATCAAGGAGCGCTCCAGGAGCGGAATCCCCGGCTACACAGGGTTTCCGGGGTTTCACGCCCACTTGGACTTTTGCATGCCTCATTTGCATAAATACAAAAATGGTCATAACTTGGCCAAAAATGCTCGTTTTTTAAAAATAAAAACGTTACTGTAATCTACATTGCAGCGCCTATCTGCTGCAATAGCAGATAGGGGTTGCAAAATCTGGTGACAGAGCCTCTTTAAGAAAAAACACAAAAAAAGTCAAACAACGCTATCATTCCCTGAAGGAATTTTGAGGGAGATTTTTTTTGCCTTACAAAAAACGCTGTGTAAACATAACCTACCAGTGTAGTGCTTTTTTTTTTTAGCTGTTTTCTGTCTTTCTTGAAACAATTTTTGGTAGGGGTGCCGTAAGGAAATTTTATTTTTCCAGTGCTGCTTCGAGTCCGAAAAGGTTGGGAAACTCTGTACCAGGCTACAAGATCCCGTCGTGGAGCAGCTCAGTTCGTCATGGGAACAGGGCCTAGGTGAGTACAATTTTTGTTTGGGGCGCTGTCTACAAGGGGGAGGTGGGGGGGCTGTATGGCACTGTCTACAAGGAGGAGGTGGGGGGGCTGTATGGCACTGTCTACAGGGAGCCTGTATGGCAAAATCTACAGGGGGCACTCTACTGTGTGGGGGCCACTAAGCGGACATTATACTGTGTAGGGGTACTACAGGTGGCATAATACTGTGGGCACAATTAGAGGACAAAATACTGTTTCCTTGAAGGGATTGTAATATATTATATTTGTAAAGGATCTGTCTATTTATACCTTCATTTCCTGCTCCTCCTTTGCCTGTGATTCTGTCTGGTTTCCTGGCTCTGCTGCTCCTGCTAGTACTATTTACCTCTGCTACATATTGACCCTGGCTTTACTGACTACTCTCCTGCTCTGCGTTTGGTACCTCGTACACTCCTGGCACATATTGAGCGTAGGGACCGTCGCCCAGTTGTACGCCGTCGCCTAGGACGGGCCGTGCAAGTAGGCAGGGACTGAGTGGCGGGTAGATTCTGAACTATTTGACCCTGCTTCATACTGACCCTGGCTTACTGACTACTCTCCTGCTCTGCGTTTGGTACCTCGTACACTCCAGGTTTGACTCGGCTTGTTCACTACTCTCCTGCTCTGCGTTTGGTACCTCGTACACTCTTGGTTTGACTCGGCTCGTTCACCACTCTTGTTGCTCACGGTGTTGCCGTGGGCAACTGCCCCATTTCCCTTAGCTTTGTGTACCCTTGTCCGTTTGTCTGTCGTGCACTTACTGAGCGTAGGGACCGTCGCCCAGTTGTACCCCGTCGCCTAGGGCGGGTCGTTGCAAGTAGGCAGGGACTGAGTGGCGGGTAGATTAGGGCTCACTTGTCTGTTTCCCTACCCCCATCATTACATAATCACAAGCCCATTTACCTAGTCTACTCTGGTCCCTCACACTACTATGGACCCCGTTGAGACCCTGGCTCAGCAAATGCAGGGTCTCTCCCTACAGGTCCAGGCCCTGGCTCAGAGGATCAACCAGCCTGACGCTACCATGGTAGTGCCCCTCACCTCACCTCTTGAACCCCACCTCAAGTTGCCTGACCGGTTCTCAGGGGACCGGAAGACTTTTCTCTCCTTTCGGGAGAGTTGTAGGCTCTATTTTCGTTTAAAGCCCCACTCCTCAGGTTCTGAGAGCCAGCGGGTGGGTATAATTATGTCCCAGCTCCAGGAAGGGCCCCAAGAATGGGCCTTCTCCTTGGCTCCTGACGCCCCTGAACTTTCCTCCGTTGATCTTTTCTTTTCTGCTCTCGGACTCATTTATGACGAGACTGACAGGACTGCCTTTGCCGAGCGTCAGCTGGTGACCTTACGTCACGGTAAGAGACCTGTTGAGGAGTATTGCTCTGACTTTAGGAAGTGGTGCGTAGCATCTGGGTGGAATGACCCTGCCTTAAGGTGCCAGTTTAGGTTGGGTCTGTCGAACGCCCTGAAAGACCTGCTAGTTAGCTATCCCTCTTGTGACTCCATAGACCAGGTGTGATGGTGCATTATGTGTGGTTTATTGTGAGTCCTCAGCAGAGAGGGATGACTCTGTATTGAGGTACTATAGGTCGTGTCTCCAGCCTATGGACAATCAGACGAGTCAGAGGTGAAGTCCACAAGACATAAAGTGTTCTCATTGTCTGGGCTCCACAGGAGGTCATCAGGAGACACCACAGTTATATTCAGCTCAGGTGCAGACCAGCAAACAAAGGTGATCGAATTATCTTCCCCATTGTGTCCTCATCCCGGCTGTGGCAATACACATAATAGAACAAAGGACCATAACTCACTTACAGACAGTAGATATAGAAACTAAAGCCATTATAATGATGGTGACTAGAAACTGCCAGGATGTTACTCCCCCTGAGTGGATATAAGGGCTTGTCTTGGGGAGGATGGAGATCTTCTGGATTTAGACCTGAAGGAGAGCTGAAGCTGAGGCCAGCACTCTGAAGATGTTCCTGTGACTACCTTATTTTGTGGACTGTGTGTTGTTCCTGCATTGAACGTGTCTTGTTCTGTCAACATTGGATGCAATAAACCCTGTTGGAGTTGCCCTGTCGTCTCTGGCTCTGTTGATCGTGTATTAACGTAACGAACCCCATGACAACTGGTGTCAGAAGTGGGATCAACAGAGTGCAGGAGAGATGGACAGAGGTCTGCACACCAGGATGTCTATCGTGAGGAGAGCAATTGTGTTTTACCAGGAGGCAATGGACTGCCTTGGACCAAAGTTTACAGAAGACATTGAATGTTGGGCTTGGGATAAGTCTCTGACTATGGCAAGGAAGGAACAAGTTCTTGTGCGAGCTCGGGAGTTGCACCAGGAGACCATGGATGCTCTGGGATGTTTGGCCTCCAACGATGATAAGTTCTGGGACTGGGACTGGAATTGGTGTCTGGCAACAGCGGAGCGAGAGGTGCCGCAAACATGGTGTGAACGGCCAGCACAGTGTTATAAGGATTGTGCTGCTGCTCCAGGCTCTGATCGCTACAGATCTCCAGAGAAAGCTCCAGAGTGTCCTGAGGTGAGTGATGTGACGTCTGTGGGCAGCTTATACCATAAGACATGGGAGCACCAGGAGGAAGTAAAGGATTCTGGGCTTGATTCAGGACCGGAAGGAGTGCATACAGGGGATGTCAATGTATCTGCAGAAACGGGTCCTGTGGATGATGAAGATGCAGGAGATGTGGCTAGCACTGGTGTGGATGATGACACAGGAGATATAACTAGCACTGGTGTGGATGATGAGGACACAGGTGATATAACTAGCACTGGACCTCCTGAAACCTTTGGCACTGAGATCACCAGTGCCAGTTCTGAAAGCCCAACTGAGGTTAAGTCACACGATACAGCCCCACTAGTGAGCAATGATGTTTGTGCTTCTCCTGGCGATGTGTTTCCTGCATTCCCTTCACCCCAGGATTTCCAAGAGGTTGAGGAATCCAGCTGTATTATTACCTTGAGGTCTGATTTGTCTTTGTCCAGTGATGTTGTGGATATTACGGTCAGTATGGCCTCTCCAAGTGCACAGTCTTCCAACATGGATGAGGATGACACTGGAGTGTCAGCGAGTTCTATGGTGGAAGGAGTGTTGGAGGAGCAAGGCTGCGAAGGACAACAAGACACTGGTCCCAACAGCAGTGATGACCTTCATGATGGTGAGACTTCAGACCCTTTTCAAATATGCCCATGGCCCTTGTTTTCTCAAACCGATTGGACTTCTATCTCCCCATCTTCTGCCACCAACTTCTCTGGACTCAATACAATTCTGAACAGTGACTGTATTTTCTGGAATGATCTTTGCCTGGGTGATGGGTCAGATAGCCGGCCAGCATTACCGAATATATGGTGGTGGGATGCACTGGGGAGGAAAGAGTCTGGATGGGAGATTCGGAGCCTGCAGAAACCTGTAAACTGGATAAAAGGTCCCAAGAAACCTCCAGACCCCAGAGACTCCATCTCACGAGCTGGACTGTCCTGGAGGCCACCGGATCAGCTCTTTCAAAGCGAACAGATGACGTGGAACTTTTGTGGAAGTGTCTTGAACTTCGTGGTTGTGTTTCCAGACATTGCTCTTGGCCCCGGATGTACATGTGCACTGGACTTTCTTTACAGCCTGTGGACTGTTCTTATTGAACTGTAATAAGTGGTTTATGAGTGAGGTGGCCAGCGGCCTGTGTAGGCCACATGGCCAGCTCACTTATTATATGAGGGGAGAGGTTGTGATGGTGCATTATGTGTGGTTTATTGTGAGTCCTCAGCAGAGAGGGATGACTCTGTATTGAGGTACTATAGGTCGTGTCTCCAGCCTATGGACAATCAGACGAGTCAGAGGTGAAGTCCACAAGACATAAAGTGTTCTCATTGTCTGGGCTCCACAGGAGGTCATCAGGAGACACCACAGTTATATTCAGCTCAGGTGCAGACCAGCAAACAAAGGTGATCGAATTATCTTCCCCATTGTGTCCTCATCCCGGCTGTGGCAATACACATAATAGAACAAAGGACCATAACTCACTTACAGACAGTAGATATAGAAACTAAAGCCATTATAATGATGGTGACTAGAAACTGCCAGGATGTTACTCCCCCTGAGTGGATATAAGGGCTTGTCTTGGGGAGGATGGAGATCTTCTGGATTTAGACCTGAAGGAGAGCTGAAGCTGAGGCCAGCACTCTGAAGATGTTCCTGTGACTACCTTATTTTGTGGACTGTGTGTTGTTCCTGCATTGAACGTGTCTTGTTCTGTCAACATTGGATGCAATAAACCCTGTTGGAGTTGCCCTGTCGTCTCTGGCTCTGTTGATCGTGTATTAACGTAACGAACCCCATGACACCAGGTTATGGCTTTAGCGGTACGACTTGACCGACATCTCAGGGAACGACAACGTGAACGTTTTTGTGTTTTCTCCTCTGACTCCCCTATGATGCCTCCCGAGGTTCCGTTGCTTCGTTCTTCCACGGAAGACTCGGAGGTACATATGCAACTCGGGGCCTCCGTGTCCCCCCAACAACGTAGAGAGTTCCGCAGGAAGAATGGTCTCTGCTTCTATTGTGGGGATGACAAGCATCAAGTGAACACCTGTCCTAGGCGTAAGAATAAGCAGCCGGAAAACTTCCGCGCCTAAGTGATCATCAGGGAGGTCACTTGGGCGCACAGGTATTTCCCGTAAATATGAAACGTAATAAAATCTTGCTTCCCTTTCAGGTCTCTTTTGATGGTAGGTCTGCTACCGGCAGTGCCTTCGTGGATTCAGGGTCGTCTGCTAATATCATGTCTGTGGAATTTGCTATGTCTCTAGCTATGCCTTTGATTGATTTGCCTAAACCTGTCCCGGTAGTGGGTATCGACTCCACTCCTCTTGCTAACCCCTGTTTTTGAACTCCTTGTTGGCTCCATGCACTTGGAGCAGTGCTCTGTACTGTTGATGCAGGGATTATCGTCCGATTTGGTTTTAGGCCTTCCCTGGTTGCAGTTGCATAATCCCACGTTTGACTGGAATACTGGGGATTTTACCAAATGGGGTAATGAATGCTTGACGTCATGTTTTTCTGTTAATTCTATTTCTCCCCCTGAGGAGGTGAACACGCTACCTGAGTTTGTTCAGGACTTCGCTGATGTTTTCTCTAAGGAGGCCTCCGAAGTGTTACCTCCTCATAGAGAATACGATTGCGCTATCGATTTGGTACCAGGAGCTAAGCTCCCTAAGGGTAGGATATTTAATCTCTCTTGTCACAAAAACTGTTTCACATACGGCCTTAGTGGTGTGTGAGCTGTGCCTTCGCACAGGGCGCATCACTCCAGCAGGTGGAAGGGGGCGCTGCGCTGGCTCCCTTCCCCTTTTTGTTTCAGAAGCGCCCGAGCCCGGCGACTCAGCAGTCGCCTTTCCGCCCGGGCGCTTCTTCACTTAGTGCCGTTGCTACCGCTATAGCAGCCATAGCGGCTGCTAGAGACGACACCAGGCATGAGGGCGGTGGTTCCACTAGCAGCCGCTGCGGCTGCTACAGCAGTAGTGACGGCACTATAGCAGAGCAGGGAGGTATCTCCCTGCTCTGCTATCTACTAGCACCACTGTAGCTCCCTGAAGGAGCATAAACCCCGTGTGGCCGGGAATTCCGCTCCTAGAGCACTCCTTGATGTCTCTGTCCATATATGGACAGTGATATCAGGGGAAACTCCTGCAGTGGAATCCCCGGCCACAGCGTTTCAGACGCTGCGAACGGGGATTCCACTCCAGGAGAAACCAATGACGTCATTGTCCATAAATGGACACAGACGGCAGGAGCTTCTCCTGGAGCGGAATCTCCGGTCACAGCTGTGGAAGGGGATTCCGCTGCAGCTGCAGGAGTTTCCCCTGATGTCACTATCCATATGGGGACAGAGACATCAAGGAGCGCTCCAGGAGCGGAATCCCCGGCTACACAGGGTTTCCGGGGTTTCACGCCCACTTGGACTTTTGCATGCCTCATTTGCATAAATACAAAAATGGTCATAACTTGGCCAAAAATGCTCGTTTTTTAAAAATAAAAACGTTACTGTAATCTACATTGCAGCGCCTATCTGCTGCAATAGCAGATAGGGGTTGCAAAATCTGGTGACAGAGCCTCTTTAAGAAAAAACACAAAAAAAGTCAAACAACGCTATCATTCCCTGAAGGAATTTTGAGGGAGATTTTTTTTGCCTTACAAAAAACGCTGTGTAAACATAACCTACCAGTGTAGTGCTTTTTTTTTTTAGCTGTTTTCTGTCTTTCTTGAAACAATTTTTGGTAGGGGTGCCGTAAGGAAATTTTATTTTTCCAGTGCTGCTTCGAGTCCGAAAAGGTTGGGAAACTCTGTACCAGGCTACAAGATCCCGTCGTGGAGCAGCTCAGTTCGTCATGGGAACAGGGCCTAGGTGAGTACAATTTTTGTTTGGGGCGCTGTCTACAAGGGGGAGGTGGGGGGGCTGTATGGCACTGTCTACAAGGAGGAGGTGGGGGGGCTGTATGGCACTGTCTACAGGGAGCCTGTATGGCAAAATCTACAGGGGGCACTATACTGTGTGGGGGCCACTAAGCGGACATTATACTGTGTAGGGGTACTACAGGTGGCATAATACTGTGGGCACAATTAGAGGACAAAATACTGTTTCCTTGAAGGGATTGTAATATATTATATTTGTAAAGGATCTGTCTATTTATACCTTCATTTCCTGCTCCTCCTTTGCCTGTGATTCTGTCTGGTTTCCTGGCTCTGCTGCTCCTGCTAGTACTATTTACCTCTGCTACATATTGACCCTGGCTTTACTGACTACTCTCCTGCTCTGCGTTTGGTACCTCGTACACTCCTGGCACATATTGAGCGTAGGGACCGTCGCCCAGTTGTACGCCGTCGCCTAGGACGGGCCGTGCAAGTAGGCAGGGACTGAGTGGCGGGTAGATTCTGAACTATTTGACCCTGCTTCATACTGACCCTGGCTTACTGACTACTCTCCTGCTCTGCGTTTGGTACCTCGTACACTCCAGGTTTGACTCGGCTTGTTCACTACTCTCCTGCTCTGCGTTTGGTACCTCGTACACTCTTGGTTTGACTCGGCTCGTTCACCACTCTTGTTGCTCACGGTGTTGCCGTGGGCAACTGCCCCATTTCCCTTAGCTTTGTGTACCCTTGTCCGTTTGTCTGTCGTGCACTTACTGAGCGTAGGGACCGTCGCCCAGTTGTACCCCGTCGCCTAGGGCGGGTCGTTGCAAGTAGGCAGGGACTGAGTGGCGGGTAGATTAGGGCTCACTTGTCTGTTTCCCTACCCCCATCATTACATAATCACAAGCCCATTTACCTAGTCTACTCTGGTCCCTCACACTACTATGGACCCCGTTGAGACCCTGGCTCAGCAAATGCAGGGTCTCTCCCTACAGGTCCAGGCCCTGGCTCAGAGGATCAACCAGCCTGACGCTACCATGGTAGTGCCCCTCACCTCACCTCTTGAACCCCACCTCAAGTTGCCTGACCGGTTCTCAGGGGACCGGAAGACTTTTCTCTCCTTTCGGGAGAGTTGTAGGCTCTATTTTCGTTTAAAGCCCCACTCCTCAGGTTCTGAGAGCCAGCGGGTGGGTATAATTATGTCCAAGAATGGGCCTTCTCCTTGGCTCCTGACGCCCCTGAACTTTCCTCCGTTGATCTTTTCTTTTCTGCTCTCGGACTCATTTATGACGAGACTGACAGGACTGCCTTTGCCGAGCGTCAGCTGGTGACCTTACGTCACGGTAAGAGACCTGTTGAGGAGTATTGCTCTGACTTTAGGAAGTGGTGCGTAGCATCTGGGTGGAATGACCCTGCCTTAAGGTGCCAGTTTAGGTTGGGTCTGTCGAACGCCCTAAAAGACCTGCTAGTTAGCTATCCCTCTTCTGACTCCATAGACCAGGTTATGGCTTTAGCGGTACGACTTGACCGACATCTCAGGGAACGACAACGTGAACGTTTTTGTGTTTTCTCCTCTGACTCCCCTATGATGCCTCCCGAGGTTCCGTTGCTTCGTTCTTCCACGGAAGACTCGGAGGTACATATGCAACTCGGGGCCTCCGTGTCCCCCCAACAACGTAGAGAGTTCCGCAGGAAGAATGGTCTCTGCTTCTATTGTGGGGATGACAAGCATCAAGTGAACACCTGTCCTAGGCGTAAGAATAAGCAGCCGGAAAACTTCCGCGCCTAAGTGATCATCAGGGAGGTCACTTGGGCGCACAGGTATTTCCCGTAAATATGAAACGTAATAAAATCTTGCTTCCCTTTCAGGTCTCTTTTGGTGGTAGGTCTGCTACCGGCAGTGCCTTCGTGGATTCAGGGTCGTCTGCTAATATCATGTCTGTGGAATTTGCTATGTCTCTAGCTATGCCTTTGATTGATTTGCCTAAACCTGTCCCGGTAGTGGGTATCGACTCCACTCCTCTTGCTAACCCCTGTTTTTGAACTCCTTGTTGGCTCCATGCACTTGGAGCAGTGCTCTGTACTGTTGATGCAGGGATTATCGTCCGATTTGGTTTTAGGCCTTCCCTGGTTGCAGTTGCATAATCCCACGTTTGACTGGAATACTGGGGATTTTACCAAATGGGGTAATGAATGCTTGACGTCATGTTTTTCTGTTAATTCTATTTCTCCCCCTGAGGAGGTGAACACGCTACCTGAGTTTGTTCAGGACTTCGCTGATGTTTTCTCTAAGGAGGCCTCCGAAGTGTTACCTCCTCATAGAGAATACGATTGCGCTATCGATTTGGTACCAGGAGCTAAGCTCCCTAAGGGTAGGATATTTAATCTCTCTTGTCCCGAACGTGAAGCCATGAGAGAGTATATCCAGGAATGCCTGGCCAAGGGTTACATTCGCCCCTCTACTTCTCCGGTAGGTGCTGGCTTATTCTTCATAGGGAAGAAGGATGGTGGTTTTAGGCCATGCATTGACTACCGTAATTTGAATAAGGTCACTGTAAGGAACCAGTATCCCCTTCCTTTGATTCCTGATCTCTTTAATCGGGTTCAGGGGGCCCAATGGTTCTCTAAGTTTGATCTACGGGGGGCGTATAACCTTATCCGCATCAAAGAGGGGGATGAGTGGAAGACTGCGTTTAACACGCCCGAAGGTCATTTAGAATATCTCGTCATGCCCTTTGGGTTGTGTAATGCTCCCACGGTCTTCCAGAATTTCATAAATGAGATTTTAAGAGATTACCTGGGGGTATTTCTTGTAGTGTACCTTGATGACATACTTGTGTTTTCCAAGGACTGGTCCTCCCACATTGAGCATGTCAGGAAGGTGCTCCAGGTCCTTCGGGAAAACAAACTGTTTGCGAAGACCGAAAAATGTGTGTTTGGCGTGCAGGAGATACCATTTTTGGGTCAAATCCTCACTCCTCATGAATTCCGCATGGACCCCACCAAGGTCCAGGCTGTGGCGGAATGGGTGCAACCTGCCTCCCTGAAGGAGTTACAGTGCTTCTTGGGGTTCGCTAATTATTACAGGAGATTTATTGCTAACTTCTCGGTCATCGCTAAGCCTCTTACGGACCTCACTCGCAAGGGTGCTGATCTCCTCCGCTGGCCTCCTGAGGCTGTCCAGGCTTGGTTCAGCCCAACCAAATGGAGCCATTTATCGTGGAGGTTGACGCGTCCAAGGTGGGAGTGGGGGCTGTCTTGTCCCAGGGTAACAGGTCCCTCACCCATTTCCGTCCCTGTGCCTACTTCTCCAGCAAGTTTTCGCCCACTGAGAGTAACTATGATATTGGCAACCGCGAACTCTTAGCCATTAAAAGGGCATTTGAAGAGTGGCGCCACTTCCTGGAGGGGGCTAGGCACCAGGTAACGGTCCTTACCGACCACAAGAATCTGGTTTTCCTAGAATCTGCCCGGAGGCTAAACCCGAGACAAGCTCGATGGGCGTTATTTTTTACCAGATTCAATTTTTTGGTTACCTATAGGGCTGGGTCTAAAAATATTAAGGCTGATGCACTGTCGTGTAACTTCATGGCCAGCCCTCCTTTGGAGGAAGATCCTGCTTGTATTTTGCCTCCAGGTATAATCATTTCCTCTATTGATTCTGATTTAGTCTCTGAAATTGCTGCTGATCAAGGTTCAGCTCCCGGGAACCTTCCTGAGAACAAGCTGTTTGTTCCCCTGCAATTCCGGCTAAGGGTACTTAGGGAAAATCATGACTCCGCACTATCTGGTCATCCAGGCATCCTGGGTACCAAGCACCTCATTGCCAGAAACTATTGGTGGCCTGGGTTGCCTAAAGACGTTAAGGCCTACGTCGCCGCTTGTGAGGTTTGTGCTAGGTCCAAGACTCCCAGGTCCCGACCAGCGGGCTTACTACGTTCTTTGCCCATTCCCCAGGGACCTTGGACCCATATCTCCATGGATTTTATCACCGATTTGCCTCCATCTCAAGGCAAGTCGGTGGTGTGGGTTGTAGTAGACCGCTTCAGTAAGATGTGCCACTTTGTGCCCCTCAAGAAACTACCCAATGCTAAGACGTTAGATACCTTGTTTGTCAAACACATCCTGCGTCTCCATGGGGTCCCTGTCAATATTGTTTCTGACAGAGGGGTACAATTTGTTTCTTTGTTTTGGAGAGCCTTCTGTAAAAAGTTGGAGATTGATCTGTCCTTCTCCTCTGCCTTCCATCCTGAAACTAATGGCCAAACTGAGAGGACTAATCAGTCTCTAGAACAATATTTAAGGTGTTTCTATCTCTGACTGTCAATATGATTGGGTCTCATTCATTCCCCTCGCCGAATTTTCCCTTAATAACCGGGTCAGTAACTCGTCAGGGGTCTCCCCCTTTTTCTGTAATTTTGGGTTTAATCCACGGTTCTCCTCCGTTTCACCTGGTAGTTCCAACAATCCCGAGGTAGAGGTCGTTCATCGGGAACTGTGCACAGTCTGGGCCCAGGTTCAGAAGAACCTAGAGGCGTCCCAGAGCATACAAAAAACTCAGGCAGATAGAAAACGTTCTGCTAACCCCTTGTTTATGGTCGGGGATCTGGTGTGGCTATCGTCAAAGAACTTGCGCCTTAAAGTCCCGTCCAAGAAGTTTGCTCCCCGGTTTATAGGGCCGTACAAGGTCATTGAAGTCCTCAATCGTGTCTCCTTCCGACTGGAGTTGCCCCCATCTTTTCGAGTACATGACGTGTTTCATGCCTCCCACCTTAAACGCTGCTCCCCGTCCTTGGCTCCCTCGAGGAAACCTCCTGTCCCCGTTCTCACCCCTGAGGGGGTAGAATTCAAGGTGGCCAAGATTGTGGACAGCAAGATGGTCCAAGGCTCCCTCCAGTACCTGGTCCATTGGAGAGGATACGGGCCTGAGGAGAGGACTTGGGTACCTGCCCGGGATGTTCACGCTGGGGTATTGGTCAGGAGGTTCCACCTTCGTTTCCCCAATAAACCAGGTCTATCTAGAAAGGGTCCGGTGGCCCCTCATAAAAGGGGGGGTACTGTTAAGGATCTGCCAGGCAAAGCTTCTGTATCCACGCCCATAGGTAATCAGTCTGCACCTGCTTCTATGTCTGTGAGACTGACTCCATCTTCCACCACTCAGGATGGCAGGCTTAGGAGTGGGAGAGCCTATCACAGCCTGGCCAGACGGAGCTAGCTCCCGCCCTCTGTCTATTTATACCTGCCTTTCCTGTTCCTCCTTGCTTGTGATTCTTCTCGTTTGGTTTCCTGGCCCTGCTGCAGCTTCTGAACTATTTGACCCTGCTTCATACTGACCCTGGCTTACTGACTACTCTCCTGCTCTGCGTTTGGTACCTCGTACACTCCCGGTTTGACTCGGCTTGTTCACTACTCTCCTGCTCTGCGTTTGGTACCTCGTACACTCCTGGTTTGACTCGGCTCGTTCACCACTCTTGTTGCTCACGGTGTTGCCGTGGGCAACTGCCCCATTTCCCTTCACTTTGTGTACCCTTGTCTGTTTGTCTGTCGTGCACTTACTGAGCGTAGGGACCGTCACCCAGTTGTACCCCGTCGCATAGGGCGGGTCGTTGCAAGTAGGCAGGGACTGAGTGGCGGGTAGATTAGGGCTCACTTGTCTGTTTCCCTACCCCCATCATTACACTTATATGATCTGCTATTTGTAGCGCTCTCTAGTGTTCAAAATAGAGAAACACGAAAAGGTAGAAGCATCACAAGAATAAGCTGCACACCCAAAATTCTTAAAGGCTGTATAAACCTCTGATGGGCATTTATATATATATATATATATATATATATATATATATATATATATATATATATATATAAATATAAACAGGTCAATCAGTGTGTTAGGTGTAACTTTTTAATTAGTCTTTATTAAAAAAAATAATCCTTTTTTAGATACAGCTGCTCTGTATTCTCTGTATGTATGTATTCTCTGTATGTAGCGCTAAATCCTATTCCCGTCAGGTCTGCGGGACTGACCGGTTCAGTGACTAAACTGAACTTAGATAACTTAGTTCATAACTTAGATGTGATAGTTTACGGGTGGTCCTGCCTCAGAGACACGCAGGACCCGCGGACACTGAACCCATCAGGTCTGCGGGACTGATGGATTAAGGTCATAGCGCTAGTTACAGCTTCTTTGTATAGAGGATACAGAGCAGCTGTATCTTAAAAAGTTAAAATAATTTTTAATAAAGACTAACCAAAAAGTTAAACCAAACACACTGACTAACCTGTTCATACACACTAATACACACACACACACATTATATATATATATATATATATATATATATATATATATATATATGCCCATGAAATAGCCTTTAACTTGGAGCACAATAGAAACCTATGATGATCTAAGTTTGGTTCAGTATAACCGCAAGACTTCTAGGTACTGTGGCCGTTAAATTATGTAAATTATGCTTTTATCTGCATAAATTGTTGAATATCTTCATTTTCTGTTATTTGATAGTTGTGCATGCTGACTATTTAGTTTTCCAACATTTAAGTAAATTCCAGTGCAACATCACTTAAATTATATATATTTTTCATTAAAAAGGGATATTCCAGTCCCAAAAAATGTATGGTCTAACTCAGGGGTCTCAAACTCGGCCGGGTAAGTGGGCCGCATATAGAAAAAATGGGAAGTTGACGGGCCGCATTACTTTCAAATTTGATACAATACAAAATTATTGTTAATCAATTAGTTATTTGAACTACTATAACACTATATTACTAGAATAATAATACTACATTACTATAATAATAGCGCTAGGTTTAAAATGTGAGATATTTCTCCACGTGCTTATTTCAACAATCCAGCTTTCCAGTTTAAGTGTCGCTAAATGCAGTCCGGCGGCTCAGTTAGCACACATGTTAAGATTGGGCAGCCCCTTTTTAGATAGTGCCGCAGTGCCCTCTGTGGATGATGCCGCAGTGCCCTCTGTGGATGCTGCCGCAGTGCCCTCTGTGGATAATGCAACACACCCCTAGATAAGGCCACAGTGCCCTCTGTAGATAAGGCCACAGTGCCTTCTGTAGATAAGGTCACAGTGCCCTCTGTAGATAAGGCCACAGTGCCCTCTGTAGATAAGGCCACAGTGCCCTCTGTAGATAAGGCCACAGTGCCCTCTGTAGATAAGGCCACTGTGCCCTCTGTAGATAATGCAACACACCCCTAGATAATGCCAGTGTCCTCTTCAGATACTGTCACACACCCACTTGTAGATAACGCCACAGTGCCCTCTGTAGAGGCTGCCACAGTGCCCTCTGTAGAGGCTGCCACAGTGCCCTCTGTAGAGGCTGCCACAGTGCCCTCTGTAGAGGCTGCCAAAGTGCCCTCTGTGGAGGCTGCCCCAGTGCCCTCTGTAAAGGCTGCCCCAGTGCCCTCTGTATAGGCTGCCCCAGTGCCCTCTGTAGAGGCTGCCCCAGTGCCCTCTGTAGAGGCTGCCCCAGTGCCCTCTGTAGAGGCTGCCCCAGTGATGTCAGGGGCTTGCCCAGAGCTGGAGTCCCAGGTAGAGCGCTAGTAGGCTCTTCCTGGGACTCCAGCTGTGCTCCTGACATCACTGGGACTCCTGCTCTGGGGAAGCCCCTGACATCATTGTTGATGTATGGACAGCCAGAGGCTTCCCCAGAGTCCCGGAGCAGAGCCGACACCAGCGCTCTGCTCCGCTCTGGGCAAGACCCTGACACACTGTCCATATATGGGCAGCGATGTCAGGGAATTCCACAGAGTCCCGGAGCAGAGCCGACACCAGCGCTCTGCTCGGGACTCCGGCTCTGGGGAAGCCCCAGACATCGCTGTTCATATGTTTTTAAAACATTTTTAATTTATTCTAAGGGCTCATTCAAACGAGCGTAAAACTCGTCCGTGTACTGTGCGTGAAAATCACGTACCGCACCCGGCCCCAATGGGGCCATTTACATATGCAGGAGTTTTCACACAGCGTGTGTCCGTTGCGTCAAACTTACTGCATGTCTTATATTGGTGCGTTTTTCACGCACATACGCGCCCATTGAAGTCAACTGGTATGTGAAAATTACGCACAGCACACGGATGCACATCCGTGTGCTGTACATGATTTGCGCATCAACTCCATTGGAAAAAAAATATGTGCTTTGCGAGTGCGTGAATAACGCATGCCACTCGCAAAGGAACACTGATGCATAACGCAACAAACATGGACAAGATTGTAATCTGATACGCTCATGTGAATGTAGCCTAATGCCCTGTTCACACAGTTTTTTTTACGCGGAAACCGCGCCGCAAGACTCCTCAAAAACCGCCCGAAAATGCCTCCCATTGATTTCAATGGAAGTTGGACAAGTTTTTTTACAGCGAGTAAAAAAAACGCGTCGTGGTAAAAAGAAGCGTCATGACCCATGTTGAGGTGGTTTCCGCCTCCAAAACCCCATTTCAATCAGTCAGAAAGAGGAAAAAAACGCCTCGACGAGTGTTTTGACGAGTTTTTGTCAAACCACTGCAAAAACCGTCTGGAGCAGATTTTGCAGGAGGAATTTTCCTCCTGCAAAAAACTCTGTGTGAACATAGCCTAAGGGTGCAGTTGGCAGATTTTGTTGGGGTTGTTTCGGCAGCAAGGACATGGATTCCGCAAGTTTCATTCAGGTGAATGGAACTGATTTTAGTCGCAGAACTTTCTGTTACATAATCTGCCGCATATCAAACCACCCCGAGGGTGGAGATTGCACCCTTTGAAGGGGTTTTTCCACTAATGGAACTTGTTCCTAAATGTATGGTACCACATAAAGTTTAGTTATGAAACAATACTAACTGACATGGTTCCATGATTAAATTCTTTTTTTGGTTGTTTTGTCTTCTCTCCACATGGGTGCAACGCATTTTCGCTCTCCTGTTCTGATATGATGCTGTGTCGTCACAGACTACCCACAGTGCACTCCTGTGTGCCACTCTGCATGTTCCTAGGCTCTACCTTCAATTTAAGCATATTTGAAGGTTCCAAAATTCTTTCATTTAAGAATTATGGAGGCCACTGTGCTCGTGGGAACTTTCAGTACAGTACAATTTTTTTTTGTACCCTTCTCCAGATCTGTGCCTCCACACGATCCTGTCACATCTCTACAGGCAGTTCTTTCCTCCTCATGGCTTGGTTTTTGCTCTGATATGCATTGTCAGCTGTGAGACCTTATATAGAGAGGGGTGTGTCTTTCCAAATCATGTCCAATCAAATGAATTTACCACAGGTGGACTCCAATCAAGGTGTAGAACCATTTTAGAGATGATCTAGAGAAATGGGAGGCCACCCAAGCTAAATTTCAAGTGTCGTAGTAAAGGGTCTGAATACTTATGTCCATGCAAAATTTGGGGTTTTCATTTTTCATAAATTTGATAATATTCTGTTTTTACTTTGTCATTATGGGGTATTGAGTGCAGAATAATGGGATAATACTTATTTTAGCACAAGACCTCAACATAACAAAATGTGAAAAAAGTGAAAGGGTCTGAAGACTTAATGAATGCACTGTACATATGCACATAACCATCTGTTTCTTCCACCTCTTGTTCTTCTATGCTCCGAAATTAATTATCTGCCTATAAAAAAATTCACTAACCATGGCACAATGGAATATCAATGCCAACCTTTCATAATGCAAACAAGTGTACCTTAGCAAAAAATGCTCTGCAAAATTTGACCGTGTAAGGTCTGTGACTCTGTTTTTACCACCTAGTTGTGGGTGTTTTTTTTAAATGTTTTTAGATACCCCACTATGTATGTATGTGTGAGAGTGTGGTCGATTGCATCTTAATTCGGGAAGTTACACAATCGATATGCATCTCCGTGTGTAAGTTTCTAATTTAAAACTTTATTGCACCCACCATTCATTTCAATATGGAGCAGAGTAGAATGAGACTTAAAATACTGAAGCCCTTTCTTTCCTTCCCTCCTTCCTCCCTGATGTAGAAAGAAAGAGAAAACGTGATAGTTAACAAATTATTCTGTGAACATAGCAGCCTCTGCACTGAGTCAAGCAGGCAGTGTCTGCAGTGCACTAACGGGGGAGGAGGAGTGGTAAGTGTAAAGACGAGGCTGGACGGCAGCGCGGAGGGCTTAAGGGGAAGCCTCCATGACTGCCATAAGAGGGAGAGGGAGCCAATGGGAGAGGAGATAGTTGATGGGGGGAAAGGAGGAGACGTATAGGGGAGGGGACAGGGGGGAGGCATCTGTTCCTCCCGCTGTTTTCGGCATTGAGCCGGAAGCAGCGGGAGGAACAACAGGTCGAAATTTAGCTGAGAGAGAACGGGCTGAGAGAGCTTGCCGTTCACTTACCTCCCACTGCAGTAGTAGTATGTCTTCCCCGGCCGCATTGCTCGAGCAGCTGCAGGCTGCAGCGGTGTTCCATGATCCGGGCTGGCTGGAGGAAACCGTTGCAGCGCTAGCCCGGATCCCTCAGGCAGGCCCGTCGCGCTCTGTGTCGGCAGCCGGCACAGAGGCGCCCCCTTCCCCCGCGCTCCTCACAGGCGTTAGCGATATAGCAGCAGGGGGAGAGATGATCCCTGCGGCCCCTGCTCCAATAAAGCAGAGGGCGTCGTCGGGAGCGGTGGCTCAGGCCCGGTCACCCCGCCGCTCCCGGCGGTCCCGTCCACCAGAGCGTCTGAGCCCAGATATGGCCCCGCGGGCCCGGCGTCGCAGGTGGAGCCCTTCTAAGGACGCTGCAGGCCAGGTTGCTGGGATGGGCGCCTCCTCCCAGGGCCTGCGTCCTGGCAGGAATCCCCAGCCGCGACGGGGCTCGGCGGCTAACAGGGAGTCGCAGACCGGGCTCCCTATCACACCCCCGCCTTCAGCCGCAGTATGCCGGGTGCAGTCCACGGCCGCCCCGCATGGTGATGTGCCGGCCAGGGGGCAGGCTTCCTCGAGATCATCGGGGAGGACAACAAGATCGACGACGATGTCGAGGCAACAAGTCCGGTCGGAGGTTTGGGTCCCTACGGTCGGGCGGCAGGTGGCCGGCCCCTCGGTCAGCATATCGGAGTCCCCATGTCGGAGATGTCGGTGTGAGCACCAGTCGGCAGCAAGAGAGGATCTAGAAGATGGAGAGCTGGATGAGACGCAGTGCGGTCAGGATTTTCTGGCTGGCGGGAATACAGCGCCTGGGCAGCCCGGTGAGTGTGTAACTCCTACGTTACCGTATCCAGCAATTTTCATGTCGGGTTTTGAGGGTGGGGCAGCGAGCACGGAAGTTGCGGCTGTCGATAGTGGCGTTGTCAGGCGCGATGGCTTATCGGATTTGGTGGGTTGTTTGCGCGAGTTAGTCGGGCGCTTAGATAGGGCAGCGGCCCCTGTAGTTCCTGCGGTGTCCCCGCCGGTGGTATGGGAAGGTCATCGAGCTGTTTCCCATCGTGGTTGCAGCGACCATTTGGGGGGACAGGCTCAGGGATAAAAAGGTTTGTTTCCACTGTGATAACATGGGGGTGGTGTTAGCAATTAACAACTTATCAGCATCGTCTCCACCTGTGGTTCAGTTGCTGCGTCACCTAGTGTTATTTTGCTTGTTGCTAAACGTGTGGGTAGTGGCGGTGCATGTGCCAGGGGTGTCCAACTGTATTGCTGATGCTCTTTCTCGCTCGCAGTGGGATCGTTTTCGTCAATTGGCACCGGGAGCGGATGCGTCCGGCTTGGCTTGCCCGGAGCATCTCTGGGAGCTGGTATCGGTCCCGTGGAAGGGTTGATTGAACGGTCGCTGGCTAGGGCGACTTGGAACGCTTATTCGGCTTGTTGGCAGCAATGGGAGGATTGGGTAAGAGTATTGGGCAACGTCTGCACGGAACAAGACAGGTTGGTAGCATTGTTGTACTGGTTGGGTGATGCGTGGGAGGCGGAGTTTTCGCTGGCTAAGGTGAATCGTTTTGTTGCTGGTTTGGAGTTCGGTTTCAAATTACGGGGTTTCCAGGATGTATCCAAGCATTTTCTAGTAAGGCAAGCTTTGAAAGGTTTGCGTAGAGGCAGGGCCGAAGCAGATCAGAGGCGACCCGTGTCTTTTGCCCTCCATGGTTCACTGGGCGCATCGCTGGGGACTGTTTGTAATTCACCTTATGAGGTGGATTTGTTTCGGTTGGCTTTTTCCCTCGCGTTTTTTGGAGCACTCCGAATTGGGGAGTTGGTCTCCCCTAGTAAGGCTAAAGCTGGGGGGTTGCGACAGGCGGATGTGGGTCTTTACGGGGATAGACTCGAGTTGTTGGTGCGGCGGTCCAAGACTGATCAGTTGGGCCGTGGTAAGCGGATAGTGTTGTTTGCTCTCCCGGGGTCGACGATGTGTCCGGTTGCTTGCATGGTTGTGTTCAAGCCACTTGGCGAGGTGCCGGAGGCGCCATTGCTCCGCCATAAGAATGGCGCGTTTCTGTCTAAGTATCAATTTGATGCAATATTCAGAAAATGCTTGGCTGTGGTTGGTGTGGGGGACGGGTGTTACTCGTCTCACTCGTTTAGAATTGGCGCGGCTACAGAAGCTGGGCGTTGGGGGTTGGATGACGAGGGTGTGCGTCGCATTGGCCGCTGGGAGTCCAATAGGTTTAGGACTTACGTTCGCCCTCATTTGTTATGAGTTCTACGTTGTTTCTTATGGCTTTTCTTTGAGTTTCTTGTCCTTTCATTTCAGATCATCGCCCATGTTTAGTCTGGCTGTTAGGACATTCTTTTGTGCACTGGGGGGCACTGCGGGCGGATGTGCGCCCGGATGGCCGCCAGCTTCGCATTCCGCGTCAGGATGCGGTGTTACATTGGTTGGGTTTTCGAGGTATGTTATGGAGCCGGGTACTGACCGAGTTTCAAACATATGCTCGTCTGGATAGAGTCCCGGAGGTTTTGGTGTTGCATGTTGGGGGGAACGATCTAGGGGTACGCCCCTTTCGTGAGCTAGTGCAGGATATAAAGCACGATTTGTTGTGTCTGTGGGCGTCTCATCCGTCCTAGGTAATTGTTTGGTCGGACATAGTTCCGAGGAAGTTTTGGCACCTGGCAAGGTCGGTGGAGAGGGTCAATAAGGCCCGCATTAAGGTGAATCGGGCGGTGTCACGATTCGTTGCCAAGAACGGGGGCATTTGTGTTCGACACAGGGATCTGGAGTCCGGGGTTGGAAATTATTGGCGTAGTGATGGGGTGCATTTGACCGAGGTTGGAATTGATCTGAGGAGCTTGAGAGGGTGGTTGTTGTATGGAGGAACTCACAGGCTTAAGGTAGTCAAGGCCTGTTTCGCTGTGGCGGGGGGAGTCCTTGAGGTTGGTCAGTACAAAATGGTGGGGGGGTCGCATCTGGGGTATGCGTCCCCCAAAAAGGTATATCATTTGAAGACTTCATAGGGTGTTATCCCTTTGAAGTGGTCTTCTGGTGGTTGGAGCCATCTGCAGAGGTGAGCGGTGCCTCCGAGCTGGTTTACGGCTGGAGGTAAAGAGTTGGTGGTGGTTTGCAGATGGCTAACTTAAAGGAAATCCAGTTTTAAAATGGCTTCAAGGACTTCCCCTGCTCTGTTAAAGTATTAAAATGTTGATTGTTAATTCTGATTCTGACCCATGTTGGGTCATGTGAATTAGAGGAGGAATTCTCCGGTCGAATTTCAAAAGGAGTTATCCGAATGTTTCGGATTAAATTGCATTTAAAATAATGTAAATAAATAAACGGCTGCTGTGGCCATTTCATATCCAACCTCGGTTGTCCCGTATTGTTATTGGGTGGTGGGCCGAAAAAGGGGTGAATAGGAGTAAAAGGTTTTAAATAACACATGACTACTTAGGCCAGTCATGTGAGCTTAGCAGGTTTGTAAAAACAGAGACCGGTGGCTGGGCTGCAGCTGCACTGCATCTGCCATGTGGCAGAAAACAATAATTAGTTACTGTTAGTGAATTGGAAAGAGAAGTCAGTGGCACAAATGGCTAAGCTTTAGGCTGGATTCACACAAGCATGTTCGGTCCGTAATGGACGGAACGTATTTCGGCCGCAAGTCCCGGACCGAACACACTGCATAGTTATGTACGACGCTAGGAGTCCCTGCCTCGCTGCGGGACAACTGTCCTGTACTGTAATCATGTTTTCAGTACGGGACAGTAGTTCCATGGAGAGGCAGGACTCCTAGCGTCGTACATAACTATGATGCTAGGAGCCCGGCTCCCTGCAGTGTGTTCGGTCCGGGACTTGCGGCCGAAATACGTTCTGTCCATTACGGACCGAACATGCTCATGTGAATCCAGCCTTAAAGAGAACGGCTCCACAAAGGTACTGCACATGTGGATCTAAGAAAACTGTGAAGTATTTATTTTATACTGGTACGCTTTAATTTAGCTTTTTTGAGAGCTATTTTTCTTCAATATCTAGAAATAATAAAACAGCATATTTAGATAATCGAGAAATTGTGATTTTAATCTGTGATAATCCCAGTGACAAAGGCTGTATAATAGTGCTTCAACAATTAGTCCAAATTCACACGTTCAATAGTCTGTCAGAATTTAGGAATCGGATTCCACGCCTAAATACTGACAGAATTTGCTAACATTCCCACGGCAGTGCATGCGAGTGGTATATTTTCTACCCAATTCACATGCTCGGGAAAACATCACAGTGAAATAAAATTTTCAGCATGCTCATCATTTCCACAGTTTCCATGCTGAAAAGGTGAGGATTAGCTTTATTGCATTACAATGGGACTAATCTGTGGGAAGATCTGCTGGCCAATTCATGACAGAAATCGGAGTGTCAGCTGTAGAAAATCCGTTACTTACAACTACTCAATCTCCATCTGATAAGAATAAAATGTTTGTGACCACCCTCTAAAACAGAATCGATCAAGATCCCAGTGGAACTCTAAGATTATGGCCTCCTGAATTTGTCTCAATCAACTCAGCTGGATGGATTTAACATGTTGTTTTTGGGGTTTTTCTAGTGTCAGGGTATGTTCACACGGCAGCGTCCGTTACGGCTGAAATGACGGTGCTGTTTTCAGGAGAAAACAGCACCATCATTTCAGCCGTAAAGGCATGTGCAGGCGTCTTTCGCTGCGTCCATTACGAACGTAACTGGAGCTGTTTTTCCATGGAGTCAATGGAAAACGGCTCCATTTACGTCTGAAGAAGTGACAGGCACTTCTTTGACGCGGGCGTCTTTTTTACGCGCCGCCTTCCGCCTTTTGACAGCGGCGCGTAAAAAAAATGACCGTCGGCACAGAACATTGTAAAACCCATTCAAATGAATGGGCAGATGTGTGCCGATGCTTTGGAGCCGTATTTTCGGACGTAATTTGGGGCTAAAACGCCCGAATTACGTCCGTAAATAGGGCGTGTGAACATACCTAAGTCTTCGTTCACATATGCGCTAGGGCTCCGTTCCGACGCTCTGTCGGAGCTTTCTGTCGGAACGGAGCCCTGACAGACACAAATGGAAACCATAGGTTTCTGTTTGCATCAGCATTGATTACAATGGTGACGGATTCGGTGCCAATGGTTTCTGTTTGTCTCCGTTGTGCAAGGGTTCTGTCGTTTTGACGGAATCAAAGGTCTTGATCAATAAAAGACAAAAGGAACAAGTAATTCCTTCATGACACGTTGAAGCATTCCATGTTGTGCTATAAATGTAGGCTATACATAGAACGGTCATCTGTGATGCTCTTGGAGAAAAGCCACATGACATGTTACATGATACTTTAGCACATGATAATGTAACATTGCCTTAACCATGTTGCTATGTTACTCCTTGAAAATGTAAGTGAGTGCCAAAAGGATTATATTAGTGTGCCCCTTTTATACATGGTTAAAACATACAAAGATGATAAAATATTTGGCACAATTGCAAGTGTCTAGCCAACTGTACAGCTCTGTAGTTAAAGGCTATGGACACCTTTTGAGAGTGTATATATATATATATATATATATATATATATATATATATATATATATATATATATATATCTCAGTGTGTTTAGTGTAACTTTGTAATTAGTCTTTATTATAAAATAATTTTAGTTTTGGAGATCCAGCTGTTCTTTATTCTATATACAGAACAGCTGTATCTCTCGTTTTACACTGAATCCTTCAGTTCCGCGGACCTTATGCATACCTCCCAACTTTTGAATTCGGAAAAGAGGGACATTTTAAGCCACGCCCCTAACCACGCCCAATATCCCGCATAAACACATCAAATCACGGCCAGATCCTTCTGCAAATAACACGCATAAATTCTCACTGCGGATCTCTAGACTGTCTGGATATCACAGATATTATGGATCCGGTTATATCGTCTTTATGTTACTTTTCCTAACTTGGGTATAACATTTGCTCATCACGGCGGCAGCAGCTGCAGGACAAACCAAAAGGCTGAGAACGATTAAAGTCAAGAGGGAGACCCTGTGGTTGATGACTTTTCAACTGACAGGTAGCAGAGTTACATGATGGGGATTTTTTTTTCCAGTTGTGTAATTCGGCTATCAGAGCCCCCTTGTAGATCGCTCCACACACAGCCCCCTGTAGATAGCGTCAGACATAGCCCCCCTGTAGATAGCTCCACACACAGCCCCCTGTACATAGCACCACACACAGCCCCCTGTAGATAGCTCCAGATACAGCCCCCCTGTACATAGCGTCAGATACAGCCCCCTGTAGATAGCGCCACACACAGCCCCCCTGTACATAGCGCCAGATACAGCCCCCCTGTACATAGCGCCACACAGCCCCCCTGTACATAGCGCCACACACAGCCCCCTGTACTTAGCTCCACACACAGCCCCCCTGTAGATAGCTCCACACACAGCTCCCCTGTAGATAGCTCCACACACAGCCCCCCTGTAGATAGCTCCACACACAGCCCCCCTGTAGATAGCTCCACACACAGCCCCCCGTGTAGATAGCGCCAGACACAGCCCCCCCCCCTGTAGATAGCACCAGACACAGCGCCCCTGTAGGTAGCTCCACACACACAGCCCCCCAGTAGATAGTGCCACACACAGACCCCCTGTAGATAGCGCCACACACAGCCCCCCTGTAGATAGCGCCACACACAGACCCCCTGTAGATAGTGCCACACACAGACCCCTGTAGGTAGCGCAACACAACCCCCTTATACTTTGTGCCACAATGCCGCCAGAGCGGAGAGCGGTAGAGGT
The DNA here is from genome assembly GCF_050947455.1 of Rhinoderma darwinii. Classification (NCBI taxonomy): domain Eukaryota; kingdom Metazoa; phylum Chordata; class Amphibia; order Anura; family Rhinodermatidae; genus Rhinoderma; species Rhinoderma darwinii. The sequence goes on from NC_134687.1 coordinate 343,051,597, forward strand.
AGCCGGCCCTACTGCTGCCACTCTCCGCTCTGCTTTGACGACACTCACCATCAGAAGAAGGCAAGAGTCTTGCAGCGGCGTTCTCCCTGGTGTCGATGCCAGCCCGGGAGTGAACCAGTCCAGTCACCTGACTGGTGAGGTCAGATGACAGGTCAGGTGACTGTACTGGTCCACTCCCATGCCGGCATCGATCCCAGTGAGAACACCGCCGCAAGACTCCTGCCTTCTTCTGATCGCTGCTGCACTCAGCAGCGATCGGCTGTTTTGATGCAGCGCCCAGCGGGACATTTTGCAGACCGCCCGGGACGGCGGGACAGTGGTGAGGAACCGGGACTGTCCCGCCGGATCCGGGACGGTTGGGAGGTATGCTTATGGGTTCAGTGTCAGCGGATCCTGCTTGGATCCACCTGTAAACTATAACATCTTAGCTCATAACTTAGATGTGATCGATTACTGGTGGATCCTGTAATCGATTTCTTTATTACGGTGCAACAGGAAAAATATTGTATAGCTAAACAACATAAAAGGAAAAGGTAATACGTTTATGGTTAGATTTGTTTTTTCCTTTAGATAGGGTTTGGTCATAAATTCCCACCCAAGAATGCAGATGCACTTATTAACCTCTTCTTATCTTATAGATGCCTACCATTGAAGGGTCTGTATAATGTTTTCATTTAGGCTTAGGGGTAGGCAAAGTGAAATTTACTGTAATAATACAGGAGGTATTTACAGGGGAATGTTCTAACTGAGCAACCCCCTCTCTAAAGCAAGCTGTCCGACCACGACGCTATGTTGTAGACAGGCACTTACTGCAGGGAAAACGTAGTATTACATGGAGCCCATTGAAATATATATACAGCCAGAGAGCATATGAATAAATATTGTACAATGATACAAGTGTCCCTGGTGAGACCACAAACTATAAAAGGTGCTCACCATTTGAAAGATATGTTTTAAATATATTGCTTGTCCTTTTACAGAATTTGCCCCCAAAAATAATTTCACAATGTTTTTATTTTACACACACACACATGTATTTCTATCTGACATTTTAAGCCTACAAGTGATTTCTCAAAAATAGAGCAGACATAGGATACACTATATGGCCAAAAGTATGTGGACACCCGGCCATCACACCTTTATAAGCTTGTTGGACATCCAATTCCAAAACCATGGGTGATAAAATAGATTTTCAGCTATAACAGCATCCACTTTTCTGGGAAGGCTTTCCACAAGATTTTGGAGTGTGTCTGTAGAAATTTGTGGCCATATAGACAAAAGGGCATTTGAGGCCAGGCAAGGTATGGCTCGCATTCGGAGTTCTAATTAATCACTGAGGTGTTTGATGTGGTTTAGGTCAGGGCTTTGTGCTGGTCACTCAAGTTCCTCCACAACAAACCATGCCTTTATGGACCTTAACAGGAGCCAGTAAAAATGACAATACACTGCGATACATTACTATTGCAGTGTACTGTACCAGTTATCTGACGATCGCTGGTTCAAAACACCTAGGGGGACTAATAAAAAGTGTCAAAACTGTTAGTTTTCAGTAGTGTACAAAAATAAAAAAAATATTCAAAAGTTAAAAAAACAACTTTTCATTTTTCTTCTAAAACAATGTAAAAAAGAAACAAAATTGGTATTGCAACGTCAGTAAAAGTTCAAACTATTACAACATAACATTATTTAACTAGAACGTGAACGCCGTAAAAAAAAGAAAGAAAATTAGAACGCCAGAATCGATGTATTTTGTAATTAAAAGTGATCGAAAAGTCGTATGTACCAATAAACCTCCTCCTGAAAAAAAATAACCCCTTAGACTGCTCAAATCGACAAAAAAATAAAAAAAGTTATGGCTTTCAGAATATGGGGACACAATTTTTGATTTTTTAACAAATAGTTTTTTCTTTGTAAATGTAGTAAAACATAACACACTACCGGTCAAAAGTTTTAGAACACCTCAATTTTCCAGTTATTTTTGACATTAACACATTTCTAGTACAGCAAATAAAGTGAAATGGTTCGAAGGTTCAAAAGTAAGTTAAAAACATAAAAATAATATGAATTTTTAACCTCAAACGCAACGTCTGAATTTATGATTTTAACCAAAGGGCTTTTTTCAGGGAAGACGTCAAGGACAGCTGCTCTGCAGCACAGAAAGCAAATTATGGTTTAAAATTGCATGCAAACTATTCCTACAGGTGTCTCAACTATTGGAGATTATGTTCAAACCCTCTGATTCTATACACTGTGTTCCAAATTATTATGCACATTGGATTTAAGTGTCAAACATTGAATTATTAGTTTTTCAATTAAACTCATGGATGGTATTGTGTCTTAGGATCATTGTAATCAATCTCCGACACCTGTGATAATTAGTTTGCCAGGTGTGCCCAATCAAAGGAAAACTACTTAAGAAGGACGTTCCACATTATTAAGCAGGCCACAGGTTTCAAGCAATATGGGAAAGAAAAAGGATCTCTCTGCTGCCGAAAAGCGTGAAAAAGTGCAATACCCTGGACAAGGTATGAAAACATTGGATATTTCAAGAAAACGTAAGCGTGATCATCGTACTGTGACGGGTTCGTTCAGATAAAGGCATAACGAGGAAGGTTTCTGCCAGACAAATTAATAGGATTAGGAGAGCAGCTGCTAAAATGCCATTGCAAAGCAGGCAAACAGGTATTTGAAGCCGCTGGTGCCTCTGGAGTCCCGCGAACCTCAAGGTGTAGGATCCTCCAGAGGTTTGCAAGTGTGCATAAACCTATTATTCGGCCACCCCTAAACAATGCTCACAAGCAGAAACGGTTGCAGTGGGCTCAGAAATACGTGAAGACTAATTTTCAAACCGTGTTGTTTACTGATGAGTGCCGTGCAACCCTGGATGGTCCAGATGGATGGAGTAGTGGATGGTTGGTGAATGGCCACCATGTCCCAACAAGGCTGCGACGTCAGCAAGGAGGTGGCAGAGTCATGTTTTGGGCTGGAATCATGGGGAGACAGCTGGTAGGCCCCTTTAGGGTTCCTGACGGTGTGAAAATGACCTCTGCAAAGTATGTAGAGTTTATGACTGACCACTTTCTTCCGTGGTACAAAAAGAAGAACCGTGCCTTCCGTAGCAAAATTATCTTCATGCATGACAATGCACCATCTCATGCTGCAAAGAATACCTCTGTGTCATTGGCTGCTATGGGCATAAAAGGAGAGAAACTCATGGTGTGGCGCCCATGTTCCCCTGACCTCAACCCTATTGAGAACCTTTGGAGCATCCTCAAGCAAAGTATCTATGAGGGTGGGAGGCAGTTCACATCAAAACAGAAGCTCTGGGAGGCTATTCTGACATCCTGCAAAGATATTCAAGCAGAAACTGTCCAAATATTCACAAATTCAATGGATGCAATAATTGTGAAGGTGATATCAAAGAAGGGGTCCTATGTTACCATGTAACTTGGCCTGTTAAGTTTTTTTTTTATTGAAAGAGCTTTTGATTTCTGTAAATATGACCTCCTTTATCATTTTAGTTCTCTTTACAACCTTTAAAATGTTTTGATCTCTGTTGTGCATAATAATTTGAAACAGTGCATTTTGAGGTTTTTACTTCTAAAAAAAAAATCTGTTATCATTAGGAGATTTGTTCAATAAAATTTGCATTATACTCCAACGGTTGATGGCTTGAAGATTATACTGACTGTCATTTGCATCGACTATTTAGGAAAATCAGCGAAAAATAACATTTGCATAATAATTTGGAACGCGGTGTATAACCAGTGTTGGAACAGACTGCATTACAACACCCTGTAGGGCAGGATTTGGACAGTTTTGCTCTTCGGGACAGAGCACATTGCTATCCTAATGGCAAGAAAAAAGCAATTAACAAAAGAAGACAGACAATTATAACCCTTAGGCCTTATTCACACGAACGTGTGCACTTTGCGCGCGCAAAAAACGCTGCGTTCTTTGCACGTTGCAGTTGCGTGTGTCATCAGTATGTGATGCGTGGCTGTGTGATTTTCACGCATATGCCATGCTTTTGACACGCGGTTTTGAACTTAAGAAAAATAAATTAAGGAATTGCTTTTATTTTTTCCTTCATTTCTTTATCTACTGTTGAGCGAATCACGCGCGTCACACGGAAGTACTTCCGTGTGCCGTGCGCGATTTTCACGCACCCATTGACTTCAAAAGGTGTGTGATGCGTGAAAAACGGCAAAGTATAGGACATGTCGTGAGTTTTACGCAGCGGACATACGCTGTGTGAAAATCACGGACTGTCTGAACGGCCCCATTCACTAACATAGGCCCATGAGACGCACGTGATTTTCACGCGCGTATCATGGACGTAATACACGTTCGTGTGAATAAGGCCTTAGAAGTGTAGGTCTGTTCTACAGAGAAATTGGCAAGAAAGCCAAGATGGCAGTCAGTACAGTTTCCTATACCATCAAAAGGCACTTGGAAACTGATAGAAACTCTGACAGGAAGAGGACCAAAGGCCACTACAAAGTCAGATGACAAGTTTATGAGAGTCAACAGTTTGCGTGATCGGCGCCTCACGGCACAAAATCTTCAAGCCCAGCTTAATGCGGCAAAAAATAAGTTTAAATTTCATCTGTGAAGAGAAGACTTCTATCTGCAGGTTTGACAGGTCGAGTATCTTTAAGAAAGCCAATTCTAAGTTTGCAAAATAAAAAGACTTGCCTGGGCCTACCAGCACCTCCAGTGGACTACTGAAGAGAGGAAGAAGGTCTTATGGACTGATGAATCAAAATTTGACATCTTTAGTACATTACACAGGGATTTTGAACATCGTCGAGTACGTGAAAGGATGCTTCCTCAGTGTGTGACACCAGCTGTCAAACATGGTGGAGGAAGTGTGATAGTCTGGGGCTCTTTTGCTGGATCCAGAGTTGGCAACTTGCACAGGGTTATTGGCACACTGGACAAAAATGTCTATCACAGAATTTTGATGCTACACCCTCTGGGGGTACCCTCTGACCAATCAGCGTCATACACTTCTCTCCATTCATTTCCTCAGCGCATAGGGATCCTGCTAGATCACTATGTGCTGTCTTGTACTGACACATTAACGTTACTGAAGTGCTTAGACAGTGAATAGACATTCCTTCCAGCCAGGACGGGATGTCTATTCACAATCCCGACACTTCGCTAACGTTTGTGTGGGACTTACAGCAGAGCAAAGCGTAATCTCGCTGTAACCTGTCATTTACAGCGTGGTATTAACTCCGGAATGCTTTCACCTATGCAAGCGATTCTGAGATTGTTTTCTCGTGACACATTGGACTGTAAGTTAGTGGTAAAATTTGGTCGATACATTCAGTGTATACTAGTAAAAAACGCCAACATTTTGAGAAAATTTAATTTGCATTTTTCTAAATATAAATGTATCTGCTTGTAAAACAGATAGTTATACCACACAAAATAGTTGCTAGTTCACATATCCCATATGTCTACTTTATGTTGGCGTCGTTTTTTGAACATTTTTTTCTTTTTCAAGGATGTTACAAGGCTTAGAACTTTAGCAGCAGTTCCTCACAATTTCATGGCTATTTTTTTAGGGACAAGTTCAGTCCTTTAGTGACTTTGAGGGCCTTATATATTAGAACCCCCCCCATAAGTCACCCCATTTTAAAAACCTAACCCCTCAAAGTATTAAAAACAGCTTTTAGAAAGTTTCTTAACCCTTTAGGTGCTTCACAGGAATGACATGAAATGGAGGTGAAATTTACAAATTTCACTTTTTTTTGCAGAGAATCAGTTTTAATCCATTATTTTCTGTAACACGGAAGGTTTTAGCAGAGAAACGTTACTCAACATTTATTGCCCAGGTTCTGCAGTTTTAGAAATATCTCACATGTGGCCCTAGAGTGCTAATGGACTGAAACACTTGCCTCAGAAGCAAAGGAGCACCTAGTGAATTTAGGGGCCTCCTTTTTATTAGAATATATTATAGGCACCATGTCAGGTTTGAAGAGCTCTTGTGATTCCAAAGCAGTGGAAAACCCCAACAAGTGAGCCCATTTAGGAAGCTACACCCCTCAATAAAATTATCTTGGGGTATAGTGAGTATTTTGACCCCACACGGTTTTTGCAGAAATTATTGGAAATAGGCCGTGAAAATGAAAACCTACTTTTTTTTCAATAAAATGTAGGTTTAGCTAAAAAAAAATAATTTTCACGAAAACTAAAGCAGAAAAGGCACCACAACATTTGTAGAGCAGTTTCTCCTGAGTAAAACAATACCCCATATGTGGTCATAAGCGGCTTGTTTGGACACACGGCAGGGCTCAGAAGAGATGGAGCGCCATTTGACTTTTGGAGCTCAAATTTAGCTGGAATGGGTTGCGGAGGCCATGTCGCATTTGCAAAGCCCCCGAGGGGACAAAACAGTGAAAACCCCCAAAAAGTGACCCCATTTAGGAAACTACACCCCTCAAGGAACTTATCTAAGGGTATAGTTAGCATTTTGACCCCACAGGTTTTTTGCAGAAATTATTGGAAGCAGGCCGTGAAAATTAAAATCTACATTTTCTTCAATAAAATGTAGGTTTAGCTCATTTTTTTTAATTTCCACGAGAACTAAAGCAGAAAAAGCACTGCAACATTTGTAGAGCCGTTTCTCCTGAGTAAACAAATACCCCAGATGTGGTCATAAACAGCTGTTTGGAGACACGGCAGGGCTCGGAAGGGAAGAAGTGCTATTTGGCATTGAGATTTTGCTGGATTGGTTTGCGGAGGCCATGTCGCCTTTGCAAAGCCCCTGAGGGACCAAAACAGTGGGAACAGCCCAAAAGTGATCCCATTTAGGAAACTACACCTCTCAAGGAACTTATCTCAGGCTATAGTTAGCATTTTGACCACACAGGTTTTTTGCAGAAATTATTGGAAGTAGGCCGTGAAAATTAAAATCTCAATTTTTTTCAATAAAATGTAGGTTTAGCTAATTTTTTTTTCATTTCCGCAAGAACTAAAGCAGAAAAAGCGCCCCAACATTTGTAGATCAGTTTCTCCTGAGTAAACAAATACCCCAGATGTGGTAATAAACTACTGTTTGGACCCACGGCATGGCTCAGAAGGGAAGGAGCACCATGGCTTTTGGAGCTCAAACTTAGCTGGAATGGTTTTCGGGTGCCATGTCACATTTGCAAAGGCCCTGACGGGACAAAACAGTGGAAACCACCCAAAAGTCGCCCCATTTGGGAAACTACACCCCTGAAGGAATTTATCGAGGGGTATAGTGAGCATTTTGACCGCACAGTTTTTTTGCTGAATTTAGTGGAATTATGCTGTGAAATTAAAAATTACTTTTCTTCTGATAAAACGTGGAAATTTTAAATTTTTACAAGAAATAGGACACACGGCAGGGGTCAGAAAGGCAGGAGCGCTATTTGGCATGCAGATTTTGCTTGCTTGGTTTTTGGGCGCCATGTTGCATTTGCAAAACCCTAAAGGTACCAAAGTACAGTGGCAGCCCCCAAGAAGTGACCCCATTTTAGAAACTACACTCCTCAAGGCATTTATCATTTGCCTGGACATATGACAGGGCTCAAAAGTGAAGAGCACCTTGCGCATTTGAGGTATATTTCGGTGATTTTCACACCATTGGCCCACAATTGCAGGGCTCTCAGGTCAAATAGTTAAACAAACCCCCAAGTAGTGACCCCTATTTTGGAAACTACACACCTTAAGACATTTTAAGGGGTGTAGTGAGCATTTTGACCTCACAGTTTTTTTTTCATGAGAAATTAATGCGCAGTGGATGGTGCAAAGTGAAAATTGCAATTTTCCGCTGATATGCCATTTTAGTGCACAATATGTTGTGCCCAGTTTGTGCCACTGCAGACAAATACCTAATAAAATTTCAAGTGGGTTCTCCCGGGTATGGCGATGCTATATATTTGGACGTTAACTGCTGTTTGGGCACGCTGTAGGACTCATAAGAGAGGGAGCGCCATTTGGTTATCGGCGTGCAGATGTTTGGTAGTCGTTCTTTTTGGGGTATTGCTGAGATTTAATTTTGTAATGTGGGGGTATATGTGATCTGTGCGGAGAACATCAGAGTATAATAAGAGGGCATAATAATGCGGTAAATAAAGAATAATTCATAGATATGTGGCCAGTGTCACACTGATAAATGGTGTCCAATCTTAACCGCTTTTGGAACACTGCACATTTTGCATTGCAATATTCTGAGAGTCAGAACTTCTTTATTTTTTCTCCACTGGAGCTGTGTGAGGGCTTATTTGTTGCGGGACAATCTGTAGTTTTCATTGCTATCATTTTGGGGTACATGCGATTGTTTGATCACGTTTTAATACATTTTTTGGCAAGCAAGGTGACCAAAAATCAGCAATTCTGTTATGTTTTGTATTTATTTTTTTACGGCGTTCATCGTGGGCTATAAATAACCATTTTACTTTATTCTGCAGGTCGATACGATTATGGAGATACCAAATGTTTATCTTTTTTTAAGTTTTGCAGCGTTTACGCAATAAAATCACTTTTTTTTATTTCTTGTATCGCCATATTCTGAGAGCCATAACTTTTTTTACATTTTCAATCAAAAAAGCTGTGGGAGGGCTTGTTTTTTTGCGGGACTAGTTGTAGATTTTATTGGTACCTTTTGGGGTACATGCGACTTTTTGATCACGTTTTATTCCATGTTTTGGGAGGGGTGGTGGTAAAAAACAATAGATTCTGGCATGCTTTTTTACTTATCTTTTTTGCGGTGTTCACCGTGTGGGAAAAATAACATTACAGTTTTATAGTTGGGGTCGTTACGGATGCGGCGATACCAAATATGTGTATCTTTTTTAACGTGTTCATTTTTTTCCTATAATAAAAGACTTATTATGGGAAAAAAGGCAGTGTTTGTTTTTATTAACTTGAAACTTTTATTTTTACACATTTATAAAAAAAAAAAATTTTTGTCCCACTTGGGGACTTGAGGGCCTGCACCTCTGATCTTTACTCTAATGCATTGCACTACCCACGTAGTGCAATGCATTAGAGCTGTCAGTCATTCACTGACAGCAAACCTATTAGGTCCCATCTGTGGGTGGGGCCTAATAGGCTATCGCATGTGGCAGACCAGGAGGCTATTATTAGGCCTCCGATTGCCATATCAACGATCGGCATCGTTACGATAACATTGTGTCGATGCCCATCGCTACAAAATACTAAGATGCCGCGATCGAATTTGATCACGGTATCTAAGGTGTTAATGGCAGGGATCGGAGCTAGCTCCGTTCCCTGCCGTTACAACACGGTGTCAGCTGTAACATACAGCTGACACCGGCGGCTGATGTCGCCGGCTCTGTTTCTGAGAATGCGCCATCTTTCTTTAGCAACCTTTTAGGCCCCACCTCTGGGCGGAATCAGTAGACTTCCGTACTTGGCAGACAGGTGGCCATTGTTAGGCCTCCGGTCTGCCAGAGCAGCCATCGGAACCCCGCAATTTGCATTGCGAGGTTCCGATCTGCTAGGAAACACGATAGATGCAGCGCTCGCTTTTGAGCACTGCGTCTAAGGAGTTAATCCGCCGGATCGGTGATTAGCTCCGGTCCTGGCCATGCAGCAGGGTGTCAGCTGTAATATACACCTGACACTGGCTGGCGATGGTACGGGCTCACCTTCTGAGCCCGCACCAGCAACACAACGTACCCATACGTTGTGTTGCGTTAAGTCCTTAACGACAGCGACATACCCATACGTTGGATGTCGTTAAGGGGTTAAAAGCTGAACGAGCTTAATTAGGCCTAGATCTGAGCATCTACTCCCCTATAAATTTAGATGTAGCATAAGGGGAAGGCACTCATGCAGGGGGCACGACGGCAGAAGTCATCTCTGTGTCATATTGTCAAAGTGTCCTGGCAGTTATACATGGCAGTTGGACAGGGTAAGTGACAGGTAAGCTGCATTACCAAATCAAACAAACTAGCTAACATTCAAATTATTAGATTCAATATTTTACATGTTTACAAACATAATACAAACAAACATGTCCACTATCGCGCTCACCATTATAGCTGCTCTTGGTTTACAATCCCACCGCCCATTTAGGCCTTGGCAAAAATCAGTCCACATCAGTCCCTCTCTCCTACCCTCGCCCATGTACAGCTCCCATGCACTATTCACTTTCCTCAGTCACGTTAACCCATCTCATCCCACTGCTAAACATAAAAAACGCTCTCATAAGTCACAGAACCATCTGCTGTCTCTCTCCATTCTCCTGCTACTCGCTGCAGGGGACATCTCTCCTAACCCTGGTCCTCCCTTTTCTTCTGCCAAGCTCAACCTCTTACCTGCCACACATAGAAACCTTGCAAATCTTCTTACCATTCCCTGTACGTCTTCTCCTGTCTCTTTTAACTGTGCTCTCTGGAATTCTCGGTCCATGTGCAACAAGCTCACCTTTATTCATGACTTATTCCTTTCTAACTCTCTCAATCTCCTGGCTCTCACAGAAACATAGCTACACCTGACTGACACTGCTTCCCCTGCTGCTCTATCTTATGGTGGTCTCCAGTTCTCTCATGCCCCCAGACCTGAGAACAGGCAGGGTGGAGGAGTAGGTATACTTCTTTCTCCACACTGCACTTTTCAGGTCATTCCCCCGGTCCCCTCACTCACATTTCCCTCTTTTGAAGTCCACACCCTCAGACTCTTTCACCCTTTTTCCCTGCGAATGGCAGTTGTCTACCGCCCCCCGGGCTCACCCCGCCAATTCCTGGATCATTTTGCTGCCTGGCTTCCACAATTTCTATCCTCTGAAACACCCACTCTCATCATGGGTGACTTCAACGTCCCCATTGATAACCCAATCTCCCCATCTGCCTCCCAGTTTCTATCTTTAACCTCGTCCCTAGGTCTCAACTTACTAACTCTCCTACACATGAAGACGGGCATTCACTTGACCTGGTCTTCTTCCGGCTCTGCTCAGTTTCTGACGTTATTAACTCTCCTCTCCCGCTCTCTGATCACACCCTTCTCTCCTTTACTATCAAATATTCTCTGCCTCCTCAGTTCATGCCTACGTATCAGACATACAGATATCTATATGCCATTAACACTCAGACACTCATAGTCTACAGTCCTCATTGTCCCCTATCTCTTCCCTCTCCTGTCCTAATCTGGCTTCCAAACTTTACAATAACACTCTCAAGAATGCATTGGATGAAGCAGCCGCCCCTACACTCCGAACCACCCAACAAAGACGACAACCCTGGCACACCCCTCAATCCCGCTTTCTTCAGCGGTGCTTGAGATGTGCCGAACGACTGTGGAGAAAATCGCATTTGGCTGCAGATTTCCTCCATTACAAATTTATGCTCAAAACGTACAACTCTGCCCTTCACCGCGCCAAACAAGTCTATTTCACCTCTCTCATCTTCACACTATCTAAAAATCCAAAACGCCTCTTTGATACTTTTCACTCCCTCCTTAGTTCTAAAGTGCAGACGTCAATCACAGATCTCAGTGCTGAAGACCTGGCCACTTACTTTAAAGTTAAAAATTACAACATCCGGCATGATATTATCTCCCAGTCCCCTAGTAACATCGTTCCCCTTCCCTCCCGCTCTCCCTCTTCTTCACTCTCAGCATTTGACCCAATAACAGAAGAAGTCTCGAGGCTCCTCTCTTCTTCTCTTCCCACTACCTGTCTTAGTGATCCTATCCCGTCACACCTCCTCCAGTCCCTCTCCCCAGCTGTCACTAGTAACCTGACTAAAATATTTAACCTCTCTCTTTCCTCTGGTATCTTTCCCTCCTCTTTTAAACATGCCATTATAACCCCATTACTGAAAAAACCTGCTGTTGACCCATCCAGCGCTGCTAACTACCGACCAGTCTCTAATCTGCCCTTCATCTCCAAACTCCTGGAACGCTTTATCCGCTATCTCTCTGCTAACTCCATTCTAGACCCCTTACAATCTGGTTTCCGCACCCTACACTCTACAGAGACTGCCCACACTAAAGTCTCAAATGATCTCTTGGCGTCTAAATCGGATGGTAAATACTCTCTCCTGATTCTTCTGGATCTCTCTGCAGCCTTACACACTGTAGACCACTAACTCCTACTTAACATGCTCCACTCTATTGGCCTCAAGGACGCTGCTCTCTCTTGGTTTTCCTCCTATCTCTCTGACCGCTCATTCAGTGTGTCATTTGCTGGTTCCACCTCTTCTCCTCTTCCCCTTGATATCGGGGTTCCTCAGGGATCAGTCCTAGGTCCGCTCCTCTTTTCTCTCTACACAGCCCCTATTGGACAAACCCTCAGCAGATTTGGCTTCCAGAACCACCTCTACGCTGATGACACCCAATTATATACATCTCACCGTGACATCACCCGCGCTCTAATACAAAACACCAGTGATTGTCTGTCCGCTGTTTCTAACATCATGTCCTCTCTCCATCTGAAACTGAATTTTTCTAAAACTGAGCTCCTTGTGTTCCCACCATCTACTAACCTCCCTAAACCTGATGTCTCCATCTCAGTGTGTGGCACTATCATAACTCCTATGCAGCACGCCCGCTGTCTCTGGGTTATTTTTTACTCAGATCTTTACTTTACTCCTCACATTCAATCACTTTCACGCTCCTGTCATTTTCACCTCAAAAACATCTCCAGAATCCGCCCTTTTCTTACTGAGGAAACAGCCAAAACTCTCATCGTTGCTCTGATTCACTCTCGTCTTGACTACTGTAACTCATTATTAGTCGGTCTTCCCCTCACTAAACTCTCCCCTCTCCAATCTATCCTCAATGCAGCAGCCAGGCTCATCTTCATGAAGAACCGCTACACCAACGCCTCTAATCTGTGCCAGTCTCTGCACTAGTTGCCCATACCGTTCAGAATTAAATTCAAACTTATTACTCTCACCCACAAAACTCTCCACAGTGCTGCACCTCCTTACATCTCCTCCCTCATCTCTGTCTACCACCCTACTCGGGCTCTACGTTCTGCCAACGACCTTAGATTAAAATCCTCCATAATCTGAACCTCCCCCCCCCCCCCCCCCGCCTCCAATATTTTTCTCGTGCTGCACCAGCGCTTTGGAATGTGCTACCCCAGACAATCCGATTAATTCCCAATACCCACAGTTTTAAGTGTGCCCTGAAAACACATCTTTTTAGACAGGCCTATAACATTCCCTAATCTGACTCCTTTCCATGGCCCCCCTTATAGATTAGTCATCAGAATAAGATTCCCTCACACTCCTTCTCTTCATGTCCGTCATACACGGATACCGGCTGGTGACCGGCTCATGCAGCTTTATGTTACCACCCCATGTGTATAAAAATGGCTGGACCATTGTACAGAACAAACACTGTTAGGGCAGATACAGACGAACGTTGCGTTTTTGTACCATTTGACAGCTGCGTGTGTCATCCGTGTATGATGCGCGGCTGCGTGATTTTCGCGCAGCCGCCATCATAGAGATGAGGCTAGTCGACGCCCGTCACTGTCCAAGGTGCTGAAAGAGCTAACTCTTTCAGCACCCTCGACAGTGAATGCTGAACACAATATCGAAAAACCTGTTGAAAAAAAAGAAAAAGTTCGTACTTACCGAGAACTTCCCGGCCGTTGCCTTGGTGACGCGTCCTTGGTGACGCGCCTCTCGACATCGGGCCCCACCTCCCTGGATGACGCGCCAGTCCATGTGACCGCTGCAGCCTGTGCTTGGCCTGTGATTGGCTGGAGCTGTCACTTGGACTGAATTGTCATCCCGGGAGGTCAGACTGGAGGAAGAAGCCGGGAGTTCTCGGTAAGTCAGAACTTCGTTTTTTTTTCTACAGGTTCATGTATATTGGGATCGGAAGTCACTGTCCATGGTGCTGAAACAGTTTAACTCTTTCAGCACCATCGACAGTGACTATCTCCTGACGTCGCGTACCGATAATTTTTTTGCCGAGTTCGGCCGAACCCGGTGAAGTTCAGTTCGCTTGTCCAGCTTCGCTCATCGCAAAGACACTCCGTTTTTATGTTCGGAAACAGAAAAGCACGTGGTGCTTTTCTGTTTACATTCATCCTTTTGACAGATGGTGCGCTGTTTCAGTCGGTTCGCACGGAAGTGCTTCCGTGCAACCTGCGTGGTTTTCACGCACCCATTGACTTCAATGGGTGCGTGATGCGCGAAATACGCTGAGTTATTGAACCTGTCGCGCTTTTTGCGCAGCAGACAAACGCTGCGCAAAAAGCACGGACTGTCTGTACTGCCCCATAGACTTGTATTGGTCCATGCGTGCCGCGTGAAAACCACGCGGCCCGCACGGACCGAATACACGCTCGTGTAAATCCCCCCTTACACTTTATGTCTCCCTTATTTCCTCATAGATTGTAAGCTCTTGCGAGCAGGGTCCTCACTCCTCTGGTTTGAATTGTAAATTAGCTTTGTCACTATGTAATGTCTGATATTGTCTGTTCATGTTCCCTGTAAATTGTAAAGTGCTGCGTAATATGTTGGCGCTATATAAATAAAGATTATTATTATTAATGCGACTTCGTTTGAGTGGCCAAGCAAGCGTGGTTAATTTTCGGTTCTGTCAACGTAGCAATGCTTATGTCGCGCATACACCGTGGTAAAATTAGGTCCCTCCACCTCAGCATGCTGAACCCTGAGCCTCTTGAGGAATGGGGAGGGGTAAGCAGTTCGGACCAATATGTGAACAAAGAAGATAAATCCTGCTACAAAAAAACAAACATTAGTTAAAGAGGCTCTGTCACCAGATTTTGCAACCCCTATCTGCTATTGCAGCAGATAGGCGCTGCAATGTAAATTACAGTAACGTTTTTATTTTAAAAAAAACGAGCATTTTTGGCCAAGTTATGGCCATTTTTGTATTTATGCAAATGAGGCTTGCAAAAAGTCCAAGTGGGCGTGTTTAAAGTAAAAGTCCAAGTGGGCGTGTATTATGTGCGTACATCGGGGTGTTTTTACTACTTTTACTAGCTGGGCGTTCTGACGAGAAGTATCATCCACTTCTCTTCAGAACGCCTCAGCAATAGCAGATAGGGGTTGCAAAATCTGGTGACAGAGCCTCTTTAAGTTAAATTGACACTTTAGAATATTTTTTTTTATTATGAAATTAGATTGAGGCAGAACCTCTTTAAAGGGGAACTATTATGAGGGTGTACTTTGCATTTAGAGGCAAGTCCTAGATATAAAATCTTTCACAAAAAAAACATCTGGAATCTCCCTGAGAACCATGGTAGCGGTTTTCTGGGACTTTGATATTGATGGACTATCCTTAGGATGGGGTCATCAATATCAGATCTCTGGGGAATCTGACTCCCAGCATCCCCACTGATCAACTGACTTTAAGGGCCACATCGACCAGACACAGCGCCATACATTTGGAAGTGGCTGTGCCTAGTATTGCAGCTTAGTCCCATTCACTTGAATGCGACTGATCTGCAGTACCAGCCACAGCCACTACAAAATTTACAGCGCTGTGTCTAATAAACAATAAAGGGGACTGAAGTTTCAGTCCCATTCAGGTGAATGGGACTGAGCTGCAGTACCAGGCACCGCCACAATCAAGTGTACGGCACTGTGACTAAGCAAATAATCCAGCCCCTTCATGCAGTTGAAAGGCCAGGGGTCGAAGCCTCATTGATCTGATATTAATGGCCCATCCCAAGGATTAAGGGACATAAATATTAAAGTCCCGGAAAACCCCTTCATTAAGAATAGCTATACAAGAAGAAACAAAGAAAAGAAACTTCCTCGACATTTCTCTCTCTGACTTCCGCCGGTTTGACGTACGGGCGTTGTCTGCTAGCGCTAGCTCAGTACTTGATGGTGCAGGCAGGAGACGCTCTATCTGGGTCCTCCACGCCGTCTCGGTGGTTCTGCTTTCTGGCTGGTCCTGCGTTCTGAGACCTGCCGCAGCTGAAGTAGTGAGGAGGAGGAGGGGGGTGGAGCTGCGGCTGCTCGCTTAGCCACACAAGTCATTTCTTCTTATCCACTTCACACATCCTCTTCCACAAAGGCTGGAAGAGCCCGAGCCTGGCAATGGATACGCAGAAAGTAAGCGACATATTCTTTCTAATGATGAGCTTGCCCTTGTGCACTTTTTAGGTCACTGGAACTAGGTGCATATGAATAGCTGCCTGCTCATTCATTGGTGCCGGGTGGTGTGAGACTTGGAGATCGGGGTGTGTTGGTCTGCAGGGACAATAGATGCAATCGTCTGCATTGTGATACAGCCAAATGCATGGTGTAATGTGGATGGTGATGGGTGGGGGGAGAGGATGCTGGCACATCATGGGCGTGGATCGGATGTATCTGTGTGTGGTGTAGCATCATGTCTGATCTAATCTGCTGCATTCTCATGTTCTTCTCTCTGATAGAGCTCGGCACCTGTATTAGGGGCATCAATAACCGTGCCCCTTGCCCCTACAATGGCTTGGCAGGTGTCTCTCCATCGATGTTTCTAGCAGGTCCGCATCCATGGATGAGTTTGCATGCATTGTCTAGGTTGGGTGTGGGTGTCAGGGGGGCATCTGTGGCCTTGTCTCCATGCAGTCAGGAGCAGGTGATGTGTAGACCGCTCAATAATTGAACAAGGGCATCCTGCAGCTTTATGTCCAGCTTGTATAATGTGCAATTGGCAGCCTGGCACGGGGTGGGAGTACTTGTTGCTGCTGTTGGATCGGTATATTATGCTGGGTATATTCTCCTGCTTCAGATCAGTAAAGTAAACCTGATTACCGCCACAGGAAAATGGTAAAACTTCACTTTTTATTTTATCCACATAAAAACATTAACAGCCACATGTGAAAACTCTTTAGGAAGCTATGACTGAAACGCTATCGCTTCCGGCAAAACTACGGATCCGGTGCACAACCGAGACAAACGGAAACCATGGGCATCGGATCTGTCACCAGTGAAATCATTGTTGAAGGAAACGGAACCGTCTGTCAGTTTGTGTCTGTTCAGGGTCCTGTTCTGACGGAACGGTCCGATGGAACGTCAGAACGGGAACCCAATGCAGATGTGAACGAGGCCTTACTCAAATTATTGGCTCACGCCCTGGCTGACTTGACGTGACCAGATAGTACAAGGACATTCATACACTTGAAAATGTGCAGGTAGCAGCAACTTCTACAGCTACACGGGCTGTTCAGCAGCTGGACCCCATAGAAAGCATCCATTTTTCTCAAGGGTTTAGAAATTAACCCCTTAAGGACGCAGCCTAGTTTGGGCCTTAAGGCTCAGAGCCCATTTTTCAAATCTGACGTGTCAATTTATGTGATAATAACGTCGGAATGCTTATACCTATCCATGCGATTCGGAGATCGTTTTCTCGTGACACATTAGACTTTATGTTAGTGGTAAAATTTGGTTGATATATTCAGTGTTTATTTATTAAAAATAGTAAAATGTATTGAAATTTTTTTAAAAATAGCATTTTTCTGAATTTAAATGTATCTGTTTGTAAGACCAAATAGTAATACCACACAAAATAGTTACTAGTTCACATTTCCCATATGTCTACTATGTTGGCATAATTTTTTGAACGTTTTATTTTTCTAGGACGTTACAAGGTTTAGAACTTTAGCAGCAATTTCTCATATTTTGAATAAATCGATTTTATTTTAGGTACCAGTTCAGTTCTGAAGTGGCTTTGAGGGGCCTATGTATTAGAAATCACCATAACCTCCCCCCATTTTAGAATCTAGACCACTCAAAGTGTTCAAAACAGCATTTATAAAGTTTCTTAACCAGTTCAGGACCGGGCTATTTTGCACCTTCAGGACCAGACACCATTTAGCCATTTATAGCACGCATTAGTTAAATGGCTATAACTTTTTTATTTGTTGGTTTCCATCATGCGCCAGATCTTGAGCTTCCGGTATTCTCGTTGTTCTGCTCCTATGACTAAGCAGAACCACGGAACCCGGAAGACAGATGTGAACGAGCCCTATCTTAAACAAATTAAATGGCACAAAAGTTTAACCACACAAGTCATGCAGTACTCTAAAAGGGGCTTTCTTATCTCATAAAGTGATGCTATATCATTGAGGATATGCCATAAATGTGTCAGTTGGAAAAACCCCTTTAAAGGGTTTGTATCCCGAGTAGCTTTCCTTGCGAAACGTTATAGCTAACAAAGTTATTGGTTTTAAATACTGATAGTCATTTTTTTTTTTTTTTTAATTTTGTCAAAACTCACAATTTTCATAATTTTTTTTTCCTTGCCAGTATGTCTGAATGGCGCCAATTTTTCCATGTTCATGTGCGGGCTTACAAGCAGCCCTCACATGCGTATTAGCCAGCTTCCATCTCTAGTGATCGCAAAATACATATAATATATGTATATAGATTCTACTCTTTATGATTCTGTGACTGCTAGGACAAGCAGGACAGCTCTGGTGATCTTGGAAATCAAGTAGTTTCCCGAGGTCGTAAGATCTGCTCTGCTGCGCAGGCCTGACCACTTGTCTACCCATTGCACGTGATATGCAGCGCTGTACACGTAAAGCACTGGCGGAGCAGAATGAGACCCGGTGAACTGCGCATGGCCTGCCACCAATGGAGGGAACGATGGTGGCCACGTCTAGTAGCAACCTGATTTATACACAAGTAGCTGTCGTGTGTTCTAAGTTGGGGGATCACTAGAAAATAAGTGTTGTTTTTTTAAATAAACTACATATTAAATATATTTTTCCAAATTTATTATAATTGCATAACTTTGGATTTATGATTAATTTAAATGTAACTTTAAACATAAGAATATCCCTTTAAAAACAATATGCCCCTCCCTTCTGCAAGCAATTCAGCAGATTAAAAAAAAAAAAAAAGCTCACATGACAGAATTTTGTTGCAGCACTGACTCCATAGCAACAGAAAGTGTCCTGTTACTAATGAGAGGTGTGGCTCTCTTCCTCTGTCCGCCTAATTTGGAGCTCTTTAGAATAAGCATACCTCCCAACTTTCAAGTATCACAAAGAGGGACAGCTTTTAAGCCACACCTCTAATCCCGCCCATACACACCTGATTCAGCCCACACAGTATCATGCTTCCATAGTGTCTCCCACACCGTATAATACCAAATAGCTGCCACCATACAGTATAATGCCCCATAGATGCGCCCATACAGTATAAAGCCAACACAGATGCCCCCATACAGTATAATGTCCACATATTCTCCCATGCAGTATAATGCCCATACAGATGCCCCCATGCAGTATAATGCCCAAACAAATTCCCCCATACAGCATAATGCCCCCATAGCTGCCTCCATACAGTATAATGCCCCCATAGCTGCACCTAGTTCCAGTGCCCTTGTAGGTAGTGCCACAGTATATTGCCCTCTTGCTGCCACCATACAGTATAATGCCCCCATACAGTATAAGGCCAACACAAATAGTATATATAGCTATAGCCCCATATAGCATAATGCCCACATAGATTCTCCCATGCTGTATAATGCCCACACAGATGCCCCCATGCAGTATAATGCCCTAACAAATTCCCCCATACAGTATAAAGCCCCATACAGCATAATGCCCCATAGCTGCCCCATAAAGTATAATACCCAAAAAGCTGCCCCTAATGCCAGTGGCCATATATAAAGTGCCAATGCCCTCTCGATAGTGCCACAGTGCCCAGGTAGATAGTGCCCCTATATAGTGCCACAGTTTCCATGTTGATGGTGCCACCCCCCTGTATATAGCGCTACCCCCACCCTGTAGTTAGCGCCATTGGGACTCCCTCTAGGAGCGGAATCCCCAGCCAGAGCTTAGATCGGGGATTCCGCTCCTAGAGGGAAGCCCTGATGTCACTTTCCATATATGGACAGTGACCTCCAGGGCTTTCCTCTAGGAGCGGAATCCCCGGCCAGATAATCTGCAACGGGGATTCCGCTCAAGGAGTAGCCACTAATTCTGAAGCAGCTCCCTTCAGAATTAATTCAGAGCGCCTCCGCTCTCCGAAGACTCCCCGAACACAGCGCTACTTTAAGCGCTGTGCTCGGGGAAGCCCCTGACGGTACTGTCCGTATATGGGCAGTAACGTCAGTGGCTAATACTTGAGCGCAATCCCCGTTGCCGACTCTGGGCGGGGATTCCTCTCATAAATGGACATTACCATCAAGGGCTTCCCCGAGCACAGCGCTTAAAGTAACGCTGTGTCTGGGGAGTCTTTGGCAAGAGGAGGAGCTCCCTCTGCTCCTCCGCTATGAACTAATTCTGAAGCAGGGAGCTGATGGTTCCCTGCTTCAGAATTAGTTTGACAGCGGGACATACGCCCGGAATCCGGGACTGTCCCGCTGAATCCGGGACGGTAGGGAGGTATGAGATAGATAGCTAGATAGATGTTTAATGGAGAAATGTGTTAGTTTTTTTTTATTGCCACTAAGATTACTATTCTCCCTCTCCCTAAAGGAGAGGGAGAAGTTACAGCAGTCTCGCGGGGGGCGGGAGCATGGGTCGCGAGGAGGGGGCGGGAGCCGCAAAAAGAATGTTGCTGGAGACACAAGAGTTTCTAAAATCATAAAATGTCATTTATTTTATGATTTCAGAAACGCTAGTGTTCCCAGGGAGTAAATTGTTTAAACTGTGTACTCCCCACTGTCCTGTGGCTTCTTTTCCTCTGCAGTGCTCCGCTCCAGTGTGTCTGCTACACTCTGCTCCCTCGCTCCATGCAGACTGCTGCGCAGGCAGCGTCGTTGCAGGGGAATGTGGCTGGCAACAGGGAGGGGCAGGGCGGGACATTTCTCAGACCGACGGCGGGACAGCGGTGAAAAGCTGGGGCTGTCCCGCCGGATCCGGGATGGGTGGGAGCTATGGAATAAGTTCACACATTGCAGATTCCGTGCTGAAAATGTACAACATTTAGGCCGGCTTCCCACGGGTCGGTTACGCTGCATAAAAAATCACGCAGCGTATCTGACCTGGAACCGCCAGAATAACCGCACAACATTCGAGCGGAATTTCCGCTGCGGAAAAACATAATATTCATACTTAACCCCTCGCTCTGTTTTGTGCGGCCTCCCAAGATGACGTTGTAGGCCATGTGACGCTGTAGTTTGTCACTTTTATACTGCGTTATCGTTGCTTTTGTGTTGCGTGTTTTCCTCATTGAATTCAATGGGGATGCAAAACCCGCAACAGAAAGCCGTGTGTTGCAGCTTTTGCCGCAAAAATCGCAGCTCAGGAAAACAAAAATATCATACTCACCCAGAACTCTCTCCTTCCTGAACTCCGGCCTCCTGGGATGACGTTGCATCCCATTTGACTGCTGCAGCCAATAACAGGCTGCAGCGTCACATGGCCTGCAACGTCATCTTAGAAGGCCGGACTACACGCAGAGAAGAGGGAGGGAGTAAGTATAAACGTTTTGTGGTTTTTTTCCGCAGCGGAAATTCAGTTTGAAAAATCTCGGTTTTTCGGATGGAAGGTGCTGCGGGTTCCAGGTTGGATACGCTGCACAGTTTTATGCAGCGTTCCTGACCCGTGGGAACCCGGCCTAAGTATGATTTATTTTTTTTCCCTGAGTTGCGATTTTTGCGGCGGAATCGCTGCTATTCCGCCTCAAAAGGTGCAACACTTTGCTTTATGTTGTGGGTTTTGCATCCCCATTGAGATCAATGGGGAAAACCCGCAACAGAAAATCAACTGAAACGCAGCATAAATCGACATGCTGCGGATTTCAATTCCGCACTGCAGGTCAATTTAATAACGTTTACATTGCGTCTTTTTCCCCGCAGCGTGGGCATGAGGTTTTCTTAATCTCATCCACTTTGCTGCTACTGTAAATGCTGCGGAATTTCCACACACAATTCTGTTTTGCGAAAATCCTTCAGCGTTTAAGGTAGGTGGGAACCCGGCCTTATGGTACAATGCATTTTGAGTTGGGTATTCAAAACCCCATCCACATGTAGTGGATAAAATCGGCACAAAATTTCTGCATATTTTCGAATCCACAGCATGACAATTCTGTTGCGGATTCACTACGGATTTTCACCAGGTATTTCACCCTTAGCAATGCATAGGGTTAGATCTGCAAAAACTCTAAGGCCTCATGCACACGACCGTGGTGTTTTTCTGGTCCGCAAATTCCAGGACCGTGTTCCGTGAAATGTCATCCGCAGTTCATCCGTATGTAATACGCAAAATGCGGATGAAAAAAAAAAAGCCTAGGTAAAACAGGATGACGACAGAACTCATTCCCGTTCGTCACCTAGCAACATTTCCGCAAATCCGCAAACTGCGGATGACACACGGAGGTGCATCCGCAATTTCCACGGGCCCATTGACTTCTATTGGCATGTCCGCAGCGCATTTGCGGACCGTAATAAGACATGTCCGGAGTTTCTGCGGCACGGATGTGCGGACATGCGGAGAGCCGTGAAAACACGGATAGTGGGTATGGCCACATAGAAATGAATGGGTCCGCAATTAACCCGTGGATTTGCGGTGGAATTGCGGACGCAAAAACACGGTCGTGTGCATGAGGCCTAAATGGAACATGCGGATTTTGCCATGTATTCGTGGCGGATTTGCAATGAAATACATTAATTTGCCCTGATCTAAAGGCAGGCTGTCCTAGTAAAACTCCCCTTTATTTTCATCCATAATTTTACAGATTTCTATTCAAAGACTGCACATACAGCAGTTGTATCGCAGGTTTCCTTAGACTTGCTTCAGAATATGAGCATTACAGGCATTGGCAATGATGGAAAACTGTTCTTGGCACGTTCTCATAATAGCTGATGCAGAATAGAGTTTCATGTGCTTTGCTATATATATCCATACAGTAGTGTATTGCATTTCACTTTTTCATGAACATTTCTGGAAACCTACTGGACATTTTGCAAGATTGTAATATTTGAAAATGTAGAAATGTTATATTTTGTTTCTTTAGTGTAACATTGGATCATTGTGCTCCCCCAGTTTACACCAATTCACATACGGTGCTTTACTACGGAGGTAAAGAAAATGAACGTAGGTATTAGGGCCTGTTCACATCACCGTTCACTTCCGTGAACCCCGCAACGGAAAGTGAAACTGACAGCACAGCTTCCGTTTCAGTCACCATTGATCTCAATGGTGACGGAAACATCGCTAATGTTTTCCGTTCGTCACCATTCCGGCTGGTTTCCGGTTTTCCGACGGTTTAGCGTAGTCGACTAAGGCTTCGTTCACGTCCACTCCAGGGTCCCGTTTGAGTTTTCCGTCTGAACGGGACCCTGACTGACACAAATGGAAACCATAGGTTTCCATCACCATTGATTTCAATGGTGACCGATCCGGTCCCAATGGTTTCCGTTTGTCTCCGTTGTGCAAGGGTTCCGTCGTTTTGACAGAATCAATAATTTAGTCGACACATTGCAGGCACAGCAATTCCTAAAAGCAAATCTGTCACCAATAATACGGTGCCCTTCTTTTACTACATGATGCTGCTCTGGATGCTGTTGCTCCCTAATGCCCGCACAGTCCAACCAGCTGGCACCAGGAGCAGGAGTCTTATATATTTGACACCGACTTCCTCCTCTCGCCAGTTGGCTTTGACTGACCTAAGCGAAAAAACTGTCAATAATAGCTAACATGGGGATCTGACTCCTCCCAGCGCCAACTGATCGGACTATGCGGGCATCATAGAGCAACAACACATCCGATTGTAAAGGTTTTATATAAAACACACATTTGTGGCCTTCTATCACCTATAGAAACTGATGGTTCTCGTATATGGCCTGAGCTCTATGCATCTGGTTCCATCATTTTACTCTGCAGGGATCAGCCCATAAACCGCCACTATCTGTTTCTTTACAGGGCCTCGTCTGTGCAGAAATACATTTGTTTAAGGGCTCATTCAGACGAACGTGAATAACGTCCGTGTGCTGTGCAGGAAAATAACGCGCAGCACACACTCATTCATTTCAAAGGGGCCGTTCACACATGCAGGAGTTTTCACAGCTAGTGTCCCTTTGCGTAAAACTCACTGCATGTCCTATATTGGTGCGTTTTTCACGCACCTATCGCCCATTGAAGTCAATGGGAGCGTGAAAATCACGCACAGTACACGGATGCACATCTGTGTGCTGTGCGTGATTTACGCATCAATTCAAAATAATAAAATAAATAAAAAGATGTGCTTTGCAAGTGAGTGAATAACGCATTCCACTCGCCAAGCACAGATGCAATAACGCAACACATACGGACAAGAATCACGTGCGTTTTCCACGCGCGTGAATCTGATACGCTCGTGTGAATGTAGCCTTAAGGGATCCATAAATACGTTATTAGCCCCTATAAAAAACTGATAGTAATGGTTTATGTCCAACTGAAATAACCCCTTTAGATACACTATATGGACAAAAGTATTGGGACACCTACACATTATACATACAGGAGCACTTATGACATGCCATTCTAAATCCATAGGCATTAATATGGAGTTTGTCCCCCCTTTTCAGCTAAAACAGCTGACCAAAACAATGTGGACATGGAGGATGGGAAAAGAGCAAAAATAGGAGTAAATGTGCTGCATTTAGCGTGTAAGTCGCAATCTTTCCTGCCACGCTAAACATCCACCACCCTGTGAACAGGGCCCAACACATTAGCACAGATTTTCCCATTCTTTTCAGGCTCGAGGCACCCCTGAAAAAAAAAATCCTCAGGGCATCCCTACCAAAAATTATCTACAAAAACGGCTAAAAACAAGCACTACACTCTTAGGCCCCATGCACACGACCGTAAAAATTGTCCGTAATTGCGGACTGTAATACGGTCCGCAATTATGGACCCATTCTGTTCTATTGGCCGCGGACGCCTTTCCGTATCACTACAGATGGGTGTCCGCGCCGTAGAAATGTTCAGAAAATTATGGAACATGACCGTTCTTTTGCATTTTGCAGGCCGTGCTCCCATACTTTGTCGCAAGAGGACGCGTAATCTCGCGAGATTACGCGGTAAATGACAGGTTACAACGAGATCACGCTTCCTCTGCTGTAACTACCATAGAAACAGTAACGAAGTGCAGAGATTGTGAATAGCCATCCCGTGTAATGTCTATTCACTGTCTAAACACTTCAATATTGTTAATGTGTTAGTATAAGACAGCACATAAGGATCTAAAAGGATCCCTATGCGCTGTGTAAATGAATGGAGAGGAGTGCATGATGCTGATTGGCCAGCGTCATACACTCCTCTGTACAACGCCCACTTGGTCTAAAGTAAAAATACGCCCACTTGGGCATTAAGCAACTCATTAGCATAAATCTAAAATCGCTAATAAAGTGGTAAAAACAGATTGTTTTATTAAATAAAAAGCACTGCGGTCATCGACATTACAGCGCCGATCTCCTTATGTAGGAGACAGGGCACTTATAATGTGGTGACAGTCTCTTTAAATATACAAGAATGTTTGAGTCTGACTTACCCTACGTGTGTCTGTATTTTTTATTTTTTGTAGTGGCATGTTCACACAGGGCGGATACACCGTATAAAAGTACACAACGTATACGTCCTGGAATCTGCACGGAATTCCGGCAGAAAAACCGCGCAAAATTGTGAATTTTTTCAGGCGGAATGTCTGCTGCGGAAAACGACTTAAAAAAGGTTCATATTTACCCGTAGCCATGACGACGTGTCCCTCTGACATCCTGCAACCCGGCCTCCTGGGATGACGTTTCATCCCATGTGACCGCTGCAGCCTGTGATTGGCTGCAGCAGTCACATGGGATGAAATGTCATCCCTGGAGGCTGCTGGAAGCAGAGAGTTCTGGGTAAGAATATTTTTTTTTTTCCTGAGTTGCGTTTTTTGTGCCGAAACCGCAGCTTTTCCGCCGCAAAAAAATGTTGTGAGTTTTACCTCCCTATTGAATTCAGTGGGGAAAATCTGCAACATTAAAGCAGCGATTCAGCAGTATAAATTGACATGCTGCAGATTTAAAAAACCTCACTGCAGGTAAACTTCTGAGCGTTTTTTCAGTGGATTTTTTACACCGCGTGTGGATGAGATTTGTTCAAATCCTATCCCCTCTGCTGCTACTGTATTATGTGGATTTTCCGCAATGAAGTCCGCTGCAGTATTTATGCTACGTGTGAACCCGGCTTTAGGATCACACAATGTTTTTTAGTGCTGATTTTTGACATGGTTACTGTGTTGGAATCCGCGCCCAAAAAAAAAACTAATCCCACCCCCCCCTGATTTTAATGGGAGACTCAGGCATTTTTTTTACCAGGCAGCTTTTGACCACTGATGAAAAAAACAAAAAACGCCGTGTTCTTTCTTGGAGCAGTTTCCGCCTCTGACCTTCCATTAATATCAATGGGTGGCAGCAAAAACGCGCCTGTCATTTGAAGCATGTTTTTGACCTAGAAATAAAAAGAATTTTATGCATTGGATTCGTTTTACCAAATAAAAAATGCTAGCATTTAAAAATTTGCCTCAAATTCTGAAGGAATTTTGAGGCGTTTTTTTTTTTTTGCCTGATAAAAAACTGTGTGAACTTACCCATACAAATACAGCTGCTTACTGTCTCCATTTTCACTGGACTGGGCGGAGTACAACAGCACAGCAGCCCATTCCCTTCACCTAAGGCCTCATGCACACAAACGTATTTTTGTCCTCCTGTAAATACTGGCGTAAATACGGGTCCTTGGTCACACGTATTCGACCCATATTGCAGCAGTATTTACGGACCCGTGCCCGTATATACGGGTCCGGTGTCACCCGTATTCCACCCGTATTTACGGGCACGTTTTCGCTGCAAAATTGCACTGCACTAATCGGCAGCCCTTCTCTCTATCACTGCAGGATAGAGAGAAGGGACAGCCCGTTCCGTAATAAAAGTAAAAGAAATTCATACTTACCCGGCCGTTGTCTTGGTGACACGTCCCTCTCTTGACATCCAGCCCGACCTCCCTGGATGACGCGGCAGTCCATGTGACCGCTGCAGCCTGTGATTGGCTGCAGCAGTCACATGGGCTGTAACGTCATCCCAGGAGGTCGGACTGGAGGAAGAAGCAGGGAGTTCTGGGTAAGTATGAGCGTCTTTTTTTTTTTTTTTTTTTTTTTTACAGCTTTATCTATATTGTAATCGGTAGTCACTGTCCCTTGTGCTGAAACAGTTACTGCCGATCGTTTAACTCTTTCAGCACCTTGGACAGTGACTATACACTGACGTCGCCTGTAAATACTGCCGAAATTCCGCAGCATAATACAGTAGCAGCAGAGTGGATGAGATTTGAAGTCCTGTCACCCACACGCTGCATCAATGCTGAGCGGAAAAAACGTGTTTCTTTTAACCCGCAGCATGTCCATTGTATTTGCGTTATTGCTGCTTATTTGTTGCAGGTTTTCCCCATTGCTTTCAATGGGGAGGTAAATACAAATAGCAGATGTTGTGTTTTTTTGCGCTGGAAAAGTGTGATTCAGGAAAAAATAAATTATCTTACCCAGATTTCTGTTTCTTCATCCAGGCCGGCCTCCTGGGATGACGTTTCATCCCGTATGACCGCTGCAGTCAATCCCAGGAGGCCGGGCTGCAAGACGGCGGAGGGATGCGGCACTACTACGTAAGTATGCACCATTTGGTGCAGTTTTTGGGCCGGAATCCCCTGCGGCGCAGAGGGCAGATACGCTGTGTTCTTTTATGCAGTGTGTGAACATAGCCGTATAGTTATAGTCAGGGTATGTTCACACGGCTTATTTTCGGCTGAAAAATCGGAAGCAATGGGAAAACGGCGTTCTGCTCGGACGGGCCGTTTTTCTACGCGGCCGTTTTGAAAAACGGCCGCGTAAAAAAAACGGCTGTGAAAATGAAGTGCATATCACTTCTTGAGCCGTTTTTCATTGATTCAGTTTCTAAAAAAAAGTCTGAAAATCAGGAGCTGTTTTCCCTTGAAAAAGGCTCCGTATTTTCAGAAGTTGTGTGTGCACATACATAAAACTTGCTGAAATTCCCTCAGGAACTTTGGTTCATTTAGCTTATGGAGGAAGGTGGAGAAGAATATTCCTACATGACCCTTCAAATGTTGTCTGCTGAATTCCCTGGATCACTATATTTCCAGACTATTCCATTACGGATACCATTGCTTGTAATAAAAGCTCCCCGTTCACTTTAAACCGTTGTTATTGATTTTGCCTTCACTATCTAATGTGATAGGACAATCTGCAGCGTGACCATCTTGCTTTTGTCTTTTCTCCATGTGCAACTAATGTACTTTGACAAATTCCAATATCTGAACAATAGACACATATTTATAATGGGCTTATGTATATTTAAGATGCTTTAGCCTAACTTTCGAAGCCCAATTTTTTCAACTGAGACCTTCCAACCATCTAACAAAATATTGCAATTTCTTGAAGGGGTTGTGCCATGAAGACATGCCTTATTTTGGCATATAGACCTCATAGGGGAGGGGGAACAGAGAGCAGCTCTCGCTCTGGTGAACCTTGCCTATCCACGTATACGTGGTCAGACTTTTATTTGGCCAAATTTTTGGTCAGTTGCAGCTTCTGGTAATAACCGCTTCAGAAAATGTTTGCTAGACTTTGCCTGCAGGAGAAGGTGTGAACGACAGTTTAGATAAAGGTTCGATTACCCTTTAGATCTTTCTACTGAGTTCACCAATAAATTGCTGGGAGGGGCTGGTGATGATCCAGCTGTCGTGGTCCATGTGGGTACCAACGACAGAATAAATGGTAGGTGGAGGTGCCTTAAGAATAATTTTAAAGAACTAGGCTACAGGCTGAAGGGAAGGACCTCCAAGGTTGTATTCTCAGGAATACTGCCTATGCCATGCGCATCACAGGAAAGACAGCGGGAGCTCAGGGAGTTAAATGCATGGCTTAAGTCTTGGTGTAGGGGAGAAGGCTATGGGTTCCTATTTGGGTAATTATAGTGCAAAATTTATTCCTATAGGTAACAAGTATAAACGACTAAAATTAAACCCCACATGGCTTACACCTTCTGTAAAAAGGGCAAACCGTGACAAAAAAAAAAAGGGCATTTGAAAAAATACAAATCTGAGGGAATAGCTGTAGCCTTTGTAAATTATAAAGAGCTTAATAAAATCTGTAAAAAGGTAATAAAATCAGCAAAAATACAAAATGAAAGGAAGGTGGCCAAGGATAGTAAAACAAATCCCAAAAAATTCTTCAAGTATGTAAATGCAAAAAAGCCAAGGTCTGAACATGTAGGACCCCTAGATAGTGGTAATGGGGAGTTGGTCACAGGGGATCAAGAGAAGGCAGAGTTACTAAATGGGTTCTTCAGCTCTGCATATACAACAGAAGAAAGAACAGCTGATGTAGCTGGTGCTAGTGCTGTTAATATATCAGTCGATATACTGAATTGAATGAACGTAGATAAGGTGCAAGCTAAATTAAATAAAATAAATGTGCACAAGGCCCCGGGACCAGATGGGTTACACCCTAGAGTTCTTAAAGAGCTTAGTTCAGTTATTTCAGTCCCCCTCTTCATAATATTCAGAGATTCTCTAGTGACTGGTATAGTGCAAAGGGACTGGCGCAGGGCAAATGTGGTGCCTATTTTCAAAAAGGGCTCTAGGTAATCCCCGGGTAATTATAGACCAGTAAGCCTAACATTAATCGTGGGGAAAATGTTTGAGGGGCTATTGAGGGACTATATACAGAATTATGTGACAATAAATAGTATTATAAGTGACAGCCAGCACGGTTTTACTAAGGACAGAAGTTGTCAAACCAACCTGATTTCTTTTTATGAAGAGGTGGGCAGAAGCCTAGACAGAGCGGCCGCTGTGGATATAGTGTTTTTGGACTTTGCAAAGGCATTTGACACTGTCCCTCATAGACGTCTAATGGGTAAATTAAGGACTATAGGTTTAGATAGTATAGTCTGTAATTGGATTAAGAATTGGCTCAAGGACCGTATCCAGAGAGTTGTGGTCAATGATTCCTTCTCTGAATGGTCACCGGTTATAAGTGGTGTACCCCAGGGTTCAGTGCTGGGACCACTATTATTCAACTTATTTATTAATGATCTAGAGGATGGGATTAATAGCACTATTTCTATTTTTGCAGATGACACCAAGCTATGTAATATAGTTCAGTCTATGGAAGATGTTCGTGAATTGCAAGCGGATTTAAACAAAGTGTTTGGGCATCCAGTTGGCAAATGAAGTTTAATGTAGATAAATGTAATGATATGCATCTGGGTACCAACAACCTGCATGCATCATATGTCCTAGGGGGAGCTACACTGGGGGAGTCACTTGATGAGAAGGATCTGGGTGTAATTGTAAATCATAAACTAAATAACAGCATGCAATGTCAATCAGCTGCTTCAGAGGCCAGCAAAATATTGTCGTGTATTAAAAAAGGCATGGACTCGCGGGACAGGGATGTAATATCACCACTTTACAAAGCATTAGTAAGGCCTCATCTAGAATATGCAGTTCAGTTCTGGGCTCCAGTTCATAGAAAGGATGCCCTGGAGTTGGAAAAAATACAAAGAAGAGCAACGAAGCTAATAAGGGGCATGGAGAATCTAAGTTATGAGGAAAGATTAAAAGAATTAAACCTATTTAGCCTTGAAAAAAGACGACTAAGAGGGGACATGATTAATTTATATAAATATATTAATGGCACGTACAAAAAATATGGTGAAATCCTTTTCCATGTAAAACCCCCTCAAAAAACAAGGGGGCACTCCCTCCGTCTGGAAAAAGAAAGGTTCAACCTGCGGAGGCGACAAGCCTTCTTTACTGTGAGAAAGGTGAATCTATGGAATAGTCTACCGCAGGAGCTGGTCACAGTAGCTACAGTAGATGGCTTTATAAAAGGTTCAACCTGCGGAGGCGACAAGCCTTATTTACTGTGAGAAAGGTGAATCTATGGAATAGTCACCGCAGGAGCTGGTCACAGCAGGAACAGTAAATGGCTTTAAAAAAGGCTTAGATAATATCCTAGGACCAAAAAATATAAGCTCCTATGTGTAGAAATTTTTACCTTCCCTTTTCCCTGTCCCTTGGTTAAACTTGATGGACGTGTCTTTTTTTTCAACCGTACGAACTATGTAACCACTCCATTGATTTTCTTCCCTCGTGTCTCATAATCTACATGGGCAGATCCTTTTACCAGTTCTGTCACCGGAAGCACGGCAGTTTTAGTCTAGCACAGGATGATAGAAAGGGGTGGGAGAGCCTGTCATAGCAGGGGTGTATAACGTGAACACCAGGGCCGGTCAGATCCTACGAGGCAGCTAGCCCAGTTGCTGCTGGCACTTACATTTTGGGTTGTTTTCTGTTGATCTCTATGGAATATTTTTTTTTAAGAGGAGTGTAATTGGCTTGTGAAAACTACAGATTTTGTCCAACCTAGATCTTATAGGGGTATCCCCATCTTAAGCACTTATGGCATAGCCACCGGATAGGTGCAGGTTCCACTTCAAACAGCACTCGGCTATTTCTGTAACTTCCATAGACTTTAGTGGAGCGTGAGTAGACAAATGTTGAAAATTGGGCACAATTTTAGCTGCAACTTTTTTACCTTTTGCAATTTCTGCTAAATGTAAGTCAGACGTAAACTGAATAATAAATGTGGGCGATTGTCTATTACATGTATGGATCATACTTGCCAACTTTTGAGAATAGGAAACTGAATTTTTTCTCATATGCCGCACCTATTTATATAGACCTCAGACCAGACGTGATCTTCCCCTCTTCCCATTCCTGCAGTCCTCTTTACTCTTCACTCAGGATAGTGTGGCAGATTTACTAATGTGGGCGTTTTACATGCCAGTCTTCGGCCCCATACTCACATCCTCAGATTTCGTCTGTAATTGTGGTCTGCAATTACGGACCCATAAATTTCTTTTGATCACGGACACCTTCCTGTATATTTGCAGGAAGGTCTCCGGGCCGTAGAAAGCCTCCACAAAAGATAGGACATGTCCTGTTTTTTGCTTTTTACGGACCGTACTCCCATACTTTATATGGTTGCACGGGCTGAAAATGCAGCTGGCTGTATGCGGCCAGCCATGCCTGTAATCGTGGACCATTATTATGGGCACGGCCATGTTATTATTGGCAAAGCCATTTAATAAGTTTGGCGCATCTCCAGCCATCCATGTGCCAGAAAGTAATTTTCTATAGGAAGTAGATTTTAGCTGTAATTTACGCCAGATTCTAGCGTACATTATAGTGAATGACAGGATGTGGGTGGCCCTGCCTTTTCCTCTAAGCCCCTTTTTTTAAATAAAAAAATACAAAAAAAGTGCCATAAGCGACTTAAAAAAGAACAAGTCGCAAAGTCCTTGCCAAGAACTATTGACTGAAAACAAACCTACTTCCAGATTTCCTGAAATTTCTTCACAGGTTGTTCCTTCAGACAAGAAAAAAAAATGATACATCTGTATAATGTTATCAGAAGAGCCAGTTGGCAAATAGCGTAAGAAATTATACTAGATTTGCCAAGTTGCCCAGATTAGTCATTGTGACTGGAAATGTAAGACAAGATTGGACTAATTCAATTAACGTGCCCATCTGCCGTAAGGAGCAAATCCATTTTAATCTCGCATTCATTAGTTAGGGGTCTCTTGCAACTTGGATAGAAGGGAAGCCTGTAGGTCATGTGTACTATATAACAATTTCCTATGTAAGTTTTAACAGTATTGTATATCCAAATCTATAGAGCAGTTGTCCAGTTTGGAAACCCATCTTCACGTTTTCGTTCCTCAGGACTAAGGCCCTATGCACACGACCGTATTTTCATATATCCGGAAATACTGTCCATAAATACGGATACATAATCATGCCCATTTCATCTGTATTTTATGGATCCGTAAAAACAAGAGGGAGGATGCAAATAATGTCATCAGCACGCTGCATAGCAACTCTTTAGTAAACACGCATGGTATACGGATGCACATCCGTAGCTGTCCGTATTTACGAAAGCTCCCATACACTTCTATGGGAGAGCCCTTGCCGTAATTACTGACAAGAATAGGACAGGTTCTAAGATTTTTTTCAGCACAGACACCCATCAGTAAGAATACTGAAAGGTGTCCGTGGCCAATAGAAATTAATGGGTCCGTAATTACTATCAGTAATTACTGTCTGTAATTTCTGATGAAAAATACGGTTGTGTGCATGGAGCCTTATCTGGGTCCCTTGTGATACACTGTTATTGCTAGTTTTCTTCTGTGCAAATTCATTACCATTACGTTACACCAATCAAAATCAGCAAGTGTCCATTGATTGTATTGGACACCTGTGGCCCTCCAGGGAAGAGATTCATGTGGCTTATGGCTCTGGCTAATGGAAGTGGTTCCTCCACCTATCATACATTTATATAATTTACTATAAACTAGTCCTTAATGAATTAGAATATCATCAAAAAGTTAATTTATTTCAGTAATTCAATTCAAAAAGTGAAACTCCTATATAAGGCTCTGTTCACATCTGCATTGGTGTGACGTTCCGTCACCATTTAAATCAACGTTGATGGAAACAGAAACCTCTGGTTTCCGTTCGTGTCAGTTTGTCTGTTCAGGGTCCCGTTCGGACGGAAAGCTCCGACAGGACGTCAGAACGGGACCCCAACGCAGATGTGAACAGAGCCTTATATAGATTCATTACACACAGAGTGATCTATTTCCAGCATTTTTTTTCTTCTAATGTTGATGATTATGGCTAACTGTTTAATAAAAACCCAAAATTTAGTCTCAGAAAATTTGAATATTGGGTAAAAGTTGAAGATTGTAGACTCATGGTGTGACTCTAATCAACTAATCAACACAAAACACCTGCAAAGGTTTCCTAAGTCTTTACAAGGACGGGTCTGCTCAGTGTCCAAAGTCCTGTTTTCAGATGAAAGTCAATTTTGCATTTCATTTGGAAATCTCGGTCCCAGAGTCTGGAGGAAGAGTGGAGAGGAGTCAATCCAAGTTGCTTGCGGTCCAGTGTGAAGTTTCCACAATCAGTGATGGTTTGGGGAGCCATGTCATCTGCAGGTGTTGGTCCACTGTGTTATATCAAGTCCAGAGTCAGCGCAGCCGTCTACCAGGAAATTTTAGAGCACTTCAAGCTTCCCTCTGCTGACAAGCTTTATGGAGATGCTGATTTCATTTTCCATCAGGACTTGGCACCTGCCCACATTGCCAAAATTACCAATACCTGGTTTACTAACCACAGTATCGCTGCGCTTGATTGGCCAGCAAACTCGCCTGACCTAAACCCCATAGACAATCTATGGGGTATTGTCAAGAGGAAGATGAGACACCAGACCCAACAGTGCAGACGAGCTGAAGGCCGCTATCAAAGCAATCTGGGCTTCCATAACACCTCAGCAGTGCCACAGGCTGATCGCCTCCATGCCACGCCGCATTGATGCAGTAATTCATGCAAAAGGAGCCCCGACCAAGTATTGAATGCATATACTGTACATACTTTTTGGTAGGCCTACGTTTCAGTATTAAAAATCATTTTTGAAATTGGGCTTCGAAAATGAGATTATTATATGAGACACTAAATTTTGGGTTTTCATTAACGGTTAGTCATAATCATCAACATTAACTGGTTCCCGACCGCTGGTTGTGTATTCACGGCCGGCGTTCGGTGGTCTTAAAACCCACGCCATAGACTATTTACGGCGCGGGTTTTAGCTTGCTGCCTGAGCGATCGGGCAGTTGAATGTCGGGTCTCCGGCAGTCAGTGACTGCCGGGGACCCTGAGGAAAAGATAGAAGCAGCTTTCGCTGCTTCTACTCTGATCACTTCTCAATGAGCGCTGTGTTATTCAATAGTGGCAGCGGCAGCACCGCTGCCTCTATTGGTCCCGGTGATCATGTGATTGGTCATTTGATCACCGGGTGTGGATAATGGCAGGCTGCTGCTGGGTCTTACTGCCCTTTGCGGGACAGACCATAATAATAAAAAAAATAAAAGTAAAAAAATAATGTGCAAAAAAAATTAATAATAAATACACCTAAAATAGACATGTAATATATTAAAATCTAGAAGTGTAGTGAGCATTTTGACCGCACAACTGTTTTGCAGAAATTCGTACACCGTGGATGAGGCAGATTGAAAATTGCCGTTTCAGTGCCCAATTTGTTGTGTCCAGCTTGTGCCACTAGAGACGCGACCTTTTATAAGTTTTCAAGCAGGTTCTCCAGTTTATACCCCATATGTGGTCATAAATTGCTGTTTGGGCACACTGCCAGGCTTGGAGGGACCACCATTTGGCTTTTGGAGTGTAGATTTTGCTTGGTCGTAGTTCTGTATGGAGTTTTACTGGTGTTTCAGTTTATAATGTGGGAGTATATGTTAACTGTGTGGAGTACATCAGGGCATAATAGGGTGATGTAATAATGGGGTAATTTTAATAATTAAATTAATAATCAATGGATTAGTAAGGTACGCTTTGATACTTTATGCACAAGCCGGGTTTTTTGGGGCAGGTGTCGCCCCAATTTTTATCTTTTTAAATATTTTTAGTTGATACTTTACATTCCTTTCAGGCTACATGCACACAATGTGTATTTTGCTGCGGAAAATACGCACCAAAACCGCAGCAATACGCAGGAAATGCGCAGATAAATACTGCACCTAAGGCCGGATTCACACGAGCGTGTGCGTTTTGCGCGCGCAAAAAACGCTGCGTTTTGCGCGCGCAAAAGGTACATAACCACTCCGTTTGTCAGCATCATATGATTCGTGGCTGAGTGATTTTCGCGCAGCCTCCATCATTATGACACTGTTTGTATGTTTGGAAACAGAAAAGGACGTGGTGCTTTTCTGTTTTCATTCATACTTTTTACTGCTGTTGCGCGAATCACGCGAGTCCCACGGATGTGCTTCCATGTGGTGCGCGTGATTTTCACGCACCCATTGACTTCAATGGGTGCGTGATGCGCGAAAAACACACAAATATAGGACATGTCGTGAGTTTTACGCAGCGGACACACGCTGCGTAAGGCTGGGTTCACACGACCTATTTTCAGACGTAAACGAGGCGTTTTATGCCTCGTTTTACGTCTGAAAATACGGCTACAATACGTCGGCAAACATCTGGCCATTCATTTGAATGGGTTTGCCGACATACTGTGCAGACGACCTGTCATTTACGCGTCGTCGTTTGACAGCTGTCAAACGACGACGCGTAAAAATACAGCCTCGTCAAAAGAAGTGCAGGATACTTCTTTCAGACGTAATTTGAGACGTTCTTCATTGAACTCAATGAAGCACAGCTCAAAATTTACGGCTGTCAGAGAAGCCTCGCAAAATGCGAGGAGGAGCATTTACGTCTGAAACGAGGCAGCTGTTTTCTCCTGAAAACAGTGTCATTTCAGACGTAAATGCCTGCTATCGTGTGCACAAACCCCAAAAATCACGGACTGTCTGAACGGCCCCATAGACTAACATAGGTCCGTGCGAGGCGCGTGAAAATCACGTGCGTTGCACGGACGTATTA
This sequence comes from Rhinoderma darwinii, assembly GCF_050947455.1. Lineage (NCBI taxonomy): Eukaryota > Metazoa > Chordata > Amphibia > Anura > Rhinodermatidae > Rhinoderma > Rhinoderma darwinii. The sequence continues at coordinate 343,088,033 of NC_134687.1, forward strand.
TACGTTCGTCTGAATAAGCCCTAATTGTGCGGTTTTTATGCGTTTTTCAGCGCATTTTCATTCTGCGGGTTTTGGTGCGATTTTTCCACAGCACTAGGCAGATACAATTCACAAACGGGAACGCAAGGTAAATTGACATAGTACGCAACGCAAGTCCATTTACGTCCCGAAAAATACTGCAGCGTGTACATGAGATTTCCTGGAATCTCATTGACAATGTTGGTGCTGTATTACGCTCAAAGTCATGGCAACTGTTTACAGGAGAGCTCCTAATGTTGTTTTACTAGAAATCGTATAGTAAACCAGGTTTACAGGTACAGTGGAAATTTTAAGGTTGGCCCTTTTGTCACTTGTATTCCATGATTATTTTCCCTTTTACTGTGCCACTAAATAATACAGTAAAAACTAAAGTGATTTGTAAAAATAAAAAAAAGTAAGAATCAATATACCGTCCCTTTACTAACATTGAAAGATTCTGATTATGAATTAGTCCATACTAGTGGTTCCCAAACTTTCTCTACACAGGATAATTCCCTTATAGCTGCCCCACACAAAATAATGCACTTATAGCTGCCCCCACACAAAATAATGCCCTTATAGCTATCCCCACAAAGGTTAATGACCCCCATAGCTGCCCCCCCCACACAGTATAATGTCTCTATAGCTGCCCACACAGTATAATGTCCCTGTAGTGCCTCCCAACACAGGATAATGCCCCTATAGCTGCCCACAAAGGATAATGCCCTTATAGCTGCCCCCACACAGAATAATGCCCTTATAGCTATCCCCACAAAGGTTAATGACCCCCATAGCTGCCCCCCCCCACAGTATAATGTCTCTATAGCTGCCCACACAGTATAATGTCCCTGTAGTGCCTCCCAACACAGGATAATGCCCCTATAGCTGCCCACACAGGATAATGCCCTTATAGCTGCCCCTACACAGAATAATGCCCTTATAGCTATCCCCACAAAGGTTAAAGACCCCCATAGCTGCCCCCACACACAGTATAATGTCTCTATAGCTGCCCACACAGTATAATGTCCCTGTAGTGCCTTCCAACACAGGATAATGCCCTTATAGCTGCCCACACACAGTATATTGGCCCATATCGACTCCCATAGTGCCTAATAGAAAAATAATAAAATAATTACTTCCCTATTTCTATTCCCATGATGAGTGGAGGAGATCCTTCTCCTTTGGTCTGTGCTATGAGTGATTCAGCGCAGACAGGCGCAATGACGCCGTGCCAAGACGCTCAGATAGTGAATGATGGAGCAAGGACCCATCAACTCCTTGCTCCATTGTTTAATTCAACTCTATCTGCGTCCTGAGGGCGCAGATACAGTTGGATGCGGGACATCGGTGATTGGCTCGCGAACCCCCGGAGGTCTTCACACGATCACCCCAGGGGGTCGCGACCCACGGTTTGGGAAACGCTGGTCTATACTATACACGTGTCACCTATGGGTTATAACTGACATCCCAGCACTGCCAATAAAAGACATGTCACGTTGACGGACAGACTTCTGTGCACTTTCTTGGACTCCTCTGCTTGGTTATTTATAGATATACTGCTCATACTTCCACTGAGCCAAGTGGTTTATTTCTGATACAGGGAAACAAGACACCGGCCGGCAGTGTTCAGTGCATTTACTTATCCTAGAGAGCAAGAGGATTATGGCTGGAATCTACGTGTACATTGCACAGAGGGAATTGGCAAGTAAGGTCAAGCGCACAAACTTACCATCTACATAGTGCTGCCCACTCCCATACTGTCAGTAGTACTCCTATACTGTGAGTTCTTTATATACTGTTAATTTATAATGATTATTTACTTCTAAATACATATAATAAAGGTAATATGTAATACAATTGTACACATTGCTTTTATTCTGCTGGCTTATGGTTCTATTGACTGGTGAGCAATCAATCAATAGCTAAAAATAGTTTCCTGCAGAGCAGCAAGCCACGTCTATAGTGTTCTCATCTGCAATGTTAATTAACCCCGACTATTACAGACTGCATGTGACCTTTTACTGTTTTCTGTTTCTCACTGCATTTTAAGAAAAATACACATTTACTATAATTTACGCCAGAAACTTGCATTAATCATAACGGAAATCTACGCAAGCTACGAGCTGGTGCAAGGACAACTGGAGAGGTGTCATATTTATTAAGCCGATGCGCCTCTTAAAGGGAGTCTCACTTGAAAATGGCCTATCGAAGCATCAGCACAGAAATATAGTCACAGAAAAAATGGGACATAGATATCATCAAAACCACAAAAAAGGCCAAACTTACTAGGTAGGTGGGTGGGTGAAAACCCGTTCCCATCAGGACGCAGACGGGTCAAAGAATGCTGCAGAAGGAGTGTGCATTAAATAGTGATAGCCCCTCTCCTGAATATAACGCGGTTTTCATTTTTCAGATGAGTGGCTCCGTTGCAGCGAAAATAACTTTATTCCTTATATGCAAATGAGCTTTTTGGAGCAACGAGGGTGTCACCATTGCTCCAAACTGCTCTACCGTCTATTCCCAGTCCGTCCGTTCCTTACTATTCTGATTGACCGGGCCAGGCAGTGTAGCAGACATGATCACGTATGGCCCAGTGTTCTTCTGAGCGCACCCGCACCTCGGTATTGGCGCATGTGCAGTATAGCAGTGGAATTTCACTGGTCGAATCGACTCTACTGCGCTGAGGCGCGGGCACGCTCAGAAGAATGCGGGATCACGTCTTCTACACTGCTTTGATAGGCCAATTTCTGGTGACTGTCTCCCTTTAATACATTTGTCACCTCTTACTCCTGCAGCCTTTAAGATAAGACTGTTGTATGAAATGCCAGTAATCTGCCCCATAGTAATTTCCATTGATTTTTATACGTTCTGTGTTTTTCTCACCACCGTACAATGCCATCAATTACTAAGATATGCCATCACTTAGGGCTAGTTCACATTGAGGATTTTGCGTGGCCGGTACCGCTGCAAGATCCGCCACAGAACTATTCCTGTCGACGGCAGGAAGATTCCTCCGTTCCATTGACGTCAATGGAAGGTTCGGGCGAAATCAACAGGGTGCTTCTTTTTCCCGCTAGCTTAAACTATCAGCTAGCGGGAAAAAGAAGCATTTTACTCTCATTGAAATTAATGGGAGGCAGAATTTTGGGGCGGATTCCGTCTGCAAAATTCCTCCGTGTAAACATACCCTTACTGTTTAGAGGGAGTCTGAACATACTTGTTATATATAGTAAATCACTACTTTGTTTACAGGGAGAATACGGTGCCTCACATAGGCACCATATAGTGGTACTCCGTGCCTACAGCTCTGTATTATAGGACTGCAGTGGCTCTATTTGCCACTGCACATGAACCCTTAGGCTGGATTCATAATTATTTATAGTTGTGATTGCATTTTTCTCCAAATACCGCAGCATAATCAGAAAAGAACCCAAGGGGATTTGGCATGCGTCACATCTTTTACCAAAAGTTCTAATTTGCTACCCTGCAATTTTCTTTAACAAAAACCAAAGTGAATAAAACCTAAATAAAGCGGCATGTTTGAACTTGCCCTACAATGAAGGAAAGTATATCATAAATGAATATATTTCAGGAGCCAGGTACCTAATGCAGAAAGGAAATTACATATTTTGGAGGCGTTTCTGTTGAGTCAATGCTTGTATAACTCAACATCCTGCTCATACACTACAGCAGTGTTTCACAAATTCCCGTGTACCGGAGGGCTAGAGGCCGTGTACCGGAGGGCTAGAGGCCGTGTACCGGAGGGCTAGAGGCCGTGTACCGGAGGGCTAGAGGCCGTGTACCGGAGGGCTAGAGGCCGTGTACCGGAGGGCTAGAGGCCGTGTACCGGAGGGCTAGAGGCCGTGTACCGCTATAAAGTGGAACAGAGGCAGAATACGTTCCTTGGATGGTATTCTCTGGTTTTAAATACAATTCTCATTGTTTGTGATGTTGCAGGGACTTATTTCGTGATTGGGGCTAAGTACGGTAGTGGGGGGGGTCCCAAACAAGTCTCGGCCAAATGTGGGTTTCATCCTCCAAGTTTGGGAACCACTGTACTACAGTACATAAACATGAATTTTGCATGTACTATACCTTTTAAGATATGCTTATATGAATATATCCTGGGAGCCAGTGCAGCTCACATACTATCTTGATGTCTGTAATTGTATAGTTTCAAGGCTTCTTAAGGGATAATGCTGGCTCCTGTATTATTAACTCATTGGGTCCTGACTTCTTTTGGAAGTGTCCATGTAGTTTGCTGAAGATCGCATTTTACCAACAGCTGCTGTTAATTTCCACCGAATCAAACGTGTAACATATGAAACCATTTGTTTTAAGGGAGGGAGCACTCTAAGGCCCCATTCACATCGCGTTTGTGCTATCTGCTGGGCGTATGTTTTTTTTAAATAAAAACGTGGACCATTGAAAACTTGTATAAACTTGTACCATTTTCTGTTTACGTCTGTTTTTTTTTTATAGCGTGCACGTTTAGCATATACTCCTACATCGGTATACGTTTCTGTCCGTTATTTTACCTAAAAAAAACATAAGTTGTTTTTTTTTCTTTTTAAAGTGATCACGGATAGAAAAAAAGGAAAAAAACTGAGATTTACTGTATGTAAACGGATACAAACGTATAGCATTACGTTTGCATACGTCATCCATTGAAATCAATGCTAAAAAAAAACGTTGCGTCGCGTATACGTTTTTTTAAAAGTACAGAATGGCGTAGCAGACTACGCTTTTCAGTGCTTCCAAAAACCAGTATCCCAACTTAAACCATGACAAACATAGACCAAACGAATGCTATTTTGGTCTTCGTTTGACTCATTATAGTCTATGTATACGCCGAGCTATACGTTTCAATACTTTTTTAGTGTTTAAAAACCTATACGCCCGGCGGATAGCACAAACGTGATGTGAATGGGGCCTAACCTGCGTGTACCAGTACTGTTGTTTCTTCCGGTTTACCAGTTATATACTTGTGTATACATAATTCAATATTGCTAATAGTGTCTAAGTAAATGGCTCATTAGATAAGTCCTTAGTTGACCTGGAGTCTCCCAATAAGGGCTCGCCTGGTACCAGCACTGTTGGTGGATTAAACTGTCCTGGGAGGGATTATTGCTTATATGGCAGAATAATAAGATTTACTCTGTAATCTGTGATTTCACGCTATCCGCACAATCTCGAACCCTTACATCCCTCATGCTATCGACTTTGACAGAAGATATCATTCTAGGTACTGTCCATAATTGTATGCATCGCTTTTCCTGTTTAATTTATAGAGATATTGTTAACAGGAATTCTGAGGATTATTTTGAATATCTTCTAATTCACATCTCTTTTGTCTGTAGGAAGCTTTGCAGAGGATCATCACAACGCTTGCCAATAAAAATGATGAAATTCAGAATTTTATTGACACGTTAAGTCATGTACTAAAAGGCGCGCAGGTAAGTGTTCAATCAAAGACATCCAGTAATAAGTGACGAGAGGGTGAAGGTATCCTATGTGGGTTTAAAGTGGCTGCAATTCAGGGCATGGTACACTGTGTCCACCATCTAGATCAGGGGTGTATACCCTGCAGCCCACGATGCTGTTCGGTCACCCCATGTTTGGGCACTCCTCTCTGTCTGGCACTCTAGAGCGGAGGAGGAGAGGTGGCTGCATATCTGTAAAGCTCTTTTCATTGTAGTTTTAGGGAGTTGTGAAGCATTGGACTGTTTTTGTAACACTCATAAACTATAATAAAGACAGCTGTTCTCATGTGTGACCACCTCAACTACTCTGGAGTGCCGAACAGGGGAGCAGTGGAACCCCATTCTGCCCACCTATGCGACATTTACGGCATATACTGTTGATAAGCAACAAATGTTACAGATGGGACTACCCAGTTAAGTTTTATTGCAGCCCTTGGGAGTGTGGCCCAGAAAAGTTGTGCACCCCTAGATGTATTGGATAGCAGGGCGGTGCATTTAGAAGAGCGTCCAATGACAGACAGTGCTTCATTCTATCATTGATCAGAATGCTCTCGGATATTGATCATCAGTGGATCATCAGGACATGTACAAGTCCCTCACACTGTTTAAGGGGCTATTTTTCACATCTATATAAATAGCAGTCTTTATACCATGAAGTTCGTTTAGCCCTACTTCTTGTGACTTGCATGTCGTAGGGTTTAGTAGACAAAGTTGTGCCAGATTCCCTCATTTGTACACTGGCGAGTCCTTTTCTATCTTTCTGCCAGCTTCTCTTTCCTACATGCCAGTCCTTTTGAGGAGACGTATGGAAAGCCACCATTATCTACAGGAACTTTGTCCTCTAAATGGCTAAAAGGCATCAGGCAGTCATTTGTATGGTGGTGACTAATGAGTTGATAAAGTCCATTGCACAAGCAGCCGCCTGGCACTGTTAACCCAGTGAGAGCTGGATGCCTGCTGCTATTTGTTAATGACATCTTGTATATTTCCCAAAGGAATGTTCATGCAGAATGGGCATCTGTGAGTAATAAAAGGGTACATACAAATGGTTGTCTGGGCTCTTAAGAAATATGCTGCCCAGCAGGCTAGAAGATAGTTTTAGTTGCTATAAAAAATAACAATTAACCTTAATGGTAATACTGTAACGGTTCAGCTAAATATTCATGCTGCCCCTTACCATTTTTAGTGTGGGGGCTTTTTAAATCAATGTTTTCTTTCTGCCTACAGTAGTGTAAAAAAAAAAATTGCAGTCCGACACCATTAACCTGATAAATCAATGGTTTTAGAAGTGATTTTTCTACATGGTAAATAATTTACTTGTAAGTGCAGTAGAAAAAAACCCAGAGCCAACAATTAGGACAAGCCGCACATTCTGAGTAATTGCATTATTCATTGTAAGGGGCTTGTTCAAAATAATGGCAGTGAGGAGTTAAATTGGTGAAGTCATTCATTCTGTGGAATAACAGGTGACAATTTTGGCCCTTATTTAAGGTAGGAGGGAGGCAAATGTTGCACATGTTGGTTGGGGAAAATGGGTCGTTCCAGACATTGTTCTTATGAGAGACGTACTTTGATTAAAAAGATGATTGCAGAGGGAAAAACATATAGAGAAGTGCAGCAAATTCTAGGCTACTCGGCTAACATTATCTCAAATGCCTTGAAGTGGCAACCAAAACCTGAAAGATGTGGAAGGATGCGGGGATCTACTGTTCAAATGGATCGTAGGATAGCCAAAATGGCAAAGGCTCAGCCAGTGGTCACCTCCAGAAAGATGAAAGAAGATGTGAAGTTACCAGTGAGTATTGCTACAATCAGAAGACGATTAAGTGAAGCCAAGTTACCAGCAAGAACTCCCCGCAAAGTCCCGTTGTTTAAGAAAAGACATGTCCTGAATAGGTTAAAATTTGCTAAGGAACACATTGACTGGCCCACAGAGAAATGGCGCAACATTTTGTGGACCGATGAAAGCAAAATTCTTCTTTTTGGGTATAGTGGCCGCAGGCAGTATGTCACACGACCCCCGAGCACTGAATTCATACTGCAATACACTGAAGACCGCAAAGCATGGTGCTGCAAAAATCATAACATGGGGATGTTCCGCATACCATGGTGTTGGGCCTATTTATCACATACAAGGGGTCCTGGAACAGTTTGAAATATATAAAAATACTGGAGGAGATCATGTTGCCCTATTCCAAAGAAGAAAAGCCCTTTCAACACGACAATGACCCAAAACACACCAGTAAGCGGACAACATCTTGGTTACAGACAAACAGGATTGAGGTAATGGAGTGGCCAGCCCAATGCCCTGACCTCAATCCCATAGAGAACTTGTGGGGTGACATCAAAAAAGTGGTTTATGAGGCAAAACCCAAAAATGCTGAACTGTGAATGTCGTCCAAGTCTGGAATACCTGTTCAGAGGTCGACTCCATGCAGCACAGATGTCAAGCAGTTCACAGAGACCACGGTTATGCCACTAAATATTAGATCAGTAAAGTGAAATCTGAAAAAAAAAAAAATTTAGTTTATACATTACATTTTTTCGTTTTTAAAGAAAAATGCTGATCCTGCTATTTTTTTTTTTTTTTTTTTGAACAGCCGAATGTTCTTTTTTCTTTTTTTTACTTTCTCTAAAGGCTTAACACAAATTGGATAAATGTTTGTTATTGTTTTTATCTGGAATTGAATGTGTAGGATTTCCAGTGCATTTGCATTTAGGCAAATAAAAGTTATTCTGATCTGGCGCTTTATTTACTTTTGTAAACTCACTGCTATTTTTTTTTTAACACTACTGTACTTCTGAGATCCTTCCCTTTTTTGAACCAGGCTAGTCGCCAATTATATTATCAAAATAAATTGAGGCGAGGCATTGATGGATTTAAAGTGGGATGACTCGAGGGTCGGCCACAGCTTTATTCTAGATTTTCAATCTCTAAACCAAGAACTGAATAACTTAAGTGCTCTTACCGGTACACAATATTACCTGTATGCCAGCCTGCTGTCCTGAGGGAATGTAGGCCATACCATATCCTTACCGCCAGCTGTGACAGAATAAAAGCAATGCACACAACACAGTCCAACAACTGATACAAATTGCTCAAAGATAATAATCCCACATATAAATTGTTCCATCTTTATTTTTATCGTATGTTTATGTATCTTTATTTTTTTTATAGAAGTACAGGCAAAGAAACAGAAACAACCTAGCCAAAAAAGGGGAGGGAGGATGGGACAGGTAACGGCCAAAAGAGGGGGAATTAGATGTGCACACCAGTTTTCTTTAACAAATGGCGGTAGGACCACCCTTTACACCGCTGGTCATTAATTGGCTAATCCTTATTGCACAACTTGAAACCTTCCCCTAGCCTATATCGATAAAATTAATCCCTTAACCACCGCACTCGGTCTCTGGCCCAGCGGCTAGACTTCCTGTGAGCCTTCAATGTCCTCTTTAGAACTCCAAAAGAATATCATACATAAAATAATCTGAATAATATGTTCTCATATACGTGCATTTTGGTTGTGTTTTATAGTAAAATTAGATTTAGCTGTGAAGGGCGATTGGTGTTATCTATCCTGGTTTTGTTTTCAAGGCAAACTCTACCAAAGTGCTGTCAGACTTGGATGAAGAGTTTGATAGTCTTTATTCTGTGCTGGATGAGATGAAGGAGAGCATGACTAACAGTATAAAACAAGAACAGGCCCACAAAACCCAGGAGTTACAGGTAGGAGTGTACTTCGTGTTACTTTTATGTCCGCTATGAATCACTCAATGCTAATAATTGCTTCTTTTATAGGCAACTGAGGTTTGTATATGGTTTATGTAGTTACTGTTAGGGCTTATTCAGACGAACGTATAATACGTCCGTGCAAAGTGTGTGATTTTCACGCGCCTCGCAGGGACCTATGTTAGTCAATGGGGCGGTTCAGACAGTCCGTGAGTTTCACGCAGCGTGAGTCCGCTACGTAAAACTCACGACATGTCCTATATTTGTGCGTTTTTCGCGCATCACGCACCCATTGAAGTCAATGGGTGCGTGAAAGTCACGCGCAGCACATGGAAGCACTTCCTTATGACGCGCGTGATTCGCACAACAGCAGTAAAAACTGAATGAAAACAGAAAAGCACCACGTGCTTTTCTGTTTACAAACCGTGTGTCATAATGATGGCGGCTGCGTGAAAATCACTCAGCCTCGCATCATATGCTGCTGACACACGGAACTTTTGCGCGCGCAAAACGCTGCGTTTTTTGCGTGCGCAAAACACACATCCTCGTGTGAATCCGGCCTTAAGCGCAGATTACACCTAGCAATTCTTATTACGATTCATTTATTTTCAATTGATAAGAACTATTATTTTCTAGTCTAAATGGACAAAAAGATCAGCGATAAGTGATTGAATCCGACCAGGGGCAACATTTCCAAGGAGTTGTAATGTTCTTCTAGTGCTTGCTTGGGTTTCTGTTTTTCTTCTGACGCTCCAAGAACATTCTGATAGGTAAATTGGCTATGAAATAGACCTAGTTTTTCTCTGAGAATAAAATGTTGAGCCCCACTGGGGAAAAGGAATGATGTGAACGATTATACAGCATGGTGAAATATGTTGATGCTATATAAAAGACGGGGTAAATAAATACAATTCTGTATTATGTATGAACATGAGAGTGGGACTATTTCAATTTTATTTTGAACAAGCAAAGAAGGTCTGAAGATCTCCGCATTTTCAATAAGCAGCATGGCCTATCTTAAGAGTTCGTGTCTTAGCTTTTAAATCGCATCATGTTTCTCAAAGCTCACACTTCCATTGCCCACTCATATCTCCATTCTGTTCTAGAATCAGATGTCCCAATGTACAAATGCCCTGGAGAGCTCAGAAGAGCTATTAGAATTTGCTTCACGGACTGTGGACATAAAGGAGCCTGAGGAGTTTACCAAGGTACAGAAATGTGACTTTGAAGAATAACCTTAAAGACATGTTTCTTCCTACACTCTTTACATATACACTTAGATGATGCTACTCGTAGGAGCATGAACAGCCTATGCTTCAGTGTATTTAAAGGCACGACAACGCAGCTTCAATACCACTTCTGTCTATAATCTGCCATGACTGTGGCACTTCTCCGTACGTGTTCAAATCTAAAATCTCCACTTGAAATCTCACTATACTTAATGAAATCTTTATACTGCATGTGTTCATATTTAGACATTTCTGTGTAGAAGTTGATTCACTCTTATGCTTGATTGCAATATTTCTGTATTGTTAAAAGAAACCATGCCAGTATAGCGATGGCGGCATCTGTATGATGCCCTATCAAGGCTGAACTAATTGCACCCACAAATTGACCCTTTGAAATTCCTGATCCAGAAATAAAACGAGCTATTAATTATGAATTCCTCAGAATTGGGGCACTTCATATTTCTAAGGCGCCAGGGCTGCAGGAAATTGTGTTTTGTGACCTCTGAGAGAAGTGGTATAAGAAAGGGGCATATATGGATGGCTGTTTTACAACCTATTGGCAGCACTTTAGGAAGCTGTTTAGTAAGTACCATTTCTACCACCTAGATGAACATTAGTAGGACATCTTGTCCTGGTGACAGATTCCCTTTAGCAAAATGTCATATGATACCTCTGCATAAATAATTGTGAAGTGCCTCTTTGTTTAGACTAGTAAACTTTCCATTCCTTGACATTTTCCATATGACTTAAGATACTTCAAGTTTCTCTTTAATTTTTGACCTTTTTAAATAAAATATTTTATTAAAAGGAACCTGACCCAATACATAAACTTTTTTTTAAATTATTACTACATTAGTAACATAGCTATTCAACACCCTCATCACACATGGGGCAAAGTAACTGCTCCCTTTAAGAAGAATATATCACCTTTTTCATTTATTGTCTTGTGGTCAGTAACTTTTCAATAAACTGCATAAATCATCAGTACAAGCGAATATAAGAAACTTTGTAATAGGAATTTTTCTCTAATAATATATATCTTATCACTTATCAGCCCCTCCACTCCTAACTGTTCTCTCACTCTGAATTTACAATTTTTTTCCGTCTCATCAAACGGACTATCTGTTCATTTAGGGATCAGGTTACAAGCTGCCCATAGAAGTCTATGGAAAGGGGAGGGGAAGGAGGAGAGCAGGAGCAGAGTAAGATAGAGGTAGAGACACACACACACACACGGACGCTGCTGGAGCTTCTAGTAAGTGCTATATTTCACCCCAGTGCTGGATTCACAGCTCCACCTCTCCTTATTGCTGTAAAATCTCCTCCATGTGGCTGCTGTTTCTATATGTGTGATACATAGACATAGGAGAGCGGGATTCTAATCTTCTCTTTGTGCGCCATGTATGGAAGACAAGATTAGCAGTAGTGGAGGAGATGAAGTGCTGGGATATAGTTCTATTTCTTGTGTATTTTCTATGTTTAGTGTTCTTTTAAAAAGGTTGTCACATGTAGACAACTCCTATCCAAATGCCCCTAGAGGGGGGTCCCTTTGTAAGAGCGGCTCCTGCTTTGGTGGACCAGGCCCGTTCATGCAATACATTTCGGCCATTAATTTATATGGACTCCATGCAATGCTTCGCTTCCTGCAGTGGAAATGTCTCCTGGCAATAACGGTTTTCTTTTGAACAACATCCACGTGGTATTTTTTGTGCCTATAGTAAATGTGCAGTGCGTGCCACAATTTTGAACACATTTACTGGGCAGGCTCTCTAGGCGCAGCACTTCTCCTTCTCAGCATCTTCTCTAGTGCACTCAGTTTAGACAGAGAAACAAAGCCAAAATCTGTTAAAGCTTTTTGTCTTTCTAGTTTGATAGATCCGCTCTGAAAAAAGTTTATTTTATATAAAATTGTCTAGTGAATATCTTTAAAGCTCAAAAAACATTCACTACATGACAAATATTCAATACAATGAGTTTTTTCACAGCTTGTGTTAGAAACTGCTTTAAAAGCTAGCTATAAAAAGTTCTATAGATGGACAACAAAGTGCACAATGAATAGTTCAGTAGGCGGCATTGGGAGGCAGTGGAGCATAGGGATGACATCACTAGTCAAACACAAGCCTTAGACGTGAGAAGAACTGTTTGCAATGCCTGTCACAGTTTTTCACAGTCCTTGAGGATAGGTAAATATAAAGAAACGCGTCTTGTCATAATGTCCTGACGCATCATTTCACTCTCGTCATTGATCGAGAATAGTCTGAGAACAATTGTCAGAAACAAATCCTTTGAACGGTAGACAAAATTCTGTAGTTAAAATCTGCATAAATTGTCTGTAACTTTTGGAGTGCTTTGCTTTAATTATCTTGCACTGAGTTTGAGTTCGATGCTGCCGGTCTACAGTTAAATTCAGAATATACCAAATTTAGATTTTTTTTTTATTTTTATGATTTGCTACTTTTTGCACAATAAACATTTTTCTTTAAAACAATTTGTTTTTGCAGCGCTGCATTCCAAGAGCCTTTTTTTTTGTTATATGCAGCATTCACTGTGCAGGATAAGTAATGTTTATTTTATAGTACAGGTCTTTACAGTTGCGGCAATATTAATTATATATAGGTTTTATTTATATTTTTTTATTTAATGTTTTCTTTTTTCCCATAATAAAACATTTTTAAGATTTTTGTTTTTCCTTTTTAGAATTGTTTCTTATGGGACTTGAACATGTGATCCGTTGATTGCATCTAAGATACACTGCAATACTCCTGTATATTATTGCCTGTCATTACTTTACTGACAGGAAGCCTATTAGACCTTGCCTTAAGCAGGACCTATTCAGCACAAAATTATAGCGGACCCTGGGGGTCTTTGTTAGGCCCCCGGCTGCCATGGCAACACATTGGCATCCAGCAATCATGTCACAGGGGCCCTGATACACTTACAGAGGGAGTCCTCCCTTCCAAAAAAAATTAGGTGCCATAGTTGCTATTGACCGCAACATTCAAGGGGTTAAACGGCTGAGATTGGAGTTATCTCAGATTCTAAACATTGCAGCAGAGTATCAGGTGTATGTTACAGCTAATATCTGCTGCTGATGGTGCGGGCACAGCGCTTAAGCCCGCGCCATCCCTTCACCATAATAGTATGACGTGGTGCGGGAAGTACTTGCTTCCCGTGTTGTACTATTGCGGTGCACTGTGGGAGGGGGTTAAAGGGAAACTGTCAGCAGTTTTGACCTCTCAAACTGTTAACATTGCAACGTGGGTGATGGTAAACAATCTAAACATCCCCGTGTTGCCGATCCTACTGCTACCCTAACAGAGAAAATAATGACTCGCGCATGACGAATGCTAATGAGGTCAAGTGCCAGCTGGGCGTTCATCAATTAGTAAAGTGTCCTGGTTTCTCGACTGAAAACCCTCCCTAACCCCTCAACTTTGCTCTTGCACTAGGGATGTCAAGACATGGGGCTGTTCAAACTTGTTTCCCAGTCGTGTATGTAGCGATGTTAGCAGTTTGTCAGGGGTCAAAACGGCTAACAGACTCCCTATAAGGACCAATAGTGTGCAGTGCACCTTTAAACCTCGCATTTGGGGGATCAGAATGAAAGAATTAATAGCCCTGATATGTTACATGACCCTGGTAGCGCCATGTACTTTAAGCAAAGTTTTTACAAAGTTACTCACCTTTTTCTATTTCAATATTTTTTTATTAGGTAAACAATTAAAATCTAAAACCGAAAATAGTAATACAATACATGTATTATATAACGATATTAGTGGTGCATTGTAAGCAATAGGATAGGGGAGATTCAAAATGCGCAAAAACATTATCACAGGTATACATGCAATTAACAGAAAATAAAGAAAAGGAGATTGTCCGATTTCCCTAATTAAAGGGAATATCTAGATTCCTCAGACTCTGCTTCCAGTAGACAACTGAGCAGGAACATCAAGAGAATCAATCGCGTATTTGTAGAATAATGGACCCATGGGATCTAAATCCTCTCAAAGAGATCTGTTTTATTTTGTAGAATGTTAGTTATTAATCAATCAACAGGGTTTTTTTTTATTTTTTTTTAGAGAAACATGGGTTATGGGGTGCAAACAATAGCAAAAACGTATTCAGAAACGACGAACTTTGGGGCAAGTCTACCAGATGTGTAACAATGTGACCTCTCCTCCACAACAAGAGGAGGGAAAACCCGTGCCTGCCTCTGTGGATTTAAAGAGAACCCGTCACGAGGATAATTTATCCTGGGGGGGACGGGGGGGACAAATAGGTTAAATAAAGTATATATGTTAGGAGGATCTCCAGGATTTTTATGGATTCAAAGTTACTCACCTTTTTTATGTAGGTTGACTCCGTAAAAAAAAATAGTTGAATTCGGATTCGTAAAATCAGGTGTTTATGTAATATTCTTATTTCCTTCATAGCTCATGATTAACTACTGCTAACAACTTGTTTAACATCAACATATTTCTTGTCTTTCTGAAAAACTGTCTTACAGAATGACCACTTACGGGTGCACAAGAAGTGGGTGTTGGGGGATATTTATTTTACCCTAAAACCTGCATGGATTTCCCTTCCACTTTCACTTGCATGAATACACTAACTTTGCTTTCTCTTTCCTTCTTGCACCAAGGCTGCCAGACAGATCAAGGATAGGTACTGTACCATTATCCTCCTTTTTTTTTCTATTTTTTTTAACCATAAATGTCAGTTTCTCGTGTTCCAAATGTAGTCGTAATATTTTGTGTGATCCATTGCAAATATGATGGAGCGCACGCACCCCTTTGGAACTTCTCAGAAAATCTGACCTGTTCTAAACACAATCCATTATGTATCGCTTAGAATGTTGTGTCAGACTTTATTTAAGAGCCGTGCTAAAGGGTTTATATGTTCTATTGAAACCTTCTCTCTGGTAATCCGTTGTTGTCCAATATCACAGACTTCGCCATTGTGCTCTTCTGTAATGTCTATGACACATTAGAATATTATTTTGTCTGGATGGTTTTTATAGGTTTTTCTGGAACCAAGCCCTCAGTTTTTTGTTAAAGTACTATCTCCAGTCTTCGGCCTTATTCTCACGAACGTGTGCGTATTGTGCGCGCAAAAAAACGCTGCATTTTGCGCGCGTAGCAGTTCCGTGTAGCATCAGTATTTGGTGCGTGCCTGCGTGATTTTCGCACATATGGCATCGTTATGACACTCTGTTTTTATGTTTACAAACATAAAAGCAGGAGGTGCTTTTATGTTTTCATTTATTTATTTTACAACTGTAGCGCGAATCACGCATGTCACATGAAAGTGCTTCCGTGTCCCGTGCGTGATTTTCACGCATCCATTGACTTCAATGGGTGCGTGCTGCGCGAAAAACAGCCAAGTATAGGACATGTCGTGAGGTTTACACAGCGGACAAATGCTGCGTGAAAATCACGGACAGTCTGAACGTCCCCATTGCCTAACATAGGTCCGTGCGACGAGCGTGATTTTTACGCGCGCATCACGTACATAAAATATGTTCGTGTGAATAAGGCCTTAAAGGTATTTTTGGGTATTGGAAAAAAGGTCTGCATTTTCTTCCTTAAACAGTGCCGCTCTTGTCCATGGGCTGTGTCTGGTATTGCACCTCAGACCTATGCTATCACTAGGTCCTATAATACAAACTGTTTCCCAGCATGATTGAGGTCAGATATTCAGGTCTGATAAGCGGTTTGCATTATATGATCTAGTGACAGATTCTCTTTAGTGTAGTATATAGTTGATCACCTTTTGTGTGGTCCATTCTGTAGATGTAACCCAACTCCTTTAGGTCCCCATCCTATTGCCAACTTGGCCTACAACTATATCCCTCCTGGCTGATCAGTTGGCCATGTGTGTTTATTTTAATGGGAAGAGGGGGATTAGTAGTTGTTAGCACTTCAGGCAGCAGCTCTCGAAGGAACAAAGGATTGGGCATGTTAAAATCCAATATTATGTCATTAGGAAGGTAAAGCGCTTCCTACAGATACATTAGATTATCAACCAATCCCATCAAAATCATCCGAGTCAGCTTAAATTTCCCTGAAACCCACATTTATTAGACCGATCAGATGGAAATTTTGTATTTTTCAAGTTTCCATAAAAAGTAAATTTGCCCGCTGCAAATTTTGGGCCACTTCACACTTGCTTACTCTACCATGATGGAGGATACTACTTCTATTAGCAGTGCTAAGAGGGCCCATATCGGAGAAGAATAGCTGCCAATTCACTAATTAGATCGTCAACTGCAAACTTGAGTAGGTTTGCTACCTTCAATTGGCAATTTGGTGGGCGGTATGTGATTTATCGAGGGCATATGTTCCAGTTACTGGTATATAACAGTCTACTACCATTCTCACCAGATGAAATTGTAGTAAAATTTACAAATAACATTTTCAAAGTAACACATTTTTGTCTCTCCTCCCGTATTCTTTAATACTCTAGGGTCACAATGGCGGCTGCTTTCCGTCTCTCACTAAAACCAAAGCTCAGTGACAACATGACACATTTGATGGTGGATTTTTCCCAGGAAAGACAAATGCTCCAGTCCTTAAAATTCTTGCCAGGTAATGGGATTTATAGAAGTGTATCTAAACGTTTGACAAACTCCTGACATGTCATAGTGACATGTCAGAAGTTTGGATTGCTGGGGGTCCAAGCACTGAGACCCCCACCAATCTCTAGAACGAAGTAGCTGAAGTGATCGTGTGAGCGCTCAGCTGCTTCGTGTCTGTTCAGCTTTTTCCGGAAACAAATGTATCGGTGTACGGACTCAATGGAAAGTCTATGAACCCGTACACCGATACATCGGCTTTCCGGAAAAAGCCGAACAGACACGAAAGCAGCTGAGCACTCACACGATCACTTCAGCTGCTTCGTTCTAGAGATTGGTGGGGGTCTCAGTGCTCAGACCCCAACCAATCCAAACTTCTGACATGTCACTATGACATGTCAGAAGTTAGGGATGTCACGATTCCAGAATTTGGACTTTGATACTGATACTTCGTTTAGTATTGCGATAACGATACTTTGCCAACAGCAATAAAAAAAAAAGTTCTTTCATTTTCTGATGTGAGGCGGTAGGTGTGATGAATTTTGAATGTGTTTCTCAGTCATAATGGGTTAATGTGTAAGGTACATGATGGGGTTAATTACTATTAATAGGAGGCACATGGAGGTTAAATTCATCACACCTCGTGCCCCACAATAAGTGAAAGAAAGCCGTTTTTATCTTATTTTTTTACCACGTACACATCATAAATAATGCAAAAAAAATGTTGTGCAGGTTATTACGGCCGCGCCAATACCGAATATGTATGTTTTATGTATTGAGAATTATTTTAATGTTTATTGTAAAAAAAGGTGTATGTGTATTTTTTTTAAATTTAACATTACTTTGTTTTTACTTTATTTTTAAACTTTAATGTACTGGCATATCTCAGATATATGCCAATACATTAGCCTGTGTACTGTGCACAGGCAGTTGTTAAGACATACCTAAGTATGCCCTAACAACAGGAAATATGGTAGGACAGCCCTGGGATCCTTCAATGGACCCTGGGCTGTCTGCCCATATATGGTATGTCCCTCAATCGCGTCACAGGGATTCCCTGTGACGCGATCCAAGGGGCATCCCCCCTTCTCACTTCCTCTTGAATGCTGCAGTCCGCTTTGGTCGCAGCATTCAGGGGAATAACGGCGGAGATTAGAGGTTTCTCTGATCTCTGCCGTTATAGAGCGGGGCTGCGGCTGTGTAATACAGCCATGGCCCCACTCCTGACAGTAACTGCGCGCGCGGTCAGCATGAGGTGATTGCGGCCCGCGCTGCACTAATAAGCGGCGGCGCAGGCACTGAAGACAGAACATGGGGGTGTTTTGCAGTGCGCCCGCCATGTTCTGTCTTCAGTACCGCTGCTTATTAGAGCAGCGCTGGCCGCATCATCTCATGCTGACCCCGCGCACTTGTCAGGACTCAGGAGCGGGGTAATGACTGTATTACACAGCCGCAGCTCCGCTCTCATACATTCATGTATTACAATACTGAGCTGTGAGGCCGCACAGCTTAGCATCGAAATACATGAAATAACGGTATTGAACCGTTTGGGGATGCACAGTATCGAAACAGTATCAAAGTTTCGATGCATCGTGCATCCCTACTCAGAAGTTTGTCAAACGTTTAGCTACACTTTAAGATTATTGTAAAATATTTTTGTGACTAATGTAATGTTTGAGTGCTCTAACGTAAGGTGAATACATTTGTACATATTGTATATTGTAATTGAACTCATTACTTTGCATTATTGAGAGCTATACCAATGGATCTATATATTTTTTTTCTTATTACAATTATCAGTGACTAGTTTAGTCTTCCACAAGTGCGGTTTATTTTATAGTGGTGTCTATTAAGAACTTCTTAGGCTATGTTCACATGAAGTTGTTCGTTAAGCAGATACGCCGGGAAAATAAACCCCCGACATATACAACTGTTTTTATTATAGTAAAAGAAATGTATGTTTCTTTGCGGGATGCCTCTCCATTTAAAAGCATAGTCTAATCAGTACAGCTGAAAAATTGTTATGCCAACACATACCACCAGAATCTATGCCAAAGGGACACTCTTCTGGCATATGTCGAGTTAATGGGAGAATGTGGATGCTTTTGGCATGAACATAGCATTAGGAAGGTTGTAGTATTCCAAGAGGTCTTTTGCTCCTGTGTTGACCTATTGGCATGGTAAATGCACTTGCATGCAGGTGTACCCGAGAAACACTTATGTGAATTTATCTTGGGGACGGTTTTATTATCTGTAGTTTGTTATCGCTGGTTAAGTTATTTTACCACATGTTGGATATGATAAAAAACCAATGTTGGTAACGTGGTAAAATAATGACCTACTTTACTGATCTTTCTTACAAGAACCTGTTGCAACAAGTGATGGAACAATGTGATGCATAACATCAATGATTCTTTTACCTGCGACCATAGTTTGTTCTTACTGTGATTATGAGATGAATGATGCTGGATACTATACAGGGAATACCCTACTCGGTAACATATTTTAGCCCCTTGGCGACGTGACTTAACTGTATGTCACACCCGCCAAGGAGTCGTGTGGAGCGGACTCCAGGGCTGAGCCTGCTCCATACTAAGCAGTTGTCGACTGTATGCTACAGTCGACACCTCACGGCAAAGGCCGGTAACGGAGATCACTCTCATCCCGGCCATTTAACCACTTAGATGCCACGGTTAATAGTAACAGTGGCTTCTAAGCCGTTAAAAAGAGGGGGGAGTCCCCTCCATCAGCCCATCGCCCCCTCTGCGATGCAATCGTGGGGTGCCGATGGGTGTCATGGTAGCCTGGCACCTAATGAAGCCAAAGGCAGGGCTTAATAGGAGACAGTTAAAAGTACCGTACACTACATAAGTATTGCATCAGTGATCAAACAATCGCCTGTTCAAATAAAGTATTTTTAAAAATATTATTAAAAGTAAAAATGTTTTGTAAACAAAAACTAACATAATTGGTATTGTTGCGTCCGTAAATGTTTGAGCTATTGCAATATAAAAAAAAATTAACCCGAGGGCTGAACCCTCTTTAAAACAAACTAAAATACACCAGATCTTCAAAAAAAACAAACCGTGAGCAGAAAGTTGCATGTACCCCAAAATCATATCAATAAAAACTACAGCTCATCTTGCAAAAAATAAGCCCTCACGATACTCCTTTTTTATTTAAAAAAACAAAAACTATGGCTTTTGGAATGCGGGGATACCTAGGAGTTAAACTGGGTAGAATGATCACTTACTATAAGAATATTATTTATGAAATTCTGTATCTAATAAAGGTTGAGTTTGGGATTTCCTAAATATGGGACCCTATTTGTTATCAAGGTTAGGCCAGATTCAGACGAACGTGTGCTTTTTGCGCGCGCAAAAGGCACTTGACAGCTCCGTGTGCCCTGTTCATATGGATGCGCGGCTGCGTGCTTTTCGCGCAGTCGCCATCTTTATGACACTCCGTTTGGATGTTTGTAAACAGAAAAGCATGTGGTGCTTTTCTGTTTACATTCATTATTTTACTGTTCTTGCGCGAATAACGCTTGTCCCACGGAAGTGCTTCCGTGGGGCATGCGTGATTTTCACGCACCCATTGACTTCAATGTGATGCGCGAAAAACGCCTAAATATAGAACATGTCGTGAGTTTTTTTCAGCGGACTCACGCTGAGCAAAACTCACGGACTGTCTGCATGCCCCCATAGACTTGTATAGGTCCGTGCGAGCCGCGTGAAAACCACGCGGGCTGCACGGATGCAAATCACGTTTGTCTGAATCCGGCCTTACAGTGATAACATTTTAATAGAATTTTTTTCCAACTAAATAATTAAAGAAAGATCATTGATTCATTTTATATAAATACTGAGCATATAAATGGTGGTTGTGAAATAAAGTCCATTGTCTATCTTTATGATGAGCTACTTGTGTTCATTCAATGGAGAATGTCAGTCTTCAAGTGGCTACCATTACCAGTGTTACATTGCTTGCTGGTAGGTGCTGCCATCACTGGAAATTGCAGATCTGCTGTTAATGCCAGTAAGAGGAAAAAGGGCAGTGGTCATTGTGTTCTCTCCTCAATTTTTCTTCTCACAGAAAGCTTGGCATGCTTTTTATTATAGCGCAGTCAGTTGAGTTTTTCGTTTTAGGGTATGTTCACACGACCAAGAGTCAGACGTAATGGAGGCGTTTTACGCCCCGAATTACGTCTGAAAAAACGGCTCCATTACGCCGACAAACATCTGCCCATTACTTTCAATGGGCTTTAAGATGTACTGTGCCGACTACCTGTCATTTTACGCGTCGCTGTCAAAAGACGGCTCGTCAAAACAAGTGCAGGACACTTCTTGGGACGTAATTGGAGCCGTTTTTCATTGACTCCATTGAAAAACAGCTCCAATTACGTCCGTAATGGACGCCGCGAAAAACGCGAGTACGAGCAATTATGTCTGAAATTCAGGAGCTGTTTTCGTCTGAAAACAGCTCCGTAATTTCAGACGTATTTTGTGCTGTCGTGTGAACATACCCTTAGGGTTGTCCGGGGGCTGTACCAGAGATGTGTAATAGAACTCCGTCCAGCTGTTTTTGCATGCTGTTTTTCTTCTGTATAAATGGCAACCGTAAGTCACAATTTTAGCCGTTCTCTCCAGTGAGGGAGAGTGTGATATAACTAATACACAAAGTAACCAAAACTCAACTGCGCCAAGTGCCTAGTCCGCTGTACTTTTAGAGAGATGGCTGCACATGTGATTGCACTCTCTATAATGGGGAATGGATAATCGTATCTAGCCTGTGCACCTTTTCTCTTGAGAAAGCAGTCAGACCACCACGAATCATATGTTTGTCGTGTTGAAGCGATGTACCGTAAATGTAAATTCCCCTTTTAATCTTATTAGTTGACCGATATAACATAAATTTTAGGGCCCATCTTCAGAATAACATGCATAAAGCTGGTTTCAATGTGTCCTTCTCACTAACTTTAGTATCATACACAGAGGCAGCTTCTTCCTTCCAATCCATGTCATTGTAGCCTGTTAAACTCCAGTAATTGTCATTGGCTATAAAGGTTTTCACATCCTTAGGTGTACTGCCTAAGATATACCGTATTCCTAAGAAATGTGTCATCTGCACATTTTCCAGGTGAAGAAGAACCTCTAGTACATCCTACCTCTTATTTTGTGCATCACTTTGCTGGAATTCACTTTTCTCAACCATTCATTAACCCCTTAAGGACGCAGCCTAGTTTGGGCCTTAAGGCTCAGAGCCCATTTTTCAAATCTGACATATTTCACTTTATGTGGTAATAACGTCGGAATGCTTAAACCTATCCAAGCGATTCTGAGATTGTTTTCTCGTGACACTTTGGGCTTCATGTTCGTGGTAAAATTTGGTCGATATATTCAGTCTTTATTTGTGAAAAATTGCAAAATGTAGAGAAAATTTACAAAAAATAGCATTTTTCAGAATTTAAATGCATCTGCTTGAAAAACAGACGGTTATACCACCCAAAATAGTTACTAGTTCACATTTCCCATATGTCTACTTTAGATTGGCATCGTTTTTTGAACATTATTTTATTTTTCTTGGACGTTACAAGGTTTAGAACATAAACAGCAATTTCTCATATTCTTAAGAAAATTTCAAAAGCCTTTTTTTGAAGGTGCCAGTTCAGTTCTGAAGTGGATTTGAGGGGCCTATGTATTAGAAACCCCCATAAAACACCCCATTTTAAAAACTAGACCCCTCAAAGTATTCAAAACAGCATATAGAAAGTTTTTTAACCCTTCAGGCATTTCACAGGAATTAAAGCAAAGTGGAAATGAAATTTGCAAATTTCATTTTTTCTGCTGAATTTCAATTTTATTCAATTTTTTTTTAGTAACCGAGAAGGTTTTACCAGAGAAACACTACTAAATATGTATTGTCCAGATTCTGCAGTTTTTAGAAATGTCCCACATGTGGCCCTACTGCGCTCGTGGACTAAAACACAAGCCCTAGAAGCAAAGAAGCACCTAGTGCATTTTGAGGCCTCTTTTTTATTAGAATATATTTTAGGCAGCATGCCAGGTTTGAAGAGGCGTTGAGGTATCAAAACAATGGAAACCCACCAGAAGTGACCCCATTTTGGAAATTACACCCCTCAAGGAATTCATTTATGGTTTTTGTTATCATTTTGACCGCACAGTTTTTTCATAGCACCTATTTGAATTGGGCTGTGAAATGAAAAAAATGATATTTTTTCCAATAAAATGTCATTTTTGATCAAATTTTTCTTATTTTCACAAGGAACAACATACCCCATTTTGTTGCCCAATTTGTCCTTAGTGCGGCAATACCCCATTTGTGGTGATAAACTGCCGTTTGGGCCCATGGGAGGGCTCAGAAGGAAAGGAGCGCTATGTGTTTGTTGGAGTCCAGATTTTGCTGGATTGGTTTTCGGGTGCCATGTCGCATTTGCAGAGCCCCAGAGGTATCAAAGCAATGGAAACCCACCAGAAGTGACCCCATTTTGGAAACTACACCCCTCAAGGAATTCATTTATGGTTTTTGTTATCATTTTGACCGCACAGGTTTTTCACAGCACCTATTTGAATTGGGCTGTGAAATGAAAAAAATGATATTTTTTCCAATAAGATGTCATTTTTGATCAAAATTTCTTATTTTCACAAGGAACAACATACCCCATTTTGTTGCCCAATTTGTCCTTAGTGCGGCAATACCCCATTTGTGGTGATAAACTGCCCTTTGGGCCCATGGGAGGGCTCAGAAGGAAAGGACCACCATTTGGCCTACTGGAGCTTTTCTGGTGCTAAGTCATGTGTGCAGAAGCCCCTGAGGTACCAGTACAGTTGAAACCCCCGAGAAGTGACCCCATTTTAAAAACTACACCCCTTAAGACATTCATCTAGAGGTGTAGTGAGCATTTTGACCCCACAGGTACTGTGTAAAAGATAATGCGCAGCAGATGGTGCAGTGTGAGATTTGCAATTTTATATATGTATATGCCATTTCAGTGTCCAATATAGTGTGCCCAGCATGTGCCACCGGAGATATACACCCCTTAAATTGTAATGTGGGTTCTCCTGGGTACGACAATACCCTACATGTGGCTGTTATCAGCTGCCTGGGCATACGGCAGGGCTCAGAAGGGAAAGATGAGGGGGGTAAGCTGTGCGGAGTGCATCAGGGTAAATTAAAAATCAAGGGATGTATGATACATTTTAAAACAATCTTTTATACAGAGCCCTGGTTTTTCGGGACACGTGTCACATTGGTATATTGTGTTCTTCCTTATCCCCCTCTTATAGCAGACTCTGCACCTCTTTTGACTCTTTCCCTTTCCACCGGTTTGGGGACCTTCTCCTGGAAAGTGTTGCCCTGGTACGATGCGTGTGGCCTCGCTTCCAGAAGTACTGGGTGCCCCCCCTTCCTGGTCCCTAAAGATTAGATCTTGAAATTCCAGGAAAGTTCCCCTCTGGCCTGCACATCGACGTAGCACATACGCATTGTACAAAGCCATCTGTATGATGTGCCCGGCCAGCTTCTTATACCACACCGCATGGCGCTGTAGGGCTTCAGGACTTGATTTGACAAGTCCATCCCTCCCATGTACCTATTGTAGTCCAGGATGCAGTCTAGTTTGGGGGTGGCCTTTCCTTCATATATCCTAAACCTGTAGGTATACCCTGATGCACTCTCGCACAGCTTATACATCTTCACGCCATACCTTGCCCTCTTACCTGGCAGGTACTGGCGGAATTGAACCCTCCCTTTAAAATGTACCAGGGACTCATCAATAGAAAAACACTTCTCGGGGGTGTATGCTTGGGAAAACCGGGCACTGGAACGGTCTAATAGGGGTCTCCGTTTATACAAACGGTCAAAACTGGGGTCATCTCGGAGTGGGCACGGCTCATTATCAGTATAATGTAAGAAGCGAAGTATTGCCTCATTTATTTATTTTTTTAGGTTCCAGTTCATTTCTGAAGTTGCTTTGAGGGGCCCATATATTAGAAACCCCTATCAAACACCCCATTTTAGAAACTAGACCCCTCAAAGTATTCACAACAGCATTTAGAAAGTTTATGAACCCTTTAGGTGTTTCACAGAAATTTAGAGCAAAGTAGAGGTGAAATTTACTCTTTTTATACCATTTTTTTTATAACACAAAAGGATTTATCAGAGAAACGCAACTCAATACTTATTGCCCAGATTCTGCAGTTTAGAGAAATATCCCACATGTTGCCCTCGGGCGGTAATGGACTGAAGCACCGGCCTCCGAAGCAAAGGAGCACCTAGCGGATTTTGAGCCCTCTTTTTTATTAGGCACCATGTCCGGTTTGAAGAGGTCTTGTGGTGCCAAAACATTGGAAACCCCCCAAAAGTGACCCCAATTTGGAAACTAGACCCCTTGAGGAATGCATTGTAGTTTTCATGGGGTGCATGCGGCTTTTTGATCAGTTTTTATTCCATTTTTAGGTGGCGTGGTGACTAATAAACAGCAATTCTACTATTGTTTTTGTATACTTTTTTTTTTTACAGCGTTCACCGTGCGCTATAAATGATATATTAACTTTATTCTGCGGGGCGATACGATCACGGCGATACCAGATGTTTATAGTTTTTTTTTATGTCTTATGGCGTTTGCACAATAAAATACGTTTTGTAAACAATCATTCACTTTTTGTGTTACCTTATTCTAAGAGCCAGAACGTTTTTATTTTTCAATCAAAGCCGTGCGAGGACTTATTTTTTGCGTAACGAACTGTATTTTCCATCAGTACCATTTTTAGGTACATGCGACTTTTTGATCTCTTTTTATTCCATTTTTTGGGAGGTGAAGTGACCAAACAATTGTGATTGTGGTACGGTTTATTAATATTTTTTTTTACGGCGTTCACCGTGCGGGATAAATAACAAAATAATTTTGTAGTTCAGGCCGTTACGGACGCGGCGATACCAATTATGTATAGTTTATTTGTTTGTTTATATATTTTTATTAATAATAAAGGACTGATAAGGGAAAAAGTGGGACTTTTACTTTTATTACTTTTAAAACTTTTATTTTCTTATTTTTACACATCTTTTTTTAACTTTTTTTTTACTTTATTACTTTGTCCCACTAGGGGACTTGAGGGCAGGAGGCCCTGATCGCTATTCTAATACACTGCACTACATGCGTAGTGCAGTGTATTAGAACTGTCAGCTACTCACTGACAGCAAGCATAGTGGGTCCTGACGTTGTCAGGACCCACTAGGCTTCCGTCTATGGCATAGCCGGACGCCATTGTTTGGTGTCCGGTTGCCATAGTCACCATCGCCGGCCGCTATCGCGTAGCAGGCCGGCGATGGCAGCTTAACCCCTAAAAAGCCGCGATCTCTATAGAACGCGGCTTTTAAGGGGTTAATCAGCGGGGACACAGCGATCGGTCCCCGCTGTAGGAGCTGTGACAGCTGCTGAACAAGACAGCAGCGTCACAGCTCCTGTATGTGTCGGGAGGACGGCCGAAACGGCCGTTACTCCCGAGACGTACTATTACGGCATGGAGCGCGAACGATACAGCTGCCATGACGTAATAGTACGTCAAGGAGCGGGAAGGGGTTAAAACCGTTCGTTATCTGCTGTTAAATAATTCATTATGTTTTTTTCTTTTTGGATCTGATAATTTCTTTGCTCATGTTCTTCAGGATAAACTATGATAATTCTGTAACCGTATGCTGGCTCTGTCCTTCTCTGTCCTTTTGTGTCCATCACTGATTAAAGTATAAAGGAATCAGAAACCTTATTAAAAATCAATTCTTCCAAAACTCAGTGTTGTTAAAGGGAATGTGTCCTCAAAAAACAACCTATTGTTTAAATCAAGTTTTTATGTTTAACACACATTTTAAAAATGCTCAGTGATTTTTTTTTATTTTCTATGTCATTATCTTTATTGAAAAATAATCCTACAATCTTGCAGTTTTCACTCTGGCCACTGAGCCTCACAATAGACTGACACTTCCTGTTCTGTAGAGATCACTTCTCAGCAGTCATCTCATTATTATCACAGGCAGGATTACACTGAAAGGTTACACCTCTAAATAGATAACACAGGATCCACTCAATAGGTGATGGACACAGCTCTCCAATCCCTTCCTGCACAATGAGCTCTGCACAGGTCACAGAGCATGCCTAGAAAACTCTGCCATAGAAGTCAATGGTTCTCCTCCTGTTCACAGGTTCCTATGGTCCTTGTGGCTGCTGTAAAGCACATCTCTAAATGCTGTGAACAGCAGCTCAGGCAAGATCGTCAGAAAATAGAATAAAAAAAATACAATAAAAAAAATTCTGAAAAAAAAGATTGTTTCACTATCTGGCTTTAAGTTTGAAAAAAATATAGGTGATACATTCCCTTTTAAGGTTATATATTTTGCATGTGTTATTTACCAGCTCCTTGAGGTTGTAAAGCCCTACTTTTGACTACCACATGGACGTAGCATTCAGCACCCCAGGGCCAAACCGGAGCGTCTGGTAGACCCCTGTACCACTACTCTACTCTACTCTTGCTCTCAACAGTGACGGTAACAAAGGCCTGCGATAGGCTGAAACGTCAAAAGAATAAGTCGCTTTTTGTTACAAATCCGTTTTCCCTGTATGAAATACAATATATGAAAGCCGTATATGTTTAATTAAATATACAATTTGATCAGCAAGAATATTTATCCTTTTCTTTCTTGTGTGTGCTAGGGTAGTTTGAGACTGTATTTCGGGAGTAAATCCCAACCCTGAGAGCACCACATCTTATTCCAGGAGTGCAACCCATTTATTTTCACAACTGTAAATAAGAACAAGCTGGAGTAAACTGACCAGTATTGATCCTGGGGGCAGTTATTCAAATAGCTTTTCATTAATGAAAAAATTAATGTTTCTTTTTTTTTTTTTTTTGGTTTCCAGTTCCCAAAGCGCCAGAGATAGATCCAGCTGATTGTATGGTGGCTGATAATTGTGCGACAGTAGTATGGAGGATGCCTGAAGAAGACAATAAGATCGACCATTATGTACTGGAATATAGGAAAACAAACTATGATGGACTTCCAAGGGTTAAAGACGAGAGGTGTTGGGAGATGGTTGATAATATAAAGGGAACAGAGCACACACTTTCTGGTAAGTTGTACTTGTACATAGAGCGTTAAAGATCAATTGTTAGAAGGGTCGCCTATATTGGACTATATCTACAGATGTAGTTGCCAGCTAAAGGCCTCATTCACATATTGCAGATTTGGTTAGTATTTTGCATCTTTTTTTTTCTACACCAAAACCAGGACTGGATGCTAAACACAGGGAAATATAATTGAAAGACATATATTTCTTCTCTGCTTTGCATCAACTCCTGATTTGGGCTTCAAAATACTGATGCAAAATACTGACCACATATGCAATGTTTGAATGAGTCCTAAAGTGTCGCTCCACTCTAAAACTGCATTCCCTTTAAAGAGGATCTGTCATGTTAATATGTTGCACTAATAATGGTAGCACATTATAGGGGCAGGGCCATTGTGCTTGTTGGCGAAGTGCAACCAATGTTATTCACCTGTTTTTATTTAAAAAAATTAGTTCCAGCAATACAACGCTAATTGAACCGTATTCGCAAATACAGAGAGAAGCTATATATATATATATATATATATATATATATATATACACACACAGGTGTAGGGTTTGCTGAACTACTCAGTATATAGACGTGCACGTTTTTCCTGAACATGTGGTCCACAGGCACAGTGGTCGTCTTATCATGAGCTCCATACACGTGTTTTATTAGTTGTTGAGAAGCCTGTACAGTCATTTACTCTTTTGTTAAGCTAGTCGTTTTCTAGTATCCACGTTACTTTTACAATTATAACTCCGCACGTAATGGTATTCATACTCTCTCTTTATTGGATTGACATACAGGTTTAAAGTTTGACTCCAAATTTATGAACTTCAGAGTACGTGCATGTAACAAAGCTGTAGCAGGGGAATACTCGGATCCAGTCACACTGGAAACCAAAGGTAATCAATTCTGCAGCTTGAATCATTAAATGGCTCACTGTCCATTAAACTAGTTTACATCATGCTCCCCTCACTAACCACGCCCATCGTAGTGTGATAAAGAACAATTGAAAAAATAAAATAACCCCATAAGTTACCCTTCAATATTATTTTCAGTGATGTGAGTTCTCGTGGACTAACACAACTCGTTTGCTCCTTTCGCATAAGTTTCCATCATGTCGACAGCGCAACTCCCTTTTTACCCAAGGAGATGTGCTGCCAACTAGCGACCATTAGATTGGCCGCATAAACAAGCAGATGAGGCGATGAACGAGCGTTTGCTTGTTCATCGGCTGTTCGTTGCCCTGTTTACACAGAGCAATGATTGGAAGCGAGCGATCATATGAACGCTCGTTTGTCCGATCGTTGGCCCGTATAAAAGGGCCATAAGGGGATGTCACTGTACTGTCCATAGACCATGAATGACCATCCTAAAAGATTATGGTGAAGCGCCACCGGTAATTACAACGTGTGAGAATCTTCTGGATTAGTTCTTTTAATTAAAAATCCAGTCAGACTGACTTTACATAGAAAAATGTGAGTAGATCACATTGGTGAAGTCTGTGATCAGGGAATAGCACTGATTTTTAGACTGAAAGAGATATATAAAGTGCTCAAACCCTCTGTCACTACTTAGTTATTTCTATTAGTGAAAGGCCCTGTTCACACAGAGTTTTTTTGATGCGGAAACAGTGTCGGAAAACGCTCCAAAAAACGGCCGAAAATGCCTCCTATTGATTTCAATGGGAGGTGGTGGTGTTTTTTTTTCCCACGAGCAAGAAAAAGAAGCGACATGCCCTATCTTCGGGCGTTTACGTTTCTGACCTCCCATTGACCTCAATGGGAAGCAGAAAAAGTGTTTTTCGCTGCGTTTTTGCCCGCGGCGCTCAATGGCCACGGAAGAAAAACGTGGCAAACGGCGTGCAGGCAGATCAAAATCTGGAAGTTTGAGGCAGAATTTTCTGCCTGCAAAAAACTCCCTTGTGAACATTGCCAAAATGTGACGCTTGGTCCTAGTTTTAAAACATTGTGGCAAATTTGAAATACAGTCAAATAGGCAAATACAGTCCTTTCATTCTGGAAATCGGTGGAGGTCCGAGATCCCAAAAAAAATTAGAAGCCCTATCAGAAGAAAGTTTTGACTTGATTGTCCCTTTTAAAGGACTATACCAAAAGACCCACACCAATTGTAGTTGCAGATGCAGCTTCATGCGGATCATTTATCTTCTGGTGTTTTTTTGCATGCCTCATGAATAATTTAGGCTAGGGCTACATATTATTGATGTGTCACGCTGCCTAGATCGCAGTAATGTGAATGTTCCTGCGTTGTGGATGGCAACGCTGCCAAATTCACTAACAGTCCTGCGATGTGTGCAGCACATCACCGTTCTCGTTGGATGTGCGACCCATGTCGCAGTCAAAGTTGCCGTGTAGCCCATGCCCAATAAAGCATCTTTATAATAGAAGGTATCTGAGGGTTTTGTATTTATCTCCTTATGAAGCCCCAGTACTAGTAACATTAATAGGATTAGTTGAGCAACCCCTTCTGAGTGAAGACATTTTTTCTAGTAGAAAGTAATTTACCCCGAGGAATGATTTCTAAACGACGGTAATAAGGCCAAGATAGAGAGGGAAGTGAAATGGCGGAAGACATGTCAACTTGTTCTCAAGCTTTCATGCCAAAGAGTCACTTCACATTAGTACGAGCCCCGCTGCAGCTTGAACTGACTACTGCTTAGCGCTAAAAACCCTTAGAGAAAAGACCTGAGTTGCCTTTCTGTTTGTCCATTTTGTGACATTATCGGTATTCCAATGTGTCAGTGAGCAGCGTCATTTAACCCTTTGTTGACTTATTGTCTTTTGGGCTTTGATGCCAGAGAAAAACGTCAACTTTTGGAATGCTACTGTATAAACATTACTTTTTTTATTACTTATTTATTCTTCATTATTTCTCAGTCTACCTAACTTTTTTTTTCTTATTTTGTGGACACCGGGCTTTCTTATGTGATTAAGAGAAATCTGTTGCTAGTCATTAACCAAAATAGAAGGGGTGTCAACTTTTCACATCTGCGTCACGCTCTTTCTGTCCGATAGTTTTGACGGCAAGAGCAGTATAGTGTGCAGCACTCTTCTTGCTAGCAAAAATACCAGAACTCCTGAAGGAAATATCAATGCAAGCCATGACTCTTATGTAAATGCAGCCTAATAATGTTATTTTTAATACTGTCATGTCCAAAACAACTGAGGAATAAAATAACGGCTATATGTACATTCAGAGTGTTTCTTGTACTTTAGCACTGATCTTTGGCCTGGACAACACATCATCCCATCTTAACTTGAAAGTTGAAGACTCCTATGTAGAATGGGATCCAATGGCTGGGAAAAGTCAGGAAAGTAAAGTAAAAGGAAAAGAGAACAAAGGCAGGTAAGCAATAAATGGATTTGGATGGTTCGCCACATTCATTATGTGTAAGGGAATATGTCAGTTTGCCCACGATTGCTGTCAACACTGTGTCAACAAAGCCGGTGTAGGCTACACGTCATAAACAAGTATGACATATCCAAAAAATCTAGAACGCAATCTTGCACATAATATTTAGTTTATTTAAGAAGAACTTCATCAATGATTTATATTTGGGGACTACCAAATAAGTGTGTGCTGATGGGAAAGCCAAAGTTAGTAGATGGGGCACTGAGTTGCAGTTTATGGGTCACACTGAGTACCCTCTACATTATAGTGGCCTGTTTGGTGACATATTCACATTAAATTAGGGTAATGAAGATCGTCATAATAATGAATATAGTTACAGCTAATAATCAGATTTCAATTGCAGTCATCTATATATATATTTTTTTAATGATCTATATTAATAATTTAATGATCTGTGGTTACAGATGAAAATAACAAGAAGAGAACGTTAAACAGAATCTCCAACTTTTAATACCATGTTGTTGTATTTAGGTCCGACATTCTGTGCGGATTCATTTCCTACTATTTCTTTGTAATGATCAGAGCTCTATTTTTGTGTTACAGAAATCCAAATCCCCTGCGTAGACCAATACCGTTCTTTCTGCCTGGAGCCACCACTATGGGAAGCTTACTTCATACAGTTTTATTATTTAGCTCAGGGGTGCAAAAAGTTTTTTTAGTCGGAGCGTTACATTGTCCAAAGGGTCGCAGTACAACTTAATAGGGTATTGCCATCTGACATATTGCAAGTATATGCCATAAATATCTTATAGGTGGGGTTCCACTTCTCGGGAGAATGGGGGTCCCCTGCTCACCCCGTTTGGCACTCCAGAGAGGAAGAGTCAAGGTTGGCAGGTACAGGCCTGGTCATCTCCACTGTAGTTTATAGAAGGCTCCTAACCTCCATCGAGCGGTGGCTGCAGGTAGCCAGAACGTTCTATTTTATCTTCATGTCTATGATGGGGATATAGAGCTTTGTATCACATAAACAGAGCACTGACCCGCTTAAAAGTAATATGAAAAAATGAATCAATACAGAATTTAATAAGTATTTAGATGAAAAAACTCGAAATGTTGTTCAAGGGTGGACATTCATTTTACTACCTTAACACCCTCAAAAAATCTTGAAGGTATTGGAGGCTGTCAGGGTTTTAGACATACGTTTTTTACGTTGGAATTCAGTGACTTGAATGTGAGCGCACAATTGTTATTTCTTAGTATATACAGGCCGGTAGACATGGATATACAATTTTGTTGGAATGCAGGCTGACACCTCTCCATTTATATCATCAACCTGCTCATCTACACTGCAAACTAAATAATTCACCATTGTGCTTGTTTCTGTTGTCTGACAGTGGCCATGTTACCTTGAAGAACAATCCCAGGTGAAGATCATGTAGATATGAATAGCACTAGGACTCTTTTGGCTTGCCTGGAATCTAGCATAAAACTGTTTCTAACACTAGTTTCTTTTTAATACTCCATGCAAACAATCGGGCCAGCCTTTCCTTAGATCACAGAAAGCATTTGTCTTTGTTTAACCTAATGAAATAATCATTTTGTTTCCATAATTCTAATAATATACTGTATAGGAAAGGGTAGTATACGGGTATGGTCCCACGTATCGGCATCTGTTGCGGTGGCCATTGGCCGCATGATTTTACCAGGTATTGGCAAAATCGTGTGACCATTGGCCACTCCAAGCGAGCTGAGATTCAACTGCTTCCGGACGCTGCTATGTGGGACTGTAGCCTAAGGGCGAGTTCACACAGGGAGTTTTAATGCTGTGGACAGATTTGAACAAGGCCTAATTGACAATTTAGGGGAGGATGTTGCGATATTTGAATTTTCATTCAGTATTTGTCGCAGAGACCTCTGGAAATGACGGTACGTGCATAAACGCTACCACCATGTCATAGGTTAAAAACATCCTAATTATCCCAGAGTCATTCGACAAATCCAGAAGGCTACAGACTTCTAGCGATATTAAGCCTGGTCTTATTTATTTGCTTACTTGCAGCTTTTTTTAGAAGTACATAAGCCTTGCACCTTACTTTTGCTAACTAAAAAAAAAAAAATAGGTGCTTTCTTATATCTCTGGCAGGCTGCTGGATTTTTGTTGCTGGTAATGTAACTTTTTTTTTCCCCCTGTATTCTGTTATCATTTATGGGCAAATACTTAGTTGGCGTCATAGTATGTTTTAACTGTAACCTATCTCTATTCATGAGCAATTACAGAAGCAATATCAATATGTTGCCCATAAATGATCATTTCCTATACTAGGGAAGTCCCCTGGAGTCCCTGCCTTTACCTTCTAGTCCAGGGAGGCAGGACTTCCCCTCCGGAGAGGGCTCTCCATAAACTGAAAAAAGTATTCCAAACAGTATGTCTTAAGTTTTGTTTCTTAGCCTGGCTTGTATCTTTATTTCTTTTTCATGCTTTCGTATGCTACCCTTTCATTTGGTAAGTAAATCCTGCCTTAACTTTGTTCTAGTCCTCCGCTCAGGCTTCACTTTGAGTTTGGAATGTGACAATTGAATTTGGCCTGTTGAATGGCTTTTTTTTTGCCTGTTGCTGTACTTTTAATACTGCTTCTGTTTTCTGAAGAGTCGCCAACTAGAAGT
Organism: Rhinoderma darwinii; assembly: GCF_050947455.1. Lineage (NCBI taxonomy): Eukaryota > Metazoa > Chordata > Amphibia > Anura > Rhinodermatidae > Rhinoderma > Rhinoderma darwinii. The sequence goes on from NC_134687.1 coordinate 343,122,232, forward strand.
AATATACCGAATGTTTTATTTCTATAACTGCAGATCAGTAGTAAAATACACTATAAAAAAAATGTTAAACTGCAGTCTAAGTGTGACCATACACTGTTTGATTTTCTGTGGTGATCAACTCAAGAAGATGCACTTTTTTCTACGCCTACATCTCCAGGAACTCCTGGTGGTCTGGGAATAAAAAGCTAATACCTTTCCTGACATTGGTGTAGGTGACGTCCTCTGTGTATGGCTGACTCCTTCTCTTTCAGGATCTACAGCGAAGATCGTTTCCTCAACCATGTTCATTTTCAGTACATATACACGTATCAAATATATCCCTCTTAGAGATGACCTGTCACTTCTCCTGACATGTCTGTCTTAGTAAATACTAGTATTCCTTATGAAATTACCATTCTGGAGCATCTCCGCTTAGAACTCTGCATTGTGCCATTCCTCTGTTATTGCTCCTGGAAATGTATAAATAATTTGGCAAATGAATGTTGCCATTTCCCTTGTCAATAGGGTGTGTCCCTACATAGACACTGTGACCTCCAGCTCTTTTTGGACAGAGTCAGAGTGTTCAGTGACACTCCACATTGACAAGTGGAATGGTAGTTGTGAATTTACTCATACGTTTCCAGGAGGAATAACAAAGGAATGGCACAAAGTATAGTTCTAAGAAAGATGCTCCAGAATAAATATATATATGTGAGAGAGATCCAACAGCACAAGCATCTTTGACACTGCCCATAGCTGATTGGACAGTGTCACAGCGATAAGTAACATGCCCCCATGCCATTTACACACCCCATTGACAGTTATGGGGGTTATTTACATATCGGGCACCAAATATAACTGCACCGTATCTAAATAACGGAGGAAGATAGGACAAAATTTTAAAGTGAGACAGGGTTTGTGCAGCCCTGCCTATTACATGGTGAACTCAGCTGAACATGTATGGGGAGGTGAAAGGTTCTCTTGAAAAGAAATAAAAAAGATCAGTCATGCATTCTGTAAAAACAGAAACCAGTGTGAACAGAGCCCTGAAATAATACGTTTTTTGGCGCTGATTTTGACGTGGAAACGGCCGAAATCGCCCCCCCATTGATTTCAATGGGAGGCAGAGGCGTTTTTTCCCTCGGGCGGCTTTTAGCAGGCAGTTCAAAATCTGCCTCTTAATTCCTGAATTCCTGGAATTCTGAGGCAGATTTTTTTTTTTCTGCCGGCTAAAAACTCTGTCTGAACAGGGCCTTAGGTAGCTTACTCTTGTGTTAGAACATTAGCAACTTTGTGTGTTTAACTGACACCACCCAACTATTAACTTGTATTTATAAGTTTAAATTATTAACAGAACAAGTTCTTCTTTGTTCAACAAACGACTAATGGCAACATTCCCGCAGATGTGAACAGAGCCGGTTTAAAAGTATTACTTCAAAAATATTGTTTTTAGATTTTGTTCTTATGTTTTGTCCATTTGATGTTATTTGGAAAAGTTATAATACTGTAGGTCATATAAATGGATATTATCATTATTAATAATAATAATACTAATAACCATGACCTACACGATGTTCAATGAAGGAGCAGTACTAAATATTCAAATAATCTTTCTTTATTCAACACAAAGTTACACAAAGTGCCTAGAGAGTAGGGTGACCACTATCCACGTTTCATTATATCACATATTCCTCAATATGGCAAAATACATAATCTTATCAATACATAAACAATATTTATAGTTCATAAAGTTTCATACCTATAAAACGAAAAACTGTAGTGAAACACACTTTGCTGCTATGACGGCTATCATTTGTTTCACTGTGGCTTCTCAGGGCATGTAGCTCTAATGTACTCATTTTTCCAGGGCACATTTATTACCCAGTGCTGATGATGTTTAAAGAGGCTCTGTCACGAGATTATCAAATATTATATTATATTGTTTATATACACTGATTTTAGGACTGTGGAATAACAAAGATTATGAACTGTGCCATCTAATGGTTGTATGTATGTGCTACAGCCTTCTGTTATTAACACTATTTAGTGGATGTAAGTAGGTCTGGCCAATTAATAATAGAAAAATAACCGAAATTCAGCGCAATTAACAGACATCATCCTGCCCATTTCGATTTCTTAAATTTTTTTGTCCTAGTTTCCTCTAATTTTTTGTATCTGCGTCCTCAGGACGCAGTGCAGTTAAATCCAATGGTAAAGCATGGCGCCGTAAGGTCCCTGCTCTACCATTCACTATGTATCACTAGACACTCACGGCTCGGCGCAGACCGGCGCGACGCAGTGATGTAATCGCACCTGTCTGCGCCGAGCCACACAGACCGGAGGAGCAGATGGATCTCCTCCTTTCGTCCTTGGAATGGGCTTAGGTATGTATTTTATTAGGCACTATTGGGGCTGCTATAGTGGCAGCTATGGGGGCATTATACAGCGTGGGATCAGCTATGGGGACTTTATACGGTGTGAAGGGCAGCTTCCCTCCGCCCCCCAATCACCCTGCCGTCCTGTCTCATCATCCCTGCACTTGCCAGGGAGAGTGAAAAGTGAACCTCTGATTGCTTTCCTCTGGAGTGTGCAGAGATCTTTCCATCTCTATATATAATGTGTTGTGTTGTGCTGTGCATAGCTCAGTGCACGCTCACAGTATTGTAATGATCACCTCAGAGTTCACTGCCCATGAAAGATAGACAGATCGTAACATCACACACTTAGACACGCCCCTAGCAACTGGCCAGAACCAGGAAGTGGGAGAAAATAGATGTGGACGGTTTCACAAGAAAAAAAAAGCTGCAAAAAAGGTACTTTGAAGTGAAAAAAAATGGCTAAGAGTAATGTATTCACATAGAGGGACATAATAGCAGTTTAAATTAATTTATTTTTTTTTTGCATAAGTTTAGCTACGCTTTAAGTCGTTGAATTCAGTATGGCATAAAAATAGTCGTGGTTTCTGCTCAAATATGGCTGTATTATGACACCATCATGTAACATAGAATATTATTGCATATGTTACTCAAATTATTAGGTTGCTTATATCAATTAAATATAATAATATAAAGGGTGCAAGAACTCCAAGGTGGTTAGAGAATGCGCACACGTCTTTAATAGATGTATCCAGAGACAACCGATGATGTTGATCGTTACTCTTAACATTGTGACAGCCTCTTCTGCATTATGTTCTTTTTATAATTTTTAAGGGGTTGTTCAGTAAAGAAATCCTATATAACCTGTTAAGGAATTTTGAGTTAATACTGGGGGTCCACTGTTCAAGATCCTCATCTCTTGGCCAGAGTGTAGAGTGGCTACAAAGAGCATCTCTAACACTGGAGGGCCTGTCCTGTCCTGCATTACACAGACAAATCATTGATCTGAAAAGCACTGTGTAAGGCCTCGTGCACATGACCGTCTCCGGTCCGTGATATATGGACCGTATGTTTACCGGTACCGACCACAGTTTAGGGAGGCGGGCTACTAGCATCAAAGTTATCTACTAATAAGGTCCTGTACTGAAAACATGATTTTAGTACGGGACAGTATTTCCGCGGAGAGGGAGGGACTTCTAGCATCATAGATAACTATGATAGGAGCCCGGCTCCCTGAATTGTGGTCGGTGCGGGAAACACGGCCGACATACGGTCGGTATATCCCAGACCGAACATGGTCGTGTACATGAGGCCTAATGCTTTATTTGCCCTGTGGTGGAGCTGCAAGAAAATTAAACAATTAAGCTTTTACACGGGCCAATTATCGGACAAACGAGCGTTTTTATATGAGCGCTCATTCCCGATCATTACCCTGTGTAAACAGGGCAGCGATCAGCCGTTGAACCAGCAAACTCTCATTCATCGAATGATTATATAATTTATGCAGCATCAAATATTCTCGTTCTTGGCAGCACATCTGTGTAAACAGTGATGTGCTGCTGACATGATGGAAATGTATGGGGACGAATGATCGTAGTAACAATCACTCGTCCCCATTCATTACTGATTATAGCTCCTTGTAGGGCCGAGCAATTATAACCTAAATCAAAATCACGATTAATTGAACATGTAACCTCGATTACGATTAATGAACAATTATTTAGGCCACACCCTTTTTGCATGCCACACCCCTATTTGCATGCTAAGCCATTGAATTAATATTTATCCCTGAGCCTGCTGTATACTACTGTATATAATATACCCCCAAAACTGCCCCTTGCACAGTATATTGCCCCCATAGCTGCCCCCACACAGTATAATGCTGATATAACTGCCCTTCACACAGTATAATGCCCCTATAGCTGCCCTTCACAAAGTATATTGCCCTCCATAACTGCCCTTTACACAGAAATGCCCCCCATAGCTGCCCTCCACACAGTATAATGCTCCCAAAGCTGCCCCCACACAGTATAATACCCCCATAACTGCCCTTGTAGCTGCCCTAAACAAAGTATAAATGCCCCCATATCTGCCTCCGCACAGTATAATGCCCCAATACATACCCACCTAACCCCGTTCCAACGACGAGTGGAGGAGATCCCTCTACTCCTCCGGTCCGTGTGGCTCAGCGCAGACGGCCGTGGTGACATCACTGCCTAGCGCCTGTCTGCACTGAGCCGTGAGCGTCCGGCAATACATAGTGAATGGTAGAGCAGGGACCTTACTGCTCCCTACTCTACCATTTGGATTCAACTGTATCTGCATCCTGAGGACGAAGATACAGTTGAAACCGGGAAAAACAATAGAAGAAACCGAAATGCGCAAGATCATGTCAGTTAATTGCGATGAGTTTCATTTTGTTTTTTTTGTTTTTTTTTATTTCCCAGCCCTTGTGAAAGGAGCAAATGAGTGCAGATCAACGAGCTGTCTCGTTGATCAGAGCTTGTTTCCGCAGGCCGTATCGGGAGGTGTAATAGGACCTTTACTGCCAGGTTTGCAACACCTTACAGCAGCTTATTGTCAATTGTCCCTTGTAGCAAGTAGGGATTGTCCAAAGCAGAGAACCCCTTTAAGGTGGAAGACACCACTTTAAAACAATAAAACTAAGGTGCATAGCCTTCCTAATACCTTTTTAAGTAATCTATTTATAATCTCATACTCTGCCTCCCTTCACCCATGGTCTGTCACTATTACAATGCCCATATCTGCTTGTCAAAGGGTAATGTATTTAGACATGCTAACAGTGACCAAAAAAAATAAAAATCTTGCTCCATTACACACATCCATCTCACACAGAAGCCTGTCAGATGTGTGTGCTGAACGACCACCATAGTTTTTTGGGGTTTTTTTTTTCTTTGTTTATTTTTAAGATAAAAAAAGCAAAGTTATAACATAGTTATAAGACTACTTTTTAGTAAATTAGCATTTTCCAGGTAATGGATGGTGACGGCAAACAGATGGCAATAGATTTCCTCATAAATCATATTTCTCTTGATCCTTATAGAAGTGCAACTCCATCACCGAAGAGAACATCTGTTACTTCTAGGCCATCAGTGGGTAGGGGCAGTAGGGATCGATTCACAGGAGAATCCTATACAGTGTTGGGTAAGTACTGCAATTTACATGCAGGTTCATTTTAGTCTGTCTTTAACTGCCTATTTAATATTATTTTGATTTTAATTCCTGCTGGATTTGAGAAGAATATTTTTAATGTTCTTATAGAGATAGAAAGATCTTTTAGTGGTATTAGACCAAGTGTCGCTTCATCCTAGTAATGCCTTTCTGGTTTCCACCATCGGTATCTATTGCAGTGTCTCCCAACCAGGGTTCCCCAGAAGACCGCAACAGGAAGACTTGTCACTTTAACAGTAAGACCTCATGCATACGACCGTAGAGGTGTGCACGGTCTGTGATTATGGCACGGACGAGCAGCGGAGTGTCATCCGCGCGCCGTCCGCAATCTTGAACCGGGTACACACAAGATGTGCTCTGATTTCAATGAGCCCGGATCGTATAATGACATCCTATTTTTTTTGCGGTCCGTGGAAACCACGGTCGTGTGCATTGGCTCATAGGATATATTGTTCCCTATACTATCCGCAATTGCGTATAGTAGACGGCCGCAAACGCACGGTCGTGTGCATGTGGCCTAAGGATGGACTCCCTTCATCCTGCTCAGTGATGTTTGGCAAAGCGATCAACAAATCTGGGACAGAATATAGCACTGGGCAAAAATGATAGATTTCTTTACCTTTCCCCTACATAAAGCTTATTTGACGTTGGAATGGAAGTAGAGGCCCCCCATTTGAAAAACTTCTGACATGTCCTAATGACACTTCAGAAGATTTAATCGGTGGTGGTTCGGATTATTCACCCCTCCCTCACACGGCTGTGGTCCGCTTTGCTCGGCTCTACTAAGTTTAACTGTCGTTTCAGGTGAATTTTCAGAATAAAATGTCCTTTATGTGTACGTGAAGAATAACACTTTTTCTGACAACTATACGACTTGTATCTGCGTTTTTCCGCAGTTTCCTCCCTCTGCAAGCTCTATCTCTAATTCTCAATTTTCCTTGAAATCCCTTCTAGAGGGGCAGAGACTAGCTGCTACGATGTCTCCCATACATAGCACAGAGAGAAGCATAGAGGACATTATACATGCAGTTGTACTGGGGTGAGAGTATAATACTTACCAGAAAATGATGACCGAAATCAGAAGCAGTAAGAGAAAGCATGGTCTCCTATCTATCTTCGGATCCTTCTCCCCTATCTATAGCCCAAACATACACACAGAAGCAGCAGCAGCATGGAGGACATTATACAGAAATAATAAGCAGTGATCCTGTGGAGCCACTACTGGGGTGAAATAGTATAAGGCCTCTTGCACATGACCGTAGCCATGTGCACGGCCGTGATTTTCGGGTCGGCCATCCGCGGAGTCACCCGCAACTCGCGGGCCGTGCACATGGCCGCGTGCATTATTTTCTATGAGCCTGGACCGCAGAACACGGCCGTAATAAGACATGTCCGTTCTTTTTGCTGTCCAGGCTCATGGGCCATGCACGGACCGTGGAAACCACAGTCGTGTGCATGGCCCCATAGAAATGAATGGGGCCGCAATTCTCCCGTGGATTTTCGGGGGAATTGCCGCAAAAGCACGTTCGTGTGCATGGGGCCTAATGCTTAGTAGAAGTTGATGACGGAAATCGGGAGAAGTAAGATTATGTGTGGTCTTCTATCTATCTGCAGATCCTGCTCCCCTATCTCTTTCTCAGACACACGAGCAGCGGCAAGGCGACCGTTATATAATAGTAATGAGCAGTGTTGCTGTGAATCCATCATTGGGGTGAGAACACTTACACGAAGCAGTGTCTCTGTGTCTTTCTGCCTTTGCCGCAGCTCCCTCCCTCCCTCTCTGCTTTCAATAGAAATCTATGGGTAACAGCTGTAATCTGATGTCTTTGTGAGGTTGATAATCCGGCGCTGCCTTACTTATGACCGATTTTCCAGTGTATTGAAAGTAAATGATCAGTTGCAGACCATAAATTAGGCCGGTAAAGGGAGAAAGAGGCATTTTTCTGTAATAAGGTTATTACACAGTTCTTTATGTAGGCTTGCACTATTGATTTTATAGAAAACGGAAGACATCAGTTACCCTTTCATTAAAATGGTCCTTTGGATATAACATCCGCATCTATTCTTTTATAAATTGTGTGAAAGTAGCCGCTAAAATGATTCAATAATTGTGCTGGGTTGTCTTTTAATGACTATTCAATGGTTCTTTAAACAGGTGACACAGCAATTGAAAGTGGACAACATTACTGGGAGGTGAAAGCGCAAAAGGACTGCAAATCATACAGTATGGGCATCTCGTATAAAACAATTGGCAAGTTTGACCAGCTAGGAAAGACAAACACAAGCTGGTGCTTACATGTGAACAACTGGCTACAGGCAACTTTTTCTGCAAAGCATAACAACAAAGCCAAAGCCCTGGAAGTAGCAGTACCGGATAGAATAGGTGTATACTGTGACTTTGATGGAGGTACTTTATTCTGTTCCTTTTCTCCTTTTTAAATATGTCTGACTAATGGGATATTAGGCAAAATAGATTAGGACTGGTCAAATATGGATGCAAAAAATGTATCAAAAAAATCACGAACAGCCGACATATATTTTACTGAAAAATTGGAAAATCATAATAAATAATAAGTAAAATATATCTATAGTTCAGACAATAATATGAACACATTAGCAGCGTGTACTGTGACCTGTAAGGCTTCGTTCACACCTGCATCAGAACGCCGTTCATGGGTTCTGTCTGCGCTTTCCGTCAGCGGGACCTAAGAATGGAAGCTTAACTGAAACAAACGGAAACCATAGGTTTCCGTTTACATCACCATTGATTTAAATTGTGACGGATCAGTTGCAAATTGTCACCGTTGTGTAAGGGCATGTTCACATCACCGTTCGCTTTCCGTTCCGGGGTTCCGTCTGAGGTTTCCGTCGGGTGAACCCCACAACGGAAAGTGACAGCACAGCTTCCGTTTCAGTCACCCTTGATAGCGGAGTCGACTACGCTATTGATTCCGTCGGAAAACCGGAAACCAGCTGGAATGGTGACGAACGGAAACCATTAGCGATGTTTCTGTCACCATTGAGATCAATGGTGACTGAAATGGAAGCTGTGCTTTCACTTTCCGTTGCGGGGGTTCACCCAACGGAAACCTCAGACGGAACCCCGGAACGGAAATGAACGGTGATGTGAACAGGCCCTAAGGGTTCCATTGTTTTCACAGCATCAATACCGTAGTCGACTACGGTATTGATTCCGTCAAAACAACGGAACCCTTACACAACGGTGACAAACGGAAACCATTTGCATCGGATCCGTCATCATTAAAATCAATGGTGATGCAAATGGAAACTTATGGTTTCCGTTTGTTTCAGTTTCGTTTCCGTTCATAGGTTCCCCTGACGGAAAGCCTCGATGGACCCCATGATTGGAGTCCTGACGCAGATGTGAACGAAGCCGAAAATGACACACTCCTCCAGCTCAGAAAAAAATCAGACCCTGGAAAAAAAGTATATTTCTTCTGACTTTTTCAGGAATTTACAGATAGTTGGCGACTTTGCACGGCATCTGTTATTTGTGTTCTATACCGTAGATTGTCCTCTTTTAGTCCACATGGTAACCAGATAACCAGTTTAATAATCTGTAGCACAATATTCAAGGGACAGATGCCAGATGGTATATATGCACAGTGCTTGTGACACGGTTTATCAATGTTTTACTGAATGATTGAGTAGTGCAAAATATTTTACAAAGAATAAAGCTTCACATACACAAAGCAATTTTTCATCTAAAACAACACAAATTTGATATATGAATTTGAATAATAAATGACTACAAAGAATGTCTTAGTAATTCATTTGGGACATTTTTCAGTATTTTGGGAGAGTTTTACCTCCCATTTCTGTTTAGATCTAAAATTAGGCTGGACTTAGGGCCCTTTTACACTGGCCAATTATCGAGCAAACGAGCATTCACAGAGGGCTCCTTCCCGATCGTTGCCCTGTGGTAAACAGGGCAATGATCAGCTTGTTCATCGGCTGATCATATAGTTTCTGCAGCACTAAATATTGTCCTTCTCGGCAGCACAGAGATGTGCTGCCGACATGATAGAAATGCATGGAGACAAGCGATCCTAGTAACTAGCACTGGTCCCCATACATAGCTCCTTGTGATCGGCCCTCGTTGTTACGGCCAAATGGGCCAGTGTAAAAGGACTGTCGGTGTGGTAGGACTGTCATGTTGTGTATTACATTTGTGTAGATTCTTTCTGGAGAGAAAGGGAAAATGTATACCAAAAGTAAATCTCAAATTGTTTGGAAATAGTCAAATGTCATTATACTTTTTGTATTCTGCAAAAAATCCTGAAATAATGTGCTGTCTTATTATGACCTTCCAAATCCTCTGAACTATTTTAAAACATACATTTTAACAAAAAGGAATATTATAATCCTATTATCCATTTAAAGGACATTAATGACATTGACTCATGTAGGCCGCTCCTTTTTTAAAAAAAAAGGAGCCAGCCCGACAATTATTTGATTTCCCCGGGTACAGCTTTTCACCCCCGGTGATCAGCTGTTATCTTCAGGGAAAAATGTGTCTGGCCAGTCATTTCCCCTGCAGCGGCTACTACAGGGTAAATGTAGTAATGAATGCTGGACATTCAAATTAGTGGCCGACCGTGTAATATATAGATGGGCAGAGTCTGCCAGAGTATAAGCCATTCTCTGTGAGCAGCGCTAGCTTATAGAGTGGGGTCTTGTGCGGGTTTCCTCCCCTATGGTATATGATAGAGCAATAGGGGAGATGAAATAACCTTTTTAAAGAAGACCTGTCAATAGGTCATATAAGCTGAACTTGTTACCTGACCTGAATAGCGCTGCCTTCCTGATTTTATAATTTTTTTTAAATAAATTAATTTATTTTTTATATATAAACGTGGACCCACCCATTCTAGAAATATGGCCCACTGTTGTGCTGGCTCCCTCTATGCTAATTTGCTGTAGTTGGTCAACAGTGTGTGAACTACCCTCAAGCTACCTCATGCTGATTGGCCAACATCAGAGGTAGGGAAGCTAGCTCCACCCCGTTGGCTAACTACATCAAATTAGAAAATAGGGAGCCAGGAAATACAAAACAAAACGGCACTGGAATTAGAGAAACACAGCTATTCAGGTCCGTTAACCAGTTCAACTTATGTGACCTAGTGACAGGTCCTCTTTAAAATGTCAATTTTATTTTAAAAAAAAACCATATATAGTCAAGCAGATCTTACAGACCACAAAATTATACAATAAATTGCAATTTGATACGCTATTGTTATAAGTTTGTAAAATAAAGATGCTGGTCTTAATGTTTCAATTGCTCATACTATGTAAACTTTTAGTTGTCTTTTTTTTTTTTTACCTTTTTTTTCTTTTTGCAGGTCAACTTTCATTTTATAATGCAGACACAAAGCAGTTACTGTATAGCTTTAAATCAAAGTTTACACAACCAGTTGTCCCTGGATTTATGGTTCGTATTAAAAATGTCATTCTTTTCCCAACCAGTATCATGACCGTATCATCTTGTATATAAGAGAAAATTATTGTAAACTTGATTAATTCTCTAGAATGAACTATGATTTTACCATTGTTGTTGTTCTGGCTTTTTTGAGGATTTTCTTTAACTGATTATAAATTGTGTGGCTGTACCAATAGGTTTTAGGCATGGAAGCTCATTGCACTGATACATTGCAGCAGCGGGGTCCTACGTTTGCTTTAAACTAGGGCAACATGCATTATGTTCGCTCCGTGTTTGCGTGCATTTCTTCTGGATATTTTTCACACACTCCAAAAAACTTAGTGATAGGTCACTTGAGTACCTATATAATTGGGTCCTAGTGTGTGTGAGATTGTGAACTCCACTGAGGACAGGAAGTGATGACAGTCTGTATACAGCACTGCGGAATATGTTAGCGCTATATAGGGAATGGGTACATAAAGAGCCTAACTTTGTCTAATTCTTTGCTTACAGGTGTGGTGTGGTGGTATCACAATATGCACAGGACTACAGGTTCCATGTGCTGTCCGAACACTTCAGAAATCCGAGAACGGAATGAGTGGTTCATCCAGCAGCTTAACCAGCGTTGCCCAATAACATAACACTTTGAGATGATCGAATGGAAAATTTGCTCTGGTCTGATTGGATTGCTAGATATTTCCTATTTAAATTTAGTAACATTACGGTTGCTGTTCACCAAAAGCAGGAGCAGACTGATGATGATCGGGTTATTTGCCCGCCGCTGCTCTGAAGCTTGCAGTGTCTTTGGTGCCTGACTATGCTGCTCAGATCCAATACTAACATCTGCTACAAATGATTTAACAAGAGACTGAGTAAATAGGGACGGGCAAACAGAGAATATGCCGAACTTGTAGGTTGCTTGTCATTACCATGGATGCCGCCTGTGCAACCCACCTTAGGTGTATTAAATGACTTGATTTTTTAATTTACACATATACCCACCTTTGTACTTTGTGGGTGGGATGCAGTGTTCTGTAGAACAAATGTCATTTTAAAACGATAGTCTACATTTTAATTTGTTGTAGATATGCTCAAATTACTGACATGAAGTGCTTCTGCTCTATGTTCAGGTCCTCCGGGAAACAAATCTCATACATATAATACATTTGCAGGTAACGGTTATTTAAAGTAGGAAAATACGCATAATGGTTGAATTTGCTAGATTGTGTGCATAGTTGTTTGGTTGAAAGAATAATTTCTTAGAGGACCAAAGTGTGAAGAACGGTTTATAAAAAGCATTTTGGTCTTTGATGTAATTCCGTCACAACATCAAACATGCTTCTAAGAAATGGCAATAGTATATTGATTTCGTAACACTTTTTAGAAGGGGTTTTAAATCCAGAGAACCCACTTTCTATTTCGTAATAGTGATTGGGGCCCTTACACATCCCTTAAAGCGGATCTGTCATCATACTATGCAGCCCTATGTGAGAGCAGCATAGTATGGGGACAGGTCCGCTCTACTTTTAGCGCCCCCTACATCTCTCACCAGTGACTGGCCGGCAGGGTTCTCCCCTCTTGAATAGCTTTGAGCCTACTGTATTTTTTATTAGGCTCTATTAGCCAAAATGCTGCAATAAGTGGATCTGTCCTCGTAATATGCTGCCTTTACATGGGGCAGCATAGTATGATGACTGATCTGCTTTAAAGTGGCCACTTGTTTTTAACTTAGAATCAATCATTGTCTTTTTATAATGAATTCTATTGGGAGTATCCAATTTTATGATGTGCCGTTTTCAGGAAATCTCAGTTTCAAGGGTCTGTCTATCAATGAATGAGTCTCTGTTGGTGGAGCTTATAAACTTGTTCTGTGAGGGCTATTCCCATTCAGATTCACTGTTACGCAGCAGGGAATGTGAGGTCACATGACGGTTGAGTCTTGAAAGGGCAGAAATCCTAATGAATATTCATAGGCATCCATGTTGACTAAGAAACAGATGTGATTCATGAGGACCACACAGTAAGTTATATAAAATTTACAAAGTGGAAAAAAAATGATATTCTAAATGTATTCGTCCAAAAACAAAAACGCATTTTGATCAAAAATTGTGCATCTCCTACTCCAAGCATCAGTAAGGACAAATTGTTGTATTATTAGGCTGGATTCACATGAGAATGTTACGTCCGTAAAGGACGAAATGCATTTCGGCCACAAGTCCCGGACCGAATACACTGCAGAGAGCCGGGCTCCTAGCATCATAGTTATGTACGATGCTAGGAGTCCCTGCCTCGCTGCAGGACAACTGTCCCGTACTGTAATCATGTTTTCAGTACGGGACAGTAGTTCCACGGAAAGGCAGGGACTCTTGGCGTCGTACATAACTATGATGCTAGGAGCCCGGCTCCCTGCAGTGTGTTCGGTCCGGGACTTACGGCCGAAATACGTTACGTCCTTTATGGACCGAACATGCTCGTGTGAATCCAGCCTAATATGCCGAAGTAGTACGTACACTTGTATCTTCTAAACCGCTTCCTTGAGGGCTAAGCAGGTCTTTGTAATAACTTGGTACATATACCCTTTCCGGCTTTAAATCTCCAAGTAATTCAGTGGGCTGAAAGGGGTCAAATGACACTTCACCTTGCATCACAGGCTCCAAAAGAAACAAGGGCTTACTTCTATTCTTTCCCTGACTCACACTTTGGCCTTTTAGTAGTAGTACAGTTTTGATAGAACAATGTTCAGGTGAACTAATCTAAAGGAAGCCTGTCCTGGTGATAGGTTCCCTTTACAGAACAGAAGGCATTCTTTATGGGGCACAGATGAGATGCATTTTAAGTTGACATAATATTGCTCTGCTGTTCTATCTGTCATGTATTGTTAGGGCGTATTCACATAGACCGTTATGGTGTATTTTTGCTGCGATTATCACTGCGGGTTCACATCTCTTGCAATTTTGCGAAACCACAGCATTTTTTGTAAAAATGTTGCACTAATGGCGGCAAAAAAAAGCCACAAAATCTGCCCGTGTGAACATACCTTAACAGAGTGGAGCTCCGTCATACTCCTTGTAACAATCTTAGGGCCTGTTCACATCAGCGTTCGGTTTCCGTTGATTGGTTCCGTCTGAGCTTTCCATTGGAGGAATCCATCAACAGAAAGGCAAACGAAAACCATAGCTTCAGTTTGCATTACCGTTGATTTTCAATGGTAATGCTTCCGTTGCTAACAGTTTCCGTTTGTCTCCGTTCCGTAACGGTTCCGTTTTTTTCGGCAAAATCAATAGCGTAGGCGAATGTGCTATTGATTCCGTAAAAAAACCCGGAAACCATACCGAACAAACACAAACGAAAACCATTAGCAACGGAAGCATTACTATTGAAATCAATGGTGATGCAAACGGAAGCTATGAGTTCCTCCGACGGAAAGCTCAGATGGAACCATCTACAGAAAGCGAACGCTGATGTGAACACACCCTCAGTCTCAGAGATCCAGGCTTCAATTGCTGTATATAAAATGTGTCCACTAATGTACATATATATCTCCTCTGACATATATATGTATGCAAACTGTAAAATGATTTTGAAAATTCCTTCACAATTTAATCTGGTATTCGCCAAAAAAGACCTATACTGTAAATACACAAATACAGATATCAATGTACTTTTTTTTTCTTCCATTTAATCTTGTGTATTTTGTTTTATTCATTGCTTTGTGACTATTTCCTTTTTGTTTTTCCTTCTGTATTTGTGTTGTGTGGTTGTTATCCTTTGTTTTATATAGAAACCGCAAAACAAGAGAAAAATAACTTCATCCATAATTTTAGTCAGGGGATCTCAGAGTCCTATTATCTCATGCACACGTCTCTTTGTACAACAAAACCCTTGACAATCTCAGAAAAAGGTGAACAGGTCACAGGGCACCAGTGCATTGGTAAATTGTAAGAGTCCACCCTGTATGTATACTGTAAGGCTTTGTTCACACCTGCGTCGGGCTATTCCGTTGTTCTGCTCCGTTGTTGACTTTAATAGGTTCCGTCGGCTTTCCATTGAGGTGTCCGTCATTTTACCGGAGACATGCTGCGCTATGGTCTCCGGTAAACATGGTCGGATCTGCGACGGGGGCTCCTGTCGGAGCCTCCAATGCAGATGTGAGCGAGGCCTAACATGTATCCTAGGCACAAAACAGAAATAAATGACCTTGTATAATTTTCTCTAGATTTAGGTTACAGTAACGTTACAATACCATACACATTTACCACCAATAACTGGCAATATATGTGCCATTCTTTATCAAAATACCGGAAGCAATTTCAGTATTTTTGCCATCCTTCTCTTTGGAAACCATCTGTTATGCCAGTCCCTAGTGTCGAAATACTGTTGAGTTTTTTTAATGGCAGTGCCACCATTGGGGACATGAAGCATTATATAGAGCACATTGAAGGCAATGGGCTGTCCGTGTAATACATGAACATGCTTAGCTCTCCAGAGAGAAAGAGAGAGATACTCTTTGCGGTTGCCCTCTGTGCAAGGTAACACATGGAGGTGCTGAACATGGAATCCTTTACTATTATATTAGATTTCCCTAATAGAATATTTGAGAATTAATTTTCTACACCAGACAACCCCAGTAATGATAGATCAGTTTACTTACGCCTACAACACTATTGTGTCCTGAGATAGTCCTGCCGATTTTCTGTCTGTTACATTAAGTGCAGAATCTATTTGGTTGGAGGACGCATGTTTGTTTATGAACAGCATATGAATGTCATTTACAACACTAATATGTATTGTTAAGAATATGTCATACCTTGTGCAATCTCATGAGTATTAATATATTTCACTACTTGGTCATTGAGTCTAGCGATTCTTCTCATATGACTAAGCGAAGAGCAGGAGAATGAATGGATTTTCCAGATTCTCACATTGCACATAGTGTCAATGTCTAAAAAAAATGATATGGTATAAATGTAAGTTCACTGCTTTTACTTTAGAACATGCTCTAGCAAAATGACAGCTGGTATCGATTGGTTGCTATATGGCACACCCCCGCATTTATGGGTCTGACGACAGTGAGCTATACACAGCCTTTCACTAACAAGTCATATGGACATGGGGAGAAGTCTACTAACTCCGTGCCGAAGAGATCTTGTACCACCATTGGCAAGCGAACCGAATAAGCAGTTACTAAAATGGCCCAAAATGTTGTAATTATGATTTTCTAAAATGATGTCCCATAATTGTAATGTAACCTGATATCCTTATATCCTATAAAACTTGACTTTTGCGCACGTTTTTAGAGTGGTTCTTTAGTTTTAAACCACAAATGAAATGATGTTATGTTGACGCATGCTCCTAAGGGTATGTGCACACGATAGCAGGCATTTACGTCTGAAAAGACAGACTGTTTTCAGGAGAAAACAGCTGCCTTGTTTCACACGTAAATGCTCCTCCTCGTATTTTGCGAGGCTTCTCTGACAGCCGTAAATTTTGAGCTGTGCTTCATTGAGTTCAATGAAGAACGGCTCAAATTACGTCTGAAAGAAGTGTCCTGCACTTCTTTTGACGAGGCTGTATTTTTACGCGTCGTCGTTTGACAGCTGTCAAACGACGACGCGTAAATGACAGGTCGTCTGCACAGTATGTCGGCAAACCCATTCAAATGAATGGGCAGATGTTTGCCGACGTATTGTAGCCCTATTTTCAGACGTAAAACGAGGCATAATACGCCTCGTTTACGTCTGAAAATAGGTTGTGTGAATCCAGCCTAAGGCTGGGTTCACACGAGCACATTAACGTCCGTAATGGACGGACGTATTTCGGCCGGAAGTCCCGGACCGAACTCAGTGCAGGGAGCCGGGCTCCTAGCATCATAGTTATGTACGATGCTAGGAGTCCCTGCCTCTCTGCAGGACAACTGTCCCGTACTGTAATCATGGTTTCAGTACGGGACAGTAGTTCCACGGAGAGGCAGGGACTCCTAGCGTCGTACATAACTACGATGCTAGGAGCCCAGCTCCCTGCACTGAGTTTGGTCCGGGACTTCCGGCCGAAATACGTCCGTCCATTACGGACGTTAATGTGCTCGTGTGAACCCAGCCTAAGAGCTCATGGGGTGGAGATTTTTGGATACGGAGTCTGTCTCTGGAAGTGTAAAAGCCACATACTTGAGGTCTCATCAGCTGAATACCATTCATCTCCCTTTTCTCTAGTTTTGGTTGGTGTCATGACAATGGCACTACCCGTAGACCTCATTGGTGGTACTGGGGTACTTAAATCCAGCTTTTTTTTTTTTTTTCTCTTCCTGGTTTTGCTTCACTCTTGGTACTATTACTATCACCCAGGTTGAGACAGACAGACACACACAGACACACACACACGTAATTTGAGATTGAACCAGACAGGCTAGCCTTCACTCTCCATGATGCCAGTTAACCGATTATCCTTACTTGGACGGCTTTTGGTAGGTACTAACCACTACATACAAGGAACACCCCACAAGACCTGCCTTTCTAGAGATGCTCTGACCCAGTCATCTAGCCCTCACAATTTGGCCCTTGTCACGAGATAATGTTCTTCACTGCCAGTGGTTTTAATGTTATCGCTTCATGGGTTATACCACAATTAAATATTACTTTTCTCTGTTAGAGAAATGAAGCATAAAATGTTTTTTTAAGGATGACGCTTTATCTCGTGACCGCTGCAGCCTGTGCAGATTAAAAGACCGCACCACAGGTCAAATTCTGAGCATTTTTTTCGCTTCATTACGCAGCGTGTGGATGAAATTTGTTCAAATCTCATCTACTTTGTTGCTACTGTATTGTGCTGCGGATTTTTCGCAACAAAATCGTTGCTTAAAATCAGCAGTATTTTCGCTACGTGTGAACTTCCCCTAAATCTCTTTTTAAAATTGCTCCTATGTCTAGATCAGTGATTCACAATCTTATTACTATGGGGGAACCGCTCAACGTTTTTTCTAATCCCAGGTAATTCCTATGCCCGTTCCTACGTCAAAGAAGCTTGGTGTAGGGGCCGAGGAAATCATGCTATAATTATTGACTAGAACTATATTGTGGATTAGATGTGTTGACTGTTTTGCCTAGCATCTTTAACCCCTTCCCTCTTAGGCCACTTTTGATCTTCACGGTAGCAACTCATTTTTCAAATCTGACATGTTTCACTTTATATGGTAATAACTTCGGAATGCTTTTACCTATTCAAGCGATTCTGAGATTGTTTTCTCGTGACACATTGGACTTTATGTTGCTGGCAAAAGTTGCTTAATACATTCAGTATTTAATTGTGAAAAACACCAAAATGTTGCGACAAAATGCAAAAGTTTGCATTTTTCTAAATTTAAATGTATCTGCTTGTAAGACAGGCAGTTATACCACACAAAATAGTTGCTAATTAACATCCCCCATATGTCTACTTTATGTTTGCATCGTTTTTTGAACCTCCTTATATTTTTCTAGGACGTTACAAGGCTTAGAAATTTAGCAGCAATTTCTCACATTTTCAAGAAAATTTCAAAAGGCTATTTTTTCAGGGACCAGTCCAGTTGTGAAGTGCCTTTGAGGGCCTTATATATTAGAAACCCCCAATAAGTCACCCAATTTTAAAAACTTCACCCCTCAAAGTATTCAAAGCATAATTTAGAAAGTTTCTTAACCCTTTAGATGTTTCACAGGAATTAAAGCACAGTAGAGGTGAAATGTATACAAAATTTTTGCAGAAAATTTTTTATACATTTTTTTTTGTGACAAATTTTTACCAGAGAAACGCAACTCACGGTTTATTGCCCAGATTCTGACGTTTTTAGAAATATCCCACTTGTGGCCCTAGTGTACTTAGACTGAAACACAGGCCTCAGAAGCAAAGGAGCACCTAGAGGATTTTGGGATATAATTTAGGCACCATGTGAGGTTTGAAGGTCTCTTGTGGAGACAAAACAGTGGAAACACCCCAAAAGTGACCCCATTTGGGAAACTATACAACTTAAGGAAATTATCTAGGGGTATAGTGAGCATTTTGACCCCACAGGTTTTTTTGCAGAAATTATTGGAAGTAGGCCATGTTAATTAAAATCTACTTTCTTTCAAAGAAAATGTAGGTTTAGCTAATTTTTTTCTCATTTCCACAAGAACTAAAGCAGAAAAAGCACTGCAACATTTGTAAAGCAATCTCTCCCAAGTAAAACAATACCCCACATGTGGTCATAAACGGCTGTTTGGACAGACAGCAGGGCTTAGAAGGGAAAGAGCGCCATTTGGAGCTCAAATTTAGCAGGAATGGTTTGCGGAGACCACGTCGCATTTGCAAAGCCCCTGAGGGAACAAAAGAGTGAAGACGCCCAAAAAGTTACTCCATTTGGGAAACTACACCCCTTGAAGAATTCATCTACGGGTGTAGTGAGCATTTTCAGCCCACAGGTATTTCATAGATTTTATTAGAATTGGGAAGTGAAAATAAAAACAATCCTTTTTCTTCAATAAGATGTAGCTTCAGCGCAAATTTTTTTCATTTTCTCAACAAATAAAAGAACCCCAACATTTGTAGAGCAACTTCTCTGGAGTACGGAAATACCCCATATGTGGTCATAAACTGCTGTTTGGGCACACGGCAAGGCTCAGAAGAGAAGGAGCGCCATTTGGCTTTTGGAGCACAGATTTTCGCCTTTGCAAAGCCCCTAAGGTATCAGTACAGTAGAAACTACCCAAAAGTAACTCCATTTTTGATACTAAACCCCTTGAAGAATTCATTTAAGCGAGTAGTTGGCATTTTGATCCCACAGGTGTTTGACAGATTTTATTAGAATTGGGCAAATAAAATCCTTTTTCTTCAGTAAGACATATCTTTAGCTCAAAATTTTTCATTTTCTTAACAAATAAAAGAAAAAACAAACCAGCATTTGTGAAGCAATTTCTCCCGAGTACGGCAATACCCCATATGTGGTCATAAACTGCTGTTTTGGCACACAGTAGGGCTCAGAAGGGAAGGAGTGCCATTTGGCTTTTGGAGTGCAGATTTTGCTGGACTGGTTTCTGGTCGCTATGTATTATTTGCAAAACCCCTGTGGGACTAAAATAGTGGAAACCTCCCAAAAGTGACCCCATTTTGGAAACTACATGCCTCAAGCTATTCACCTAGCGGTCTAGTGAGCATGTTAACCTCACAGATGTTTTGCATAAATTAGCATGTACTCAATGTTGCAGAGTGAAAATGGGATTTTTTTTCCCCTACATATGCCAATATTGGTGCCCAGCTTGTGCCACCATAAGACAGCGCTATAATTATTATGCGGTGTCTCCTATTTTTAGAATCACCCTACATGTGGCCCTAATCTTGCCTGGACATTCGACCAGGCTCAGGAGTGAAAGAGTACCATGCGAAATTGAGGCCTAATTTGGCGATTTACACAGTATTGGTTCACAATTGCAGAGGCTCTTATGTGAAATAATAAAAGAAACCCCTGAGAAGTTACCCCATTTTTGAAACTTCACCCCTCAAGGCATTTATTAAGGGGTGTAGTGAGCATTTCACCCCACGGGTCTTTTCCATAAATGAATGCGCTGCGGTTTGTGCAAAGTAAAAATTTCAATTTTTCCCTAGATATGCCATTTCAGTGGCAAATATGTCATGCCCAGCTTGTGCCGCACACCCCAAAAATTGTTAAAAGGGTTCTCCCGGGTATGGCGATGCAATTTATGTGGAAGTAAACCGCTTTTTGGGCACACTGTAGGGCTCAGAGGGGAGGGAGCACCATTTGGCTTTTGGAGCGTGGATTTGCTTGGTAGTAGATTTGTTTGAATATTGCTGGTGTTTTCAGTTTATAATGTGGGGGCATATGTAAGCTGGGCAGAGTACATCAGGGGAATAGTCAGGTGGTATAATAATGGGGTAAAAAACAACAATAAAATAATCCATAGATGTGTGTTACGCTGTGACACAATCCTTTATGCACAGGTCAGTGTCCCACTGATGAATGTCCTTCCTTATGCCCTTTTTGGTCCACACTTCGCACCTTTGCAGTTTGGTGAATTTTTCTGGGAAAGTGTTGCCCTGGTATAATACGGGGACCCTCACTGCCAGCAGATATGTTTGGGCCCTCCCCTTCCTGGTTCCCTAATTTTAGGGCCTTAATAATTCGCCTCTTGAAACAGAATAAATGTTCCCCTCGGGCTGCACAACTGCATACTTTTTATTTCCTGACTTATTGGAACCTTAACTAATTTTTATTTTTTCATAGACGTAGTGGCATGAGGGCTGTTTTTTTGCGGGACGAGCTGTAGTTATTGGTACCATTTTGGAGTCCTTGCGACTTTTTGATCACTCTTTAGCCTATTTTTTTGGAAGGCATGGTGACCATTAGGCTGCGTTCACACGAGCACATTACGTCTCTAATGGACGGAACGTATTTTGGCCACAAGTCCCGAACCGAACACACGGCAGGGAGCCGGGCTCCCAGCATCATAGTTATGTACGATGCTAGGAGTCCCTGCCTTGCTGCAGGACAACTGTCCCGTACTGAAAACATGATTACAGTACGGGACAGTTGTCCTGCAGCGAGGCAGGGACTCCTAGCATCGTACATAACTATGATGCTAGGAGCCCGGCTCCCTGCAGTGTGTTCCGTCCGGGATTAGCGGCCGAAATACGTTCCGTCCATTACGGACGTAATGTGCTCGTGTGAATCCAGCCTAAAGCAGCAATTCTGGCATCGTTTTTGTGGGGGGTTTTTTATGCAGCGTTCACCATGCGTTATCAATTACATGATAACTTTACTCGGCGGGTCAGTACGATTCCGGCGATACCTAATTTATAGCAATTTTTTATGTTTTACAACTTTTTGGACAATAAATTACTTTTGTAAAAAGAATGTATTTTTTCTGTCGCCATGTTGTGAGAACCATAACTTTTACATTTTTTCGTCGACGAAGCTATGTGAGGGCTTGATTTTTGCAGAACGAGCTATAGTTTTATAGGTACCATTTTTGGATACATGCAACTTCTTGATTTATTTTAATTTTTGTAGGGCAAAGTGACCAAAAAAGTTCTGGCATTTGTTTTGTACGGGTTTTTTTCGCCATTCACCGCGTGGAATAAATAACTTTTATAGATCAGGCCATTACGGTCGCGGCGATACCAAATACCGTATATGTCGGCGTATAAGACGACTGGGCGTATAAGACGACCCCCAACTTTTACCCTTAAAATATAGAATTTAAGATATACTCACCATTTCGTGCAGGAGCGCTTCACTATGGCCATCGGCGGCAGGACCCAGGACTCTCTGTCTCTTTGAACTCGCGCATGCGCAGATAGGCTGCTTCATCGTGCGAGATCTGAGAGGCAGGGAATGAGAGGAAAGGGCGGGCCAGAGGATCTTACAGAGATGTTCCCTGGCGGCTAATACCGGCTTCCCTCAGATCCGTGGCGTATTCCGTGCATCCCGGGAGCCTGTGTACCGGACTGCAGGCTCACAAGGTAACACACAACCTGTGTGTAGACAATATGTAGACTAGGGATGTCACGATACCAGAATTTGGACTTCGATACCGATACTTCGTTTAGTATTGCGATTTCGATACCAATTTCGATACTTTTGCCAACAGTAATAAAAATAA
Organism: Rhinoderma darwinii; assembly: GCF_050947455.1. Lineage (NCBI taxonomy): Eukaryota > Metazoa > Chordata > Amphibia > Anura > Rhinodermatidae > Rhinoderma > Rhinoderma darwinii. The sequence continues at coordinate 343,144,842 of NC_134687.1, forward strand.
ATTCTTCCGTTTTCTGATGTGAGGCGCGACGTGTGATGAATTTTGAACGCGCCTCACATTAATAGTAATTAATCCCATCATGTTTCTCAGTCATAATGGGTTAATGTGCGAGGTATATGATGGGGTTAATTACTATTAATGAGGAACATGGAGGGTAAATTCATCGCACCTCGCGCCTCACATTAATAAGTGAATGAAAGCCGTGTTTATTTCATTTTTTTACAGCGTACACATCATAAATGATGCAAAAACATTGTTGTCCGCGCCATTACTGAATGTGTGTATTTTATGTATTGAGACTTATTTTAATGTTTATTGTAAAAAAGGTGAAGGTGTATTTTTTAAAAAATTTAACAATACTTTGTTTTTACTTTATTTTTAAACTTTAATGTACTGACATATATCAGATATGTGCCAGTACATTAACCTGTGGACGGATAATACACAGGCAGTTGTTAGGACATACTTGGGTATGTCCTAACAACATGAAATATGGTAAGACAGCCCTGGGGTCCGTCAATAGACCCTGGGCTGTCTGCCCATATATGGTATGGCCCTCGATCGCGTCACAGGAATTCCCTGTGACGCGATCCAGGGGCATCCCCCCTTCTCACTTTCCCCTGAATGCTGCAGTCAGCTGTGATCGCAGCATTCAGGGGAATAACGGCGGAGATGAGCGGTTTCTCTGATCTCCGCCGTTATAGAGCGGGGCTGCGGCTGTGTAATACAGCCATTGCCCCGCTCCTGACAGGAAGTGCGCGCGCGGTCAGCATGAGGTGATGCGGCCGGCGCTGCACTAATGAGCGCGCCCGCCATGTTCTGTCTCCAGTGCCGCCGCTCATTAGTGCAGCGCCGGCCGCATCGCATCATCCTGACCCCGCGAACTTATCATGACTCAGGAGCGGGGCTGTGGCTGAATTACACAGCCGCAGCCGCGCTCCCATACATTCATGTGTTACTATACTGAGCTGTGCGGCTGCAACGTGCATCCCTAATGTAGACAATATCCGGCATATAAGACGACCCCATACTTTTGACATTTTTTTAAGGGTGTAAAAAGTCGTCTTGTACGCCGATATATACGGTATGTATGGTTTATTTAATTTTTTTCAATAATAAAGGACTTGATCAGGGGAAAAAGGATGATGGGGTGTTATTTTATTCTATTTTTGACCGCTCTTCACTTTTTTGACACTTTTTTTTTTATTTTTTTATTTTTTTTTTTTTAGTCCCATTAGGGGACTTGAAGGTCACTTATGTACCGATGTATCTATCTGTCAGTCATTCACTTACAGAAAACCGATTAGGCTTCGCTTCCGGGCGGGGCCTAATCAGCTTCCCTAATGGCAGAGCAGGAGGCCATAGTTAGACCTCCTGTTGCCATAGCAGCATCTAAGGGGTTAACGACAGGGATCCGAGCTAGCTCTGGTTCCTGCCACTACAGGTGGATGTCAGCTGTAACATACAGCTGACATCCACCACTGATGATGCCGGCTCTGCTCCTGAGCCTGCGCCTTCTTGGGGACGGCTATGAAAAACCTTTTATGCCCTGCCTCCGGACGGGGCCTGGAAGGTTTTCATACTAGGCAGACCGGGAGGCCACTATTTGGCCTCCGGTTGCCATTACAGCCATCAATTTCATTGCCGGGGTGCCGATGAGCTGCAGCGATTGCTTTTGACCGCTGTATTTAAGGGGTTAATGGCGGGGCTCGAAGGTAACTTCGGTCCCCGCCATTACAACAGGGTGTCAGCTGTAAGATACAGCTGACATCCGGCAGGTACATATTATTAAAGCAGATATATGGGAGTATAGCTTTTTTTGTATGTTCATACTTTGTGTTAATTATTTGTTACTTACATACTTGCTCTTATTTCCCCAGTGTAAAAAAAAGCGCAGCTGAAAACTGTATAGTGACCAATGGGGAAAAAAATTGGCTACACAGACAGATTTCTCTTTCTTGCGTTGCCTTGCAGAATATTTATCCTATAGGCTTACACGGCAAAGCTTTCCGCAGTGTAGTTTTGTACGCCCCAGTGAAACCTCTTTGTGATGACCACCAAAATTGCGTTGAAAAAGGTCTTTTAGAGGGGTGATCCTATCGAAGAAGATGCCAGTATACAGAAGATATAAGGGAATTGAAAATCTGGTCTTGAAGGGCTTGTCTTCTTAAAAAGGTGGTCTTTGGGAGAGGTTTCACTATATACTGTCATGTTCACACGTAGTTTTTCCAGTGGCATTTCTGAGCGTAAATGCCTTGAAATACACCTGGAAAAACACTAGCAAAACGCCTACAAACAGCTACGCATTTATTTCAATGGGAAATACACTGTACTGTTCACATGAGGCGTATTTTTATGCTGAATTCAAAAACGCCTTGTAAAAGTAGCAAGTCGGTTGCGGCGTTTTTGGAGTGGATTTTCCTGATGCTGAAAAACGCCTAAAAAAAAAAAACCTCAAAAGAAGCTTCAAATGAAAAAACCCTTCATTTTCAGCTTCAAAAAACCTTGAAATCAGAGGCTGTTTTCCCATGAAAAGAGGTCAGTAATTTTCAGCCACTTTTTCTACGTGTGAACATGCCCTTAGAGTGGAATTGGAAAAACTCATCACGGGCAGGTCACTTTTTGATGCAGTTTCTGTGCGAAAACAGCGTTGAGTAGCGACATCCATCGGATGGAGCTTATTTGTGTGCAGATCCACGGTAGATGAAACTGCAAATCTGTGGCAGAAATCCGAGAGTCAGTCTCCGATTTCTGGAGCAGATTCTCTGGCAAATCCACGTCTTGATAAATCTGCTGTGTGAACATGGCTTTAGGGGTGCACTGCACTGTTCTATAGGCACTGTGGTGTTGCTGTGCATTTTGCTAGAGTTTGCCTTGGGCGCCAAAAGATCTTTTCCCACCCCATCTGCTCCGTGCACAATATATACACAGGCAACTCTACTGCATGCAAATTATATGCACGCATCTCGGTTACTTGCATAATACAGATACACGCAGCTCTGTCCCATGCACATAAAGGGGTTGTTCACACATAGCAGAATTATTATTTTTTTTTTCCCGTAAGGAAAAAACGCAGCAGAATACAGTAGCAGCAAAGTGAATGAGATTGAACAAATCCCATCCACGCTGCGTAAATACGGAATGGAAAAATCGCTCAGAAGTGGACCTACGGTGCGGAAATTTATTCCGCAGCATGTTAATTGCATTTGCGTAATCGCTGCATATTTGCTGCGGGTTTTCCCGATTGAATTCAATGGGGAGGTAAAACCAGCAACAAATAGCAGTTGTTTTTTTTCGTCTGGTTTACAGTGATGGCATGTTGAGGCGCTTTTTCGCTGCGTCAATTACAGACGTAAATTGAGCTGTTTTTCCATGGAGTCAATGGAAAACGGCTCCATTTAACGTCCGAAGAAGTGACAGGCACTTCTTTGACAGCGGGGCGTAAAAAAAAATGACCGTCGGAACAGAACATCGTAAGACCCATTCAAATGAATGGGCAGATGTTTGCCGACGCTACTGAGCCGCATTTTCGGACGTAAATCGAGGCGGAAAATACCCGAATTACGTCCGTAAATAGGGTGTGTGAACATACCCTTAGGCTGGATTCACACGAGGTCATTACGTCAGTAATTGAAAACATGATTTCAGTACGGGACAGTAGTTCCACGGAGAGGCAGGGACTCCTAGCGTCGTACATAAGTATGATGCTAGGAGCCCGGCTCCCTGCACTGTGTTCGGTCCGGGACTTGCGGCCGAATTACGTCCGTCAATTACGGACGTAATGGCCTCGTGTGTATCCAGCCTTAGGGTATGTTCACACAGCTTATTTACGGACGTAATTCGGGCGTTTACGGATGTAATGCGGGCGTTTTCCGCCTCTAATTACGTCCGAAAATGCGGCTCTATAGCGTCGGCAAACATCTGCCCATTCATTTGAATGGGTCTTACGATGTTCTGTTCCGACGGTAATTTTTTTTACGCGCCGCTGTCAAAAGGCGAGGCGTAAATAGACGCCCGCGTCAAAGAAGTGCCTGTCACATCTTCAGACGTTAAATGGAGCCGTTTTCCTTTGACTCCATGGAAAAAGAGCTCCATTTACGTCCGTAATTGACGCAGCGAAAAAGCGCCTCAACATGCCATGACGTCTGAAATTACGGGGCTGTTTTCTCCTGAAAACAGCCCCGTAATTTCAGCCGTAACGGACGCTGCCGTGTGAACATACCCTTAAGCAGCACGCAGCGTTACAGCAGACTTTCTGCTCACAATCACAGAGCCTGACTCCTCCCACACATGTGACTGATCACATGGTCATGACATCATCAAAGGTCCTTTAGCTCACTAGGATTTACCACTCTAGTCAAAAACGTTATCTTAAAGTGACAGTGAGTATAGAGCTGCAGTGTGGTTCTCTTTACACTATTCTGCTTTATGGCAGCGACTTCATAGAATTCTGTGCGGCAGATGCAAAGGACTGGACGGGGGCAGGTGATACAATGCTCTATTTAACGCATTATTACTGTGTATCACTGGGTAGCATTTGATTGATTGTGTGTGTGTGTATATATATCTATATATATATATATATATATATATATATATATATATATATATATATATATATATATAAATAAAATAAAAGCACTATACTTTATATGTTGTGCTACGGCCATTGATATGCAATATGCTCATTGATCCCTATAAACGAGCTGTGTTGTACTAGCAGACCATAAGAACACAAGGTATATAGTCCCAGTCCCTGAGATCGATGCTGGGGGACTGGTGTACAGATTATATCACTCATTTCTAATAAATGGAACTATACAGAATTGCAGCCATACCTCTTTTAAATACGAGGATCTATCAGATGCCCTAATAACCCCAGCCCATTGAGCAGATCACCACACTCCTAGCTGAGGGGAAGGGGCTGTAATAAAACGGGTACTTTACGTAACCGCACATCTTTCATGGCTGATGAAGGTCGTCCCCTTCCCCCGGAAGGGATGTCCAACTATAGGAAATATATTATATATATATTCCAGCTTGAGACCATGCATACGCAGCAGTGCACAGTAAGGCTATGTTCACATGTGGCGGATTTGTTGCAGAAATTTCTATAACTGAAAACCCATTCTATGCATATCCGAAGATATTTCAGCAACAAATTTACAGCACGTGAAATAAGTTAGAGCTGAGCTGCGAAGTGCAGATAAACTCCATGCAGAATTTGTTGTATAACATAAGGGGCTATCTGCTTTAGCTATAAAGGGGGCTGCCCCTTATGCGTACTCCGTTTTTTTTAAACAAAATTGTGGTTTACATTTGTGGCCTCGGCTATACGTTTAACGTATCTTTTCCTTCCTGTATGTACTTGATATCATGATCGTAGTAATCGTCGTGTTGTTGCATATTCACAGTTTGGTTGTATACTCCATGTAACCTGGCAAAGATGCCCACAGCTGATCGGAATCTCCGTCACATGTCTGAGAGTCCGGGATAATGCAGAGAGTCAACAGAAACGTGGTGCTGGCTGCGCTGACCGCCGCGAGTACCTTGTTTCTTCTGTTTCAGCTGTACTACTACCGATACTACATAACTGCAAAGGTAATATTTAATTATAGATTATCATATCCAATACCATGAGATAGTAGCGATATCCGATGGAGTATAGAGTATGAGATGTGTTTAGCGTAGCATATTCACATGCGGCGGATTCGTGGCAATAATGTCTGTGGCTTGCCGAAATCCATGTACATTCTGCAGAAGAAAAAAAAACATTCAGATGTATTGAATGGATTTTCCGTTGCAGAAATTGCTGCAACAAATCCACCACGTGTGAATATACCCTTAGTGCCCTTTTTTAAACTTCAATAGATTTGAAACCAAGCAATGCAGATGTGATTGAAGAGGGGCTTATCCAAAATATTGCTATAACCGTTTAGAAGTCTGGAATCCATTGACATCACTAAAAGCGTTTGCGTTTTTTCGGCAGCACATTGACACAGACTTCACCTCCTCTATAGGGAGAGGTGATATCCGCTATGCCGAATTTTATGTTCACCACGATGTGCTTGTATTTTTACATTCATTTCTTTGTCCTATTTGTTTTGATTAGAATGGCCCTTCTTTCTCCAAGCTGAAAGGAAGTTTGTCAGCACAAGACAGTACACATTGGGTAAGTAGACATCTTGGGTCACTGAAGGCTCTTGTTCAGTTTTCATACTCTGCGTAGGTTTATAACGTATGATTTTTTTTTATACAAATTTAGTAACTGTGCCTTTTATCTTTTTTTTTATTTGTTAGGGGAGACTTTTCAATGCAATTGAGCCAGTTTTGGCACGGACGCCTCTCTAAAATGACACAAGACATTTTATTTGTGTCAGAAAAGGACCTGGCTTATTCTTGCTTTTTTTTTTTAAACTGATTGATTAGTTTGCCATGACTTTTTTTAGTCAGAAAACTGATGGTGAACAATGGTAGATCCAAGCAGGCGTTTCGGTATCTGTGTTGTATACCTGAAATGTGAAGCGCTGTGCCAATGATTGTGAACCCGTCCCATTGTGTCAAAGAACAAGAAAGAAATGTTTTTTGGGTGGTTCATTTATTGAGCTGTGAACTAGTCCATTACACTAGCGTAGTGTACGTCATATTCGTTAACATGGCCCACTCCCTGTTGAAGAATATAGTGCAGGCTTAAAACAACGCTAGGTCAAAATACTTGATAAATATATTTCGCAGGGTGTGACACAGGCAGACATATTCGAAAAAATGGTGTGAGGGTTTCATTAATATAGCAGTAAGTCTAAATTCTATGTTTTTCAGTGCATTCATTTCAGAAAACTGGTATAAACACATTAATAAATCACCCCCACTGTTAGTTTCCAGCTTTTCAAATTCCTTGTGTTACTAAACTTGAGTTGCTTCATGTCATGTACCCCATCTTCATCCACAGCAATATTCACAATTACGCAATGTCTGCGCTACAATTTTTAGTTCAGCGTCTGTATAGAGCAGGTATTGCTGACATTCTGTGATGTTCTAGGTTCTAAACTAAGGTGTTAGGAGTCTGTCAGCACAGGGTTAATATACCCCAAACAGCCTTCAGAATTCGAAATGTAGCTCTCGATGGAAAAGCACTTTAATTATTCTTATTATTATATATGACGGATTTAAAAATCTGTTCCTGATCTCCCCAAACGCACTCAAAAATGAGTTGCATTTATCGTTTCTGGCTGCTACAATCACAGTAGCGGTGGCATTGAAGACTCCTACGATTAGCCTAGATCACTAGTGAGCTAAAGCTATTCTGGATCATGGTCAATGAGAAACTTGTTATTTGAGAAGATCTGGTCCCCCTGCATATAATACTATAGGACATGAGAATAATCTATGCTCCCGCTCAATTATCAAAATGGCCAAATTTTATTTTCCTATATTTACGCCCCAAAAATAACTTCTATAGCAATTTATTTGTACCCCCAAACTATGCAGGGAAAAAAAAACAACCGTTTTCCCACATAAAACAAGGTCTCCTATAGCAACGTCAATAAAAAAAGGTATGGCTGCTGAAAGTCAGAGAGACTAAAATGAAAATATTTAGCTAGTCATTCGGGTTAACTCGTAATTTAGTGGGTACTTCTGTTTACCATACAAATAGACACCATATCCTTAGCACTGTAACTTTTTTGAAGTGAATGAAAGTAAAAATGTTTTTTTGTTTTTTTTTTTATCTGATCTTCCAAACAGCGGGTGGTTAAGGCTTTCTTAAGTCTGGTTTCCAAACACAATGTACCAGTTTTTCTAGTGGACTCTCACATTTTGGGACTTTTAAGCAAGAACTTAGAACAGCTGAGAAGCTCGCCAGACAGTTTGCCACCTGGATGTAAATTTTTCTGCAAGCAAGGAGACGTCACCACTTTTGGATTACTAGATAAGTTATGGGAACATAAAGTAAGTATTTGCATCTTGCCAAAATTGTAAATAAAATAAAATATGCAAGAACATGTTTACTTTAATTTGAGAAAGTCAATAGTCTTCGAAGGAAAAACAGCAATTCCATAATGTATTCTTTAAAGGGGTTTTCCCATAATCCATGTTTATCACAGGATAGGTGATGAAGATCTGGTCGGTGGGGGTCCGACCGCTGGGGCCCCTACCGATCACAAGAACGGGCTTACCTTGCCGTTCCTGGGAGCCCCATAGGGATCGAGCAGTAGTACGCATGCACGACCACCGCTCTATTCACTTCTATGGGGCTGCCACTCGGCTATCTTCGGCAGCCCCATAGAAATGAATGGAGCGGTGGCCAAGCATGTGCACTACCGCTCCATTACTATGGGGCTCCCGGGAATGGCAAGGTAAGCCTGTTCTCGTGAGCCTGTGGATAGGTGATAAACATTGGTTATGGGATAACCCCTTTAATTGCATTCACACCTATTCGCACCCTTTTACAGTTCGCTTTTAGAATCGCTGTACATAAAAAGTTGAACATCTTTGTAAATGGCATAACATTATTTATGAATTTTCATTGACTTATCACTCAAGATTCTGCAGACTTCAGAGCTGAAATCTCCTAGTGTCTGCACAGAGCATGCTCTGAGAATTTATATTCTGAGAAGTGTATGTACAGTAGTTGTTACCCCAACCACTGTACTGTAATCTGAGGTAGGAAGAACTAACTGTCCCACTGTGATATAGGAGCTAAACTTTAAAGCTGACTGTGTCCATTAACAACCAGCAGAACTGTGAATGCAGCTCTGGACTATAATACAGACTGTAACTTAGGACCAGTACAAGATAAATAATGCAATATACTTTGTATATCAACCCCTTATTATAAAGCGTACAGTTCCCAGGGCAGAGCAGAATCCCCCATGGTTTTCCTGCCAGCAGACACAGGCTGTTTTATGACCGATTATGTCTGTTGCTCTATATTCAAAATTCAAGCAGTCCCAAATCGCAAAATTCAAGCAGTCCCAAATCGCAAAATTCAAGCAGTCCCAAATCGCAAAATTCACGCAGTCCAAAATCGCAAAATTCACGCAGTCCAAAATCGATAAATTCACGCAGTCCTAAATTGCATAGAAGTTGTGAGATACAGAATTCCCTGTAAACCGAATAAGAATTCTCGCACTTGATTATGAGAGAGGGAATTGAATGGGCACATCGCTGTCCTAGTGCCACGGTCACTTTTATTCTAGTGATCTACCAACCTGCTCTACTTTATCAAGTAACTAAATTAAATCCTTTTTTAACTGGTTTTTTTTTGGGAGGCTGTGTGACCATTAATATGCCTTCCATTATAGCTTCTACATGGGTTGTCACCCAACTTTATATGATTCCTTTTATGAATCACCACAGGAATGAGAATCTAAATAACTATATAAATTGTTTGCAGCAGTTGTGTAGAAAAGCATGGTTCTATTTTATTTTGTGGTGACCATCGTATTTCTGTAATATCCATTATTTTAATTCTGAGGTTGGCTTTTTCATGACATACTTTCTAAAAAATGAATGTATTATAGGGCAGCATTTTTCGAGCTGCGGAGAAATTGGGATTTCAATGGCAGAAATATGATGGAAGAGATCCACGACTAGAAGGGATGGATGATCTCTCAGGAACAGAAATACCTCTTCATTATATATTCAAGATGGCAACTCACACAATACATTTAGTAGTCTTTTATGAAAGGAGTGGCAACTACCTTTGGCACGGCCCATTAAGATTGAGGAGAAATATGGATCGAAAGTTTGCACCTTTTCGAAAGCTTCAGTTTGGTCGATATGCTGGTTCCTATAGTAGGTAAGGCTGTAAGTATTTAGAGAAGTTAAGGAATAGAATTTGCTGTTACAGGAACATACCAATAAATAAAAATAGAAATGTCAGCTCACCCTCCCAGGTGCACGAAGAGGACCGCAATCTCCACGCTATAGGAACAACATTCAGGAGGAAAAGATCAGCACTCCTTGTGGAATTTTTAAAAATCCCCTCTGACGCGTTTCTAGCTCTCAAGAGCCATTACTGAGTATGCACACGCGCGCGCACACACACACACACACACACACACTATATATATGAATATACACATATATACACAGACAAAAAAAGAAAATTTAAATATTAGTGAAAAAAATAGATATATATATTTAAAGTTTAAAAAAAAAAAACCTTACACGTTTTTCTCTAAAGTAATATAAAAAAATAAACAAAATTGGTATCGCTGCATCCGTAAAAGATCGAACTATTACAATATACCATTATTTAACTTGCACGGTGAATGCTATAAAATATAAAGCGTTTAAAATGCCAAAATCTCAGTTTTTTTGGTCGTCCTAAAAAAAATATATATATTTTTTTTTAAAAAAGTGCTTAGAAAGTTGTATGTACCAATAAAAACCACAGCTTATCCTGCAAAAATAAAGCCCTCACACCGCTCAATCGACCAATAAATAAAAAAAAGTTATTGCTCTCAGAATGTGGTGAAACAAAACAATTTTTTTATTTAACAAATCGTTTTAGTAGTAAAATATAAAGTTGTCGTTTTTACCACACCGTGAAAGTTGTAAAAACAAAACCCAAAAAACAATGAAGGAATCGCAGTTTTTTTTTAAATTTCAGCCTGCAAAGAATTTTTTTTTCAGTTTCCCACTACATTATATGGTACTTTTAAATGGTGTCAATAGAAACTACAACTCCCCCCGCAGGAAAAAAAAAAACCATCCGTTCCATTGATGGAAAAATAAAAAAGTTATGGCTCTTGGAAAGCGGGGAAGGGAAAATGAAAAAGTAAAAAATGGATCAGTCCGGAAAGGGTTACTTCATTTCTAATGAAAAAACATTTATGACCACATGTGGGGTATAGCCGTACTCTGGAGAAATTGCGTTACAAATGTTTGGGTGCTTTTGCTCTTTTATCCCATGTGAAAAGAAAAAATTTAACATTTTAATGGAAAACATGTTGATATTAATTTTCACGGCTTAATTCTAATAAATTCTGCAAAAGACCTGTGGGGTCTAAATGCTCACTATACCCCTAGATAGATTCCTTAAGGGGTATAGTTTCCCTAATGGAGTCACTTTTGGGTGGTTTCCACTGTTTCGGTCTCTCAAGGGCTATGCAAATGCAAATACATGACACCAGAAAACCATTTCAGCTAAATTTGAGCGCCAAAAGCCAAATTGCGCTCCTTACCTTCTAAGCCATGGTGTGGTTCCAAACAGCCGTTTATTACCACATTTGGATTGTTGCCGTAACCGGGAGAAATTGCTTTACAAACTTTGGGGTGCTTTTTATTCTTCCTTGTAAAATTTTCATTTTCACAGACTAACTTCAAAAAATATAGCAAAAGACCTGTGGGGTCAAGATGCTAACTATACCCCTAGATACATTTCTTGAGGGGTGTGGTTTCCAAAACGGGGTCACTTTTGGGGGGTATCCACTGTTTTGGCACCACAAGACCTCTTCAAACCTGACATGGCACCTAAAACATATTCTAAAATAACGAGGCCACAAAATCCACCAGGTGCTCCTTTGCTTCTTAGGCCGGTGCTTCAGTCCATTACCACACTAGGCACATGTGGGGTGTTTCTAAAAACTGCAGAATCTGGGAAATAAATATTGAGTTGCGTTTCTTTGTGATACAATTTTTTCTGTACCACAGAAGGTTTTACCAAACTAATTTCGACAAAAAAAAATGAAATTTGCAAATTTCCCCTCTACATTGCTTTAATTCCTGTGAAACGCCTAAAGGGTTGTAAAACTTTCTGAATGCTGTTTTGACTACTTTGTGGGCGCAGTTTTTAAAATGGGTTAAATTATGGGGTCTATCTAATATATAAGGCCCTCAAAGCCACTTCTGAACTGGTCCCTAAAAAATATCTTTTTGAAATTAACTATTTTGTGTGGTATTACTATCTGTTTTACAAGCAGATACATTTAAATTTAGAAAAATGCTAATTTTTGCAAATTTTCTCTACGTTTTGGTGTTTTTCACAAGTAAATACTGAATTTATCGACCAAATTTTTCCACTAACCTAAAGTACAATGTGTTGAGAAAACAATCTCAATCGCTTAGTTAGGTAAAAGCATTCCAAAAGTTATTACCACATAAAGTAACAACTGACAGATTTGAAAAAATCTACTTCGTCCTCAAAGCCAAAACAGGCTCAGTCCTGAAGGGGTTATTAACAAACTTCCTAAGGCCGGGTTCCCATTTCCGCAACGAGATTTTGTGCTGAAATTCCGCAGCATTTACAGTAGCAGCAAAGTAGATAAAATTGAGAAAATCTCATGCCCACGCTGCGTAAAAAATATGCAGCACAAACGTTAATAAATCCTGTGGTGCGGAATTTATATCCGCAGCATATCAAATTATTCTGCGTTTTAGTTGATTTTCCGTTGTGGGTTTTCCCCATTGAATTAAATGGGGATTCAAATCCCGCAACAGAAAGCCACGTGTTTTGCGACATATGCAGCGTATTCGTGCGATTACGCCTCAAAATCGCAACGACGAAAAACAAAAAAAAAAACCCTGCACGCCCTCCTTCTTCCTGCAGTCAGGTTTCCTGTGATGAGGTTTCATCCCATGTGACTGCTGCAGCCAATCACAGGCTGCAGCGTCACATGGCCTGCGACGTCATCGTAGGAGGCCGGACTATGTGCAGAGAAGACGGAGGGGGTAAGTATGAGTGCTTTCTTCCGTAGCGGAAATTCCGTTAGAAAAATCGCACCACAATGTGTTGTGATTTTTTTGGACGTAATGTATTGCGGGTTCCAGACCGGACATGCTGCGTGATTTTTACGCAGCATATCCGACCCGTGAGAACCCGGCCTAAATGCTGTTTTGTATACGTTAAGGGTGCTATTTTTAAAATGGGGTGATTTATGAGGGGTTTCTAATAAAAATACATAGGTCCCTCAACGCCACTTCAAACAGAAGTGGTGCCTAACAAAATGTGTTGCAAATTTTATTTAAAATGTAAAAAACTGCTAGTAAATTTATATACCTTTTTTAAAACGTCCTAAAAAAAATAATAATTAAAATAATGATGCCCACATAAAGAGGACATAAACTCGATTTACTAATTTGCGTGGTGTCATTCTTCATTTTAGAAGCAGAGGATTTGAAAATTAGGAAAATGCAAATTGAGGCTGAAACTGGCTGCGCAGGCAAGGGGTTACATAATTTTTGAGCCCTATCAACACTTTTTTTTTTTTTTTTTAAAGAGCTGATCTGGTCCAAATTACCGTTGACGGATTAAAGGTGAAGATCCCAAGAGACTCCTTGCAGTTTTTATCTGAGGTTTTACATTCAAGGTTTTTAGAGTGCAGATACAAAGAAGCTCGGTCCTTTTTTAAGGTCAGTTTTCTTTACTACATCTATATACAGTAAATTCTCTAGTCCTTTCACTTCCTTTCTCCATGCATTAAGAGATTGTGTTCTATAAATGTAAATAATGCTTCTTTTCCAAGTATTTTGCTTTATTGAACAGGATCAGATTCATAATGAGACATTTCACTTGACGTATTTTTCGTACTATAGGACGCACTGAACCATAAGACGCACCCGTAATTTGTAGCATAAGAGGGGAAAAAGTGTTTTGCCTTTTTAACTGTACTTTTCCTGGGTACAGTTCACCAATATGATTTCAGCCACAGTGCCCCATAACAATGCCAGCCACAGACATCAGAGGTGTAAAAAGGCAGGGGTTACTGGTGGTGAATCTGCTCTTCTTGCTGCTGCTCTGTTTATAGGAGGGGGCGTGGCTAGAAGGTCCTTGTAGATCAGTACCTGCACAGATTTACTGTGCTGCGTGTACAAATGTCTGTGTTATTTGCTCACTGAACAATCAGATGGCAAAATTGTGTGTGTAACATGTGACTGTGCAGTGAGGAAATAACCCCGAGATCTTTTACACACAGCACAGGACCGTTTTGGGAGTTTTCTTACCAATGATGATTTGCTGACCTAGAAGACTATCTCACAGGACTATCTTGGACTATATTCCAAGTGTCCTTGTCATCTAGTTGCCTGGTACTGTATGTAGTCCTCACAAATGTGGCACTTGGAACTGTATAGTGGGTAATCTTGACTATAAATGACTACTGTATGAATAATCAAAGCTTAATAAGTATAATGCTTTGTATTTTCCCCTAGCTCTATCCTGACGACACATCACTGGAAGGCATTGAATTTAGAAAGAAAGCCAAAACACTGTTACACCTGGCAGCTTCAACTTTGGACTCACTGGGTGTGAGTTTCTGGATCAGCAGTGGGACATGCTTAGGTAATACAATAATCTAATATTTTGCTACCCCCCCCCAACATGACACAAACTGCAAAAAGAACAGGAAGCGGACTCTAATTAGTGTGTGTGTGTGTGTGTGTGTGTGTGTATAAATTGTTGGGTCTGGGGTCTCATCTTCCTCTTGACAATACCCCATAGATTCTCTATAGGGTTTAGGTCAGGCGAGTTTGCTGGCCAATCAAGCGCAGTGATACTGTGGTTAGTAAACCAGGTATTGGTGCTTTTGGCAGTGTGGGCAGGTGCCAAGTCCTGCTGGAAAATGAAATCGGCATCTCCATAAAGCTTGTTAGCAGAGGGAAGCATGAAGTGCTCTAAAATTTCCTCGTAGACCGCTGCGCTGACTCTGGACTTGATATAACACAGCCGACTAGCAGGAAACTATATATTAGTAATTTCATGACTGTTTTTTTTTTTTTTTCTTGCATGGAGTTGTGTTTTTTTTTTTTTTTTCCTGGTTAATCGAAGACAGTTTAATTTTCTATGCTAATTGAGTCCTGTTCTTTTTGCTGTTTTTGTCAAGTTGGGGGGTAGCAAAATATATTATTTGAGAGACTTTAGATATCTAATCTCCATTATTGTAGTTGTAAAATTGTCAATCCAAAAAATATCCACGAAAAACAGGTCATTGGTTGTCGCAAAAGAACTAAAAGAAATGATGGTGATCATAAAATATATATATATATATATATAGTGTGTGTGTAACAAGAAAGTTTGACCAGCACACTCCAACAAAATGAAAAAAAGTGTATACAGGTGCAAGATCATAAATGGAGGCAGTCACTATCCCCATATATATGTAATACACTAATATATATATATATATATATATATATATATATATATATATATCCAAGAAACGAGACTGGAAGCAGCAATCAGCAAAAAATTTGAATTTATTCACCCAACACAGCTGTGTTGGGTGAATAAATTCACATTTTTTGCTGAGTGCTGCTTCCAGTCTCGTTTCTTGGATATATGCATGAGGAGCACGTCACTGCTTATTTTTGAAGCTAGCACCAACCGTTTTCTTGGCATTTACACAGTGCTGCTCCTATCCCCTGTTCTACTATATATATATATATATATATATATATATATATATATATATATATACACCCCCTTTTTAGATGGCGCCACACACACACACACACACACACACACACACACACACACACGTAGATAGCTCAATCGAGGCTCCCTCTAGAAGTGGAATTTGCAACCAGAGCGTTGTGGATGCTCTGGCCGAGGATTCCTCTGCTTAGGGGCTCCTCCAGCAGAGGAATTCTCGGCCAGAGCATCGGCAATGCTCTGGCTGGGGATTCCACTCCTAGATAGAGCCCAATGGAGTTAACTACAGTGCGGGGGGGGGGGGGGTTGTCGCGCCCCCACACCCCAACCTGTTTACAGAGCGATCTACAGGGATTGTTGCACTATGTACAGTTGGCTGTGAGGCCATTGCTCACCGACCACCAACGATCCAGCAGCGTGTGAAAGGGACTGCGCTCCTTCTTCGGCCTGCTCTCTCTTCTTCCGAGGGACATACGGTGCCCCTTGGGCCACAGATGACAGCCTCTGGAGCTGCGTATTTGAGACCCCTGATTTAGAGAGAAACTTGCACCTCCTGAATTTTAGGGATTTTATACTGAACTGTTGTAATCATCTTTAGCATTTGGGAGGGGAGCATACAAGAGATTCTGAAGATCATTATTCCTTACTTTTTACTTTTGTTGTTAAGGATGGTATCGACAGTGCAACGTCATTCCTTACAGCAAAGATGTGGATTTAGGGATCTTTATACAGAACTACAAGCCTGATCTAGTTCCAGCATTTGAGAAGGCCGACCTCCCACTGAAGCACAAATTTGGCAAGGTTAGTGTTTTAATTGTATAAAGAAAAAAGATGTGGTTATTGCAAACCATACCTAACGAACCCAAAATTGCAATAAAATATAGCACGGTGCCATTCCTGATATAGATAAATGAAAAAAGAGAAAAAGAAAAAGATCCAGAAATATAACTAAGCACTCTTGGGTTCAATAAGAATAAATAATTATTTTATTTTTTAAATCCAGATAATACCGGCAAAGTTAAATTTGTACATAAATACACAAAAAACAATTTAAAAAGAGAATTCTCCTGGCCAGGAAAGAGAACACACAATAAACCTTCAAAACATAAGTGATATTGCCTGATGAATATATAGCATGATGTATATGTGTTACACGATTTTACAAAGAGATTTCCAAATGGAAAACCGCTGGACTGTGTTCACACTTGCGGTTTCCAAACATATATGTAATTTGTATCACAATATTGTCAAGATACCTATTTGGAGTAGCTGATAATGATATAAATAACGAGATTTTCTTCATATGCATATAATAAGACTTGACTCTCAAAATAGAAAAATAGCCTCACGAATTTAAAGAAATGTGGTTATAAACGTGCTTTTTTCTCTCATCAAGTGGATCAATAATTCCAATTCAAATCTGATGGTAATAGGAAGTCTTTTCACAGACCCTTGGGTCAAAGTATAGCCCTCAAGCAGTTGGACTTTGAAGCAAGATATAGGCTTATATTGGTTTTTACCTTCACCTCCGACATCCAGTAAGTGCCGGGAAGACCATGCAGGGAGGTAGTTAACTCCGGTGTAAGAAATGGCATATCTCCTCAAATGGGAAGTTCACCTGTGTGGCCACACATTTGGTTTCAAAGCATCCACATCTCCACCATTCCTTCCCTTGGCACTTTCCTCTATTGATCCATACAGGCAACAACCGTTGTACTCACGGAGGTAGGGGCCCAACAATGCAGGATCACACACTGATATTTCAGGTGAATTGAAGGCACTCCAAGAGGAACAGACCCAACTGGACAAGATCGCACACCGGCAGCCAGATAGGTAAAAATTCCAACGTATGTTCCTTTCCACGTGTGATCTTCAATACTGGACAGGTATTCTCTGGGCAGGGTTTGGACGTCACTACCCGCCCCGTTGATTAGAACAGCTGACGCGTTTCATCCCTGAACAGGATTTCTTCAGAGCAGTTTAACAAGTGCTGCCAAACACACTATATTTATAGTGTCCCAAATTCATTCATTGGTTCAATAATAAAAAACATAATGTTTCACACAAAGATATTATGGATATTATATATTTAAATCTTACATGAGATGCCGCAATGATATATATCTCTCAATTTCAATAGCAGGCAAAAATATTTTTATATTCAAACAGACAATTAGAATATCCAGAAAATCAAATTCATAAATATATTCAGTATTTATCAGGGGGAGGGCAATCAGTGGTGTGTCTCTACTTGATCAAAATAAGACCAATAGTTGAATTTTACATAGTAATATAATTATTACCTGAATTTTGTTTTTAATATTAATTCTTCCGTAAATACGGATAATTACTACTATCTAGACTTAGTAGTGGATTTATGGAGGAACGAATTTTTCTTCAATAAGGGATCCCCCCTTATATCATTTTGACACAAGATGAAATCTGTTCAATTCTTTAATATATATTATATGGGATATATCCAACCATACACATAAGCATATGAAATACAGATAATACTTCAGGGGAGGCAGGGAAGGAGAACCACTACCTGTTAAGGCATCAGGACCCGGGTCCCCACCACCCCCAAAGCAGAATCGATTTAAATACAATCAATATTAGTTTGATAATTTTACTACTGGATTACATCATATTAAACATATGCGTATATGAGACTATGGTAAATAATAGGAGCCATCGTGAAATTCCAAGGGGGGGCAGGAATGGGGATCCAGTGTCAATAAAACAATAGATCCCCAATTCCCACCACCCATAGAGAGCTAGATTCAACCTCCATCAATATAGAAGATTGCAGAAATTGAAAATTATGTTCATTCATTTGGTAAAAGCGAAGCACAAGATTTATCATCTCGCTTTGAAGATAGGGGTTACCCCAAAAAAATGATCAAGAAAGGATACAATAGAGCATCTAGGCAGAATAGAGAGGAAATTCTCAAGAGAGGTAAAAAAGATAATACTGACAATAGTCAGATTTATTTCAAGGTATGGGTCCCATTGGAACATACTTCGGAATCTGATGATCAAAAACTGGCCACATTTAACTTTGGACAAAAGAATTAACTCAATAGTGGGGAATGTACCGAGTATGGTTCCAAGAAAGGCCCCCACCTTGAGGAATATGTTGGTGAGTTCTGAGTTCAAGAGAAGGACCCCAAGTAATGAGAAATGGCTACAGAAACGACCAAAGGGAATGTTTATGTGTGGCTCCTGTAAATGTTGTAAGTACGTTTTAAAATCAGACACTTTTCTGGATAGTGAACACAAAAGGGAATTTAAAGTCTATAATTTCATCAATTGCCGCTCAACCATGGTCGTTTATTCCATTATCTGCCCATGTGGGAAACAATATATTGGGAAAACGAAACGAGAATTACATGTTCGCATCAGCGAACATATTAGAGATATCACCAAGGGTGAAATGGTTAACCCTCTAGCTGCACATTTTAAAACATACCATGCCCAATCACCAACTGGCCTAAAATTCATGGGGATTTATCAATTATTCCAAGACAGAAGGGGAGGTGATCTCAACCGAATACTCCTCCAGAAGGAAACTATGTGGATTTATACACTAAGAACTTTGAATCCCAGGGGACTAAATAATGAAATTAAATTTAATATGTTTCTTTGAACAGTTGGGGGCTAAGAGGCTGTCCTATGTTTCCCTCAACTCTCAGTATTTTGAAGTTAGCCAGTGTTGGATATAAACAATCTTTGATAAAAGAATATTGGATTAAAGAATGGGACCTTTATTATGTTATCCCTGGAGAATGATCTAGGAAAATTGATTGTGAAACTTTTGGATTTAATATATATATATTTTCTGGTTTTTATTTTTTGGAAACCTGATAGTAAAATCCTAATATGTCTTTTATCTGGATACCATATTCTCCATACAACTATAATCTGTTTTCAGTGGTATGATTATGAGCAATTTCATTCACAATATGGAACTGATCAATCAATTGGATAAATAATACCAAATGAATGAACATAATTTTCAATTTCTGCAATCTTCTATATTGATGGAGGTTGAATCTAGCTCTCTATGGGTGGTGGGAATTGGGGATCTATTGTTTTATTGACACTGGATCCCCATTCCTGCCCCCCCTTGGAATTTCACGATGGCTCCTATTATTTACCATAGTCTCATATACGCATATGTTTAATATGATGTAATCCAGTAGTAAAATTATCAAACTAATATTGATTGTATTTAAATCGATTCTGCTTTGGGGGTGGTGGGGACCCGGGTCCTGATGCCTTAACAGGTAGTGGTTCTCCTTCCCTGCCTCCCCTGAAGTATTATCTGTATTTCATATGCTTATGTGTATGGTTGGATATATCCCATATAATATATATTAAAGAATTGAACAGATTTCATCTTGTGTCAAAATGATATAAGGGGGGATCCCTTATTGAAGAAAAATTCGTTCCTCCATAAATCCACTACTAAGTCTAGATAGTAGTAATTATCCGTATTTACGGAAGAATTAATATTAAAAACAAAATTCAGGTAGTAATTATATTCCTATGTAAAATTCAACTATTGGTCTTATTTTGATCAAGTAGAGACACACCACTGATTGCCCTCCCCCTGATAAATACTGAATATATTTATGAATTTGATTTTCTGGATATTCTAATTGTCTGTTTGAATATAAAAATATTTTTGCCTGCTATTGAAATTGAGAGATATATATCATTGCGGCATCTCATGTAAGATTTAAATATATAATATCCATAATATCTTTGTGTGAAACATTATGTTTTTTATTATTGAACCAATGAATGAATTTGGGACACTATAAATATAGTGTGTTTGGCAGCACTTGTTAAACTGCTCTGAAGAAATCCCGTTCAGGGATGAAACGCGTCAGCTGTTCTAATCAACGGGGCGGGTAGTGACGTCCAAACCCTGCCCAGAGAATACCTGTCCAGTATTGAAGATCACACGTGGAAAGGAACATACGTTGGAATTTTTACCTATCTGGCTGCCGGTGTGCGATCTTGTCCAGTTGGGTCTGTTCCTCTTGGAGTGCCTTCAATTCACCTGAAATATCAGTGTGTGATCCTGCATTGTTGGGCCCCTACCTCCGTGAGTACAACGGTTGTTGCCTGTATGGATCAATAGAGGAAAGTGCCAAGGGAAGGAATGGTGGAGATGTGGATGCTTTGAAACCAAATGTGTGGCCACACAGGTGAACTTCCCATTTGAGGAGATATGCCATTTCTTACACCGGAGTTAACTACCTCCCTGCATGGTCTTCCCGGCACTTACTGGATGTCGGAGGTGAAGGTAAAAACCAATATAAGCCTATATCTTGCTTCAAAGTCCAACTGCTTGAGGGCTATACTTTGACCCAAGGGTCTGTGAAAAGACTTCCTATTACCATCAGATTTGAATTGGAATTATTGATCCACTTGATGAGAGAAAAAAGCACGTTTATAACCACATTTCTTTAAATTCGTGAGGCTATTTTTCTATTTTGAGAGTCAAGTCTTATTATATGCATATGAAGAAAATCTCGTTATTTATATCATTATCAGCTACTCCAAATAGGTATCTTGACAATATTGTGATACAAATTACATATATGTTTGGAAACCGCAAGTGTGAACACAGTCCAGCGGTTTTCCATTTGGAAATCTCTTTGTAAAATCGTGTAACACATATACATCATGCTATATATTCATCAGGCAATATCACTTATGTTTTGAAGGTTTATTGTGTGTTCTCTTTCCTGGCCAGGAGAATTCTCTTTTTAAATTGTTTTTTGTGTATTTATGTACAAATTTAACTTTGCCGGTATTATCTGGATTTAAAAAATAAAATAATTATTTATTCTTATTGAACCCAAGAGTGCTTAGTTATATTTCTGGATCTTTTTCTTTTTCTCTTTTTTCATTAGTGTTTTAATTGTGCCAGCATTTTTATATTTTGCTTTATTTACTTTTTTTTTTAAAATAGATTACTACTTTTGTAGCATTTGTCTAGATTAGAAAACTGGTTGCCAATTCTTAAGACAATCTGTCACGTAAGGACAAGCTGCAGTAACCATATAGCTTGTACCTTTGTGATTCAAGCTGCTAAAACTGCTAAGAATATAAGACTGTATCTGAAACTTTAAAGCATACCTAACCTTTCAGGTAACATTTCATAATAAGCTGTTATATGTGTGTACATGAGGAATACCACCATTTCTGGCCATTATATGACTTGTATCCTGCATTTTTTAGCAATTTTCCCCTCTGCAGTTTCTACCTCTAATTCTCAGTTTTCCCAGAGCTAGCCTATCTGCTATCATGTCTCTCATACACAGCACACGTGGAGAAGAGAGCATCCTGCTTTCCAATCTCTTTGTAGCACAACCTGTGAATCCCGCTCTAGTGTGAGCAGAGTCGGAACAATGTATTTTGGTGCTCTAGGCAGATTAGGAAAACTGTGCCACCCTCCCCTGCGCACACACTCTGTGCCCCCTGAATATAATCGTGTCACACACTGTAACCCCGAATACAAAAGTGTCACACATAGTGCCCCATAGAGTGGCACACGCTGTGCCCCATTAAAATAAGGCACCAAACACTGTGCCTGCTGAAGAGTGGTACATGCTGTGCCCCTTGAAAATAGCGTCATCACTTCTGCCATCCATCCAAATAAAGGGCCACATGCACACACTGTGCCCCATACAAATAAAGCAGCAAACACACATGCTGTGCCCCCTTTAGACAGTGCCATCTGTAGACGATGCCTCATGCTATGCCACCTGTAGATGGTGCCACGCTTCTAAAAAGTGCTACATGCTGTGCCTCCCGAAAATAGTGGCACAATTTATGCTCCATACAAATAAAGGGCCATATGCACACGCTGTGCCCCATACAAATAAAGTACCAAACACACACACTGTGCCACCTGTAGACAGTGCCACATGCTGTGCCCCCTGTAGATGGTGCCACACTCTGTGCTTCCTGATAATCATGCCATAGGCTGTGCCCCATGAAAATAAAGCGCCAAACAGAGTGCCTGCTAAAGAGTGCCCCCTGTAGAGGGTGCCAAACGCTGTGCCACCTGTAGATAGTGACTCCAGACTCCTACGTTCACACTTAAAAAAAGACCAAGAAAAAAACATTTACTCAACTCTCGTATCTCCCTCTCCTGCTACAGGCGCCGTTTCCATTTCACGGTGTGCTTGTACTGTGCTTCAGGCGCTGCAGCCATAACTCTAGCAGGACATGGTGTGCGATGGCATCAGGCCGGTGTGTTTAATGCACGCTACATTCTGACACTGGTGTTCGGATCCTGAATGCAGTGCCAGTGCCCGGAGCACGAGATGACCAGGAAGTGGTGAGTTAACCGCCAACCATTCGCACTGCTCCCTGGGCCTCATGTACCGATAAACGCCTCCATCACTGATGAAAGTGGTCATTGGAAAATTTCGTCCCCCTGAGACTGTGGCAAGGTGGCGACCTAGGCCAGTGCCTGCCTTTGCCTCACCGGTCTCATCCCTCCAAATTGATTTTACCAGTGAATTGGAAGTTAATGTTCAGTGCAGGGGGAGGGGAGAAGTAGGGAGAGAGGCATTTTTCTCTAAAAATCTAGAAGATCTATTGCAAAGTTTGTTATATTAACTTGTACTATTTAGTTTAGGCAAAGTTTGTTGAAATGTTAGGGACTTTTTAGCTCCCTATAATGTAAATAGCAGCAATGCAGCAAAGGTCTGTGCCACACCACTTGCACGTACACAAGTGAAGACTCTTCTTAGCAATGGTGCCGTCATTCGAATAAAAAGCCTGGAAATGTCTAGAGATCTGGATACAGGCTCGTATTCTTGCCCATCTCTGTGACAGATTCGCATTCAACCAATAGACAAGAATTTGGACCTTATCAAGATTTTGACTTGCACGTTAAAGTAACTGACAATTGATGTTCATAATTCGCTAGTAAGTATATTCTCAGGAAGAATTGATTACAATATCATTGTACTGCAGTGTTATTAAACATAGATTATCATATCTTTTTTTGTCATTGTTTGTCATAGACAATATATGACAATTTTGGAGAGCGAGCGAGAGAGAGAGAGTTGAAAGGAATCCAGCATTGCTGCTTCAAAGAAAAACCTAAATACATAACCAAAAGCCGTAGCATTAAATCCGTACTTCCCACATGTAGTCCAGAGATGGAAACCGGCCGCCATCTCACTAGTTACAAGTGTCTTCTTTTTATTCCTAAGTGACCATGCTGGATCTTCACAAAGGACGACTGGTATTTGAACCATGGCAAGCGGCAAGGGTAAAGAATATTAAGAAATGTGAAAGAGGTCTAAAATAATGGGGAATTTTCAGGCTGCCAGCCAGCAATTAATTTTCTCACAGGACCTATTTTACAAAGTTTTTTTTCAATGTAGTAGAGCTGCAATTCAGCTAAGCCAGAAAGTATTCCTAAACGTCCCACTAGATGGCAGTGTCATTTAAGAATTGTGCTGTCCGTATCTGTGCATTACAGGCCTCTCTAATCGTAAAGGGGGTTTGATTGAACACCATTATATGTTTAATATTGCTGAGTTATTCGGTTTTTTTTTGTGTAGAAAAAAACTCCATTGCGTTGTTACTCAGTAACACGTGAGAAAATTAATCACATCAGATTATCATTAATTGCAGTAATTACATTTCCAAATGTGAATCTCAAGGCTGTTCTATGCAGATCTATATAAGAATACTCTCACTCCTGCATTATAAGTAGTGTAGCTCTTAACAAACCGTAATATAACGGAAATTTAAAGAAATAAAAGCAAATCTGGATAGGTGGCTTACAGCACATCATTTGTATGTAAGAATATCGTAAAGGTCTGATATAAAATGATTTTCTTTTAGACAGTAATAGAATGTCACCTACACCTTGAAGCGAATCATGGAGAGAATTTGCATAATCTCTTTTAATTAAGGTTTTCAAGAATATTAAACAATAAAACAGGGGGTGATATATTAGACACAAATCATAACATGAAACACATAATATTTCGCCTAATTAGAAGAAAATCAAGAAAAGGGCAGATTGTTAACTCCATCATACCTCAGGCAGGGAAACGAAGGATTCCGTTAGGAACAATGAAGAAAATATTGTGTCCTGGACCAAACATAATTCGGAGCATTATGCAACGAGCGCCTATCAATGGGACATCATTGATCGGCGCTCGCTTGCTCCGTTCACAGGGAGCTATGGATGGGGACGAGCGGTCGTTACTCCGATCGTTCATCCCCATACGTTATCATGTCGGCAGCGCGTCTCCCTGTTTACATAGGAAGATGCGCTGCCGACAACGATAATATTTTACTTTTTTAAAACGATACAACCAGCAGATGATCGAGGGTTTGCTCGTTCATCTGCTGATCGCTGCTCTGATTACACCGGGAAATTATCGGCAACGATCGTTATATGAACACTCGTCTGCCCGATAATCGCCCAGTGTAAAACCCCCTTTAGCCTCTACTGCATTGTAGATGTATATACTTTTCAGCGCAACGACTAAAGGGAAACGCTAATCTATACGGAATGGTTCTGTCCTGTAGAAAAGTTGTCGGGGGCTGGTTTAAAGTTGGTTTAATAATGTTAGAAGATCAATGGCAAAGCCATCAAATTCGGGCTACATCTTTGGGCTCCCGGGGAGAACAAATAATGTCTCTTGGTAAAGAAGTAGGCATGTAGAGCAAGATGGAGCCTAGAAGTGCTAATCACAACCACCTTAGTATGTAAAGCATTCTCCAAAAACTCCCTGAAAAAAGGCAAGCGTCTTGGAAAATTATTTTAGGAGACCAAAATCTGGAAGCCACGTACCTTTTATACCTGTGACAGTGTTGTCCAGCAGTTGGCATAAGTGAAAGATATAGATGTTTATTAGAGTAGCATGACCACACGAGTCGATTTGGGGCTGGAATTGATCACCCTCCCTCTAGTAGGCCATTTTGTGCCACGGTTTAAGTTGGAGTCGAGACTTCTGCATGACATTAAGGCTGTAGCAAAAGAAGTATTCGGCACACAAATTAGTGATTTTAGCAAATCTTTACATTTTATTTTATCATTGGTCGATGCCAGAGGTTTAGTGCGACGTTTCGGTCATAATTGAGACCTTCATCAGGCACTACAAGAGCAAAATACATTGCAAAACAGTTAATTAGCATCATGTAGATTAATACATATCGTATAGATCCTATATAACATATTTTTACTTCTATTTATGTTATATAGGACCTATACGATACAGTTGATTCTGCAGCAGCATCAGCATTTGCAGGTAAGTCGATGTAGCTACTTACCTGCAAACGCCGATGCTGCTGCAGAATCATCTGTAGCCTCTGGTGCCGATGTGTCCTCGCTCGTCTGACACGATGCAGGACCTGTGAGTGACGACACAGCGTGATCTCTCGAGAACATGCTGTGTGTCTGCACTGCCAGAAGCTGGGCGTTCTGAAGAGAAGTGGATGATACTTCTCGTCAGAACGCCCAGCTAGTAAAAGAAGTAAAAACGCCCCGATGTACGCACCTAATACACGCCCACTTGGACTTTTACTTTAAACACGCCCAGTTGGACTTTTGCAAGCCTCATTTGCATAAATACAAAAATGGTTATAACTTGGCCAAAAATGCTCGTTTTTTAAAAATAAAAACGTACCTGTAATCTACATTGCAGCGCCTATCTGCTGCAATAGCAGATAGGGGTTGCAAAATCTGGTGACAGAGCCTCTTTAAGAAGTGTTATGTCGAGGTGTTTTCTAATTCAGCAGCGTAAAAATACGCCTCGTATTGAACCTCGTATGAACTACACAGCGTGTTTCCCATTGAAATCAATGGGAAGCTGTTTGCAGGAGTGTTTCATGTGTATTACGCTCCGAAATGCGCCTGAAAATATGCTGTGTGAACATGGCCATAATTTCTAGTTTTGAAGGGATTGGTTTTTTTTCGCAGAAAGAGCACCACTCTTGTCCATGGGGATTACAGCTTAGCCCCATTCAAGCACGTTATCAGTACGCACAGCTTTTTAGCTTTTAAATATAAAAAATTTTCAATGTTTCCTTTCCCTGACAGCAAGCAGAGATTTTGATAATGTGGAAACATTTCAGCACAAAGTATAATAGAAAGTTGCATTACTTTTCAATACGCAATAGGCTTGATCACATAAAACCAGCTTTAGACTGTTCAGGAATCATTTTTTTTTTCTTTTTACGCGTTTTGCTTTTCGTTTCAGGTAGAAGATAGCTTGGAACTCTCATTTCTTGGTAGAGATGACGTGAAACTTGACATTTTTTTCTTCTATGAAGAAGAGGACTATATGTGGAATGGGGGCACGCAAGCCAAAAGTGGAAAGAAATTTAAGTATGAACTTTTTTTCATTAATGCTGTATTTCTAATGTATATTGAATGGCAATTAAATTTCCGGTTAGAATAAAAATATATACATTCATACATGCCACTGTTAACATGCACATATCTTCAAAAATCTCCAAAACCCATCTGATTCGGCGTAGAGGGTGATTAGATTTGCAACTACGGTACTCCTAGAAAAAAAGAGCCCCTTCCCCAAATGTGAAAATCAGAGCGCATTTACACGTATAATTGGTAAGAGGGGTTGATAACATGAGCAAAAGTTCCGGTATCACACCTCCTGGGTCACTGGAAGACACTACAGGGGGAGAGATGACAGTAACAGATTCTGTTGTCTTCCTTGCAGCTTTCTCCCTTGCATAGCATGGGCATAGACCAAGTAAAACATTTCACACTGCTTCCCGAGCATACAAGTGCTGTTCCCCCGAATATTGCACCTAGCTTTGATCCTGGTATCATTTGAAAGCTAAGATTCTAGGCTTAAATATGATACCAAGATCTAAACTTTTAGTCCTTATATTCTAGTTGTGGCTATTGTTTTAAAGTCATGACGCATTACACACATGTTTGGCTTTGTAAAGGTTAAACATTTCCTGTTCAGTCTGAAGATAAATGCATTTCTGTGTAAGTGGTCACCTATATTATAGCAGTATTACATCTAGAAAAAATTTATTTTGCCCTGTTCATATCTGCGTCGCCTCCGTCACCGTTCCGGTGAAAAATGCTAAAAGAAACAGCGCAGCATGCTGTGCTATTTATTTCGGTAAAACAACGGACACCCTCATGGAAACCCAATGGAAACAATTAAAGTCAATGGATTCCTTCAGGCGCCGTCTGTGTCTGTGATGCAATGGCTCCGGCATTTTTTATTTTTTTTTTTGTTCTCCTGTTCCTATGACGAAACAGCACATGTGTGAATGAAGTCTTAACATCGTAGAGCCAGTACATCTGAAAATCTTAATATATTCTATCCTGTCATTGGTTCTGATTTAGTTTGACTACATTTTAAGAAATGCTCTAACAAATAATGGATATTTTTATTTACTCATTGTACTCTTGTTTTGTTTTTTTTGTGGCTTTTTTAAAGATACCTGTTCCCGAAATTTACACTTTGCTGGACAGAATTTTTGGAGCTAAAGGTTCAAGTACCATGTGAAACTTCAGATTATATAGAAGCAAATTACGGCAAGAACTGGGATGTTCCTCTTAAAGTCTGGGACTGGAAAAACTCCCCATCCAATGTTCAGCCCAATGGAGTTTGGCCTGTTGATGAGTGGGATGAAGTCATTCAATTATTTTAATTATGATGTGAAAATGTTAAACTTGGATTTATACTACTGAAACGTTATTTTATTAGAGACGTGACTCTGATCATGGCTAATGTTGGAGTCATTTGAGGCTCTTCTTGCAGAGTAGAACATTACTTGTTCTTCCCATTTGTAGCTGACTTGAAAATACCAGTTATTATTTTCCTAATTGTAACTTTTTTCGATAATCATGAAAAATACTGACTGCTCTTTCTGGGCAGTATAACAAATAATGCTGCCGCCACAATATTGAAATCACCATATTGTGATTGATAACTGACCAAGGTACATGCCCATCAAGTTCAGCCTTTCCCAGCCTTTTCCAACTATATATAATTTAATGCTAAATTATTTATAACCCTCATTGCCATTTGTCATTCGATAAGCATTTATTTTTTTAATACGGTCATTGTACCTGCAGTTTGGCAGCTTTACTACTCTAACTGTAAAGAACCCCTTCCTATATTGATGTCTGAATCATATTATCTTCACAAGTAATGAATGTCCCCTGGTCCTTTGAAGTGGCGTAACTAGAGTCCTATGGGCCGCAATGCAAATCTTGGACCTCTGCCCCACAACCAGCAAAGATAACATAGCTATAGACCATTTTCTATGTATGATAATATAACTCTTAATAATAGTCATACAGTTACCAAATAATACCACTACACAAGGATTAAATATCGCCATTTTGTCACTGAATCAAAAAACCGTATACCAAGGCCAATATTACCAATGATACCACTATACAAGGGACAAATAATATTTCCACGTCCTGACCACATATTACTACTTCATGGTGACTGAATAATACCACCATACTGTTACTGAATAAAAACCACTATACAAGGACCAATAAAACCTTGATACAGAGACCATATAGTTGCAGATACCAGTTCTACACAGACGCTCTGTCTTTTCCGTTTTCTTCTTCATGAGGCCCAAACCACTATGATGCATACTTCCAGCCATGACGCGTCTTTGCAGAATTTGCAACACAAACGTATTTGGCTCATCGGTTTACATCACCCTCCCCACTTTTAATGACATTCGACAAAAACGTGCAATTTATAGTGCCCCTGATGGTAATAATGCCTCCTCTTGGTAGCCCACACCGTAATAGTACCCCCTTTTGTGCTCTACACAGTAATTGTGCCCCCTTTAGGCCCTGCACCTTAATAGTGCTACTCTTAGTACCCCCACACAGTAGTAGGGATACCTTTGTGCTCCCTACACAGTAATGCCTCCCTATGTTCCCCCACATAGCAGTAGTCCTCTTTTGTGCCCGCATACTGTCATTAGGTCCCCTTTGTGTACCATATAGTAGTTAGGTCCTCATTTGTGCTCCATATAGTAGTAGTCCTATTTTGTGCCCCCATACAGTAGTTGTGCCCCTATATAGTAGTTAGGTACCCTTTGTGCCCCCTTATAGCTTTGCAGTCCGTTTTTGCGCCCCCACATAGTACTTAGGTTCCACTTTGTGCCCTAAGAGTACTTAGGGTGCCACCCTATTAATAGATCCCCTTTACACCAATGAAAATAAAATAAAAAACTTGCCTAACCCTGGTTCGACGAGTGGCTGGGTCCTATTCATGCAATCCATGGCCTGGCGCATGTGGCACGATGCAGTGACGTCATTGCGCTGCCTGCAATGGGACGCTGACTACCTCTGCGTCCTCCCAACCTCTAGTAGGCCGCAGGCCTAAAACAGCCTGTGGCTTACTAAAGTAAGTGGTGGGGCAAAGAGCCAAATGGCTCTCTTCTCCGCCATAGTCAGTGGCGCTTGGCGGGGGATCCAGGCCACTGTCGGGCCCCCATCCCCTATGAGCCCTGTTGCGGTCACACCCCTTGCAAACTCCATCGTTACACCCCTGGTCCGTTGTGCAGTACTTGGAATTAATAAATCATGTGCCAGTTCTTTATATTGACCACACCTATATTGATACACATTAATAAGATCATTTCTAAGGCGTCTTCTTTCCAATGTGAAAAAATCCAATACTTCCAGCCTCCTTTGTAAGAGAGGCCGTCCATCTCATTTAAAAACCAAATGGCCTACCTTTTGAACCCATTTTTAGCTCTACTATATGCTTTTTACAATGGGGAGCCGAAAACTGAATCCCATATTCGGGATGTGGTCTTGCAAGGGGTTTATAGTGGGGCAATATTACATTGGGATCACAGCTTTCATCTCTTTTGTACACCCTATGAGGCATTCTGAATTATTGAATGGACACAGCAGTAAATAATTTATTTTAAGGGTGTATATTCTTCAGTACATGCAAGCAAATAAAGATTAATGTCTAACCCAAAAGGAAATAATTCTAAAACACAATATTCTCTGTTTTAATCAAAGAGGCTTCTAATTATTTAACTGCTTACAGTCTACCACTTTGATCTGGCAAGATCAGACCGCTTTATACTTCACAATCGGAATTGCCAGAATTTCGAAAGCTAGAATAAAGGAATTATAATGTATGATGCAGCCCTATATGTCTGCGAGGGTAAGAAATATTACTCGAACAAGGGAAACCCTAGCAAAAGTATTAGAACCAGCAGAATTACACCTTCAAACTTAATATAACTAAAATGAAGCAGTTTATGTTTCGTTATAAACATTTAAAAAAAGAGGATAGATGCATAATACTATACACAGTGGATTTCCTTTTAGTCTAGCATCTGGAAAGTCCAAAAATCTAGAAATCTGAGAAATGCTGCTCAGAGAAAACAAATATTTTTTTTTAAACATATTTCAATGCAGTTAAAATTAAAAAATAGGCAGCTTTTCAAATAGGTTTGACTAAAAATATCCTAGTTTTGTGTTTACAGCGCCTATGCAGACCTATATGTCTCCACACTACAAACAAATGCTGTGTAGTCTAAGGCTGGGTTCACACGACCTATTTTCAGGCGTAAACGAGGCGTATTATGCCTCGATTTACGCCTGAAAATACGGCTACAATACGTCGGCAAACATCTGCCCATTCATTTGAATGGGTTTGCCGACGACCTGTAATTTACGCGTCGTCGTTTGACAGCTGTCAAACGACGACGCGTAAAATGACTGCCTCGTCAAAGAAGTGCAGGACACTTCTTTGGACGTAATTTGAGCCGTTTTTCATTGAATTCAATGAAGAACAGCTCAAATTTACGGCCGTCAAAGACGCCTCGCATAATGCGAGGAGGAGCAATTACGTCTGAAACGACGGAGCTGTTTTCTCCTGAAAACGGTCTGTAATTTCAGACGTAATAGCCAGTTCTCGTGTGCACATACCCTTATTCTGCAGTCAAGTGTCACTCCACTTCCTATTTTTGCTAGCCTACAGACCATAGAAGGATCAGACTACACAAGTTTAGTATGCAATCCGTCACCATGAAGTCACCTAGGTGTGCATAAGGTCTGTAAACACAAAATGGTAGGGATTTTATAATCAAATCTGCTTCATTTTGAGGGTACGTTCACACATGGTGTGTACACTGCAAATTTTCAATCCGTATTTGTGGGCGGAAAATCCGCAGCGTTTGACAGTAGCCGCAAAGTAGATACGATTTTAACAAATCTCACAGAATATTCTCAGAATTGGGGCATAAATTGAACTGTGGTGCGGATTATAAATCCGCAGCGTGTCAATTTATGCTGCAGATTCTTTCTGTGAATTTGTTGCAGAATTTCCATTTTGACTTCAATGGGGTAGTCTAATTTCTCAACAAATTTCATTGTATGCAGAATTTATTATGCTATACATTAGCAGTAAATTCTGTCCCTGCTCTTCCAGCTGCTCAGCGTCCTCTGCGTCTGTGGTGACATTTCATCACATGCAACCAATCACAAATGACAGCGGTCAAGTGATGAAACGTTAACCTAGGAGGGCGTCTAGACACACCGCAGCCAGGAGAGTAGGGATGCGTTTCTATGGCAACGCCAGGAGAGGTGCTTATAGGTTTCCTTTTTTTTTTCCTTGCATGATCTGAGTTGAATACGCTGCAGACTTTTCCACAGCGTATCCAACCAGTGTCAACTTACCCTTACTGTTGATGCATTGGAGCAATAGAAACTGGTCAACTGGCTGTTGAGAAAGGCTCAAGACAGGCCGAACCCGTCCTTGTATACTGCTGTATGAAAAACTGATTAAAAACAGCTTGTGAGTGATGGGATTTCTCCTTACTACTGGACCTAGAAACGTGTCTTTGGTTAATAGTGAAACCAAAGACGCCAATCTGTAGACAGCACTGTTTTAGAGTTGTTGCTCGGGACAGACTAGGGTTCTGGTTGGCTGAATGAGATGCCTTTGATGCAGCTCTTGGTAGGTACTGAATCCTACTCTGTACTGATGAGGAGCAACAACTCTGAAACAGTGCTATCTACATATGGGTATCTCTGCTTTGGCTATTAACCAAAGTCATGGCTCCATAAAGGGTAGTCATTTATAAGTGGCACTAGAGAGACCGTTTTTTTCCTTCTGTAGGAACTTCCCATTTGCTGAATCTCAGCAAGTAGAACCAATATCTTTCAAGAGCTCACCGTTTTTAAGATATATGTTTGCTGTCAGGTGAACCGGGCTGTGAAAAAATGGAATGTGCTCTATTTTGGGCCTTTTCCCGGCCGCACGGCTACCATAGAAGTCTATGGGGCCGTGTAAAGCACGGCCATCACTTGAATGTGCTCCAAGTGACGGCCGTGTCTTCTGCCGCTCGCTTTCTACTCCACAGCGCAGAGTGCAAGTAAGGAGGAGTTTTGCTGTATTCAGGGGGGCTAAGTAGCGCTGTATTCATGGGGGCTCTGTAGTGCTTTATTCATGGGGGTTGTGAGGCGCTATCTACATGGGAGGGGCTGTGTGTTGTCTGCCGCTCGCTTTCTACTCCACAGCGCAGAGTGCAAGTAAGGAGGAGTTTTGCTGTATTCAGGGGGGCTAAGTAGCGCTGTATTCATGGGGGCTCTGTAGTGCTTTATTCATGGGGGTTGTGAGGCGCTATCTACATGGGAGGGGCTGTGTGTTGCACTGTACAGGGGCACTGGGCGGATTATATATATAGAGGGAAGTGTGTGGCATTTAATTCATCCGTTTTTAAAACAT
The DNA here is from genome assembly GCF_050947455.1 of Rhinoderma darwinii. Lineage (NCBI taxonomy): Eukaryota > Metazoa > Chordata > Amphibia > Anura > Rhinodermatidae > Rhinoderma > Rhinoderma darwinii. Next base: position 343,177,992 of record NC_134687.1, read on the forward strand.
ACAGGGAAAAATGGGTCCAAATCAGGCTAAAACGGAATCGGTGCCAAAAAATGTCCGAAGTCGCCCCTATTGATTTCAATGAGAAGCAGAGGCGTTTTTTAGCAGCTCGCAGGGAAAAAAGCGGCATGTCCTTTCTTGCCGCAGTTTCATCTCTGATCTCTCATTGAAAGCAATGGGAGGCAGAAAAAACCTGCGGAGCTAGTTTCCAAGCTTTTTTTTGCTGTGTTTTTTGCCCACGGTACTTCCATTAGCTGCGTGGTCGAGAAACGCCGCAAAAGCTGTGGCAAAAAATCACAGCCAGGTCAAAATCTGCCTCAAAATTTTCTTAGGGAATTTTGAGGCAATTTTTTTTCTGCCTGCAAAAAACTCTGTGAAGACGACCTAATAGAGTACGTACATACAGTATATAGGTTTAACATTTTATTTGTATACTTATTTATTTGTTGTATTTGCTATACTACTGAATAAAGAAATGTATGTCCCTGTGTTTGGAATGCTCTGTCATATTTTCATAGGCTGTGCCGTTATGAATTGTTTTGTGATTTTTTTTTTTTATATATATATATATATATATATATATATATATATATATATATAAAAATCTGAATGGTGGCCATTTTATTATAGACACGTGCCCTTTCAGAATTGGAGCTTCCCAGTATGTAAATTAGACACGTGACCCGGGAGTGCAGTATAAAATCAAGTGTGCAAGTTTTTTGTGGATCTGTTGCAGATTGCTCGATTGTCCCATTCTAATGTGGATTCAATCTGAGTGATTTCGAACAAGGCGTGATCATCGGTGCTAGACTAGCCACCTTGTGAGGTAGGTGCAACGGTCCTCGTGCAACGGTCTTGAGAGTTTACCGAGAGTGGTGTTGTCAAAAGGAAAAACATCCAGGGGATCCTGTGGAAGTCAACAACTTGTCGACGAAAGGGTCAGAGTAGTATGTCAAGTATCGGTCTGACCAACAGGTGGTGCACAGTTAAGAAAATTGCAGCCGAATACAACACTGGTGCTTCACCTCGGGTGGATACAGACAGCAGAGGACCCCTTTGCAAGAAAAGTATAAGGGCTGATTGGTCTGCAATATTGCTTATCATAGACTGACCCCTTAAATCTCTAACCAGTAATTATGAGCTATGAAATTCATCACATTAGTCCCTTTCATGCAATTTAATAGATTACATTTATTTAAAGGTGGCAGTGGGTCGCCTTACCTATTGGGATGTCCACCACTGCTCCAACTAACGTGTCTGAACGTACAACTTGTCATTCCTTAGCATGGATAGGCTATAACCGCAAACGATCAGTTCGAGTGCCATTGCTGTCTAAGGGAAACCGAAAGCCAAGTGAGCAAAAGAGGGCAAATATTGGATCACTGAGTAGTGGGAAAACATCGCCTGGTCAGATGAATCCAGATTTCTATGGAACCATGCAGATGGAAGTGTCAGAATTTAGTGCAAGCAGCTTAAGTTAATGAATACTTTATGTCCGGTATCAACAGTTCAGACTGGTAGAGTTGGAGTAATGGTATGGGGAATGTTTTCTTGGCACACACTGGTTCCTCTGATACCTGTGGATGGACATTTGAACAGTACGGCTTGCCTAAGCATTGTGGCCGACCAAGTTCATCCCTTCATGGCATCTGTTTAACGTATGGCAGCAGGACACTTTAGCTGCAACTGCGAGAACCTATGCTGTCCGCATGTGCCAATATTCCTGCAGAACAACTTCAACATTTAGTGAAATCTCTGCCATGACCAATTGCTGCAGGTTCTGAAGGCCAAAGGTTGTCCAATGCGCTACTAGATTGGTGTCTCTAATAAGGTGGCCATTCAGTGTATATATGCCTAGCACCAGACTTTAAAATGTTAGACAATTGTCATCGTTTTCTCCATTACAAAATATTTCACATTATTAAAGCAACACAGTTTGAATGGATAACGCTTGATGCTGAGTATTCCGAGCACTTACCTACAATAAAACTAGAATTGGGAACTCCTGATCATTTCTCGTCATTTTTAACCCACAGTCTTTTCATAGAAGCCTAGTGAATGTTACAAAGCAAGAGATTATGGTGCAGAGTTTCCACCCGGTATTTTTTTTCTGGACCGCTTAACCAAAATGACAGGCAAACAACAATCTTAGGACAAATTGGAGAACCAGAAATAAATGACAAAGATAAATGATATATGTCTATAGCTGAGCTACTAATGATCTGCCGTTCCTGTGACCTGTAAAATGTTGATAAGTTCAATTACATGTAACCTACACAAGCTCCTCCAGCTCTAAAAACATCAGGGACACATCTATTTATATTACAAGCAAAAAAAAAACACATTTTTAATGACTGTCCATGAATTTATGGATGTATTTGAAAACCTTGCTTATGATGGGGAATGAGTGAAAGAAGATCTGTCAAAGTTACACAGTTAAAAAAGACACATGTCCATCAAGTTCAACCTTTCTCAGTTAAATTATACATTGCTGAATTATTTATAACCCTCAATACCATCTGTCATTAGATAAGCATCTAGCTCTTTTTTTTTTTTTTTTAATGCTATCATGTTATCTGCCATTACTACCTCTTGGGGTAGGACATGTCATATTTAATTGCTCTATCTGTAAAGAACACTTTCCTATATTGATGTCTGATTTGCCTTTCCTTCACATGTACAGAATGTCCCCATGTCCTTTGTTCAATTCTTGGAAGGAACAGATCATGTGCTAGCTCTTTGTATTGACAACACATATACTTATACATGTTAATAAGATCAACTCTAAGGTGTCTTTTTTACAAGCCGAACAAGTCCTATTTTTCTAGCCACTCATTGTGAGGGACACCCCATCCTATTTAATAATCTAGTCGCCCATCTTTGAACCCTCTCCAGTTCTCCTATTTCTTTTTTACAACGTTGAGCCCAAAACTGAATTCCATATTCAAGAATCGGCCTTACAAGAGATTTATAAAGGAGCAATATTACATTGGGGTCATGGGTTTTTATACACCCTAAAGTCTTATTTGCATTTGCAGCTGCTGCTTGACATTGAGTACTAGTATTTAGCTCCCATGTAACCAGAATACAAAAGTACTTCTCTTGCTCTGTAATGCTCAGTTATATTCAATTTAATGTATATGCAGTAATGCTATTACTGAGACCTACAGTAGATGCATTGTTACATTTATCAACATTAAAATTCATGTGCCATGTTTTTGCCCACGCTGCCACCTTAAAGTCTTTCTATAATGTTTTGCAATCATGTTGAGTTTTAAGTATCCTACAAAGTTTGTACCCTCAGCGAAAACTGACACTTTTCTTTTAATACCATCCAAAATGTCATTAACCTCTTCACGCGCTGCTCCGCAATAGTACGTCCTGCAGAGGGGTTAGTTCCCGCATCCAGACGTACTATTGCGGAGTAGTTCCTGGCGCACACTGTCCTAACGGACAGTGTCCGGGAACCGGGAGGTCAGCTGTCTGCGACAGGTGACACTCCAGCCTTGCCGGTCAGCGGGCCATCGCCGCTGATTTCGGCAATTAACCCCATAAATGCATTTAAGTGGTTTGAAGCACATCGGCAGCCCCCACGAATCAGAAAATGACCTCCGGGTTGCCATGTACGGAAGCCTTGGAGGAGCAGCCTCCTGCCGGTCCTCCGAGGCTTCTGTCAGTGTGACTGTCACGTCACAATGACAGTTAGAGTACATTACACTACGTGTGTAGTGTGATGTACTCTAGCAGCGATCAAAGCTGCAAGTCTAAGTGTCCCCTAGTGGGACAAGTGAAAAAAGTAATAAAAATGTTTTAAAAAAAGTGTAAAAATAAAAGTTAGAAGTTATATAAACAAACACTGCATTTTTTTCCTATAATAAGTCTTTTATTATAGGAAAAAAATGAACACGTTAAAAAAAGTGCACATATCTGGTATCACCGCGTTCGTAACGACCCCAACTATAAAACTATAATGTTATTTTTCCCGCACGATGAACACCCCAAAAAAAATCAATACAAAACGACACCAGAATCGCTATTTTTTGGTCACCACCCCACCCAAAATAGAGAATAAAAAGTGATCAAAAAGTCGCATGTACCCGAAAATAATACCGATAAAAACTACAACCCGTCCCGCAAAAAACAAGCTCTTACACAGCTTTTTTGACTGAAAAATAAAAAAGTTATGGCTCTCAGAATATGGTGACAGAAAATAAATTATTTTATAAAAAAGTGATTTTATTGCGCAAACGCTGCAAAACATAAAAAAACCCTATATACATCTGGTATCGCCGTAATCGTACCGACCCGCAGAATAAAATATAATGGTCATTTATAGTGCACGGTGAACGCAGCAAAAAATAAACTAAAAAACATTGTCAGTATTGCTTGTTTTTGACACTTGTCAATATATTAGTATTGCAGCATATTGTACCCACGGATCCAATGATCGCTGGTACAAGTCCCCTAAGGGGACTAATAAAATGTGTAGAAGAATTAAAGTTATTAGTAGTGAGAAAGAAAAAAGTTGAAAGTTAAAAAAAACAAAACCTTTTCCCATTTTTCTTTAAAAGTAATGTAAAAAAATAAACAGAATTGATATCGCTACGTCCGTAAAAGGCCGAACTATTACAATATACCATTATTTAACTCGAATGGTGAACACCGTAAAAAACGTAAATAATTTAAACCGCCAAAATCGCTGTAGTTTTCGTTTTTACCGCACGGCGAAAGCTGTAAAAACGAAAACCCCAAAAAATGGAATCAGATTTTTTTCCTATATTCCTAGATTTTCCTATTTTTTTTTTCAGTTTCCCAGTACTTTTTATGGCACTTTAAATGGTATCAATAGAAACTACTATTCCTCCCGCAAGAAATAAGTTCTCACATCACTCTACTGACAGAAAAAGAAAAAAGTTATGGCTCTTGGAAGGCGGGTAGTGAAAAACGAAAATAAGAAAGCAAAAAATGGATCAGTCCTGAAAGGGTTAATTCATTTCTAATGAAAACAACTTTTGACCACATGTGGGGTATTTCCGTACCCGGGAGAAATAGCTTTACAAAAATGGGTTGTTTATTTCTCCTTTATCCCTTGTGAAAATGAGAAAATTCAACATTTTAGTGGGAAAAAATTGTGATATTAATTTTCTCTGCCTAATTCTAATAAATTCTGCAAAAGACCCGTGGAGTCTAAATGCTCACTATACCCCTAGAAAAATTCCTTGAGGGGTGTTTCCAAAATGGGGTAACTTGGGGGGCTTCCACTGTTTTGGTCCCTCCAGGGCGTTGTAAAGGCGGCACCGAAAAACAATCCAGGAAAATCCGTGCTCCAAAATCCAAATGGCGCTACTTCCCTTCTGAGCGCTGCTATGGGTCCAATCAGCAGTTTATTACCACATATGGGGTATTGCCGTAATCAGGAGAAAATGCTTTACAAATGCTGTGGTTCTTTTTTCCTTTATTCCTTGTAAAAATTTAAAATGTCTATGCTTTTTCCGAAAAAAAGTAGATTTTCATTTTTACAGACTAATTCCAATATATTTACCGAAAAACCTGTGTGGTGAAAATGCTAACTATACCCCTAGATAAATTCCTTGATAGGTGTAGTTTCCAAAATGGGGTCACTTTTGGAGTGTTTCCCCTGTTTTGGTCCCTCAAGGGTGTTGCAAACGCGACATGGAACCGAAAACCAATCCAGCAAAATCCGTGCTCCAAAATCCAAATGGCACTCCTTCCCTTCTGAGCCCTGCTGTGGGTCCAATCAGCAGTTTATTACCACATATGGGATATTGCTGTAATCAGGAGACATTGCTTTACAAATGTTGGGGTGATTTTCTTCATTATTCCTCGTAAATATTACAAATTTCTATGTTTTTTCAGAAAAAAGTAGATTTTCATTTTTACAGACTAATTCTGATAAATTTAGCGAAAAACCTGTGCCGTCAAAATGCTAACTATACACCTAGATACATTTCTTGAGGGGTGTGGTTTCCAAAATGGGGTAACTTTTAGGGTGCTTCCACTGTTTTGGCACCACAAGACCTCTTCAAACCTGACCAGGTGCCTAAAATATATTCTAAAAAAAAGGAGGCCCAAAAGCCACTGGGTGCTCCTTTGCTTCTTAGGCCAGTGCTTCAGTCCATTATCACACTAGGGCCACATGTGGGATATTTCTAAAAACTGCAGAATCTGGGCAATAAATATTGAGTTGCATTTCTCTGGTAAAAGCTTCTGTGTTACAAAAAAAAAATGTATTAGAAATGAATTTCGGCAAAAAAAATAAAATTTGTAAATTTCACCTCTACTTTGCTTTAATTCCTGTGAAACGCCTAAAGGGTTAAAACACTTTGTGAATGCTGATTCGAATACCTTGAGGGGTGCAGTTTTCAAAATGGGATTTTCTAATATATAAGGCCCTCAAAGCCACCTCAGAACTGAACTGGTCCCTGAAAAAATAGCCTTTTGAAATTTTCTTTAAAATATGAGAAATTGCTGCTAAAGTTCTAAGCCTTGTAACGTCCTAGAAAAATAAAAGAACGTTCAAAAAACGATGCAAACATAAAGTAGACATATGGGAAATGTTAACTAGTAACTATTTTGTGTGGTATTACTATCTGTTTTACACGCAGATACGTTTAAATTTAGAAAAATGCTAATTTTTGCAAATTTTTTCTAAATTGTGGTGTTTTTCAGAAATAAATACCAAAATTCTCGACAAAATGTTTTCACTAACATAAAGTACAACATGTCACGAGAAAAGAATGTCAGAATCGCATGGAGAGGTAAAAGCATTCCAACGTTATTACCACATAAAGTAACACATGTCAGATTTGAAAAAATTGGCTGGGTCCTGAAGGCCAAAACAGGCTGGGTCCTGAAGGGGTTAAGGACCGGTTCACGTCAGCATTCGCTTTCCGTTGAGGTGTTCCGTCGTGGAACCCCGCAACGGAAAGTCAAACGTTTGTCACCGTTCCGGCATGTTTCAGTTTTTTCGACGGAATCAATAGCGCAGTCGACTGCGAACGCTGATGTGAACAGGCCCTAATGAAATTTTTTTTTTTAAATCAAACAACTGTTTATTGAAAATACACAATATACATCTGTCATCTGCTATAAATCCACATTTAGCAGCAAAATAAAATTTACATTACACATATCATCTTTTCGTATAAATTCTGTGTATACATTACATATTTCCCATATGGTTCTTTAATAACATCCCCACCCCCCAACCTTAACTCCCTTCCACACCCCTTCCCCCCCTGCGCGTCCATGTCTCTATCCCTTGGTATATCTCACTCCACTTTTATTGACCTCCCAATCCATAGTATTGTGCCCATTTACCCCATTGCTTATCATATTTATGAATCGCTCCAAGGCCACCGTACAAGTAACATAACTCACTAGTTCAGAAACCTCCGGGGGATCCCCCTGTAGCCAGTATTTAGCAATCAATTTTCTTGCGTGATATAGTACCTTTTTAATGGATAACAGTTCAGCCCTATCTTCTTCCACCCCTCCCATGCAGCCCAGCAGGTATATCTTAGGATCCAGTGGGAATTCCCTGCCATATATCCGAGACACCATTTCTTTAATCTCTCCCCAGTATCCGTGCAGCCTCGGACAGCTCCAGAACATGTGTTTCAGATCTGCCCCATCCAATAAACATCTTTGACATTCCATTGTAGATCTAAGCCGCATTTGCCAGAGCACCTTAGGTGTTCTATATACTCTGTGTATGAGAAAATGTTGCGACCTCCTATGCGCCACACTAAGGGAGAGGACTTTCGGTGACTCTAATATTTCCCCCCACTCGTCCTCTGTCAATGTCCCCACATCTCTTTCCCATTTTGTTTTAACTTCTGCCATCGGATCTCCTAGAAATTTGAGAAGCAGCGTGCCATATATTAAAGATATAAGCCCTTTTGTGTCTCTTGCCCCCAGTATCTGTTCCACCACTCCCATACTGGAACAATCCATATCCAGCACCCTTGCCTGTGCTTGTGCCGCATGCCGCAGTTGAAGGTATTGATAAAATAACCTATGGGGGAGGCCAAACTCTTCCTGAAGCTGTGAGAAAGGTTTAAAAATTCCCTCATCATATAGCTGACTCACCATTCGAACTCCATTTTGCTCCCACTCCTGAAATCCCTCCAGTGTGCTAAACTCCCAAAGGTATGGATTGTTCCAGATGGGCATGTAATTAGAGCACCCCGTAACTCCCAGTATGGCCTTACATTCCCACCAAACCTTATGAAGCAATAACAAGGTAGGTTGTCCTCTCGCCTCCCTCTTCAATTTATGGGATTCCAAGGCCTCTAGCATACTCATGCGCTGCCCCAGGTAGAATAGCAGCTTCCCCCTGGAATCCCAATCCTCTCTATCTTTCCATCCTGCAAAGTGCTGCAACTGCGCCGCCAAGTAATATACCCACGCATTTGGGATAGCCAACCCGCCTTGCTCCTTTGGTAACTGCAATTTTTCCATTTTAATTCGAGGAATCCCCCTTTTCCACACCAAGTCCCTGAACAGGTTATGAATCCTCCTGAACCAATACTTAGGCAACCACACTGGAGCGTTATGCACCACATAAAGGATCTGGGGCATTAAAATCATTTTAATTAAATTCGCCCGTCCCAGTGCTGAGAGCGGTAACTTCAACCAAATTTTTGATCTATCTCGGATTTTCTCCAATAAGGGTTTCACGTTTAGGGCAACAAAGTCCTGCACCTTTGCCGAAACTGTAATCCCCAGGTACTTAAATTCCTTCACACAGGGTATATTCACCCCTCTCACCACCACCGGCAGACTCAGAGGGGTAAGCGGCAATAGCACTGACTTATTCCAGTTGAATTTACCAAAGCTTTCCAGCACATTCATAACTGCCGGCAATGACCGATCTAGTCCCCTTAAAAACAACAAAACATCATCCGCATATAAGGCTATACGTTCCTCTAAGTCCCCATATCGAAATCCTTCAATATCCGGATGCTGCCTCACAACATTCACTAAGGGCTCAATTGCTAAAGCAAATAACAACGGGGATAACGGGCATCCCTGACGCGTCCCCCTTTCCAGAGCAAAGATCTCAGACATCCTTCCATTAGCTCGAATTCTTGCCATTGGCTGTTTGTATAACGGTCGTACCCAGGTAATAAAGTTGTTCCCAAACCCCATGCGTTCCATCACCGCCCACATATACCCCCACTCTACACTATCAAAAGCTTTGGCAGCATCTAGGGATAACACTGCTCTAGACCGAGCATCTTCAGTATCTGCCTGAATATTCAGGAACAGCCTTCTCAGATTAACTGCCGTAGATTTTGATGGCATAAACCCCGACTGGTCTGGGCCAACAATGGTGGTCACTACTTTCGCCAGCCTATTAGCAAGAATTTTTGCAAGAATTTTAACATCTGAGGTCAACAGGGAGATTGGCCGATAAGATTCAGGCATAGTCTTGTCTTTCCCCTCCTTAGGAATAACTACTATGGCAGCCTCAGACATTGACCGGGGCAGACACCCCCTCTCAAAACCATCCTGAAACACTGTCAATAACTCTGGCAAAAGTACATCACCGCAGGTTTTATACAGCTCCACTGGTATGCCATCTAGCCCTGGTGCCTTTTCATTTGCCATTGAACTCACCGCTTGTTGTATTTCCTCCAGAGTTAGTGGTGCCTCCAGCCCCTCCCTATCCTCTGCCTTCAGCGTGACCCATGTCATACCCTCTAAATAGTCTGCCAATAACGCTCCCGCATAGTCAACTTTAGAGCTATATAGTTCAGTATAGTAAGATTTCAACACCTTCAGCACACTTCCTGTGTCTTTGGCCACCCCCCCTTTCCCGTCCTGTAAGCAATGAACAAACGTACTATCTTGTGCAGGTCTAGCTATAGTGGCCAACAATCTACCTGTCATTTCCCCCTCCTCATAATATTTCTGTTGCATAAAAAGTCGTTTATTAGCCGCCTGTTCCATCACATGTTCCCTCAATAGTTTCTGGGCAATCTTCCACTGAGCAAGTGTATCTGCCGTGCAATGTGTAACATGTCTCTCCTCTGTTAGTGTTACCCTATTTGACAATTCCACACCCATTTGTTTAGTCCTATTCTTAATGGCCGTAATCTCTCGTATATATACCCCTCTAATATACGCCTTCATCGCATCCCACAAGACGTCTACAGGCACCGTGCCAGAATTAAATTCAAAATATTCCTGTAAGCTCGAGGCTATTTCCCCCCCCCCTACCAATTGAATCCAGAACGGATTTAGCCGCCAATGCATTCTAAGTCCTCCCTCCTGAGGACTGGTTTTGACTTTCATTAGCATTGGAGAGTGAACCGATAGCGAGCGCGGCAAGTATTCCACCTCTTCAACACACATAACTCCCAGACTATTACTGAATATCAAATCCAACCTGGACAGTGATCCATATGTAGAAGAGACACAGGAATATTGCACAGTAGATGGCCATTTAGCTCGCCACACATCCGTAAATCCCACCTCCGTCATATATTTTCCAAACGATGTCAACCCGGCTTCCATTCCCCCTCCATTCCCCAGGAACTTATCACGCGCCTTATCCATTATATTGTTAAAGTCCCCCATTAGTATAGTGGGGACCATCGGCCAGCCAGCCAATTTCTCTAACACTTCCCGTATGGGGACCACAGAGTATGGGGGAGGCACATACAGTATCACTATAATACATTCCCAGTTAAAAAGTTTACAATGTACCCCTACATATCTACCTTCCCGATCACTGAATGAGTTCAGGCAACTAAACGGCAGGCTCCGATGTACCAAGAGACTAACCCCTCTTGAGTATGTGGAATGAAAAGAGTGGAAACTGTGTCTAATCCAGGTTCTATGCGCCTGATGGGCCGTGTCTTTGGTCAGGTGAGTCTCCTGCAATCCCATCACCCCAGCAGACTGTCTTTTCAATTAATCAAAAATAGCCCTGCATTTTGTAGCCTCCCCCATACCCCTGACATTCCAGGACATAAAATTTACCCTCCCCCCATCTAATCAAGGCTTGGATTTGACATTGAGATATACCATATAGTATAATACACTTCTGAATACGGCACGCTTTAACCTCCCACCCCCCACCCCCCCCCCCCCGCAACACATCCCCTTCCCCCCTGTTATATCCCTCAACTCCCCACCTTGCCATAAACTTACCCTCCTAAGAGGGCCAGGGCAGGCGAACAATTCGCCCTTATCAGGACATTTCAGCACCTTATTCACAATGTATAAATACATGTAAAATATTCTATGCATTGTACTTCAGAAGCTCCGATCCTCCCGCCACCAGAATACAGCATATACATGTTATCTTCACATTTCAAATAATCATATCACGGTCAACCTTCCAGTATTCCCCCCCCTCCCTTCCCCATTTCTAAAAGAAAAGGATTTCAACTCCCCTCCAACAACTCAACATTTCAACGCACAACCGCATTTCTTTCTCCTCTCCCCCCACCAGCAACAGTCCCATCAGGAACCTTCCATCTCAGGTGTGCACAGCAGCTTCTTCCCTCTCCTGACGAAGACGATCCTCATGGCTGTCCAGCCATCTGAGCACATCTTTTGGGCTTTCAAAGAATTGGACAGTCCCCAGCGCCACCACCCGCAGCTTCGCTGGATACAACATGGAGTATTGGACCCGAAGACTCCTCAGCCGTTTTTTTATATCCAGGAACTGCAGTCGTCGCTTCTGAATCTCAGCTGAGAAATCTGGATAAAAGGAGACTTTCGCCCCGTTCACACTAATATCTTGGCGTTCCCGGGCTTGCCTAAGAATCAGATCTCGGTCTTTGTAATGGAGCAATTTCACCAAAACTGGCCTGGGCGGTCTTCCAGGTGGGCCAGGTCGAGTGGGAACTCTATGTGCTCTTTCCACTGCAAACAATGGCGTCAAGGATTCTTTGCCAAACACTTCTAGCAGCCATTTTTCAAAATAAGAATCTGGATGGGCCCCTTCCACTTTCTCCGGGATCCCCACCATCCTCAAATTATTTCGGCGCAAACGGTTCTCCAAGTCGTCCGTTTTGGACAAAAGGTAATTTACATCCACAGCCGTTGCATTCACATCTCTCCGCATGGGCAGCATTCTGTCTTCCAGCTCACTGACCCGACCCTCCACCGCCGTTGTACGTTCAGACACCTTCTGCAGGTCATGTCATATAATAGAAATGTCCTCTTTGATCCCCCCCACCTGACAGGTAAGTTTGGCTAGAGTGGAATTGCACTGGCTTACCGCCAAAAAAAACGTCTGCCAAGGTGGGTCCAGGCACTGCCTTGTCATGTATGCCTCCTTCCGATCCGTCTGTGTGGTTATCCGGCACCCCTTCTCCATTTTCCTCCTCATCCGACTCCATCTGCGTCCTCAGTGGCTCAAACCGGGACCCGGAGCCTGAACCCTCCGCCATCCTCTCCCTACTACTCATCTGCCCCCTGATTACAGCAGGCTTCGTAGGTGTGTGCCGGGCAAAGCGCTCTAACCTCGATGCTGCCGCCCCTCTCACATCTCTGCGCTCCGTGAAGGAGCCCGCGTCGGCGCAATCTTGCTTCTTCAGCTCCTTGTCCTCTGCCGCCTTTGACTTCCGGGATCGGGTCATTATGAGCGTCGGTTTTGTTCCAAAATATCGTCCCCGGGTTCTCCACCACTTCTCCTCTCGTGTTACGTGATTCACCGTTCAAATTAACAACTGCAGGATATAGTTTAAGGATAATGGCAGCGGGAGCTCCGGATCCTGCTTCTTCTCACATGCGCTGCTAGGCCACGCCCCCCCTAATAAAAATTTTAAAAAGAATTGGGCTTAAGAAAATATTTTTGTGATATCCCCACTGCTGACTTTATCCCATTTTAAATGTGTCTACCATTTAAAACAACTCTTTGTTTTCTGTTCACTAACCAATTCTTTACCCATATATATACATTTTCACCAGTTGCTCGGTGAAAAGAGAATGGAACCAACTGGAAAAATCTGCCACGGTGCAAGAAAGTCTTCTTTAGGGCATCCAGGCCATTCTCTGGAGCTAGAGACTATTAGTATTCTAAATTACTCAACTCCAGTCCATCAGAACCATCCCAACAGGTCAAGTTTCCTGGATAGTTGATATAATTATTGTCTGTGCATCAGGAATTGACACGTTTCTTTATAAGATATCCTAAAATCATGACCTGTTAAGGGTGCTTGAGGACTGGAGTTGAGAATCACTGGTCGAGACAGTGGTAGAAAATGCACTTCTATACCACTGATGTACAATGATCTGTCATCATGAATCAGAAGGATCAATGTTGGTCATATCTGCCATCCAGTGGAACCATAAAGAGACTCTTCAAATCGTGAAACCAATGCAAATTTAGCCTAGCTGGATATAATAAGGTACAGTTAGTTTATCTCCATAAAATTTTAGTCATTGTATGCAGATATGGAAATCACAGACAAAATGTACAGTCTCATGTATTAAGTGAAGAACTTTGAATGCAGATGGAGCAGTTGTTGAACGGAATAAAACCCCTAAAAAATGATCCATGTGTAAAGGGAAAGCATTATATAATTTGTCCTTATCAGAGTTGTAGAAAGTTACAGCAATTATGCTCTCTACAGAGCCGAAAAATCCTATGGAAAGATTTTTATCTTTTAAGATAAAAAGATTATTATCGTTCAATGATCTCACTTACATCTTGTTATCCTAATAGAATGAAATTGATGCATTTAGAGTTGTGCGGTACCATGACCAAATGAACTTGCTCACATGTTGCGGTCATCTGCAGAAAAATTCTATCAAGACTTCAACACATTTTCAGCATTAAAAGTAATTGGAAAAATCCACAAAATTTAACAGTGCAACAAACTAGCTAAACTAATAAGTGTTTGGAGCTACAGATTCTATATTATTGCTCTATTCTTTTTCAGCTTTATTGTCTTCTTCACTCTTGTAGAGTTTAACAGAGTTCACTCTGCAAAGTTTAATGTTTTGGGTATACTATAAATTTGCATTATTTTTACACAGGAACTTGAAATGTTACAATGATTGGGGTGTAGTAGTTATTACGAAATTTGAAGTCATTAAGCGAGTTTTATGTACATGCACTTGAACATGAAAAATATACGGGTCCTTCTCAATGAATTAGAATATCATCAAAAAGTTCATTTATTTCAGTAATTCAATTTAAAAAGTGAAACTCATATATTATATGAATTCATTACCCACAGAGTGATCTATTTCCAGCATTTTTTTTTTAATGTTGATGATTATGATAAGGGCTTATTCAGACGAACGTAAAATACGCGCGTGCAACGCGCGTGATTTTCACGTGCGTTGCCCGTAGCTATATTAGACAATGGGGCCGTGCAGACATGGCAGCGTTTTTTGCGCAGCGTTGCTCCGTTGCAAAAAACTCACGACATGTCCGTTGATTCAGCGTTTTCAACGCATCACGCACCCATTGAAGTCAATGGGTGCGTGAAAACCACGCATGTCGCACGGAAGCACTTCCGTGCGAACTGCGTGTTTGCGCAACAGCTGTCAAAAGGATGAATGTAAACAGAAAAGCACCACGTGCTTTTCTGTTTCCGAACATCCAAACGGAGTGTCTTTGCGATTAGCGAACCCCGACAACCGAAGCTAACTTCACCGGGTTCGGCCAAACTCGTTTTGCCCGAACCCGGCAAAAAAATTTCCGGTCCGCGACGTCGGGAGACATTCACTGTGCATGGTGCTGAAAGAGTTAAACTGTTTCAGCACCATGGACATTGACTTGCGATCCCAAAATACATGAACCTGTAAAAAAAAACGAAGTTCTAACTTACCGATTACTCCTGTCTCCTTCCTGCAGTCCGACCTCCCGGGATGACACTTCAGTTCAAGTGACAGCTCCAGCCAATCACAGGCTGCAGCGGTCACTTGGACTGCCGCCTCATCCAGGGAGGTGGGGCTCGATGTCAAGAGAGGCGCGTCACCAAGGACGCGTCACCAAGGACGCGTCACCAAGGCAACGGCCGGGAAGTTCTCGGTAAGTAGGAACTTTATCTTTTTTTTTACAGGTTTTTCGCTGTTGTGTTCGGCATTCACTGTCGAGGGTGCTGAAAGATTTAGCTCTTTCAGCACCTTGGACAGTGATGGGCGTCGACAAGCCTCATCTCTATGATGCCGGCTGCGCGAAAATCACGCAGCCGCGCATCAGACACGGATGACACACGCAGCTGTCAAATAGTGTTTGCGCGCGCGAAACGCTGCGTTGTTTGCGCGCGCAAAAACGCAACGCTCGTGTGAATCCGGCCTAACAGTTAATGAAAACCCAAAATTTACTCTCTCAGAAAATTTGAATATTATATTAGCCCAATTTAAAAAAATTGTAATGCCGAAATGTTGTCCTACTGAAAATTAGTATGTCCAGTATATGCACTCAATACTCAATACTCAATCCTTTTGCATGAATTACTGCATCAATGCGGCATGGCATGGAGGCGATCAGTCTGTGGCACTGCTGAGGTGTTATGGAAGCCCAGGTTGCTTTGATAGCGGCCTTCAGCCTGTCTGCATTGTTAGGTCTGGCGTCTCTCATCTTCCTCTTGACAATACCCCATAGATTGTCTATGGGGTTTAGGTCAGGCGAGTTTGCTGGCCAGTCAAGCAGAGTGATACTGTGGTTAGTAAACCAGGTATTGGTAGTTTTAGCAGTGTGGGCGGGTGCCAAGTCCTGCTGGAAAATGAAATCAGCATCTCCATAAAGCTTGTCAGCAGAGGGAAGCATGAAGTGCTCTAAAATTTCCTGATAGACGGCTGCGCTGACTCTGGACTTGATCTAACACAGTGGACAAACACCAGCCGATGACATCGCTCCCCAATCCATCACTTACTGTGGAAACTTCACACTGGACCGCAAGCAACTTGGATTGATGCCTCTCCACTTTTCCTCCAGACTCTGGGACCGAGATTTCCAAATTAAATGTTAAATTGAGTTTCATCTGAAAACAGGACTTTGGACCACTGAGCAACAGACCAGTCCTTTTTCTCCTCAGCCCAGGTAAGATGCTTCTGATGTGGTCTCTGGGTCATGAGTCGCTTGACACAAGGAATGCGACAGGTGTAGCCCATGTCCTGGATACGTCTGTATGTGGTGGCTCTTGAAGCACTGACTCCAGCTGCAATCCACTCCTCGTGAATTTTCTGCAGATTCTTGAATGGCCTATTCTTGATAATCCTTTCAAGGCTGTGGTTATCCCTGTTGCTTGTGCACCTTTTTTAACCACACTTTTTCCTTCCTCTCAACGTTCCATTAACCCCTTCCCGCTATGTGACGTAATAGTCCGTCATAGGCGTTGTCCTGTTAACGCAAACTGACTGACTATTACGTCATGTGGTTAACAGGCACCTGTATCTCCAGACACAGGTTTAGAGCAGTGATAGATGCTGTCCTGGACAGCAGACTATCACTGCCCAACGTTGAGGGACCCATCGCAGCGGTCCGTCAGCGGCGATCATCGCGACAGGTCAGTCATTACTGACTGACCGTCGCCATGTTGGAGGGGGAGGATCCGGCACCGGAAGAGTAAGTGTTTTAGAGCAGTGATAGCTGCTGTCCTGGACAACAGATTATCACTGCTCAACGCTGAGGGACCCTTCACAGTGGTCCCCCAGCGGCGATCATCACGACAGGTCAGTCATTACTGACTGACCGTTGCCATGTTGGAGGCGGCGATCGGGCCTCGGGGGGAGTGTGAACAACTGATTGGCTGCTGTCATGGAACAGCAACCAATCGCTATACATCACCGAGGGACCAATCAGACTGGTCCCTCGTCGGCGATTGCTATGATTGGTCTGTCTGTTGTGACAGACCAATCATGGTACACTGGTGGCCATTTTCATTATGATCCCGCCCTGTATCCCTCTTTGCAGTTGTTGGGAGGGAGCAGAGCGGTTGTGTCAAGAGCTGTTGCATATATACAGTACTATATCTATCTACCGCTACCCCCATCCTCCACCCTTTACCCCCTGATCACATCCTAGTGATTACTTTCACTTTGCTGGGATTTTTGTTGCTGCTGTTGATCAGTAACTGAATAAGGGCCGGTTCACATCAGCGTTCGCCTTCCGTTCAGGAGTTCCGTCTGATGTTTCCGTCGTGGAACCCCGCAACGGAAACTCAAACGGAAACCACAGCTTCCGTTTGCATCACCATTGATATCAATGGTGCCGGAAACATTGCTAATGGCTTAAGCCCAGTTCTCTTTAAAAACTTTATTAGGGCCTGTTCACATCAGCGTTCGCAGTTGACTGCGCTATTAATTCCGTAGAAAAAACGGAAACCATTAGCAATGTTTCCGTCACCATTGAGATCAATGGTGATGCAAACAGAAGCTGTGGTTTCCGTTTGACTTTTCGTTGCGGGGCTCCACGATGGAAACCTCCAACAGAACCCCTGAACAGAAAGCGAACTCTGATGTGAACCGGTCCTAAGTTGCTGATCACTGTTCAAAACCCTTGCTACAGGTTGTTTTTTTCTTTTACTTTACTTGTAAACCCCTGGAACAAGTATTGCTGTCCTGTGTTCTGATCAGTGACTTAGTTGTCACTGATCGCCTAATACAAGCCTTGCTCTAGCAGTTTTTTTAATTTGTTATAAAAACACGAAAAAAAATTTTTTTTTTACAAAATATAAAACAATTTTTTTTTATAGAGGTTTAGTTAGGTAGGTTTTGCTAGTGACGCAAACTCGCCTTCTGCGTCCCCTGGCGAATCAGTGACATTGCCATAACTGATTGCCTAATACAAGCCGTGCTCTAGGTTTTTTCCGATTACTTGTTTTTTTTCTATTGTTATAAAAAAACTCCAAAAAACGACACAAAAATTGTAAAAATATAAAGCTAAAAAAAAATATATAGGAGTTTAGTTAGGTAGGTTTTTGCACAAAATACCTATCTGATAAAGAGCATAATGACCCGTAGAGTATTTACGGCTGCGGAGGCATATTCCATTATTGCTTCGGACAGCGAGTCCGGGAGTGACCCAGAAGCCCTCTTCTATCTCTCCTCTTCCTCATCAAGTGAGGATGAGGAACCGCCAAGAAGTCGCCACCGGTCGTCTACTACACCAGCCCCTGAGATTAAGCACAAGAGAAAGAAAGAGTCAGAAACTATCAATAAATGTAAATTTGCCAAATGGCATAGAAAAATATATATTTTATTGGACAATACAAGTAACACGATTAAAAATAGACTACAAATCAAAATAGACTGTATATCTCCAAAAGTATGGGAGAGGAACATGGGTCATAGAGGTAAAACAGTACAAACAACAGTTTATATCAGTGGTTATCAGTTTATATCAGTGGTTCTAAGCGGTTTGCAAACGATAGATACAGAGGAAGCGAGGGTTAGTTATAACCATACACAGTGTCGGTACATATCAGCAAAAAGCGATTAGTCTAGTAACAGGCATGAAAAGGATAAGGAACCTAATAGTTAAAGAGGCTCTGTCACCAGATTTTGCAACCCCTATCTGCTATTGCAGCAGATAGGCGCTGCAATGTAGATTACAGTAACGTTTTTATTTTAAAAAAACGAGCATTTTTGGCCAAGTTATGACCATTTTTGTAGTTATGCAAATGAGGCTTGCAAAAGTCCAAGTGGGTGTGTTTAAAAGTACAAGTCCAAGTGGGTGTGTATTATGTGCGTACATCGGGGCGTTTTTAATACTTTCACTAGCTGGGCGCTCTGATGAGAAGTAACATCCTCTTCTCTTCAGAACGCCCAGCTTGTGACAGTGCAGATCTGTGACGTCACTCACAGGTCCTGCATCGTGACGGCCACATCGGCACCAGAGGCTACAGCTGATTCTGCAGCAGCATCAGCGTTTGCAGGTAAGTCATCCACGCGAAACGCGCGTTGGGGTTTCTCCACTTCTGGGAGTCACCACATTCCTGGAACGATATGGGTCAGTACTAGCGGTGTTTCTTTTGCAATCTTAAAATATACGACTATTGACTGATACATTTACTCCTCTGAGCTTGCGACAGGTTTAGTTGCAAAACACTTATGTCTACTTAGACAGCAGGTTTTGGTCGTACCGAGACTTTCTCTGCTTAACTATTAGGTTCCTTATCCTTTTCATGCCTGTTACTAGATTAATCGCTTTTTGCTGATATGTACCGACACTGTGTATGGTTATAACTAACCCTCGCTTCCTCTGTATCTATCGTTTGCAAACCGCTTAGAACCACTGATATAAACTGATAACCACTGATATAAACTGTTGTTTGTACTGTTTTACCTCTATGACCCATGTTCCTCTCCCATACTTTTGGAGATATACAGTCTATTTTGATTTGTAGTCTATTTTTAATCGTGTTACTTGTATTGTCCAATAAAATATATATTTTTCTATGCCATTTGGCAAATTTACATTTATTGATAGTTTCTGACTCTTTCTTTCTCTTGTGCTTAATCTGATATTTGGAGTTTCTATCATTACTGGGGAGTCGAATAAATTTAACCGCACTTGCTGGCGACTTAACCCATAGACTGTATAGTCCCATGAGACATATGTTGACACCAGCCCCTGAGAGTAGTGACCCCTTGTGGACCCCAATCCCCGAGAACTATGAGCCCCAGGTCCCTGGGTTTACGGGCACCCCAGGGATTCAATTTGAAACGGCAGGGTTACAGGAAATATACTTTTTTAAAGTTTATTTCACTGACGAATGTAGACACCATGGAAATGAGGAAGTTCTGGGGTATTGTGCTCAGTATGGGGCTTCTGAAAAAGCCATCCATAAGAACATACTGGAGCACAGATATACTGTACCACACCCCCATGTACCGCATGGCGATGGCCACGTTTTGAGATAATTCTCAGATTTTTGCATTACTGTGATAATGCACAGTGCCCACCCCAAGGTGACCCCAGCTTTGACCGCCTATTTAAAATTGGACCCTTATTAGACCGTTTCAGTGCCAAATTTGTCCAGGTATACACCCCCAAGAAGTGCATTGCTGTTGACTAGTCCCTAGTTCATTTTAAAGGGAGTCTTCGACTCCGCCAGTACCTGCCGAATAAGAGGTATGGCGTGAAGATGTACAAGCTGTGCGAAAGTACATCAGGGTACACCTACAAATTTAAAATATATGAAGGGAAGGACACCACTCATCCCCCAGAATGCCCCCCCTTCATGGGAGTTAACGCAAGATAGTGTGGGATCTGGTGCATCCACTGCTGGACAAGGGCTACCACCTCTACCTGGATAATTACTATACCAGCGTACTACTTTTCAAGGGCCTCACTTCCAGAATTACAGTGGAATGCGGCACAGTTCGCAAGAACCAGAGAAGCCTCCCTAAGTCGCTGCTCGGGCAAAAACTCGGAAGAGGGGAAAGTAGGGCACAATGCAGTGACAATCTATTGTGTGTCAAGTATAAGGACAAGAGGGACATCCATATATTGACAACAATACATGGCCATGGCAGCACCGCCGTCCCTGTACGAGGTACCAGTACAGAGACCCTCAAACCCAATTGCATTCTTGACTACAA
Source organism: Rhinoderma darwinii (assembly GCF_050947455.1). Lineage (NCBI taxonomy): Eukaryota > Metazoa > Chordata > Amphibia > Anura > Rhinodermatidae > Rhinoderma > Rhinoderma darwinii. The sequence goes on from NC_134687.1 coordinate 343,198,536, forward strand.
TAAATACATGGGAGGGGTTGATCTCCCAGATCAAGTGCTGCAGCCATACAATGCCATGCGTAAATCAAGGGTGTGGTACAAGAAGCTGGCCGTGCACATCATGCAAACCGCATTGTATAATGCTCACGTGCTATTCAGATCTTCAGGCCAGCGGGGAACTTTCCTGGAATTTCAAGAGGTGGTAATAAAGTCCCTTATATTTAGAGATCAGGAAGGGGAGGGACCCAGTACTTCTGGAAGTGAGGCCACATGCATTGTACCGGGGCAACATTTCCCCAGTCAAGTTCCCCAAACTGGCAAGAAGGGAAAGAGCCAAAAACGGAGCAAGGTATGCTTTTAAAAACGGCATAAGAAAAGATACCATCTATCAGTGCAACACGTGCCCTGAGAAGCCAGGACTGTGCATGAAGGAGTGTTTTCAAATATACCATACGTCTCTGAAATTCTGATCTTGTTGTTGAACCGCCTTTTATATTTACCCTGATGTACATCGCACAGCCACAGTAATATTATGCTGCATGCCACTCTTTCCCTTCTTAGCACTGCCGTGTGCTCAAGCCGTACCCGGCAAGACTAGCTGAACACAGCTGCACATATATCAATCCTGCAGACGTTGCCATGACTAATTTTTAATCCAGGACTTTCTCCCCAAAATTTTATCCAAACTTTCTAATAACATTTCTTCTTAGCCCTGGTGTGTGCCTAGGCCATACCCGGAAAGACCAGCTGAACACAACTGCACATATTTTAGTCCTGCATTCCTGTGGCTGATCAGTGACTTTTATCCACACTTTATCCAAATTATCCAGATTTCCAAATTTTATGCAAATTTATACAAAGTTATATAAACTTTTCAGTATACATTTTATACAAATTTTTATACTAAAATCCATTCCAGCAAAATCTAAGCTCCAAAAGCTAACTGGTGCTTCTTCCCTTCTGAGCCCTGCCATGTGCCCAGGCAGCAGATAATGGCCACATGTGGGGTATTGACGAACTCAGGAGAACCTGCGTAACAATTTATGGTGAGAATATCTCCAATGACACAAGTTGGGCACAACATATTGGGCACTGAAATGGCATAATTGTGAAAATGTTTTACTTTTTCATTTTTGCATCAAATTCTGGAAAACTCCTGTGCGGTCAAAATGCTCACTACACTCCTAGATAAATTCCTTGAGGGGTGTAGATTCCAAAATGGGGTAGGTTCTTGGGGGTTTCACTGTACTGGTACCTCAGGGGCTCTGCAAACACAACATGGCGCTTGACAAATATTCGAGCAAAATCTGTGCTCAAAAGCCAAATGTGCTCCTTCCCTACTGAGCTCCGTCGTGTGCCCAGGGAGCAGATAATGGCCACATGTGGGGTATTGCTGTACTCGGGAGAACCTGCGTAACAATTTATGGTGGGAGTATCTCCAATAATACAAGCTGGGCACAACATATTGGGCACTGAAATGGCAAAATTGAGAAAAATTTGTACTTTTTCATTCTTTGCATCAAATTCTGGAAAACCCACTACACCCCTAGATAAATTCATTGAGGGGTGTAGTTCCAAAATGGGGTAACTTCTTGGGGGTTTCCACTGTACTGGTACATCAGGGGCTCTGCAAACACAACATGGCGCTTATAAAATATTCCAGCAAAATCTGTGCTCAAAAGCCAAATGGTGCTCATTCCCTTGTGAGCTCCGTCGTGTGCCAAGGTAGCATTTTAGGAACACATATGGGGTATTTCCATACTCTGGAGAAGTTGCTTTACAAATGTTGGGGGGCTTTTTTTATTTTATTCCTTGTGTTAACTGATTTTTTTTTAGCTAAAACGACATCTTATTGGAAAAAAATAAAATTTTTCATTTTCACGTCCAAATTCTAATAAAATCTATGACACACTTGTGGGGTCAAAATGCACACAACAACCCTAGATTAATTCCTCAAGGGGTGTCGTTTCCAAAATGGGGTCTTTTTTGGGATGTTTCCTTTGTTTTGGTATCACAAGACTGCTTCAAACCTGACATTGTGACTAAAATATAATCTAATAAAAAGGAGTCCCCAAAATCCACTAGGTGCTCCTTTGCTTCTGAGGTCTGTGCTTCAGTACATCACCACACAAGGGACACATGTGGGATATTTCTAAAAACTGCAGAATCTGGGCAATAAATATTGAGTTGCGTTTCTCTGGTAAATCCTTCTGTGTTACAGAAAAAAAGGATTAAAAATTAATTTCTGCAAAAAAAATGACATTTGTAAATTTCAGCCCTACTTTGCTTTAATTCTTGTGAAACGTCTAAAGGGTTAAGAAACTTTCTAAATGCTGTTTTTAATGCTTTGAGGGGTGCAGTTTTTAAAATGGGGTGACTTATTGGGGTTGTTATTGTATAGGCCCCTCAAAGCCACTTCAGAACTGAACTGGTCCTTGTAAAAATAGCCTTTTGAAATTTTCTTGAAAACGTGAGAAATTGCTACTAAAGTTCTAAGCCTTGTAACGTCATAGAAAAATAAAAGGATGTTCAAAAAACAATGCCAATCTAAAGTAGACGTATGGGAAATGTTAATTAGCAACTATTTTGTGTGGTATTACTATCTGTCTTACAAGCAGATACATTTAAATTGAGAAAAATGAACATTTTTGCACTTTTTAGCAAAATTTTGCTGTTTTTCACAATTAAATACTGAATGTATTAACCAAATTTTACCACTAACTTAAAGTCCAAGGTGTCATGAGAAAACTTTCTCAGAATCGCTTGGATAGGTAAAAGCATTCCAAAGTTATTACCACATAAAATGACACATGTCAGATTTGAAAAATGGGGCTGCATCCTGAACGTGCCAACTACTCTACGTCCTTAAAGGGAATGTGTTGCCAGCAAAACATGTTTTGTTTTTTTTAATTAAACATTTAGTGTGTAGGTGATTAAACATTGTTCAAATTTTTTTTATTTTTTTCACGAGTCAGGAAATATTATAAATTAGATTCTAATTTATAATATTTCCCATTGCTGGTCACTAGATGGAGCTATTCCCAAAATTGCAGCATTGCATGTGGTAAAGCAACCACATTGCTTTTTGCTGCAAAATTGGGAAAAAAGCACTCGCTCTAGTGAGCTCTGAGAATCCCCCCCTCCTTTATCCTGGCTAGTGCCGGGATAAACGAGGGGTTTGAACGGTCTAACCTCCTACACTGTGTGTCGCCATTTTTTGAGCTAACACACAGTGTAGTAGGTTTACATACAGTAGTAAACACACACAAACACGAACATACATAGAAATCTCTTACCTGCTCCTGCCGCCGCGGCTCCCTCCGGCCCAACCGCTCCGTCTGCTGCCGCTGGTCCAAGTGCACAAGTCCGGAAGCCGCGACCGGACTTCCGGTCCACAGGAAAATGGCGCCGGACGGCGCGCATTTCAAATTGGACTGTGTGGGAGCGGCGCATGCGCAGTTCCCAAACAGACGGCGTACACAGAAGTGGATGGGACGGGACCCATTCGCAGTCCCTATGGGACTGTGGCTGCCGTATTCCATGTCTGTATGTGTCGTTAATCGACACATACAGAAATGGACAAAAAAATGGCAGCCCCCATAGGGAAGAAAAAGTGTAAAAATAAGAAAAAGTAAAACACAAACACACAAATAAATATAAACGTTTTTAATAAAGCACTAACATCTTTAACATATTTAAAAAAAAATTGTGATGACACTGTTCCTTTAAGGGGTTAATATACTTGGATTCAGCACTCTGAACAGCCAGCTTCATTAGCAATGTCCTTTTGTGGCGTACCTTCCTTGTAGAGGGTGTCAATGACTATCTTCTGGACAACTGTCAAGTCAACAGTCTTCCCCATGATTGTGTAGCTACTGAACCAGACTGTTGGACCATTTAAAGGCTTAGGAAACCTTTGCAGTTGTTTTGTGTTGATTAGCGGATTAGAGTGTGACACCCTGAATCGACAATCTTGAACTTTTACCCAATATTCTCATTTTCTGAGAGACTAAATTTTGGATTTTCATTAACTGTTAGCCATAATCATCAACATTAAAAGAAAAAAAATGCTGGAAATAGATCACTCTGTGTGTAATGAATCTGTAGAATATAGGAGTTTCACTTTTTGAATTAAATTACTGAAATAAATTAACTTTTTGATGATATTCTAATTCATGGAGAAGGACCTGTAGAATATACATATAAAAAATATTTCCATCAGTCAGAAACGCAGCAATCACAATGTTGTCTCTATTATCTTTATTGAAATGTGAACTCATGTGCCCCGTAATCACAGGACAATAAACTGACCTTTCAGGCATAAGTCACACCAATAAATCCCTAATTGTCTGGTCTCTACAGAAAGGCACATAGCAGGTGTGTTTTTACTAGTGTCCATTAAATGCATAGCAACTGGGCTTCTGGATATTGCTTTAACCTTTGGCCTGTTTAAATGCAAAAACAGAATAAAACATAGACATAATCACTAGAATGGTTAATCCTTGCCTGCCAGAGTGAAAAGTTTATATTCCAGGAAAACTACCAAGACCCATCTGATAGCTGCAGATGCCATAGGTTTATTGTCAGTATTCTTATCATAAATTAGCAATGTACTGTCCCATGAAAATATATTTGATTCCTTCACACCAGCAGATATCTATTACCATTTTACTGTTCCAGAAATTGTGGACGTAGAGAGCTGTGAGACATGGGCACAAGTGATTGGCATCTGCTGGACATATCCACCTCCTTTTGAAAGTGGGGTGCTCCTTGTCTTCAGTAGAGGAGCATCAGGAGGACTTCAGAAAGCTTAAAGTGCTTGTTCAGTCTTCAGCGGTGTTTCAAGGTCACAGATTTCAACATTGTGATCTGATATATTTTAGATACATGTGAGATGATTTTGACTGGAACTCAAAGTACCCGTTATAAAATTGTTCAAAATAGATACTGCCCCCCCCCCCCCATATAAAACTGCCAAATAGATAATGGTCCATATAATATTATGCTATATACATAGTGTTCTCCTAAGTGCCCTATATAAAATTGTTCTATATACATAATGCCTCATATACAGTTAAACTAACCAAATTGACCCATAAAAAATTATGCTGTATTCATATTGTGCACTAAGTTTTCAGTATAATAATATGCAATACAGTACATATATTTCCTTTCAAAGTGCCCCATATAAAATTATATCTTGGAAAGTGTCCCATCTAAAGTAATGCTCCCCAAAGAACCACATATAAAATTATGCCGGTGATCTGGCTCTGCTCCCTGTCTAGGTCGCTGGTGTCTGTGTTCCTCTGCTTGCGGCCGTAATGCTCCTACAGCGCACGCTCCGGCTCCTCTAAAAGGGCCACAATGACAATCCCTGTTCGTTCCTGGACTATTTAAGGCACCTCCACATCAGGGAATAATAAGGTGGTATAATAATAGAGTAAATAAATAATTAAAAAAATAATCCGTAGATGTGTGGTACGCTTTGAAGCAATCATGTACAGGCCACGTTTAGGGCAAGTGTCACACTAATAAATGGTGTCCATTTAACCTCAAAACAGTTGTTTACAGGTGGGTTTCTCTTCCTTTTGAAGGAGATTCTGGCTTGGATAAAATCCCTAGTCATGATTTAAGACTTTTCTACTACTTCCAATAGGTGTCACTAGAGCGATTATTTTCCTTCTCCTGGGGGACAACAAACTTGCATATTATCCACCTTTTGGGACCTTCCCTTCTTTGCAGTTTGGGGAACTTTGCTTGGAAAGTGTTTCCCTGGTACAATATGGGCACCCTCGCTTCCAGCAGATGTGCTTGGGCCCTCCTCTTCCTGGTTCCCAAATATTAGGCGCTTTATAACCACTTCTTGAAAATAAAGGAATGTTCTCCTCTGGCCCACACATGTTTTTCATCCACTCCTTCCTAGAGCCATTTTTTATTTTTCCATCGACCTAGCTATATGATGGCTCGTTTTTGAAGAACAAGCTGTTGTTTTTACTCATATAGTTTTGAGGTACATACGACTTTTTGATCACTGCTTATTCCAGTTGTTGGAAAGCAAGATGATCAAACACAGCAATTCTGGCATTGTTTTTTTGCTTATAAAGACATATTAATTTTTTTCTGATTGTCAATTAGATTACAGCAATACCAAATCATATAGTTTCTTTGTTTTACAGTTTTTGCATAATAAAATTACTTTTTAAAAAAGAAGTTTCAAAAGTTATTTATTAAAACAGTTTTCAAATGTATACAATATATATTATTTCCAACAAGTATCGTTGTCCAACGTGTATAATAGGAAGGTCTTCATGCTTAGTACCAAATAAATTCACAACAATATTGCACACAAAAAAAAGGATGTATCGATTCAGGTAAAGAAAAAAAAAAGAATAACCTGTACAAATAATAAAGAAATAGAAAAAAAGAAAAACATCATGAACATAATAATCTTGGTCAGTATGTATGCAACAGAGAAGTAAAAAAGTCTCTATAAGAAATCTTATGTCCTTATTTTTCTTCTTCTTCCCTCCCTAGGGCCTTTCGTCTCTTCCCCCCCCCCCTTCATAGAAGAGAAATCAAATAAAACAATGGGGGGTATCAGATACTAACATAAGAGGTGCAGGTAATAGGCAAGGTTAGAAGTCTGAACGTAAGTTATCCATAGCTCCCATCGAAGCGGACCCCTAGTGACAGCAATAGTTGTATTCATTTTTTTAACCATCAATATTTTTATTTACATTTTTTTGTCAAGATAACAAATATAATACACAATAACCACAGACACATGGTTGTACAAAAACGCAGTGTATCACATAATATATATAATACATAGAACTTGCATAGTGTCGTGAATGGACAACTCAGAACCATTCTAAGCACCACCATGCATATATAAAGTACTAACTATGCGGAGAGAGGAAATACAGTAAAACATGTCGCATGTGGTAAACACACACAAAAATGCCCTGAAAATAGGGCATAAAACATAAGGACAGAAAAACAAGGATAGAAATTTTCCGGTTTAAATACATCGGTTTCAAATATACATTACGGGAATATACAATTCTGAGGAAGGAGATACCAGTTCTTCCAGTTCTCCACATACTGTGGGTATCTGTGATCTTTATATGCCATCATTTTTTCGTAGGCACATGTAGTATTTAGCGTGTCATAAATTTCCCCAACAGAGGGGAGGTTCGCACTCTTCCAATACCTAGTTATCCCCAACTTCATAGCCAAGAGGATATGTGCCACAAGTACCCTGTTTTCCATAGGCATCTCATTTATTCCGAGAAAGAGAAGTGCTAGGGATGGTGATAACGGAATGACCATGTTACAAAGCTTGGAGAGCAGTTGAAAAATCAAGGACCACAGAGGAGTGAGACAAGGGCAGGACCATAGTATATGGATGAGAGTGCCTCTGTGCCCACAATCCCTCCAGCAAAGATCAGAAGAACCCGGGTACATACGGCTCAATCTATCGGGTGTATAATACCATCTTAGAGCTGTTTTGATAGCGGCTTCATAATGAGATACACATTTAAAAGTAGAAGCAAGGAATTTCAAGGAGTAGGTCCATAGGGATACCGCAAAAGTCTGGCCTAGGTCCCTCTCCCAAGCAAGGAAGGGGGAGGTTTCAAAGGACGAGTGTCGCAAAAAAAAAAAATTTGGATATCAATTTGCTTTTAGTGTTTTATTAAAAAAAAAAATAATTATTTGTGTGATTGTGTTTTACTTTTTTTTTTTTTTTATTACTTTTTCTTGTCTATGGGGGCTGCCATTTTTTTTCCATCTCTGTATGTGTCGATTAACGACACATAAAGACATGGAATACGGCACATACAGCCTCATAGTGAATGCGAACAGGACCCGTTCCATCCACTATGCTGTACGCCGTCTGTGTGGGAACGGCGCATGCGCCGCTCCCACACAGTCCAAATTGAAGGTCTTCGGCCGAGCGACGTCCGGCGCCATTTTCTTGTGGACCGGAAGCCGCGGCCGGACAGTAAGATTACTACTTCCGGTCGTGGCTTCCGGACTTGTGTTCTGAAGCAAGCACTTGGAGCGGAGGGAGTAGACGGAGCGGACAGACTGGAGGGAGCGGCGGCGGCAGGAGCAGGTAAGTTAGGTCTGTGTATGTACGTGTTTTAGTGTGTGATTACTACTGTATGTACACCTACTACACTGTCTGTTAGCTCAAAAAATGGCGACACACAGTGTAGGAGGTTTGACCGTTCAATCCCCTCCTTTCTCCTGGCACTAGCCAGGATAAAGGAGGGGGGATTCTGTGAGCTCACTAGAGCGAGTGTGTATTCTCAAATTCTGCAGCATAAAGCAATGTGGTTGCTTTACCACATGCCAATGCTGCAATTTTGGGAATTGCGCCATCTAGTGACCAGCACTGGGAAATGTTATAAATTAGAATCTAATTTATAATATTTCCTGACTAGTGAAAAAATTAAAAAAATTAGAACAATGTTTAATCATTTATACACTAACTGTTTAACTAAAAATTTTTTTATAGAGACACATTCCCTTTAACAAACGAGGATTTAGAGCCCAGTACAGAATAAAGGGGCTTAAGGCGGACTGGGGTATCCGATCCGCATTGGCTGAAAATACGCTCAGATCCATAGTGGATAAGAGATGTCTAATCCTTAAATATTTATAAAAAATCTCTATGTGCAATACCATATTTATGGGTCAATTCAGAATACTGGGCTAACTTTCCGCCATCCAATAAGTCCGTTAAGTATACAATGCCTCTCTCCTTCCAAGAATCCAGTTTCATATCTAGAAGAGCAATGTGAAATATCTCAATAGGCGTTACATGCTGTAAGGAAATTTGGGAAGATATGCTACCAGAGTGAATTTTTTTTCCAGTAAAACAAAGAAGTAGACAAAAAATAGGGGAGACGGGCTGGTAAGGCTATTGTAGTCAAAGCAGCTATCAGTAAAGCCCTCAAATTTTGACCCGGGGCTAAAAAGGTCTCTATGTGTATCCAGTGTTGAGACACATCCCCAATCCACCAATTCCTTAATAACGATACCTGAGTTGCGTAATAATAATCTGGAATGTTAGGCAGGCTCAAACCGCCATACTTTTTATCTCTGTTAAGAATTGAAGAGGCAATTCTAGGTCTGCCCGGTTTCCAAATGAAGGTGTTTAACAGTTTCTGTATTTTATTAAAGAAGGAAACTGGTAGACGGATAGGGACGGTTCTGAAGATATACAAAATTTTGGGCAGAAATACAATTTTGAAGGCTGCTATACGACCCACCCATGAGATTTCAGATTTATTATACAACAGCATATCCTGTTCTATAGTTTTCAACAAAGGGATGTAATTATATTTATATAAATCCTGTACAGAGGTGGTGACCTCTATACCAAGATACCTCACATGTTGTGACTGCCAATCCATCAGGAATTTAGATTTTAGCGAAGCCAGTGCTTCCGCCTGGATATTAAAGGGCAAGATTTGAGATTTATGCTCATTAATTTTGTATAGGGAGAGAGATCCAAATTCCTTAATTACAGCCATTGCTGCCTCCAAGGATGTCTCCGGTTGCTCCAATGTCAACAAAATATCATCAGCAAATAACGAAATACAATGCTGTCTGTCACCTATCCGGACTCCTCTAATGTCTGAGTGTGACCTAAGCGCCTGGGCCAATGGTTCTATAGACAATACAAATATCAAAGGGGATAGGGGGCACCCCTGTCTGGTTCCATTCGTTATATCAAAGCTATCAGATAATGCTCCATTCACAAAAACCTTCGCAGAAGGTGTAGAGTATAGTGCCCTGATTGCTCTTAGTATCCCATCCCGTATTCCTATTTTTTCCAACACCGAGAAGACCTATGCATTCATTTTTTTAAAGAGCAATATATTATTCAGCCTGTTGATCACCTTTTTGAGACATCAAGGTTAGGGTGTGTCGCCATATTCTAAAAGACATAACTTTTTTATATTTTTGTTGATGAAGCTGTGTCAGGGCAGTTTTTTATTTTTTTCGGGACGTGCAGTAGTTTTTATTGGTACATTTATTTTGTGGTATTTTCCGACTTTTTAATCACTTACCATTAAATGTTTTGGAGGCGAGGTGACCAAAAATTCTGGCATTGATTTTTATGAAAAAAAAATTGCGCCGTTTATCGTGTGGGATGCTCTACACGGTGGATGTTGTGAAGTATTTAAATCTGATCACAATGGCTGAAATAGCTCTTACATCGCTAATATCAGGTTTACTATGTGTCTGGGAATATCCCTGTGAATACCATGTTATAGAACCGTAGAAAGCAACTCAGGACACACACAGCAAGGTATAGAATACTTAGGAGGGATGTAGAAGTACTTGGATGAGAAAGCTGGCTACATGTAGCAGAGCCTGTGTCGTAATCAATTTTCATGTCTGGGAGTGCTCCAGATGGACTATCCACTCCACTATGCTCAGAGCGTTTTTTCTAAAAAATATCAATAGACCTACAGTTAAATTTTAGTGCATTATGGCTAACTCTGCCCCTATACTGATTACTCATGCTCCCTATTCCGATTACTCATTACTTAATGGTCAATATTATATGTCTAGTAGGTGTGAGTCCAACCTATCTTGAGAAGAGGGGTCCCCTGAGCCTTGTCATACCCACAAGCTACCTTAACTGTTTCCGTAACGCCTTTGGACTGGAATGGGGGAGAACTGTGCATATGTGTGGCCACTTCTCCATTCGTTCTATGCCCGAATGCAGTGTCCAGTAGCAGCTTCACCAGGCTAGACAGACAGAGGTCCCAGAGTTTGGACCCACTCCTATCAGATATTTATGGCAGATTCTGTGGATATGCCGTAATTGTTCATAGTGGGAAAACCTTTAAGAGGGGTTGTCTCAGGAGGACAACCTTTCTCGGACAGTTGGCCCAAGCTCCTGGAACCCTGGAGATGAGCTCGTATTACCAGAGGAAGTTTTTTTTCAGCCATACATTACTTGCCGGCCATTTAATGATTGACTATGTAATACATGGACAGGCCATGTCTGTCAGAGCAGAGGCTGCTCTTAGTGGCTCTCTTAAGTCCTAATAAGACATATGGACAGGGGTTGTCTTTATGAGTCAAGCCCTTTAATCCCTTCCCTCTTTGGCCACTTTTGACTTTCCTTACAGAGCCACATTTTTCAAATCTGACATGTATCAATTTATGTGGTAATAACTTCGGAATGCTTTTACCTATCCAAACGATTCTGAGATTGTTTTCTCGTGACACATTGGACTTTATGCTACCGGCAAAATTTGCTTGATACATTCAGTATTTAATTGTGAAAAACACCAAATTTAACGAAAAATTGCGAAAATTAGCATTTTCATAAATTTAAATGTATCTGCTTGTAAGACCACACAAAATTGTTGCTAATTAACATCCCCCATATGTCTACTTTTAGATTGGCATAGTTCCTTCAACATCCTTTTATTTTTCTAGGACGTTACAAGGCTTAGAACTTTAGCAGCAATTTCTCACATTTTCAAGAAAATTTCAAAAGGCAATTTTTTCAGGGACCAGTTCAGTTGTGAAGTGGCTTTGAGGGCCTTATATATTAGAAACCCCCAATACGTCACCCCATTTTAAAAACTTCACCCCTCAAAGTATTCAAAACAGCATTTAGAAAGTTTCTGAACCCTTTAGACATTTCACAGGAATTAAAGCAAAGTAGAGGTGAAATTTACAAGTTTCATTTTTATTTGCAGAAATTCATTTTTAATCAATTTTTTGTAATGCAGAAAGTTCCACCAGAGAAATGCAGCTCAACATTTATTGCCCAGGTTCTGCAGATTTAAGAAATATCCCACATGTGGCCCTAGTGTGGTAATGTACTGAAGCACCGGCCTCAGAAGCAATGGAGCGCCTAGAGGATTTTGGGGCCTTCTTTTTATTAGAATATATTTTAGGCACCATGTCAGGTTTGAAGGGCTCTTGCGGTGCCAAAACAGTAGAAATACCCCAATGCTGTCGGCTATGGAATCCTTTCAGGCTCCGCCTCCGGGCGTGGTCTGGAAGACTTCCATGCTCGGCAGACCTTGAGGCCAGTATAAGGCCTCTGGTTGCCATTGCAGCCACCGGAATCCGGAGATGATGGCATCGTCTCAGCTTCTGAGCCGGTGCCATGCATTTGTCGTATGGATACGGCAAAATGCGGGAAGCACTAGCTTTCCATGACGTATCCATACGGCAAATATCGGGAAGAGGTTAAAAACTAACTTTTTCATGGACAAGGGTCTTGTAAGTTTTGTGGCATCTTTATTGATCCTTGTGAATATTTTGAAACCACTGTATAAGAATAATCTGCTTGAATGACTTGCTCTTGATGTTCTGCTTCTTCTTAGGCTTCGTTCACATCTGCGTCAGGGCTCCGTTCTGGCGCGTTCCATCTGAGCTTTCCATCAGAACGGAATCCTGACTGAAACAAACGGAAACCATAGGTTTTTACGGAATGAAAAGCATAGTCGACTACGGTATTGATTATGTCAAAACGACTGAACCCTTGCACGACTAAGATAAATGGAAATATTTGCACCGGATCCGTCACCATTGAAATCAATGGTGATGCAAACGGAAACCTATGGTTTCCGATTGTTTCAGTCAGGGTTCCGTTTTGACTGGAAGTTCCCAGAGCATCAGAACCGAGGCCTGACGCGGATGTGAAAGAAGCCTTAACATGTCCAAATATTAGTCTATTTCTAATACTGGGTGGGCTGGGTGTTAATGTCTTTAATTACATGGGTGTCAGTGTAAATAATTCTAGGGGCATTTACAGCGATTTACATGCAGAAATAGTTTGTTAGTATGCAAACAAGGTTGTTAGGCAACTGGTAAAACATTTCTAGAAAATCATGGTGATAGAATTCATTGTTAGAAAAATGTGAGCACATTTAGAGTAGATTAGATTACAGACAAATTATTTCAGTTATCTCTCAAATCATTTACAGTTTAAAGTCAAACTAATGTCTTCATTTTATCATTGTGTGGTTGTCTACCTTTCCTTCTGTGGTATGTGATAAGATTACTGAACTGTTCAGGACTTGCCAGCAATTTACAGCAGGCACACAGTCCTGATCTAAACACAAGCTAACATCCCCTGTACAAAATAACATTAAATCATATTGATGGGGTAAGGGAAATGTAACGCAAGTCTCTAAACTTAACATTTCTGTTTATGAACCTTGAACCTTGGTAACATATATGAAATATGTTTTGTTGTTCACGTGATCATCATATGTGTTAAAGCAATACTCTGGTTGAGAGCGATTTTATAGTATTAGGAAAAAGTATTATGAGCAATTACTAACATGGAAATGGGATCCATGTATTGCATCCTATATTCTAAAAATAGAGATGTAAAGGATCTGGCAGACACAACTTCTGTGTCGACGCCCATAGGTAATCAGTCTGGACCTGCTTCTATGTCTGTGAGATCGACTCCATCTTCCACCACCCAGGATGGCAGGCTTAAGAGTGGGAGAGCCTATCACAGTCTGGCCAGACGGGGCTAGCTCCCGCCCTCTGTCTATTTATACCTGCCTTTCCTGTTCCTCCTTTGCTTGTGATTCTTCTCTGTTGGTTTCCTGGCCCTGCTGCAGCTTCTTGAACTACTGATCCTCTGCTTGTGATTGACCTTGGCTTTTCTGACCACTCTTCTGCTCTGCGTTTTTGTACCTCGCTCATCTCCTGGTTTGACTCGTCTCGTTCACCTCGCTTGTTGCTCACGGTGTTCCCGTGGGCAACTTCCCCATTTCCCTGGCTTCTTTATACCCTTGTCTGTCGTGCACCTATTGAGTGTAGGGACCGTCGCCCAGTTGTACCCCGTCGCCTAGGGAGGGTTGTTGCAAGTAGGCAGGGATTGAGTGGCGGGTAGATTAGGGCTCACTTGTCTGTTTCCCTACCCCGACATTACAAGAGATCTCTCAGTATGCTAACATGTGCTAACGTACGTCATGATATCATGTATATCATGATATATACCTACATACCTATCTACAGGGGGCTCTATGGGGCTCTTTCTACAGGGAGCACTTATAGGTGCAGAAATGTTTGAAAAGTGAGAAGCTGAAGACATCTGAGCGGAAAACCTCATAAATGGGCCGTGGGTGGGAGAAGTCGTAATAGAGGTCTGGACCGGATGGAGAAGAAAAGAGAAAAAGAACATCTAGAATCTGAGATGAGTCACTTAATGTAAATGTTTATTCTGCCTCAAATCAGCACTGTAATCACTGTATGATCTGCAGGGATATGATAGTTAGTATGATTTTTATTTTGTGAAATAGCAACTCCCAGCATATCCTTACCATTGTTTGGATCATGCTGGGAGCTGTAGTTCTACGCCGTGCAAACCTATACGGCAGGAGTTTCACTAAATTGAGCTGTATTTTTTTTAATATTTTACTATTTTAGTTTAAACTGAATCTAATTTCTCATTGAGTCCATTTGGACTCAGAGATTCAAATTTGAAAATCCAAAAGGATTCACGTTTGTTTAAAGTGGAAATTCTATTGTGTGTTTTTGAATTTATTTGTTCAATTGGAGAAATTCTTATATTATTAAAATTTGATTTATGGTTGTGTAGCAAATGTCTTGATAGACTATGTTTCACGAGTCCGTTTTTGGCATTAAAACGGTGACCATTCCATCTGCTTCTCAGTGTCTGTGTGGTTCTCTCGATGTATTGTAGTCCACACTCGCATTCGATCATATATATCACATGATCGGTTTCACAGTTCATAAAAGTGTCAATTTGAAATGTTTCTTTCGTTACGTTCGACATAACCTCTCTCTTACCTGCATTTATGCTTAAACAGCATAAGTAGTTTCCTTTTCCACATTTGAAAATGCCTGTGGTTTTCGGGAGATGGCTGGAGATGGAGGTTTTTGTCCTCAATCTGCTTGGTGCCAGTATATTTTTAATTGTTCTCCCTCGATGGAATGTTATACGTGGTTTTGAAGGTATGATCTTATTCAAGATTGGGTCATTTTGAAGAATGCTCCAATGTTTTTACGAATACAAAAACATTGAAGCATTCTTTAAAATGACCCAATCTTGAATAAGATCATACCTTCAAAACCAGGTATAGCATTCCGTCGAGGGAGAACAATTAAAAATATACTGGCACGAAGCAGATTGAGGACAAAAACCTCCATCTCCATCTCCAGCCATCTCCCGAAAACCACAGGCATTTTCAAATGTGTAAAAAGAAACTTCTTATGCTGTTTAAGCATAAATGCACGTAAGGGGGAGGTTATGTCGAACGTAACGAAAGAAACATTTTAAATTGACATTTTATAAACTGTGAAACCGATCATGTGATATATATGATCGAATGCAAGTGTGGACTACAATAGATCGGGAGAACCACTCAGACACTGAGAAGCAGATTGAATGGTCACCGTTTTAATGCCAAAAACGGATTCCTGAAACATAGTCTATCTAGACATTTGCTACACAACCATAAATCAAATTTTAATAATATAAGATTTTCTCCAATTGAACAAATAAATTAAAAAACACACAATAGAATTTACACTTTAAACAAACGTGAATCCTTTTGGATTTTCAAATTTTAATCTCTGAGTCCAAATGGACTCAACGAGAAATTAGATTCATTTTAAACTAAAATAGTAAAATATAAAAAAAATCAACTTTAAGTTTTTCAAAAAGTGAAAAATCAGAACAAAAATAATCTGAATCTATGAATTGTTCAAAATAAAGTAAAAAAAAAAATAGACCGACATATACATTTTCTGTTACACAAGTACCGCTCTCTAAAAGAAACTATCTAATAATATTTATATCCCAAAGGAAGAGTACATCAAACCAAATTAATCGACAGAGATAAATTATGAATGTCCAAACAAAAATACCTCTTTCTGACGTGTAGACAAATGCTGGAGCTACTGTTCCGGCAATTTTGAGCCAATGAATGTGAACCAGCAAGAGTTATGACAGTTGCGATCTTCTCAGCAACAAAAAAATTTAATCCATCGTAACATAAAATAAATGGACTACACAATATAAATTTCTATATAATTATACGATAAAAATGTGAGACATCAACTGAAAACAAAGTTGTAGATTGCTTATAGACATCTAGCTATTTCCGTATTCATATATATATATATATATATATATATATTTTATACGAAAAAGCATTATTCATCTGAATAAATACGGTAAAGTGAACACTATCATTGGCATCAACATAGGTCTTAAAACCAAACTGAACGAAATAAATTGAAGTATCAGACATAGATAACTCGGAATCCCCACAAAAAAGAAAAAATCAACACATAAGTACCTGTAATGAAACTCCCACAACGAACTCTAACCTTGACAGTTTGACCTGGATGTGAACCATATGACCGGGTTATTTAAGATGATGTCTTGTTGTAAATTTCACATGCCTGACGAAGACCTCGGTGCGAGGTTGAAACGCGTTGCAGCAAATCCTTTTATCACTTTTATTATTCGTTATCGAAATAAACCTTTTAATTCACAACCAAAACTCAGTGGAATCAGTGAATCACACACGCCAGAGCGCCCGTTTCAAGCAGCATTTTTCATCTAAATTTCTTCACCCTTGACTATAAGAAGGGCTCTGCCCTTTCACTCATTGCATGAGCGTTGTTGTGTTTACCCATGTTAGTTTTAGCAAATGGTCCCTTAGTTTTATCCAGTTCCCATTGTTCCCGTGCCCTGCTACCTGTATCCTGTGCTATATTTGTTCCTGTGCTTTAGAGTGTTGGAGTTGTGCTGTGCCACCTGTCACGCCTGCTGTCCCACACCACATCTGGTGTCATCTGTCTTCAAGTTCACCTGTGCCTAGCCTCCACTACTGTCTGGACTATCAAAGGTACTTTTGTACCAGGACTGTTGTTTGGCCAGCTGCTACTCCGCTACGGCGGTGCGGCCTAGTGGGTCCACATACCCACGGATCGTGACAGTATGCTCAGGCCATGGACCCCACTGGTCAACCCAAAACAATGACGAAGTCACAAGCCATGCAGGCAGACCTGCGAGACCTTCGGTCATGACAGGACCAACTCCTCCTGGCGGTGATCGCCAATGCATATCGGCTGGATGCGCAAGCTGCAATCATCACAGCACCTGTTCCTGTTGCTCCGGCTGTTCCTCCTGTCAGTACCGGTGCCGACTCCCGATTCTCTCTGCCACTACCTCCTCACTACGACAGAGACGCGAGGACCTGCAGGGGATGTCTGAACTAGTGCCAAATCCACTTCAGTCTACATGCCAAAGCATTCCCTTCTGATGGTGCAAGGATCGCTTTCATAGTCTCTCTCATTACTGGCAAGGCCCTAGCTCGGGCGAATCCTATCTCGGAACGTCAGGGACCAGAGACCCATGACTTTCAGTGTTTCCTATAGACTTTTCGCACAGTGTTTGGGGAACCTGGACGAGTCTCGTCAGCAGCTGCATCTCTGTTGACAGGGAGACATCTCCGTGTGCGAGTACGCCATTCAGTTCCGCACACCGGCAGCAGAGCTGTGCTGGAACAACGAGGCCTTGGTGGCTACATTCTGGCAGGGACAGTCTTCTGAGATTAAAGATGAGCTTGCCGCTCGTGATCTGCCACCTACCCTGGATGACCTCATTCTTCTAGCTACCCAAGATTTTCGTCGGGAGAGAAGATTCCCCAGGCTGGCTCCTACTTTCCAACAATGCCTGTTGCCCTCACTAGTTGTTCCACCAGAGGAGCCTATGCAGGTGGGCCGGCTCAAATTGTTAGCCCAGGAGAAACAATGCAGATGCACTTCGGGACTTTGTCTGTATTGCGGCCTCGGAGGCCATGTTGTGCGTTTGTGTCACCAGAGGCAAAAAAACTCCAATGCCTAAGATTGGTTGGAGAGACAACACTAGGCGGAACGGCGCTGAATAAAAAATTCTCTTCTTATCTATCCATCCCCGTGACCACAGTGTCTGGCGAAAAGACGCATCGGGTCTCTGCCTATCTGGATCATATCCAGTTGCCCACAGTCCCTCTGAAGACGTCTTTGGCTGTTGCCTCGGTGAATGGACTGCCTCTGCCCGACCTGATCGTATCTGAGACCAAGCCACTAAAGCTCCAAGTTGGATCCCTCCATACTGAACTGATTTAGTTTCTTGTTTTGCCTAAAGCTGTCAATCCTGTCCTACTGGGCCTGCGTTGGCTCCAGTTACATGTCCCAGTCCTGGACTGGAATTCCGGAAAAGTTCTCCAATTGGGCTCCAAATGTCTCAGCCGCTGTCTGTCATAGATCCATCCTGTCCAGCCTCCTCTTCCTCAGTCATTAGCAGGATTACCTCCCGATTTCTTGAATGCTGCTGAGAATCAGACCTCGATCTAACAGATATTGATGATCTTTCCTGAGGATAGGCCATCTATTTCTTATGAATAGATAGTTCATTAACTGTGCTTTCATTGTGACCGCTAGTAACCTGGTCACATAGCTTTAGACTTTAGACTTTAGAAATCCCTGCATTAGCTTTTTCTGGCGCTCGGAATCTCCAAGATGTGCCAGAATTGTTAATACCTACCAATATTTCTGGCGCGTGTCTAGGTCCTGTGCACTACAGTACAAACTACAGTTCATTGACCTCTAGTTTTTCTTGCGGCGTAGGGGAGAAGACAGAAGTCTGCTGTAGGTGAGTATTAGATTTTTTATTTTTCATACTGCTAATTTTTTGTTTTTGTTTTGCAGGTTCCGCTGGACCGTTTGGACTACATCGTAGATTCTTGGACTACTTCAATAATCTACGTTTTTTTCTTTAAATAAAATGGTTAACGAGGGTTGTGTGGGGGAGATTTTTATTTTCAATAAAAAAAAATATTTCTTATGTGTCTGTTTTTTTTAAATAATGGCAGTTGTCTGTTTGACAATGTCCATTACTAAGGTTAGGCATAGTCTTAGCCAGTAAAAAGGCCAGCACTAACCCCCATAATTAACCCGGTACCCACTGCCACCAGGGGTACCGGGAAGAGCCCTATAGGGTCTAGTACCCGACCATCTGTAGTGAGGGCCGGGTACTGTGTACTGCGGCGGCCACAGGCTGGTATTATGAGACTGGGAAGGCCCTAAAACCATGGCCCTTCCCACCCTGGCAATGCTAGGCTCCGGCTGCTTTATTGCATCGGGCTGGTTATGAAAAATGGGGGTCCCCCCACCTGGGAATTAGACATGATCGGGAAACATTTTTTCCTGTGGTGGATGACTTTTCAGTTGACAGGTAGCAGAGTTACATGAGGGGGACTTATTGTTCATTGACCTCTAGTTTCTATTGCAGTGCAGGGGAGAAGAAAGAAGTTAGAGAAATGTTTCCCCATGGAGCAGAATAATGAAAGCATCACGTGGTAATTAGACATGACAGGAAAAAATAATTCCCAATCAAGTAACTCTGCTACCTGTCAACTGAAAAGTCACAGAGAAAAATGTTTCCCCGTCAAGTCTAATGCCCAGGTGTTTCTTTGTGGTACTTTGCCATTGGGAAACATTTTTACCTCTGGCGGATGACTTTTTAGTTGACAGGTAGCAGAGTTACATAATGGGGAATTATTTTTCCCTGTCATGTCTAATTACTTGCTGACGCTTTCGTTGTACTTCTCAATGGGAAATTTTTGTCCCTCTGGCAGATGATTTTTCCATTGACAGGTAGTAGAGTTACACGACAGAAAAATATAATTCCCCATCATGTAACTCTGCTACCTGTCAATTGAAAAGTCATCGGTCACAGGGTCTACCTCTTGACTTTCATCGTTCTAAGGGCTCATTCAAACGAGCGTATATGTAGTCCGTATGACTCATGTACTTCAATGGGGCCATTCGCATGACCATTGTTTAAACAGAGCGTGTGAAGGGTCCGTGCAAACATAGGACATGTCCTATTTTACTGCGTGTTAAGCATCCCTCCATAGACTCTATAGTCTATGGGGGATCCGTGGCAACGCGCCCCGCACGGTTGCAGTTTTTCATGTCCGAGGTTATTTACGCTAGGCTGAATGTAGCCTTAGACTTTTGGTGTGTCCTGTAGCTGCTGCTGCTGTGATCAGCGCGTCCTACCATTGTACAGTCAGTGGCGGATTATCATTAGGGCAGTTCGGGCGGCCGCCCGGGGCCCAAGGCTCCCGGGGAACACTTGGCCGGCCGAACCACACATGATCGCACGGCCCCCCTCATGCCCGGTGGGACGTCGCTAGCACCGGATTGGGCCCCGGTGCTAGCGGCAGCCACATTCACACATCAATGAAAAGTTACTATAGTAACTGGGGTCTATGTAATAAATTACACGGGCCCATGTTACTACAGTAACTGACAGTACTTACCCCTCCTCTTCCTGGAGCGCATCGGAGGTTCTGACGTCACAGTGCCGGGCGCTGTGCACAGCGCATAACGTCACGACACTTGATGGAGTGAGGACCTGCGGCCGAAGAGGATGTAAGTTTAATTCATATGAGCGCTACTTCCCCTTCATTCCGGTCGTGTCAGCGATTCACAGTGTGAGCAAGTGAGGGAAATGAAGGGGAAGCAGCACTCGTATGAGCGGCTGCAACCCCTTCAAAACAGCTGATTGGCGGGGGTCCCGGGTGTCTGACCCCAACCTATCAGCTATTGATGGCCTATACTGAAGATAGGCCATCAATGTTTAGGGACTGGACAACCTTTAAAGCCTACCATGTGTTAGGCTTAGATACAGGGCCCCAGATAATACTGCATAAGAATACTGTCTGCTGGACCCTGTATCTAAGCCTACCTTAGGCTTAGATACAGGGTCCAACAAACAGTATCACACATGCACATGGGCCCTCTTCAAATCACCGCTGCCCTTCCGTTGAAGGGTTCCGTCTGTTTAACCCCTCAACGGAAAGGCAAATGGAAACCTTAGCTTCCGTTTGCATCACCATTGATCTCAATGGTGATGGAAACTTTGCTAAAGATTTACGTTTGAGGGGATATTCATTTGTATCTATAGGGGGCTGTGTGTAACGCTCTCTAAGGGGGGGATGTGTGATATCTACAGAGGGCTGTGTGTGGTGCTATCTATGGGGGTGTGTAATATCCACAGGGGCTGTGTGTGGCGCTATCTATGGGGTGTGTGTAATGTCTACAGGGGGCTGTGTGTGGCACTATGTACAGGGGGCTGTGTGTGGCACTATGTACAGGTGGCTGTGTGTGGCACTATGTACAGGGGGATGTGTGTATGTGGTGTTTTACAGTGTGTGGTATTATTATATTCAGGCGCGCAGTGTTTGGTGCTATTATATTTAGGGGTACAGTATGTGGCACCATTTTATTTTCATTTCTAGGTGTGGAAATGTTGGAAAAGTGAGGAGTCGAAGACATCTGAGTGGCAAATTTGACGGGAGAAGTCGTCATGTGACTGGATGGAGAAGAAAAGAGGAAAAAAAACTACTAGAATCTGAGACGTCGTCACATGTGAGTCACTAGATTTATAGAGAATCTGTCACCTCTCCTGACATGTTTACACCGCATTCCAAATTATTATGCAAATGTTATTTTTCGCTGATTTTCCTAAATAGTCGATGCAAATGACAGTCAGTATAATCTACAAGCCATCAACCGTTGGAGTATAATGCAAATTTTATTGAACAAATCTCCTAATGATAGCAGATTTTTTTTTAGAAGTAAAAAACTCAAAATGCACTGTTTCAAATTATTATGCACAACAGAGATCAAAACATTTTAAAGGTTGTAAAGAGAACTAATGATAATTTGTTGAATTTGCAGCATCAGGAGGCCATATTTACAGAAATCAAAAGCTCTTTCAATCAAAAAAAACGTAACAGGCCAAGTTACATGTTAACATAGGACCCCTTCGATGATATCACCGTCACAATTCTTGCATCCATTGAATTTGTGAGTATTTTGACAGTTTCTGCTTGAATGTCTTTGCAGGATGTCAGAATAGCCTCCCAGAGCTTCTGTTTTGATGTGAACTACCTCCCACCCTCATAGATATTTTCCTTGAGGATGCTCTAAAGGTTCTCAATAGGGTTGAGGTCAGGGGAACATGGGGACCACACCATGAGTTTCTCTCCTTTTATGCCCATAGCAGCCAATGACACAGAGGTATTCTTTGCAGCATGAGATGGTGCATTGTCATGCATGAAGATAATTTTGCTACGGAATGCACGGTTCTTCTTTTTGTACCACGGAAGAAAGTGGTCAGTCATAAACTCTACGTACTTTGCAGTGGTCATTTTCACACCATCAGGGACCCTAAAGGGGCCTACCAGCTCTCTCCCCATGATTCCAGCCCAAAACATGACTCAGCCACCTCCTTGCTGACGTCGCAACCTTGTTGGGACATGGTGGCCATTCACCAACCATCCACTACTCCATCCATCTGGACCATCCGGGGTTGCACGGCACTCATCAGTAAACAACACAGTTTGAAAATTAGTCTTCATGTATTTCTGAGCCCACTGCAACCGTTTCTGCTTGTGAGCATTGCTTAGGGGTGGCCGAATAATAGCTTTATGCACACTTGCAAACCTCTGGAGGATCCTACACCTTGAGGTTCGCGGGACTCCAGAGGCACCAGCGGCTTCAAATACCTGTTTGCTGCTTTGCAATGGCATTTTAGCAGCTGCTCTCCTAATGCTATTAATTTGTCTGGCAGAAACCTTCCTCATTATGCCTTTATCTGAACGAACCCGTCTGTGCTCTGAATCAGCCACAAATCTTTTCACAGTACGATGATCACGCTTAAGTTTTCTTGAAATATCTAATGTTTTCAAACCTTGTCCAAGGTATTGCACTATTTCACGCTTTTCGGCAGCAGAGAGATCCTTTTTCTTTCCCATTTTGCTTGAAACCTGTGGCCTGCTTAATAATGTGGAACGTCCTTCTTAAGTCGTTTTCCTTTGATTGGGCACACCTGGCAAACTAATTATCACAGGTGTCTGAGATTGATTACAATGATCCAAAGAGCCCTAAGACACAATACCATCCATGAGTTTAATTGAAAAACTAATGATTAAATGTTTATGACACTTAAATCCAATGTGCATAATAATTTGGAACACAGTGTATTATAGGAAATCCTTGTATTTCACAAAAAGTCTTTCTGCAGTCTAGGACTGGTAGACAATTCCCCTTGTCAGGAGGATGTGTCCCTGCACAGTGTGATACTGTCAGTATGTAGGGACACAGCCCTGTGACAAGGGGAATCCGTAACACCCATTTGTTAATGCTTGCCCAAAAAGGTAGTGTTAAAAATAGTTACGGCGCGGCAGGGCGGTGGTGTTGGAGGGGGGCCCAAGTTTGGGTAACAGCCCAGGGCCCATCGTCTACTTAATCTGCCACTGTGTACAGTCACTCACAAAAATGGGTGCACAGTGCTAGTCAATTTCAAGACACCTCCTCCTGGCTTGTAGCCAAAAATAGGGAGGTGTGGTGAGTGTGGTCAGTAGTAGGGTGAGTGTCGACCCCCCCCCCACATTTACAGCAACCGTGAGTCAGGTTGCTTTGCCTGATTCACCTTTCTGCAATTATGGGAAGCGCTCCCTCTGATGGCCAACATAGGGAAACAGGTCAAATTATTATTTAATTATTTTTTTTTGCGGGGCTTTGGCATGGCGGTGTGAGGATGCACACTTTCAAGACTCCGGACCCGGCCTGACAGAAAATCGGCCATAGGGCTCACTTACCTGTCTCCTGTACGTTTTGACGAAGGGAAGGAATCGTAGGAGCCTCTCTACGACTACCTGCACCTCTTCCATCGGCAGATTCCTTCGCTACCGACAGGACTTGTCATCTCCGCAGTGCTCCTTCATCCTGCTGCTAGGCCGCAGCCAGACACCTCCGGCATGTGTGCTCCCGCCAACTCCATGCTCCACTCGGAGCGCGACCTTCTGATATGGCAACACCAGAGGTATGTCTGGGCCTTGACGATACCTATCCTCCTCTCCTGCCCCAGTGTGAGACCCAGCAGGATGCTGACCGCATGGCATTGCAACGCCGGGCGGTAATGGCGGCGCCTTTTTCCTCCGCCGCCTCACAGCAGTCTCTCCCAGAGGGCATATCGCAACTCAGTCAGGGGACCCCTGCTAACCTTAGAGGGCCACTCTCTCCCCTGGCTGTTTAGAGAGACCAACAGTCGGTCTTCTCTCAGGGTCCTCTTCCTACTATGGAACGGACCTTGACGGAGCTCTGGGAAATGGTACGGGCCTTGCCCACGAAGTCTGACCTGGACTTGCGTCTTTCTCGTCTGGAGGAAAAACATGACAAAGCCATTCTTGTGGTTACCCAGGAGGTTCATTCACTTACCGCACATGTTGCAACTCTGGAAAGCCAGAATTCTATTCAGTCTCTGGATATCTCGGTCCTTTCTCAGACCCTGGAAACACAATCTACCCAAATGCGGGACTTTTCCTAGCACCTGGATGATGTTGAAAATAGGGGGAGAATCTGAAATTAAGGAGCATATCTGAATCTGTGCCTCCAGAATATTTGCATGACAACTCCTGGATAGACCACGGGATATGGCTATCAAGCTGGATAGAGTGCATGGACTGGCGGGTCCAAGGGCCAGAGATACCAACCGCCCACGAGATGTGATCTGCAGAGTTCATTTCTACAAAGAGAAGGAGGATATAACACGGAGAGCATGGGAGAAAGGTGCCATACCCTATAATGGATCAGAGGTTACCATTCTGCCTGATGTTTCCAGATTGACCCTCGACATGCGTAGAGCTATACGCCCTTTACTGGAGGCTACTAAAACAGCGGGTGCCACATACACGTGTGGCCATCCATTCCATATCATCCTCAAAAAACTGGGACATTCGTTTGCTGTTAGATCCCCAGATGACTTGGAGGAAGCATTCCGGTTCCTGGAGATCCCCCCAGTCCTGCTACCTGATTGGACTGAGTCCCCAGAATCGCTCTTTCCCAGTGGTGGTCCCTTTCCGGATCCAGCCTGATTCTGCCCTGTCCCAGAGATGGTCCAGTCGAGGTGCGGACACCAGTGAGGCGCTGCCCGCGCAGAGACTGATCTTCTACATATTACTTGTATGGACGGGTCCTTGCATTGTGGGCCTTCAGTCTATATTACCTGTGCTTATCTCCCCCTTTGCAGCGTAGTTAGGAGGGTATCCCCGTCACTTTGCGGGTTGGTTTACAAACAGGGTATTCAGCTTAGTACAATGGCACGGGGGCTCCTCTTATTGTTGCAGCTCTATATGTCTCTCCCTTCAGGGGTAGGGTTGTACCTCCAGATGTCTCTACTCTCATGCGTGTTCCTTGCTTATGTGTCTCCATAGCCTCGAAAGGGTGTATACCGTGGGATGAAGCAGGATGGATATGTTAGCCATTCTAGGTATAGGTCCCGTGTATCCTTAGGTTCAGACTCCACACACGGTCCTTGGTGATGACACTCACCTTTTACTCCCCCTGACTGTTGCGTTCTGGCTACTAACTGTGCCATTGATGCTTTAGGATCCACAGGTGTTGTCCCAGGAAGTTGAGAGCCCCCCTTGGGAGTAACGGTGGTGGATGGTTCCTTACAGATAGGATGGGTCGTCCACATCTCATTTAGCCGGTTGGGTCCGGAGTATAATTGAGTTTAATTTGAGCATACTGAACATATCGGGGCCTGAACAAACCGGAGAAGGGATCCTCCATTCTCTGTCTCCTCTGAAAGAAATAAGCACAGGTGGCCTTTCTTCAAGAGACCCACTTTCGGGCTGACTGTATGCTGAATCTCACAGATTTCCATTATCCGGATGGTTACCATAGTATGTCCCCAGACTCTAAGACGAAGGGCATCTCCATCCTGATTTCTCGCTCTATCCCCTGGGAGCATGTGGAGACTCACACTGATGGAGCGGGAAGGCATCTCTTCGTGAAAGGTAGGCTGGCCAACACACTGACCACACTGGCCTTGTTTTATCCCGCTAACTCTGGTCAGGTTGCCTTTTTAGAGAGGGTCCTGACGGAGTGGGATGACTTTATGAAAGGTACTCTAGTATTGGGAGGTGACGTGAACGTGCCCCTAGACCCCACCTATCGGCCTTATCTACACTGTGTTCCAAATTATTATGCACATTGGATTTAAGTGTCATAAACATTTAATTATTAGTTTTTCAATTAAACTCATGGATGGTATTGTGTCTTAGGGCTCTTTGGATCATTGTAATCAATCTCAGACAACTGTGATAATTAGTTTGCCAGGTGTGCCCAATCAAAGGAAAATGACTTAAGAAGGACGTTCCACATTATTAAGCAGGCCATAGGTTTCAAGAAATATGGGAAAGAGAAAGGATCTCTCTGCTGCTGAAAAGCGTGAAATAGTGCAATACCTTGGACAAGGTATGAAAACATTGGATATTTCAAGAAAACTTAAGCGTGATCATCGTACTGTGAAAAGATTTGTGGCTGATTCAGAGCACAGACGGGTTCGTTCAGATAAAGGCATAATGAGGAAGGTTTCTGCCAGAAAAATTAATAGGATTAGGAGAGCAGCTGCTAAAATGCCATTGCAAAGCAGCAAACAGGTATTTGAAGCCGTATTAGCCGTATTAGTGCCTCTGGAGTCCCGCGAACCTCAAGGTGTAGATCCTCCAGAGGTTTGCAAGTGTGCATAAAGCTATTATTCGGCCACCCCTAAACAATGCTCACAAGCAGAAACGGTTGCAGTGGGCTCAGAAATACATGAAGACTAATTTTCAAACCGTGTTGTTTACTGATGAGTGCCGTGCAACCCCGGATGGTCCAGATGGATGGAGTAGTGAATGGTTGGTGAATGGCCACCATGTCCCAACAAGGTTGCGACGTAAGCAAGGAGGTGGCGGAGTCATGTTTTGGGCTGGAATCATGGGGAGAGAGCTGGTAGGCCCCTTTAGGGTCCCTGACGGTGTGAAAATGACCTCTGCAAAGTACGTAGAGTTTATGACTGACCACTTTTTTCCATGGTACATTGAGAACCTTTGGAGCATCCTCAAGCAAAATATCTATTAGGGTGGGAGGCAGTTCACATCAAAACAGAAGCTCTGGGAGGCTATTCTGACATCCTGCAAAGATATTCAAGCAGAAACTGTCAAAATACTTACAAATTAAATGGATGCAAGAATTGTGAAGGTGATATCAAAGAAGGGGTCCTATGTTAACATGTAACTTGGCCTGTTTAGTTTTTTTTGATTGAAAGAGCTTTTGATTTCTGTAAATATGACCTCCTGATGCTGCAAATTCAACAAATTACCATTTTAGTTCTCTTTACAACCTTTAAAATGTTTTGATCTCTGTTGTGCATAATAATTTGAAACAGTGCATTTTGAGTTTTTTACTTCTGTTATCATTAGGAGATTTGTTCAATAAAATTTGCATTATACTCCAACGGTTGATGGCTTGAAGATTATACTAACTGTCATTTGCATCGACTATTTAGGAAAATCAGCGAAAAATAACATTTGCATAATAATTTGGAATGCGGTGTAGGTCTGCCCATCGTCGTATACGTCAGTTATTACATGAACATCAATTGGTCGAAGTGTGGCGTCTCCTGCACCCGTCGACGAAAGACTACACATTTTTCTCGGCCCCACATAATTCATACTCCAGAATAGACCATTTTTTTCTTCGCCATACACACCTATCATGCCTCTCGTCGGCTACCATAGATGATATTACTTTTTCTGATCATGCTCTTATTACACTTAATCTCTCCTTTCCTACGGTCCATCCTCGTTCCTGGCGATGGCGTTTGAATGTATCACTTTTACAGGACCTGGCGGTATTAACAGATATACGCAGGGACCTACAGGACAATTTCTCCATGAATGTATGAACGTTGACCCACTTTGCATTTGGGAGGCACATAAGTGTGTTGTTCATGGTTCCTTCATTAGAATCGGTTCTAAATTAAAAAAGGAACGAGCGGCACACTTGCTGGATCTTTTATCCGGAATACATATGCTAGAGCAGTCCCACAAGGCCTCCCTGGACCGGGCTGTCGGGGCAGAGCAGGGGCAGCTGAGAGTA
The DNA here is from genome assembly GCF_050947455.1 of Rhinoderma darwinii. NCBI lineage: Eukaryota > Metazoa > Chordata > Amphibia > Anura > Rhinodermatidae > Rhinoderma > Rhinoderma darwinii. Next base: position 343,226,550 of record NC_134687.1, read on the forward strand.
CAGGTCCAGTCACTATGCCTTTCTAAGGCTACGGCTTCACTAGCTAAATGCAGATGCCACTTTTATTAATTTAGTAATAAACCGGGTAGGACCCTTGCACGGGCACTTAGAAAACCCTGCTCTCGTACATATATACCTCATATTCACACCTCCCGTAATCGGCGCCTGCATCTTCCCCATGATATCACTGAAGCCTTTCGTGCTTACTATAACTCTCTATATAATCTCCCCCAGGCTTCGTCTTCTGACGGGAGGAGTCATTTGGAGAGGGTAGAATCATACCTCCAGTCCTATGGGATGAAATGTATCCCCCAGAAGGCACTTGCCACCCTGGAGGCTCCTATTTCCCAAGATGAGTTGTTGTGGGCACTGAAGGACTCCCCGTCGGGGAAGGTGCCGAGCCCTGATGACCTCCCTTTGCAATATTATTGTAAAGGATTTACCAGACACAGCTTCTGTGTCGACGCCCGTGATTAATCCGTCTGTATCTACTCCTAGGTCTGATAGAGTGACTCGATCTGCTAGCAATCAGGCTGGTAGGCTGAGGAGTGGGAGAACCTATCACAGCCTGGCCAGACGGAGCTAGCTCCCGCCCTCGGTCTATTTATACCTTCATTTCCTGCTTTTCCATTGCCTGTGATTCTGTCTTATTTCCTGGCTCTGCTGTTCCTGCTTGTACTATTGACCTCAGCTTCAATTTACTGACTACTTTACTGACTACTCTACTGTTCTGCGTTTGGTACCTCGTACACTCCTGGTTTGACTCGGCTCGTTCACTACTCTTGTTGCTCACGGTGTTGCCGTGGGCAACTGCCCCATTTCCCTTAGCTTCTGTGTACACTCGTCTGTTTGTCTGTCGTGCACTTATTGAACGTAGGGACCGTCGCCCAGTTGTACGCCATCGCCTAGGACGGGCCAAGCAAGTAAGCAGGGACTGAGTGGCGGGTAGATTAGGGCTCACCTGTCTGTCTCCCTACCCCGATATTAAGGCCTGCTCTGACCTGCTTTCTCCTCACTTCCTACACGCCTTCAACTCACTCCCCCAAGATACACTTCGGGCTTACATTACGGTGATACCTAAGTAAAATTACCGCCCCATATCCTTATTAAACATCGACCTATTCGGTCAGAGGTGGCGGCCTCTCATGACTCATATTGGGATCATAATTCCTCATTTCCAGACCCCTTGGTAGTGTGGGATGCATATAAAGCCACTCTTAGGGGTGCGTTTATGGCAGGGGTTGCAAGGTGTAGAGCAGTGTCCAGAGAGAAGGAGAGGTCGCTGATAGAAGAGAGTCGGAGAGCTGAGAGAGACTATATTGCAGATCCTTCTCCAGGTGCGAAGAGTCGGTGGGCTGGGGTCCAGAGGGAACTAAACCATATACAGGTCGAACAAACTAAAAAGCAGGTGCTGCATACGGAGGCAAGGGTGTTTGAGTTTGGTGACAAAAATGGCAAGCTTCTTGCATACTTGGCTAGGTCGGAACGTCCGTGTGCCTCTGTTCCATCTATTCTTTCTTCTGAGGGTACTCTCTGTACTGCCCCTAAAGATTTAAATAAAGTGTTTAGTGATTTTTATGCTGACTTATATAGTTCCAGATGCAGTGGGCCTCCGGAGGATATAGAACGCTTTTTGGATGACCTCCCCCTATGGCGTTTGACTGATGCTCAGGCAGGGGAACTAGATGGCCCGCTTACAGAGGACGATATCACTGATGCGATTCGGTTGTTGCCATCTGGTAAGACCCCCGGACTTGACAGCCTGGGGGCTGATTGGTATAAGGATAGTTGTGAGGTTGTGGTGCCCAGGCTTAGGGAAATCTATTCTGCTGCTCTGGAGATGGGGGTTCTGCCAGCATCTATGAGAGAGGCCCTAATTGTGGTGCTGTTGAAGCCTGGGACAGATCCGACCCCCCCGGATTCCTACCGGCCCATCTCGTTGATTAACTCAGATGCAAAGATACTTGCCAAAATATTAGCTACCAGATTAAACAAAGTTATATTGTCCCTCATCCATCCTGACTAAACAGGCTTTATGCCTGGGAAGGGTACGGATATTAACGTACACAGGTTGTTTCTTAATATTGATGCGGCACAATACGATACATCACCTGGGTTTGTTCTCTCCCTAGATACATATAAAGCCTTTGATTCGGTTGAATGGAGATATCTCTGGATACTGCTTTCCCGTCTAAATTTTGGTCCCAGATTTATGGCCCTTGTCCGTCTGTTATATGAGCAGCCTGTCGCTAGGGTGAGAACAAATCTGGATGTCTCTAAGCCCTTCTCTTTAGGTTGGGGTACGCGCCAGGGTTGTCCACTTTCCCCTTTGTTGTTTGCTCTTGCGATTGAGCCTCTGGCGCTGGCAGTTAGGCGTTCTTCCTCCATTATTGGTATCCCTCGAGGCTCGCTAGTTGAGAAAATATCCCTGTATGCAGATGATACTTTGGTGTACCTAGCGGATGATGGTCCTTCGTTGTCTTCACTCTTGCAGCTGATTGTTACTTTTGGGGCGTTCTCGGGGTTGTCGGTTAATTGGTCTAAGTCGGTTATGTTCCCTCTATGTGCAGAATATCGCTCCCGGCAGGGGCTCCCTGTCCCGTTGCAGGTCGTGTCTCAATTTACGTATCTTGGGGTGCGGATTTCCCTTAATTTGTTACGCTTTCGTGAACTTAATCTGTGTCCCTTAGTGGCCTCTACTGAAAAGCAGCTAAACTTTTGGAGGAACCTCCCTCTCTCATTATATGGTAGGATAAACCTTTTTAAAATGATATATCTGCCTAAATTTCTTTACCTCCTACATATTTGTCCGATTATCTTGCCCAAACAATTTTTTGGCCAACTGGATGGGATCCTACGTGTGTTTTACTGGCAAGGCGGCATACCAAGGTTTAGTCTCAGTCTTCTGCAGGCCCCAAGGAGTGTGGGGGGGATGGCGGCGCCCAACCTTTACTTATATTATCTGGCTTCGCAGCTGGTACTGGCTCACTGGTGGATTGACATTGACTTAAGTAATGCGGCCACAGCGCTGGCTGGAGCACTCATGACTTCCTATGAGAGTCTTACCAACCTCTTATATAGGTTTAAAACTTCGTGTCAGGCGCCCTTACCGTTAAAAACTATTGCGAATGCCTGGAAGAAGGCACAACTCTTACTAAAAGATACTACGGATTCTTCTGTTTCCCCCAGGACTCCGTTATGGAATAATCCATGGCTGCCTCACCTGGTGTCCCTGCCGGGAGCGATGATGTGGGCTGGGGTAGGGGTTCGATTTTTAGGCCAAATATACTCTGTAGACAGCGAGTTTGTCTCCTTTTCTGAGCTAGAGGAGAGATTTGGGGTCTCGAGAAAGGTTTTTTATCATTATCTCCAGTTGAGACATGCCTGCTTGGCTCAGTTTGGTTCTGTTATGCCAGCTTTGGGGTTTTCCGGATTGGAGGACCTACTCGGCACCCCAGACCTTCCTAAGACCCTTACTCAGACGTATGCCCTGTTGCTGTACTCTGTAAAACGTCCATTTGATAGGGCGTACCCGGGGTGGAAGAGAGATATCCCTGATCTGTCGGAGGAGGAGTGGAGGGAGGTGGAGCTTTCCTTTTTTGATTCCGTAGTTAGTGCTCGAGACTTTTTAATACAATCACGGTTTCTGCACAGAATTTACTATACCCCGGTTAGACTTCAGAGAATTGGGGCCTCTGGGTCGGATAGCTGTTTTAGGTGTCAGTCGGATGTTGGCACGTACCTCCACTGTGTATGGTCCTGCCCTAGGATTTCACTATTCTGGTCAAGGGTTGTAGAGTTTCTGCATGACAACTTTGAGTTTCCCAGGGTTCTCTCCCCTCAGGTGTGCCTCTTGGGCATTATGAATGAGTTAGTACAAGGCTATTATGACAAAATCTTTTTCCGATTTGTTTTGTTCTGTGCACAGAAGGTTATAATTATGGAATGGAAGGCCACGGTGTGTCCTAGTATAGAACATTAGTTACAACTGGTAAATAAGTATATACCATTATATCAGAAATTATACATTAGCAGAGGGTGTCCTGACAAATTCGTGAAGATATGGGCTAGATGGATGGAGATTTCCGACACTGTTGTCTGGTAGATAGGAGTGAGTGAAGTGTGACTGGTTGTCTGTTTTGGCAATAATGGCGGTCAAATGTTGATCCTATTTTCTTCGTAATACACTTATATGCACCTGTGATCCGTTAAGTTTTCATGTGGGCTTTTGCACTGTAATTGTATTTTTCTATATGATGATTGTCATTGCCAACTAGTGCGGTTGGTCAGTATGTCATGTATGTTTTTTCTGCGGAATTTTTCGCTTTTGTACATTTGTATTTTGAGAAAAAGTTAATAAAGAAAACCTTTTAAAAAAAACATCGACCTAAAGTTGCTTGCCAACATTTTGGTGAATAGGCTGACTTCCCTTTTACAAAATGTTATCCATACAGACCAGGTGGGTTTTATGCCTCTTAGGGAAGCACCTGATAATACCACAAGGGCCATTAATTTAATCTATTAAGCTGCTGCCTCGGCTCTGCCCACGTTCTTTCTTTCCACGGATGCGGAAAGGCCTTTGACAGGGTTAACTGGGACTTCATGCTAGCAACCTTACGGTATGTCGGATTAGGCACCCATATGATGCAATAGATATCGAGTCTCTATTCCTCCCCCTCGGCCCGGGTTAAGGCCAATGGTCACTTCTCCTCCCCGCTCGTTATCTCGAATGGTACAAGGCAGGGATGCAATTTGTCCCCCTTAATATTCATTTTATGTCTGGAGCCCTTCCTATGTTATGTGCGCTCTAACCAAGATATAACAGGCGTTCCTTTAGAGGAATGCGGATGATTTGCTCTTTTTTTTTTACTTCACCAAGGATTTCCTTCCCTAATCTGATGGCGGAGCTGAATAGATACTCGATACTGTCCAATTTCAATATTATTTACCAAAAGTCAGGGGCTCTCAATATCTCTCTGTCACAGTCACTTGTGGAGGATTTGACTGAGTCATTTTCCTTTAAATGGGCTAGGAACTCTCTCAAATATTTGGGTATCCTGCTTACCAGTGATCTGTCTCGCCTTTATGCGGTGAACTACCCCCCACTTCTTCAACGCATAAAGAGTGATCTGGAATCCTGGGTGACTGGCACCTTTACCTGGTTTGGTCGGTGCTCAATCTTTAAAATGAACGTACTACCGAGGATTTTGTATCTCTTCCAGGCCCTGCCTGTCCACATTCCTTGTCCCTTCTTCCAAACACTGTTCTCAATACTACACAAATTTATCTGGGTGGGGAAACCGGCTCGTATTGCCCGTTCTATGCTTTTCCATGCTAAGTGTGAGGGTGGTGTTGGCCTTCCGGATTTTGTCTCATATCATAAGGCCTCACATTTATCACGAATCCTGGACTGGTGTAGACATTCTGAGGTTAAACAATGGGTATCTATGGAGCAGACCTTCATTGATTCATCGCTGCAGATACTTCCCTGGTTAGGCAAACACGTACCTCTTTCGGCACAGACACACCCGACTATTGGGCCCACCATGGCGGTTGCGTTGCGGATCTTTCCCTAGAAAGAAATCTCACTGTCCCCCTCCCCATTGTTCCCTACTTTGGGCAATCATACGTTCAATCCTGGAAAGCAACGAGGTCCCTTCCAGCACTGGTTGCAGGCAGGTAAGGGTCAAGCAGCTCATTTCCTGCAGGATGGGAATTGGATGTCTAGCCAACAATTAGCGTCTCCGACAAACCCTCACTCCACCTTCTGGCAGGTTACTCAACTGAGACATTTCGTCATGTTATTGCCGAACCCAGCGGAATACTCCCGTGACAACACCCATTTTTAACTTATTTGCACGGGCACAATACGACATACACTATCTCGACTTTATGCTCTCCTGATTTCTCCATCTAATCTCTCTACGCCTTCCTATTTGGTAAGTTGGGAAAGGGACTTAGACCTAACGTTTACTGCTGAAAATAAGGATCGTTTGTTTATGATGACACATAAATCTTCCATGGCTAGTAGATTCCAGGAAGCTGGATTTAAGATCTTTTCTCGCTGGTATAGAGTACCTTCCAGATTGCACACGTTGATTCCTGCGGTCTCCCCACTGTGTTGGAGATGTGGTGAACATGTGGCCACGATTTTACACACCTTTTGGGAATACCCGAAGTTGACTGGCTTTTGGTCAGAAGTGTGGCGCATTTCCTCAAAATTCACGAACTTCCCCCTTCCATGTTCACCGGAATTCTTCCTGCTCCATCTGTGTGATATTCCATTATCTACGTACAGGCGTTCTGTGGTTCGCCATCTGGTAAATGCAGCAAGAGCGTGCATTCCTGCGCTGTGGAGACAATCTCATCCTCCGTCGATTGACATTTGGTTCGGCAAAATTAAGGAGATCATGAGAATGGAGAATCTTACTGCATCTATAAGAGGGACCCATGCTAATTTCATCAAAACCTGGTACCATTGGATTAGATTTCAGTCTGTTTTTTCACTGCTTGCCTTGTTGAATTATGTTGGCCTGCGTGCCGATGTGTTTGCTTCCTCATGTATGCACTTTATTATCTTCTGCTTATAATATTATTTACTGTTTAATATTTCCCACCTTGTGGGAAAAATAAATATATATAAAAAATATATAAAAAAATAAGTAACTTAATAAAAAATAAAATAAATTCATGGCACATTCCCTTTAATGTTTGGTAATTATATCCTGGGGATTTTTTCATTTTTAATTTTTTTGTCATATTGCCATAAATAGTGCAAAGTGTGTATTCAAAGAAGCAATAGGGAATAGGATTGTCCCACTACTGTCTTTCTATATTATCAACATTTATAGTGTTATTTCTCCTGTTGTAAAGTTATTGTATAATTCTGTTGTTCATAATGAAACTGATCAGCATAGCATCGGAAGTGCCACCAAACCAGAGCATCACTTCAAGTGGGAATTTGTAATGTAAAATGGGTAAAATAGTTGTTAGAGTTGTCTTGCATTTGGCACCATTAGGCTCTGTTCACATCTGCGACAAAGCGAAAATGAAGGCAGTGTTGAATCCGTTGTATAATGGACACCAGCGTTGCCCGATGGATCCTATTGACTACAAAGGGGTTTGTCGGGTTTCCGTAATGACAATGCTGTGCTATTTTGCCCGACATTTTTACCAGATCTGTGACGGAGGCTCTGAAGCAAATGTAAAGACTTACACATGCATATTTTTGAGGTAGACACTTTTCATGGCCTAAAAATGTATTGCCATCAGGATGATCAGCTCTGTCACACCTTTTGAGCATGTGGAACTCCCAGGTTAATCAGGTTATCCTCCTCGGAGACATTATCTTACCATGGACTCCCTACAAATGAATGGTGCATGCGTGGGATTTCAGCACCGCTGCCTCCAGCAGCAAATGTCATGCCCAGGGATGTCAAACAAGGAAGAATGGGGTTGATAACAGCTAGGGTACTGTCATCCTTTCAGCACCAGCCGGATGCCGGATGCAGAGCTACTGCCCGCTCATTGCTTGATCTCAGAGAATGATATTAAATTTTTACTTTTGCATTAGCTTTGTATTGCTAGAGCTGGCTATAGACATTTGATTTTTGTTGGCAGTGCCTATCTGATTTAGATGGGATCTTCTGACAATAAGGCTTGGGAGATCCTAAACCAAGAGCCACAGTCAGGATCAGGCAGGCTAGATTTTTAACCCCAAAAGATAAGCAGTGCATGGGAAGTCTCCCCCTGTTCCGCTGAATAATGCATTTTCAATAAAGCTGAGAATGGAGCAATCATTTAGTCAACACAGTTATTCTATCTCGATTCTAGAGAAAAAGATGTAGGATTTCTCTATATTTCTGCTGAATTTGGAAGGCAAAAATGTAAAACATGGCATTTTAACAAACGGAGGGCTTCAATTTGAATATTTGATGTTTAACAGGGTGAACATGCCATTTATTGTGTTGACTTTCCTTCAAACACTATATCCATCACGTCTCAGTTTTGTATTGACCACATTGTTACACTACGCTGTATAAGGACTCTGTTTAACTGTTACTTGTACAGCTATTGTATCTGGAGAATATTGTGGAATTACAAAATCTATGAGGTGGCCATAACAGGCTTTCTACTAAATAGTATGGAGGAAAATGGGAGCTAGGGTGTTTAAAATGAATATTGACTTTCCATATAAAACATTTTCATAATTGTGTTTTTGAAGTTGCACATTGGGATGGCAGTGATTATTTCTCAAATACGCATGCAGAAATCAGCAGAGCATTATTCATGAGAAATTCAGTAAGACCAGGAGGGTGCAGGGATGAAATTGAGTGATAGTGTTAAGCCCTTTGACTGTATTTTTTTTTTAACACAGGTTCTTAACAAATAATCTTCCAGTGAAGGGAGGCAGTCTTATCAGACGCATGCAGCCAGCTTCAAATCCTTATCTCCGCTAAACAGTTTGCTGTAGTGATTTTTTTTTTCCAGGGAAAAGCAGAATCAAAAGCTACATGTAAATAAACCTTGCATCCTCATCCTTTCCTTCTGCTTTCCTCAAACAAAGAGAGCACTGAAGTTTGTAAGCAGGGAGAATCGCTTCAAAATCATAGTTAATATATGTATGACATGACGGGTGTGTAGACTGGGTTTTATGCAAAAAACATATACAATATATTTACAGTCAAATGCATTTTTTTCTGAATACTTAGGAATACATGAAGAATGGAGCATTGAGACAGTTATTGAAAAGCCATTACAACCATTTGTAAATCTGAAAGGGCAAACATTTACTTTGGCTTGATCATATTCCCTGGGAAATGTGTTTCCTGGGCCACTAGCAATGTACTTTGCCGACTGTCGCCTGCGAGATTTATAGTGTGAAAGTAACTGCTGTTTGTGAAGGCTATTTTTCTTCTTGCAAGTAGAAGTATAGGGGTTGGCTAGACAGTTGTTATTTTTGGATAACTAAGAAATAAATTACATGTCGATTATTTGATGTTGTTTGTGACTTTTATAGTATAAAATAGACATATTCTATGCTTACTGCTCTTAGCAAAGATTTGGAAAGTCTACTCTAGAATATATTCCGTAATTCCCCTATTAATATTAAATGACCCTCTATTAATCCATAGTATTTGAATAGTAGTAGTCATTATTATGAGAAATAATTACTGTATACTATATAGAAGTGGTTTCCAACATGTGGCTTCTGTAAAACTACAATCCCAGCATAGCCTGAAAGCTGTAGGCTGCCATCTCACAATAAATACATTTTTGCCCATGTTTTTTGAAAAATTCTCTGGGTTCACAGGTACAGTGAAGTTTAATAAATCTTTTTAATTCATATACACAGGTCTTCTTATATGTGCACGTTGGTTATCCTTCCATCTAAAAAAAATATGTAAATATGGCATGTAATTCTTTATTTAAAGAATAAGAAAAGAGGAAAATATACACATTAATTATTTGACTGTATTCTGCGCTGGCAACAAGGTATCCTGACATATATTGTAAATATTTGCTCAAGTACACATCAGAATTGCCATAGCAAATCATCTGAATGGCCGCCTCCATCCTGGCTTCAGTGGGCTCTCTCAACAGGGCTATGCACCATGTCACAAGGGTCATCATTGAATTGTCCAAGGAAAATGCCAATGAGTTAAATTTGCATCAGCAGCCTATTCGAAATCTAAAGCTACAAGTTCATCAAGTATCTTTAATATAAGGTACAATGAGCTGTGCACACTATGACTATATTATGGAATGGTACAATGCTTTGCTGCCTATTTTAAACTTTCCTATAAATTCATGTCAAGATACTTTGGGACAGATTTACTTATGAAAATGTATCCAAATTCTGTCTAAAATTGAGCCAAAATTTTAGTGCACGTCATGCACTACATTTATAAAGTCTTTTAGCCAACTTTTGCAACTCATCTGACAAGGGTGCGTGACTTAGCAGGAAAGAGGGTGTCTATTTCACTACGTACATCACCTTTAATTATCCTCCATACTTAAAAATATTAATATTCTCAAATATATTTATTTATCAAAAATGCATGAAAGAAAAGTCATTAGTGTCATGCAGTCTCAATTGCCTTTGTAGTCATTGGTTACGTCCTTCAGCTGCATACTTGTAGAAAAAGATGTGCGTGCGCAGATTGTGCAGCTCCGTCCTGTAAATCCCAGCCTTCAGCCTGTTCAAGCAGCACGCATTGACTTTACTGTGTGTGCTAACCAAATGTATCATCCAGCATGAGCCACTGTGATAAATTTGGCGCTTCCAGTCTAATTCTAAGCGATCTAAACTTAAGACAGAATTAGTAAATCCGTTCTATTGTATTTGAGTGTATAGGAGTTGGCTTAAACATTAAGCAGTTGGACTTTTAATATGTTTTCTCACTTTCTTTTTTTCTTTTTTTATATATATATATATATATATATATATATATATATATATATATATATAATTATATTGCTAGACATGTGACCTTGGCAAAAAAACCAAAAAAAAAAAACAACAGAAATATACCCCAAAATTATTCCTTGATACCTCAAGTCGTTAATGGTCCTAATAAAAGAGAAGACTTTAGTTTAGTTTCTATTCTCTTTATTTTTACTTATTTCAAACAATATACACGGGATAATGAAGTACTAAGCTACCGTTGACAATGTATAAATATATCTATACATATACAAAGAATATGACATTTTTTGCATAATGAGCGAAGTAAAAACTTGCACGAGTTAGCCTTTTTCAGAAAGCGATGACCTTAAATGATAGAGCTAACTGGCCCAGCTTTCATTTTCAGGCCTGCTTGAGACTAATCCAGACAGATCAATTACTCGCTATGTACACATGAAGCATGGTGTCTCTGGACTCCTCCCATGGATCCGCACTGTGGAGATCCCAGAAGAGTTTCAGGCATTGGTCCTGCAGGTGCAGTTTCTCCACAGGGCTGTGAGAGCAATGAATAGTAAAGGTTTGCAGCTCGAGCACATTGAGCCTGTTTAGCGACCACTAAATAATCCCCATTTAATCAGATTATGTAAATTCCTACTTCAGCACCCTCACCTCCTTTCCCTCACAACCTCCCCCACTTATTCAACGCAGGAAAAAGCATAACAAATCCTGCTAAGAGGCCATGTGTAAAGAAATACGCTTAACAAACAGTAGAACTCCATTTACTAGCAAAGTACATGAGGTAAAATAAAAAATTGTCTTAATTTACTAAGAAATGTGAGACTAGTACTTGATCCATAGGCGAGTGTCAAGCATAGCTATGTAGTTTAATACCACTAAATAATACCCTGAGAAAAACCTGCCCATCACTCATTGAGCGAACCTCAAACATGTGTAACGGGGCATATAAATTAATCACATGTTCAGCAATCTATAAAGAATCTTTGGATGGCAGGTGCCGTTTGTATATGACAAAAAAAAATCTAAAGCTGGTGGCTGGAAAATTCTGAATGTATCGTAAGCTAGTCATAAATACACACAAACTTTAGATGCATTTGCCCAGCTGCATCTGAATCCATAGTATTAAACATCTTAAGTTGTGCATTAATGCACGTTTGTCTTGGAAACATATACACTGTTCAGCCATAACATTAAAACCACCTGCTTAATATTGTGTATAGCCAATTTGTGCCACCAAAACAGCTCTGACCCATCAAGGCATAGACTCTACAAGACTTCTGAGGGTGTCCTGTGGTATCCGGAACCAAGACATTAGCAGCAGATCCTTTAAATTGTGAGGTGGGGCCTCCATGGATCAGACTTGTTTTTCCAGAACATCCCACAGATGATCAATCAGATTGAAATCTGGGGAATTTAGAGGCAAACTCTTCACCTTGAGCTCCTTGTCATGTTCCTCAAACCATTCCTGAAGAATTTTTGCAGTGTGGTTAGGCGCATTATCCTGCTGAAAGAGACCACAACTATTAGGGAATAGTCATGTTGTCATGAAGGGGTGTACTTGGTCTGCAAAATTTTTTAGGTAGATGGCAAGTAACATCCATATTAATGCCAGGACCCAAGTTTTCCCAGGTGAACATTGTGAAGAGCATCACGCTGCCTCCACCGTCTTGCCTTCTTCCTGTAGTGCATCCTAGTGACATCTCTTCCCGTGCATGCACATACCCCCAACCACCAATATCACATAAAAGAAAATGCCATTCATTAGAACAGACCACCTTTTTCCATTGCTATATCGTCCAGTTATGATAGTCATGTGCCCATTTTAGGCACTTTTGGCAGTGGACATTGGTCTGTATGGGCACTCTGACTGCTCCGCAGCTACGCAGCAAGCTATGATGCACTGTGTGTTTTGACACCTTTCTATCATATCAAGCATTAACTTTTTCAGAAATTTGTTATAACAGTAGCTCTTATGTGGGATTGGACCAGATGGGCTAGCCAGTGGCGTAGCTAGGACTTTAGCACTGGGGGGGGGGGGGTGAAACACAACCCACACAGTATAATGACCCCTTAGGCTGGGTTCACACGACCTACTTTCAGACGTAAACGAGGCGTATTATGCCTCGTTTTACGTCTGAAAATAGGGCTACAATACGTCGGCAAACATCTGCCCATTCATTTGAATGGGTTTGCCGACGTACTGTGCAGACGACCTGTCATTTACGCGTCGTCGTTTGACAGCTGTCAAACGACGACGCGTAAATTGACTACCTCGGCAAAGAAGTGCAGGGCACTTCTTTGCAACGCAATTTGAGCCGTTCTTCATTGAAGTCAATGAAGAGCAGCTCAAGATTTACGAGCGTCACAGACGCCTCGCATAATGCGAGGAGGAGCTTTTACGTCTGAAACGAGGCAGCTGGTTTCTCCTGAAAACAGTCTGTCTTTTCAGACGTAAAAGCCTCTCATCGTGTGCACATACCCTTAGGGTATGTCCACACGTAGAGTCAAAAACGTCTCAAAATACGGAGCTGTTTTCAAGAGTAAACAGCTCTTGACTTTCAGACGTTTTTTGTGCCACTCGCGATTTTCGCTGCGTTTTTCGTTGCGTTTTTCGCTGCGTTTTTATGGCCGTTTTTGGAGCTTTTTTCAATAGAGTCTATGGAAAACGGCTCCAAAACGTCCCAAGAAATGTCCTGCACTTCTTTTTTGCGGCCGTTTTTTACGCGGAAAAAAAACGCAGCGAAAAACGCTCCGTTGGAAAAGAACGCCGTTTTCCCATTTAAATCAATGGCCAGAAGTTTGGAGGCGTTCTGCTTCCGATTTTTCGGACGTTTTTCGAAAATAGGCCATGTGAACATACCCTCAGTGGCCCCCACACAGTATAATGCCCTTATAGCTGCTCCCACACAGGATAATGCCCCTATAGCTGCTCCCACTCAGGATAACGCTTGTATGATTTCCCACACACACAATAATGCTCCCATAGCTGCACCCACACAGTATAATAACCCCTTAGTGCCCCCACATAGTATAATGGTCCCCATACAGTATAATGCCCCTATAGTGCATCCTACACAGTATAATGCCCATAAAGTGCCTCCTACACAGCATAATGCCCCTATAGTTCCTCCCACACCGTATAATGCCCCATAGATGCTGCCATACAGTATAATGCCCCTATAGCTGCCCTTACACAGTAAAATGCCCCATAACTGTCCTCCACACAGTATAATGCCCCTATAACTGCCCTCTGCACAGTATAATTCCCCAATAAATGTCCTCCACACAGTATAATGTCCCCATAGCTGCCTACATACAGTATAATGCCCCCATAGCTGCCCTCATACAGTATAAAGCCCCAATACCTGCCCCATACTGTATAATGCCCCCACAGCTGACCCATACAGTATGCCCCCACAGCTGCCCCATACAGTATAATGTCCCTATAGCTGCCCCATACAGTATAACACCCCATAGCTGCTCCCATGCAGTATAACGCCCCATAGCTGCCCCATACAGTAAAATGCCCCCATAGCTGCCCCATACAGTATAATGCCCCCAAAGCTGCCCACATACAGTATAATGCCCCATTGCGGCCCCCATACCTACTATAATGCCCCCTTAGTTGCCACTACACAGTATAATGCCCCATAGTGCCTAATAAAAAAATTATAAAATAAATATTTACCTATCCCGTAGGAGATACGTCCTCCACCCTGTGCAGTGTGTGGCTCTGCGCATAACATCACTACATTGCGACTGTCTGTGTCGAGCCACTCACAGCTGGAGCTGGCATTACACAGTGAATGCTGGATGAGGGAGCTGTCAGCTTCTTGCTCCAGCATTGGATTCAACTGTAATCTGCGTCCTGAGGATACGGGATACGCCACCGCTGGGGGACTGCCCCCTCTGCCCCCCCACTAGCTACGCTACTGGAGCTACCCTTTGCTAATCAATTAGACTTGCGCACCATTTTGACTTGGTCGCCCATTACCCAATTACAGGTTCACCAGTTGTCTTTTCTGGGACAACTTTTGATAGGTATTAACCATTGTATAAAGGGAACATCCCACAAGACCTGCCGTTTTGGAGATGCTCTGACCCCGTAGTTTGGCTATCACTATTTGTCTTGGAGAACCCCTTTAATACTTTAGTATCTTGGCTGGTGTATTCACTCACTCTAAAGTCTATATTCACACTTGAGTTAGGGCTTTACATGGGAGTTTCCATCACTTATGATGGCAGCAAGAATAGCGCACCATGCAGAGCTATTCTTGCTGTCAATACAAGGGAAACCTTGACAGAACCCTGATGGATACCATTATAAGTCAGTGGAGCTTTGTAGAGCTATGTACTACATAAATGTCAGAAGCTGCATGGTCTCATAGTCTCTGGGAAAAAGGTTTCCAAAGCGTTGCTGGGTGTACATTTAATGGATGAATAAATATGGAGCTGACATCCAGTCTTGTTTTTCGACATAGTCTCGGTGAAGTCATTCTGGTACCGTTACAGAAAAGGAGGTAATACTGCCACATACTGTGCCCAAAATAATAGCACCACAGACTGTGCCCCTGAATATATTAACGCCACAATGTGTTTTATAAAAACAATAGCACCAGACACTGTCACCTAAGACTGGTGTGGTCCAAAACACTGTGCCGGCTTATAATAGCACCATACACAGTGCCCCCAGAAATTAATACTACCACTCACAGTGCCCCCTGAAATTAATAATTCTACATATAGTGCCCCCTGAAAATAGTGACGTATGGTGTGCCCCCTGAAATTAATAGTTCCCCCGCCCAAGTAAAAGATACTAACAGTTTTCATGCTGTTGCTGTTATCTCATGATGCAGGTCTGGTTTCTGATAATATAAACCTGCCACATGCATAACGAAAAAGTGTTGAATGGCAGGGCAGGAAGCCAAGGGCTCTCTTGCACCTGTCAGCACCTGATTTTTAATTGTATCCACACCCTAAGGAATCCAGGATGTACCAGGTGTCATGTCCGTGGCTGCGGGCTGTCAGCTCCAATCCCCTCCTGACAACCGCAGCCACGAGTTGGCAAGCGCTGGCCCCAGCCTCCTCCTCAGGAGACGCCAGTGCACGCTTCCACTCACATCAGCCGGATCCCGCTCTTAAAGGGGCAGTGCACGTACCGGACTTTTGATGAACTTTGACCCGTGAGTACCCTGGACTATATGCCTGAGCGTTGTTGATGTTTCGTAGTTTGTCTATGTGATGGCCTCCTAGTGTGTTTCCTGTTCCTGTACCTGTTCCAGTTCCTGTTCCTTGAATTCCATACCATCCTGGTCGAGCACTGTGCTGTGCCAAAGTCGTGTCGTGCTGTATTCCACGTCTGACCTGCTTCACCTTGCCTGACGTCTACCGGCTGCCTAGTCCTAGCCGAGCCAGCCCTGCTGCTGTCTGAGCTGCCACAGGTACCTATACGAACTATAGACATTCACTTGAGCCCTGTTGGCCAGCTGCCTTACCGCCAAGGCGGTACGGCCCAGTGGGTCCACAGACCCTTCGTGACACCAGGTATAAATCCTGCTTCTCCTCAGCTCCACAATTTGGGTTTTATTTAAGTGGTTTTGCACAAAACATAACATTGTCCATATATATAGTAAACCAAAGTAAGAGCAGTAGCCAACATTTCATGATTTATTTATACTTACAGAGATTTTTTTACTTTTTAGCTTTTTTGCATACCAGGTCTGTTAATTCCTTCACTATGGCCCCACAAATACAAGTTTCCAAGATCCTCCATACAATATAGGTACTTTACAGCACAGAAAATAACAAAATAACTGTATGAGGGCTTTTTTTTTTGCATAACAACTTGTATTATTTTTTTTAACCATTTTGGAGTACATATGACTTTTTTATCACTTTTTATCAAATGTTTTTGAAGGTAGGATGAACAGAAAACAGCAATTTTGGAATTGTTTTTTTTTTTATTTTTTACGGCGTTCACCGTGCGGGTTAAATAATGCAATCATTTTATAGTTGGTGTCGTTGTGGACGTGGCAATACCAAATATGTGTAACTTTTTACTTTTTTTCATACTAAAGTATTTTGTAAGGGGAAAAAGTGGGTATTAATTTTCTTTTACTTGGGATTTTATTTATTTATTACAAACTTTATTAAACTTTTTTTACTTTTTTTTTAGTCCCACTGGGGACTTTACTATGCGATCTTTTGAACGCTTTTATAATACACTGCAATACTTCTGTATTGCAGTGTATTATTGCCTGTCAGTATAAAACTGACAGGCATCTGTTAGGCCATGCCTCTGAAATGGCCTAACAGGCATTTACTAAAGGCAGACCTGGTGGCTTTTGTTAGGATCCCAGCTGCCATAGAAACCATCGGCACCCTGCGATCACATCACGGGGTGCCGGTGGAGTGAGAGAGGGAGCCCCTTCCCTCTAAAACCACTCAGATGTGGCGGCCGCAACAATGCGGGGAAAACTTCTTCTGAAGTGCCGATGTGAAAAGGCGGCACTTCAGAAGAACTACCTCGAACGGCCAACGTAAAAAGACTATACGCTGGTCGTTAAAGGGTTAAATGCTATGTACACCTTTGAAATAGTTTTTTTTCTTTTTTTAATAAAAATGTCTATCAGTGTGATTGGCGCAATTTTCTAAATATTGTTTATTAAAAATTATTTTAACTTTTTGAGATACAGCTGCTTTGTATCCTGTATACAGAGCAGCTATATTGTGCGCTAAGACCTGAATCCGTCAGGTCAGCGGGCGGCACTGACGGGTTCAGCGACAGTAGGTCCTGCGTGTCCCTAAGGGCATGACCACACATGGCGGAATTCCTCCGCAACTGTCCGCATCAATGCCGCACAGAATCTGCGTTGCAGATTCTGCAGCGGATCTGCACAAAATGTGCAGAAAATTGATGCGGACTGGCCGCTGCGGACTGCAGGAAAAGTGCTTCTCTTCTCCCTATTCAGTGCAGGATAGAGAGAAGGGACAGCACTTTCCCTAGTGAAAGTAAACAAATTTCATACTTACCGGCCGTTGTCTTGGTGACGCGTCCCTCTTTCGGCATCCGGCCCGACCTCCCTGGATGACGCTCCAGTCCATGTGACCGCTGCAGCCTGTGCTTGGCCTGTGATTGGCTGCAGCCGTCACTTACACTGAAACGTCATCCTGGGAGGCCGGACTGGAGACAGACGCAGGGAGTTCTCGGTAAGTATGAACTTATATTTTTTTTTACACATACATGTATATTGAGATCGGTAGTCACTGTCCCGGGTGCAGAAACAGTTACTGCCGATCGCGTAACTCTTTCAGCACCCTGGACAGTGACTATTTACAGACGTCT